>NC_090935.1:1353595150-1354218744 GCF_040938575.1 Ambystoma mexicanum | reverse complement strand
TTCCCTATTTTTAAGTATTTGAGGTTTTAAATACCCTCAATTTTTCCCATGATCTTTATGGATTTCTCTTTGGGGCTAGGAGTTACTAGTTCTTTTCATATTCCCCTTCCTTTAAATCTCCCTCCCTTTATTAGAAGGGTAGTCTAAATGTTCAAATGGCTTCTCCTGGTCTTGTAAGATATAAAGTCTTTTTTGTTCTAATGTGATAAATTCTTCCCGAATAGGAGACTTCTCTTTCTCTAGTTGGATCACTCTAGTTTGTAATGAGTGTCCCTGAGAGTATTAAAATCACTACCCATGGCCACCATTGTGGGTGTTGAATTCGTTGATATTGAGTAAGTAGAGAAATTGCACACATCCTCATCAATTGATGAGTAGTGTATTGCTTTAGGTTTCCCTGTCGTTAATCGCTGTTTCAAGGCAATGAGCTTTGGTTCCATCTCTGCCCCATTTAAATTAGTTTTCTCTGCTTATATGTCTACATCTTCTGAATTCTTATTTATTTTTATTTTTTTTGTCTAGTTTTATGAGCCCCTTGTTTTGAGTAGGGAGAGAGAGCTCCTAAAAACTTCCTTGAACCAAAATGTGCAGATTTCACCAACAAAGGCTGATTTTTAGGTTTCTTCACATTCTGATCTGCCTTTATTTTTTTTACGCCTCATTATTTGTTAATATTTGAAAGAGGGGCTCCTCTACATCCAGATTCTGCTGACCCATTAATTCCTGCGTATTATGGATATCTGAAGTATGAGGTGACACTACTATAACCGAGGGCAGTGCCTTCAATTGGGAATCTATTCCCTTTTGTCCATCAGTATAGATCACTTTGATTTGGATCACCTTGGGTGTAGTTATGTGAGGTGATAGTACCAATATACTTTTTTATCAGTGTTGCGATTTCCTCGATGGCCATTTTGTTCCAAAGGCTGGGTAGGAGTAATCTGAATGATTTGTTTTTCCAATTCCTTCTACTTTTCCTATAAATAATAACAGTGTCTGATTTTCAGTTTGTTTCTCCATTGCTTCCATTGCTTCAAAAAAAATGGTTAGGACCAGAATGCCATTGTTCATGGCCGTTAATGTGATTTAAAGCAACGGAGATCCCTGGGGATTAAAACCAAATGGCCGTCTTGGAGTAGGATTTACAAAGGAAACTGCAGAGGTCGATGAGGAGTTAACTGTAGAATTTAGAGACTCTGGATACATAATGGGGGAAGCCTGATACATTTAGTGGGGTAGCCCCTACTGTTTCTCGTATTTGTGTTTCTTGAACCAATATTACTTCACTTTGAGACGGAATGACTATTGGGATTCACTTAATCATTGAGGATTTATTCTGGGCTTGCTTGATTATTTATTCTTGATCTTTCTTTAATGGTGTGTCTGGAATTTGTGTGGGCTGAGTGGATAGTAAGGGTCTCTCTGCGGATTGTCAAAATGAACTTGGGCATCCACTGTGGAGAGAGGCCCAGGATGAGTATCGTTATCCAGTTCTATGTTCTGATCCATCAGATGCATTGGATCGGTAGGTGTAGTAACATTGGCCTTGACTCCATTTGCCCGTCTTCCTGCACCAAGGCCGAATCCGGGATTTCATCAGGATTTATTAGGAGTGGCTCCTACTTTCCTTCGTTATGATTTTTATGTTCTTGTTCGTGCGGGTGGCCTGGAGCCAACTCCATTACATTATGGACTGCAGACTGTTTCTTTTGCCGATCTTTATTCCCCCAATAGGTTCTAATATCCGTTACTAACTCTTTGCTGCCTAATTCCAATGATTATTTCTTTCTTTGCCCCATGGATTTTGGCATGAGAGCGGGGCCAGCTCGATTTTGGAGTGGACCTTGTTTTTTTTCCGTGGCATCGATGTTTTAAGTGTACAGGCGTACAACATACCCAGGTCTTCTTTAACCAAGATCTGGTTACTTGTGCACAAGTTGGCTCAATGGCCCGCAGTCACTGACCAAACTCCCTGCAGTCAGCTTAAAGGCTCAATGGCCCGCAGTCAGCGACCAACCACCTTTCTGTGGGCTCCAAGGCCCGCAGTCATGGACCACAACGCTATACCTGGCTCAAAGACCTCAAAGCCCACAGACACCGGATAAATGTAGCAAACCTTTGAATATAGGAGGATAAGTACAAGTAGAACTCCTGAGTTTTTCCGATGAGGGGCAGATTAGCCGCACACAACAGAGCATCGAGCACTCGACAGACTCGGACTGCTGAAACTGCCTCTCTTCGCCTCTCTGCACCGTTCCATGGCAGGCAGGGAATTTTGTGTGTAAACGCCGCCTCCACAGCTAGAACGTAACAGACTGTAGCACAATGAGAGGGTCCTGCTCTGACTGCCTCTCTTCGCCTCTCTGAAAAACAATGGAGACAGCACACAGACTTGCAGTCTACGTGTCCTAGGCCACAGGGATGAAAACAAAAGGCTGCAGAAAAGAACAGTATAAACCGCCTCATTGAACTCTGTTAAAGCACAAATGTGTGCAGCTAGTAAAGCATGCCTGCCCAATGTGCATGCATTACTAGCTGCCTCCCTGCACATATGTTGTGAACACATTTTCCTGCAAACAAACAAGTGGAAACGCAGAGATGTGTGAGAAACCTGAGGGTATTCTACCAGGTAAACCCCAAGAATCCCTCATTCAGGTGGTCAGGAAGGAGCTGGCGCTCTCAGAGCCCAACTCTGGGGGTGGATGGGCGAGGGAGTATCACCTGAGTAGGGGAACCCCGGGTTATGCTCGGGGGAATGCCCCAGGTAAGACACGGTATTACATAGGGGAAGAGGACGAGGGAGACAAATTCCTTTCATAGGCTGTTGCAAATCAACCTCCAATCCCCCAATGAATCTCCCTTACCAAAATCTAACACCTCCACGTCTGGTACACCCATTAGGAACCCAAACAGTGTTGCTGTGGGAAACTGCATCTCCCAGAGTCCCTATTTTCCAGTTACCTACCCGAGTACTCCCACTCACTCTTCTCCCCGTACCTCTGATTATTATTTCCCAGACTTCCAGTCCACTTTGATAAAACTCTACAGTTCCCACAATCCCCCCTATTCATTTCATGACAATAATCCCGGTCATTCCCTCGACACACCTCAAAACTATTATTTTACGGATTTTTCATTTCACAAACCATACAATTCTCACCCGTCCAAGTTTAGCAACACCGCTAGGATGAGGGATATCATTTCTTATGAAAGACTGCCAAGGTATCCCAGTTTTGAAGCAAGAATGACTAACACAAGATCTGTTTACCCGACATGTCCTGACACAAGGGTCAGGCAGAGTCAGGCAATTGCTGGTAACTACACACACCTGACATCCCTTTACCTTCCCCACAGGGATAAAAGGCGAGGACGAGAGCAGACTTTGAGCAAGGCCGAACGTACGAAAAAGCAGCTATTCCGGGATGGCAGTTCAAATGAAGGAGAAAGGCAGAGGAAACCGAAACGACAACAAGGAGGGAATTGCCCTTGCCCTTTTTAACTCTGAGAAGTGAAGCCTTCAACAAAGGAACAGTAAGACCGGGAATTGCAGCTGGCGAATGGTGTGGAAGATGTCAACAGTACACAGGGCCCTCCCGCACGGATAGCCAGGGAGGGGGATAGAGCGTGCCGCTGTGGTACCATCCTTGACTCCAGCGGAAGAAAAGCCAACGAGTTCAGCACAGCCGGTGAGTCGGAGGAAAACGATGGTGGACCGGACCGTGTTAAGCTCATTATGCAGTGGCAACATTTGTATAAAGGAAAGAAGATAATAGACAAAGATCTTCTGTGAACAACCAAGGTATTAGGGTTAGAGTGGTCTGGCGCCGCGTGGTCGCTCATTCGAAAGCCTCTAACGACAACCCCACTCCAGAACAGGGAGGATATGTTAAACTAATAAAACTCTAGGATCTATAGAAGGAATTGTTTGTTTGTCATTTGTGATGCATCAGGCCCTCTGAAGCAAGAGTTTGCGTAAAGAAACTTGGGCACAGAAGGCCTCGATATTGAGAAAAAGTAACTGTAAACTCGAGCCGGAGAAGTCCAGAAGTGTGCTGTGCTCAAGAGTCCCTCAAACATGGGGAAGAGAGACCCCGGCTACAACATCCCAACTTATCATTTGAGAACATTTGTTTCTTTGTGAACATTATCCCACACTATTTTGTATTTAGAGGTAAGGATAGGCAATCTTTTTTTAGTTCAGGCTTTTTTTATTTGACTAGACTCCACTAGGACTGTATTATTATTATTATTTGATGGTCCTAGCTTGCTCGCATCTTAGATTCAGATTTTGGTTAGGCGTTTATCTCACCCATTTTTACAGTTCAAAAAACACCCCTGAACTGTGATCACTTGTGTCTGTCTTGCTTTGATACCATGACTTCCTTCCATACGCCAATGGTACCGAGTAGGATGATGGGTATTTGCGATATGCTTCTCTAGACCTAGGATTGCTGGAGTGACCATACGGCTAATTAACTCGTCCAATCCCTCCACCCTATAGCGAGCTTGTGGGATATTCCCATAGCATTAGCGTGAAGTAGGAGAACACAAGATGTGTCAGCCATGTATCATACAAAGTACTCTCTGGCTCAAGAGAGTAGATATAGTCCATCTTGTTGCGGGGGCAGTTTCTTCATGTTTTTGTAGAATGTTCCCCCCCAAACCGCACCGAATAATCAAATGTATGTATACCCCAATCTAGCCCCCTCTAAAAAATGCGGCAAAAACATTCAGTCAATTGGCCACGATGAGTTGGGCGGGTATGCAAGAGTACCACATCAGCACAATACCACCCGGTGAGTAAAACACTTCAAGAGCCCTGTAGTGTAGCCACCTGTCCCTCAACATCGAGATGAACATGCCAAGAAAAGGCTGGTTATATTCTGGGGCAAGTTCAGATTTAGACAAAGTGAGTTGGTGCTCCGAGTAAGAAATCTACTTTAAACTAAGGTGTTGATGGGGCATTAAGGCTGTAAGGAGAAATGACAAAGCATGTTGGGTGCTGGCATTTTATCAAGTGTGGTAATTGGATAGCTGAGTACACTCCCCGACAGGAACAGGTGTTTTGAAGGTCCCCCTATGTGAGAATCAAGGTGAGCACCGGCTCACCCAAGGATAGATGTTCAGAGGCTCCCCAGCCGAGCCCAAAAGGTCAAGGGAGGCATGAGGGAACAGTAAAGGGCAATCTGACATTGGGATGGAGAAGCGACACCAATTAGAAGGCTCAGTGAGACCATAAATAAATAAATGTTTGCATTAGATATTCTGTTTGCGGTATTGCTTGAAAGAAGGGACCTTCAGAATGCTTCTAGCCCCCTTGAGAGGGTTGATTCCTGTTACCAGGCGCCACTTCCTGTGGCTAGAGCAGGACAGGAAGTGGTGAGAGGAAAGGAGCAGTCTACTTGTCTGTCAGAGAATGAATGATGTGTGGGGATGGGGGAATGCACCACATGAGTAGTTCGTGTAACATAGCAAGTTATGGATAATAAAGCTAGGTCTGCCTGTGCATTGATTAGCATTTCGTCCGGCCCTGCAGTGAGCATACTCGTCTACTGTGATCACGCTTTCTGTGCAGCAAAGGTGATGTGAATTCCACCGACTAGGATTACAAAATCTTTCAAAAACCAAAAGCTTTTCCTATTTTCAAATTTGTCTGCTTAACTTATCTGGGACGTCTGCTCAGAGAAAAAGTCGTAAACAGTCCAAAATGTAACTTCTATCAAGCCATCAAAGAAAATAGAAGGACTGGGGTGATTCTGTCATTTTGTTGTGACTACTACCTATTCTTTTTATATTATTCCATGCTTCTCTATCAGGCTTTCCCTTTAATGCTGGGAGAAAAGGGCCGGTCTCAGGATATTTACATGTGAATAATATTAACAAATAGATCCATTTTAGCTCAGACACCATCTCTGTTTTGAAGGAGTTGCAAGAATATACAGTTGGTATAATATAAAAGGTTTTCTATTAAAAACAATCAAATAGTCTCTTCATTCTGATAAGCATCTACATAAACAAAACACCACTTAGGTTGATTCACCTTCCTTCAATACAACAAAAAATACTATACAATGGTTTGCAATTGTATCTTACTCTTCTAAAACATTTATTTCTGCCTGTATTTGGAATACTTAAGTGCGGCGCCGCACAATACGTGCGTTCATGTATTGTCTCCACACTTTACAGGTAGATCCAACCGTACTGGTTTCAATCAAAAATAAAAAGTATGCCTGTCTTGTCGTGCCTCAAATGCAACTCTTGGGTTAACAATGCTCCTTTGTATTCTTCACTAAGAACTCTCCAAAAATGCTTACAATGCTCCCTTGTGTTTCTCACTAGGAACTCTTAAGATGCTTTCCATTGAATGCCTTTCCTGGCACCTCTTAGAATAATGTTAATTATGAATTTAAATAGTACATGTGTGCTTCTAAAAAGTTAATTCAAAAGAATTAGATTACATTTTTGGCTTTGCTTGCTCGGTGTTTGAGCATCCTTCAGATGTACCTAAGGATTTTCAGATCATCTGAACAACTTTCCTCAGCTCTGCATGTCTGGCTGGCTGTGTGGTGGCACCTCTTCCTTCTTAGGTTCTTCAAAGGCTTCTCTGAATGGCTGAACTTGGTGCCCATTTATACACTGCTTTTGGAGATCATTAAATGTAACTTCCAATGCCAATTGCTGAGGCTTACATGTCTTGATCGGTCACTGACGTAGCTGCCATATCTTTCTTTACCTATTGGTCCTTTATTTTAATTAAAAAAATGCCTCTGCATAATTGGGTCTTATATTATCTCATCAGACTCCGGATGCTATTTCAGTGTCCTGTCTCTGGTTGGTTATCTTTATTTGATAAATAGTTACTGCATTAACTGGGTCCTGGCTGGATGTTATTACCCAAGACACTTGACGTTTGTCCAGTGTATAGTCACCTGTTATTTTTATTTGATAAAGCTTGGTCTCTATACTAAGTGTAGCTTTGTCTTTTTCTTTGTACATCCATCTAGTTCCTGATCATTTGTTCCATCTTGCGTGGCCCAATTGGTCCATGAGATTAGAGAAGGGACTTTTCACAATCTGTGTTTTTCTTGACTGTGCGTCAGCAAGATTACAAAATAATCTTTTGGGCTTTTCAATTGCTAAATGCAAAAAGATGGCTTTATCTAACTAATATTCTCAATAGGAAATCCTTTTCTAAGCACTTAAAAAAGGTGTATATGTGTGCTCATAGAATGCATAGCTTTTGAGCCAGTGTGCTCGCACATTAGTAACGACATATGTATCTATAGTGAATGCATACACTTAGTACATTTTGTGAAGGCATCATGAAGCAAAAGACAGACAAAAGATTCACTTTTCTTAACAGAAAAGGTTTTATTTATCTTAAATGTCAGGATGGAGTAAGGCCTAACTTGCCCCAAACTAAGGTGGGATCTTCCTACCTAAAGAAACGAAGGACAGTCTGTATCATTAAGTTCAACTCAAAGGTCCGTCAGCATCCAAAACCTATACTTGCCCTCACAACTAAAGATATACAATGTGTAGGGATATCAGCACAAAAAGAAACCGTGTTCAAAATAAAGTTCTGAGCTTCTTCCAGCTCTGGCTCATTTTCAGCTCCCCCTTCCCCAAGTTCCAAATAGTTCCAAACGGTGTCAGGGTTCTCTTGCCCAAGGTCAACACAGTTCCAAGATGTCTCGGGTTCCCTTTCCCAAGTTCACAACACAGTTCAAAGATATCTTGGGGTTCCCTTCCCCAGGTTCAACACAGTTCAAGTCTCTAGACTTTCAATGATACTTCCAGTTCAACTTTGTAATCCTTTAGACTCTTCAATAGTTCAAACAGATGATTTCTTTCACTTCAGCACTTATTCCACAGAGCCTTGCTTCTTGGCTTTCCTTGGTTCTTTCCCAAGTGCGGGCTAAACAGTTTTAGCACATTTGTCAGACCACATGGTCCACCCATTACAGGTCACGCAACCGATAACACATGGCACTTTTGTGATTCTCTTGGCTCGTTCCACAACTTTCGTTCACTTGGTCTAGGCAGAGTTGTCGAATCACACGGTCCACCCATTACAGGTCCTGCAACCCACTTGTGATACTTGGTTATCAACTTGTGTATCTTCTCTGTCAACCTGTATCAAATGTCAATACTCAATGCCACCTTTTTTTAACAGCCTTCTGGTTTTGCCACCACGTATTTTCAATTCCTTGAATATCTCTGTGCTCACATTTGGTTTAGGCTTTCCTTAATACAATTCGTATTTCAAACATTCTGTCAGGCATTTTGCTAACACAAGCTCCCTCTCTGAACCTGTGTCAGTAATCAACCTTTGCTGTAGTATTCTCCTTGGCAGTCTTTTGGCTTGTCCACAACTTGTATTTAATTCACTCTGTGGTGTTCATCCTTTTCCACCATCATATTGCCCATTACAGTTCAACTTGCCTTTCACACTTGCTTTTCACTTAATTCTTAAGTACGGTGCAGACGGAGGTCCAGGCATAGTCCTCATAACCCCCACACAACTCTCAGCCCAAAGACAGAGACACAACAGATGCACCTCATTCTTAAAACCCTTCACCGCCATCACTGATGTATTGCAGATGTGAGAAACGCTACTCTCTCAGGCACCCATTCAGGCCATACCCAATCGATGATCTGGAGGAGATGGAGATGCCATCAAATCGAACGAGTCAACTGACTACAAATCAATGATGCCATCACTGACAGCACGACGTAGCCACACTTAGGCATGTAGTGCATAGCCATCCATTCACAAAGTTACACGAACATGCATTAGTACATTGCACATAGACATGAAACATATGCTTATGACTCACGCAGGTAGATGACAGACACACATACATATCTCTATATATATATTTGCCAAAGTATACGTGTACATAGTTGGCACATGCTTGACTGCCACTAACATGGAAAGCCATAAGGACAAATATGGAAGCTATATGCCCACTGAAATGAATAAGGAAGGGGAGACAAGCTTCAAGTACATGGAAGAGCTGGCATGATTGCTGCAGCCAGAGGCAAGCAGAAATGATGCACCCAGCGAAGGGCGAGTAGAGATGGGAAGAATCCTGGTTACCAAGACGATAAGCCACCTGCAAGAAATTCAGGCTAAAATCCATTATGCAAAGGTAATGGGGAATACTGTGTCTCACCTAAGGACACCCTCCATCCATTCCCCAGACCTCCTCCACCCAGGTGACCATCCCACGCATAGCTACCCCCACGGTCGGGATCCAAAAGCGATGGTGTTTCCCTGGCCATGTGAGCAGAGGATTTTGGGGAGAAGGTAGTGAGGACGCCCTCACGTTTCTCACAATTTCTATATATTTAGGATGCCCTCAGGTTTCTCACAATTTCTATAGATTTAAATCTATTGCTCGAAACATTCTCTTGCCAATCTATAAGTGTGAGTACTGTGAGGAATCAGAGGGCATCCTCACTTTTCCCCCCAATATATCCTCCTCCCAGGTAGCCAGGGAAAGGCCAAAGCTTTTGGATCGTGACCCTGGGGATGGATATGTGAGGGAGGGTCACCTGGGTGGAGGAGACTTGGGGTTTGCGGATGAGGCACCCTTGGGTGAGACACAGTATACCCCTGTGTCCCCAGTTTCCATTTTGTAAGGAGTCAGCTGTCTCCCAGGCTTTTATAGGGTATTACCAATCTCTTCCCAATTTTTCTAGAAAACACTCTCCCAATGCACACCACTCTGATACGGAGACGAAGAGACAGCCCAGAGCAATACATCCTCTCTTTATTAACACAGACATACACAAACACCGCTCTGGTACTGGGACGAGGAAGAGGGATGCCAAGTACCAAGACTGTTACTCAGTAAATGAACAATGCCTGCACCTGGGACCCAGGAGGCGTTATAAATGGCCCGCTCAGGTGAGGCTGATGAGTTGGCCTGGGAGATCGCCAGAGTGATTGCCTGTGGAATGCTTGCAGGAGAAGACAGAGGGGAGACCAGGGAGACGCATGCCCAAAGCACCCAGAAGCTGCAGCTATGACACATAGCTGTAGAGTCATTGCAGCCGAAGCAGAGTATGGCTGGAGCCTACGGAAGGTCTCCAACAGCAGAAAGTCTGCAGACTTCCTGGAGTCAGAGGGACTCCTCTATACAAATGAGGCAGCAGAGATCCTGGAACTGAGGCGGTAGCAGCGACAGCCACAGAGAGCCTGCTGATGCATACAGCGTACCCAGTGAGTCAAAGGAGCCTGAAAGAGTCTGGGATGCTGTGGGCTGAACCGTGTGGTTTCTGCAGGTCAGACCGCTCGCGATTGAGCAGAGGACTGGGTAGGCATTGTAAATGCCGGTCCCGATTGAAGTAAAGACTTTGGACGGTACGATAAGCAAAAGGCTGAGAAAACTGAATAAAAAAGTTCTTTTTGTGAATACCAAATTGTGATTAAGACGAAATTGAAAAAGGGCAAGAGAGACCCATGGAAAAGGGAAGTTTGGAACTTGTGAAAACGCTTGTGAGCAAGGTGCAAATTCCCAGCAGGAGAGAACTGGGAATTTGATGTTAAGTGATTTACAAGGACTGAAATGAATGAGATACAACCTTGTGTTTTGAATACCGAACCGAAAGAAAACAAGTGTGAATGAATACCAATTGGATTGCAAGCAGTTGGTGATATTCTCGGATACAAAGGAACTGTGAATTGTGTAAACTGAGGAGAATAAGTGGCAAGTGCCATATCGAATATTAAGCACTGTATGCACTGAAAGAATAAGCAGTGGCAAAAGCTGTGAGAACATTTGAAAGTATAAGCAGTGAATGGTGGCAAACCAAGTATTGAGAAAGCTCCAAGAGGATAAATCCAATACCACTGTGAAGCTGAAACAGTGGCCATGTAACTGAAGAAGCAGCAAGTAAGGTGTGTTAGTTGTGTGACCTGTAATGGGTGGATCGTGAGGTTCGCCAACTGCGCCTAGACTGAATACAATATCACACTTGCAACACTCTATACTCCTTGTGATGATCAAATGAGCTTAACTATTTTAGTTAAGGGGGCGTGGGTAGAGAGCCATGTAACAGGACATGCTTTCACTGGGGCTCCTGGTGACCCGACAGAAATCTGAACAAAAGCCACATGGCGGAATCATTGCATAACGGTGCTTGTGAAGTGCTGGGGTACAGATGGACACTCCTTTGCACCAGATTGGTAACGTGGCACATGTAGACAGAACCGAAAAGGTATCGCGGAAGACAGAGTGTGGCAGCCAAGATGGCGGCCGCTAGAGAACAAAGGGTCTGATGGATATGGCGAACTGCAGGACACAGATTACATGGAAATGAGCATATGCCGGTACGGGTAACCCTGCACGCACTACTGCAGCGGTAACCTCCGGTGTGAAAAATGCCGAATGAATCAGCGAGCAGAAGCCCTGTTGGGTGGTGGGTGGAGGTGCGCTCACAGGGAGCCCAGGAGTGCATGGCATGAGAAGCCGAAGACTGCTGAACTGTAGCAAGTAACGCAGGATGGATAACAGTGCCCCGTGGGAGGACCTGGGGAGAAAGCTCTGCCGGTGTAACAGCTGGGCCGGTCTACGGAACGTGCGTGGAGAGGCTGCAACAATGTATAAGGATTGTTGCAGGCTGCTGAGCACGAGGCCCCAGACTCCGCGGAACGAGAACAGCGAGGAGAACAAGGAATAGCCACAAAGTATCAACGGTGGAACTAAAGCACGCTGATGTCTACGGAACGTGCGTGGAGAGGCTGCAACAATGTATAAGGATTGTTGCAGGCTGCTGAGCACGAGGCCCCAGACTCCGCGGAACGAGAACAGCGAGGAGAACAAGGAATAGCCACAAAGTATCAACGGTGGAACTAAAGCACGCTGAGTAGGGCATCGGAGCTAGCCCCTGCAGGCAATGGAGAGGGGCTGATTTAATGCCACGGTCAAGAAGGTGAGGAGAGCTACGGCGCCGTGAGGTAACTGCAGAAGGCACTGTGAGAAGCCCAGATACCCCAACATATAAGTGCATGCGAACTGCAACTAAGGGGTCGGAAAATGAATCGTGGTCCGCGCACAGAGGAGTAACACCAAGGCGTGTAAGGCTGATGGACCAAGCAAGACTAGATTTGAGAGCATATAAGTTAAATTAACTTAAAAGCTAGACAAGATCTTGGACCACGAAGGGCATAGTCACAAGGCTGTGGACACTCAGACATGACGGGGGGCTGCTGCGTGCTCCAGAAATTTGTACGCAGTAGACCATAACGCCGGAAGTAGTGTATAGAGAGCCAGTGCCTCCCCCAAGATCAGAAGCCTTCATAGGTGGCAAGGAGGCTGAAACGACACTGTCTGTGGGACACCAGCCACAGGACGGGCACAGCCCGGAATAGCCCAAGACCCCAAGAGCAAGGGGAAGAAATGAAAGACGCACGAAAGGGGAGGAAATGGACAGAGCATAATCAGCGCTGCACGGAGATAGAAGGCAGCGATGTGTGGCAAATGGTACAGGAACTGATCTCGGATTAATAGACCCCGGCGAACAGCACACCAGGACACGCTGAGGGTAACAAGCACCCACTCAAGAGTGAAGATGCGACTAGAAAAGAAGCAGAATCGGACTTGCTCCACAGGGGGGAAGCACATCCAGGAAACCATCCGAAAAAGCCTGATTGAGAAGTGGAGACCATGCATAGTAGCGAGGAGATGGAGAAGGAGGAAATGGCGTCCAAGGTGGATAAAATCAAAGGGAAACAGCCAACGTTGGAAGACTTTGCCAAGTCATCCCCGATGCTGGAAGGGGCGAAACGAAGCAGGACACGGACCTCGACACGGAATGGCCAACAGATCCTGGATGCCATAGCGGAGCTGAAGACATCATGGGCATGCAAGATGGACACGGCTATATGCGGAATTAAAAACCTCTCTGGAAGAAAAAATAGCCGCTGTTAGCGTGGACGTAAATCTTTTACGGCAAGATGTTAGGAAGCAAGTGGAGCGCACGGGCACGCTGGAAAAGGATGTGGAAGCCAACGCAATCACATACAAGGCAAATGCCAAAGACGTCGCTGTGCTACAATGTGTGCGCAACCTAGAAAATAGAGCTGAGGAAGCGGAAGGGAGGGCACGGAGGAATAATATTCGCATCATAGGTCTGCCGGAAGGGGTAGAGGGCTTGGACCGGACGGACTATGTTGAGAATATGTTGCTACAGGAGACAGATGGGGAGCACTCACCTAGGGATTCGCTGTGAAGAGGGCGCATAGGGCCTTGACCAGACGACCGCAACCAGGGGCACTCCCCGCCCCCGTCCATTAATCGCCAAGATACTGAACTATAAAGACAGGGAGAAGATACTGAAGCACTTCCGCAAGGGGGGGGGGGGCAATTAACACAGGATCCGCGACCATCACAGCATAACCGGACTACACCTTCCTGGTGCAGAAACAGCGGCTGAATTAAGTGTCTGTTAAAAGGAGGCTGCGAGAAGCGGGATACAAATATATGTTGCTGTATCCGGCAGAGCTGAAAGTGATGCATAATAGCAAGGCCCATTTCTTCGAAACCCCGGAGGAGGCGACAGCATGGTTGGACACAAAGAACTGCCCAGCAGGAGCGGACGATCAGACTGAGAGCAGACTGGATAAGTGAACTTTGGGTTTCCCTGAGTACTACTGTAAATTGAATATGTGTGGAGCTGTCGGAGTCGAAAAGAACATTGATTTTGGACTAGAATATAAAATCTATTACGGGGGGTTTAAAGTTTAAAGTTAGATGTGCACGAATAGGCCTTTGAATGTGAAAGAGTGTGGAAAACAAAGTTTAATGCGGGAGACACAGCTGGAACATGTCATTACCCTTAGTAGTTAGTTTAGTCGGGACACCAGTAGGACGTGTCCCGCTGCGGATTCCCCGAGTATCGGCTAGGTCTGAGAAAAGGTCTAGATGCGGGGTAGCCTGAGATCCAAAGTTGGAGCTGGGCAACATGTTGGAGGTGCGGGGGGTGGGGAAAAGGGCAGAGGGGTAGTTGGGGAGTTGCAGTTGGGTTGGTGGGGAGGCAGTTGGGGGGAGGTTGGATTGGTCAGGGAGGGAGTGGGGCAGGAGATGGGTTGGTTTGAAAGGAGGGGAAGGAGGGAGTTGAGGGTGTTGGAAGAAAGGGGGGGGTATTGGGAACAGTCACAGAGCGAGCCTACACCTATAATTCACTGAGTATGGAGATGAAGACACGGGAGGACAGGGGTGGAACCGGGTATGGATGAGATAGGTGACCTCAAGATAGTGACCTGGAATGTCAGGGGGCTCAATAATTATTTGAAGAGAAATAAGGTCATGATGTATCTGAAGAGACAGAGAATTGATATTGCTTTGCTACAAGAAACTCAACTGACCAAAGAAAAACAGTGGGTGGTGGAGAGGAAATGGAGAGGGACCACCATAGGAGCAACATATTCAGCATATGGCAGAGGGGTAATCACGTGGATAGCACCACATGTTCCTTTCAAGCTATGACAGTCCACCATAGAGTCAGATGGGGGGGAAGGTGCTGATAAGAGGGCTAGTAGAAAATAGAGAGTTGAGAATTATCAACACGTATGCCCCGAACCAAGATGCTACCTGCTATTTCAGAACTCTATACAGTAAGATCAGCCTGTATATCGGGGGAACAGTTAAATGGGGGTGGGGGACTTTAATTGCATGCTAGAGCCCAGGGTTGATCAGATGAGAGGATGGAGAAGCCCACCCCAGTAGCTAAAGCTCTGAAGACCCTATTGAGGGATTTTCGTATGGCGGATGCACAACTCACAGGACAGGGATAACTCCCACTACTCTGCCCCGCAAAACCTGTATACTCGGTTAGACTACATATTTGCTGCATCGGAGTTGATGGGTGAACTAGTGAAGTCGGAATACAAAGCGAGGGTCCGCTCTGACCACTCGCCATTGCTCATAGCATGGCGGTACTCACCGCCCAGAGCGCGGATCCCAACATGGTGACTTAGGGCTGAAGCCTTGAAAGACAGTGTTCAGGGAGGACCTGAGGAAGGAAATAAAGGAATACTTTGAACACAACACCGGGAGCGTAGAATCGGCTGGCACACTATGGGAGGCATTTAAGGTGGTGGCAAGGGGGGCGGCAATATCTAAATCTAAAGGCCTACAAGGTGGAATAACACACGAGTTACACAAAGCACAAAAGAAATTAGAGACATTCATGCACAAGGGCGGGTATTCCCCAGAAGAGGTTGGGACTATACGGCAATTACAACAAGATTGCAGAGAGTACTGGGAGAGATTATGCAATCTGAAATATAAAAAGATGGATGGATGGGGCAAACACTAGATACCCAGGAAGGAGTGAACAAAGGTTTCTTAGAATTTTATTAGCGACTGCATACGGATGTTGCTGAGGGAGAGGAGATTGATGTGATGGAGACACTAAAAGGACATCGGCCTTCCTAAATTAGAGGCAGCGAAGAGAGAGAACTTAGAGGTCCCAATTACTCTAGAGGAATTAGAAGCAGTGATCAAGCTCCTACCTACTAGTAAAGCCCCGGGGGGGGGGCGGAGGGACTCCCTAGTGAGTTCTACAAAATGTATAAGGTGGAGTTGCTCCCCCCATTACTAGCAATGTTCAATGTTACGCTGGACAGGGGGGACGCTGCCGGAGTCTCTGAGGGAGGCAATCATCATACTGCTCCTTAAACCTAATAAACCAAGCATGGACTGCGGGTCATATAGACCACTATCCATGCTTAATCAAGACAGTAAGATACTTACGGCAGTGCTGGCGAATAGGTTGAGACCGGTTATCAATAAACTCATACATCCGGACCAGACTGTATATGTTCCGCGCAGAAGCATATCTAACAATCTTAGAAGGCTCCATCATGTTATAGAACAGACGGAAAGGGACTCTGAGGAGGTTGCAATAATTTCATTAGATGCAGTGAAGGCCTTCGACTCAGTCAAATGGCCTTGGTTGATAGCGGCCTTGAAGGAGTATGGGGTTGGGCCCACATACTTGAAGTGGGTCCAGTTTCTGTACAGTAAACCACTGGCGTGAGTCAGGACTGGAGCGACCATCTCAGACAGATGGCAACTCAGTAGGGGTACTAAACAGGGATGCCCATGGTCCCCAATGCTGTTCATCTTAGCACTGGAACTCCTGGCGATATACTTGAGGCAACAATATGGAGAAGTGGGGATTTGCACGAAAGGAGGGCAACATCTGATATCGTTGTATGCTGACGATATACTGCTATATTTGAGATACCCTGAAGAACACATACAATATATTCTAGAAGTAATGGAGCGATACGCAGTGCTGTCTGGCAGAACAGTGAACCCCAAGAAATCGTGCACATTTCCCCTTGGGAGATATAAAGGGATACCACGAGAGAGACTGCCGGTATTACAAATACAATGGGAGACAGAGACTTTTAGATACTTGGGGATAGATGTACACCATAATGTCGAGGCTGAACATAGACAAAATACAGATAAGGCGGTGGTCAAAATTGGAAATAGCATGAAGTTCTGGGCCAAGCTCCCTTTGACCATGATGGGGAGGGTGGCGCTGTTAAAGATAGTGGTGCTGCCTAGACTATTGCACTATTTCGCGAACATACCATACATGATTCCCAAGCGATTCTTTGTACAAATCCAGAGTATGGGTAGGGGGTTCATATGGTATAATTTCAGGAATAGAATAGCATTATGGAAACTGCAGAACGCATATGAACAGGGGGGCATCTGATCGCCCAACTTTGAGATGTACTATCTGGCCAGCCAGCTACAATATGTGGCAAAGTGGTTATCGGAAGACCCCACACCGGAGTCCAGATTGTTGAAAGTGGAGTGTCCCCCGTTTTTTCTGAATGAACGGATATGGCGGGCAACACTGCAACAAGGGGAAGGGACAAGAATGTTGAATTTGGGTAGGGATATTTGGCGGAGGGCCTGCCGGGTCATGGAGAACCCATTTCCGTGTTCCCCACAGATGCCACTAGTGGCACTGGAAGGGGTGGACAAGCAAATGAGGAAGAAAATCAGAAGGTGTTGGGAACCGATCGGCATAGCAACTCTGGGGGATGTTTGGCAAGGCGGGAAGGTGGTGGAGCTCGATACATTGGTGGAAGACACTGGCTTACACCGGAGACAATATATTACTTATACAGGGCTGGTGCGGATGATAAAGGACTTGTGGTCCGAAGCAGTGCTGGTTACACAGCCGGATACAGCCATAGAAACATTTTATGATGTGTCGGAGGGAGGCCATGAGGTCTCCCAAACAAATTAACTATGGATGTCGAAGGTGGGGAAGGAGGCAATTTAGTTGAAGCGGGACTGGGAGGAGAAAGCCGGAGAACCGATGGGCGACGGGTTGTGGGTGAGGGTACAGCAATACCACAAAAAAAGTGTCAAGGAACGTGAGATTGCAGCAAATCCAGCTATATGTTACCCATAGAGCGTACATGACTCCTAAGAAGATAGCTAAATTTAAAAACGCAAAGACACAAAAATGTCCTAAATGTGGAGAAGTGAATGCGGAACTGGTGCATGTGTTCTGGGCATGCCCAGAAATAGGGAGATTCTGGGGGGACGTAGCCCACCTGTTGGCAGAGAAAGAGATAAATCTGGATGTGAAATCTATGTGGGCGTGCATGGTAGGGGGGTTCCCCAGGCCGCGCAAACTGAAACACATAAGTAAACTCAAAGACCTGGCTTACATTCTAGCTAAGCGTAGAATAGCTATGAGCTAGAAGGCAAGCAACAGACCGAAAATAGAAGCCTGGTGGTATGATCGGATGCTGAAACGGTGGTGTGGAGCGAAGCAGTAGGCAGAGGGGGGGGGAGAGGAAGAAGTGGAGACGTTGACAACCTGGAGGCACTTAGTAGCCACTCTGTCTGGGTCAGGCCTGGCGCACCTGGAGGATGATGGTTCTTCAAAGGGATCGAGGGAGGAGCGGGGATGTGGGGTAGGCTCGGGACATGGGAGGGAGTGGGAGGGGTGGTGGAAATGTAACGGAAGCTGCACATGAAAATTGGAATGTATAATAGTTGTGTATTGTACGGTTTTCACATTGGAATGAATAAAAATTATTTTTAAAAAAAAACTATTTTAGCTAAGGATGAGAAGCAATAATGTAACTGAGTGTAATCAAGTGTAAGATGTGGGGGAGAAAAGGTTTACCCTGGCACACAAGTTGAATAACTGAAGCAGAACAAAACAAACTCCCGTCCTACACTATTTTAGGCCCTAATATGAGCCAAACATTTTAGGAAATGCATTTCAATTTAACAGAATTTTAGGATATATCATGTATCGATACAATCTATCATAAATGATAAATTCATACAAAGTTTTATTTTCTTGCATCACAAATCTGACTAAATGCAATTTTCATTGATTTTCATTAGTATTTATTCATTAGGCCCAACGCGTTTTGAAATAATCTTTCTCTTCATCACGGGCTAATTTGAACTTCAATTCTACAGAAATAATGCAAATAATATGCTTTTAGTAAATCATAACACCATTTTATGCAAAGAGAACAGTAAATAATGCTTAATTAACTCAGAAAATCTCCATCTAATTGTTAATGTAAAGTCAAGAAAAGATTCATTGGATAAAGGGAGATCACTTAATCTCTCGTGTAACTTTTACACCTTATCTCCTCAGTCAACTAATTTGACACATATAAGTGCTGTGCATAGGGTATGACGATTTTTAAATTTTTTTAAAAATCTTTTTATTGAAGGTCAATACAGATTCAACTCATCACACAATGCATACATTAGCACATATAATACACATGTTGTTAGATACATATTTCATCATTTACATTTTAATTACGTAGGGGTTTCTTCATCTGAGGCCATTTCGCAGAGATACATCCGGAACGGGGCCCATATGTCCTTTGGGCGGCAACTCGGTGTCACAGTCAATGTGTACTGTTCCTCACATTCCTTTACATAGGTCAAATCACAAAGGAAATGTTAAGTTTTGGGCGGAAAAGAGTTTGTCCAGCATTTCAATATGAATCATTTGGCTACAGCACATGAGACATTAAACAAACTCCTGGTCTTTTCAGCTTGTTTGCCTATGTCTCCGAATAGATATTTTTGCGCAGAGAATTTAGCCATCTTCGCGGGGGTGTAGTGTAGTCTATTTAGGATCTTGAAAGCATACAGTATTTGGTCCATTTTTCATCTGGGATATTCAAATGTAGGTCTTCTTCCCATTTGGCTTCAATATGATTCACAGTAGGGGTATGTGTTTGTACTAATGAATATAATTTGGAGACTCCCATCCCGTACCCGATGTGGTAGCTTGTATACGCGGGTGTGATGGTGGTTTGTCTGGAAAGAGCGGACAGTATGCGCTAAATGCCGATTTCATCCTATGATATTCAAGCGTTTTAAGTGGTCCCCATCCTATTGCCTCCCCAAATTCCTCCCTTGTTACAAATTTCCCGTTCGGGAACATGTCTCGCATTCAAATTTCTTTGGGTATGACGATTTAAAAGTAAGTCATAGCCCACCTTGCTGTTAGGCAAACTAACGTCAGAATGAAACAATAGATTTCCTAATTTTCTTAGTTTATGGAGGATCCTATAATGAAAGGATATTGAATTCAGTATGCTTAGCATCAGATATATGCACCGTCGACCCGGAGTCCATTTAAAATGATGGTAAGTAAAATAGGTAGATCAAGGTCCCGCTACTTACCAAAGAGTACGTTGTGGTAACCCAGGCTATTATTCTACTTAGCATAGTGTATTAATCTGTTGGAACAATACAGGCTTAAGAACATGTCCCCCAAAGTATTCATTCCCCCTTTTGTCTGACCTCCCGCTAAGTGGTATGGATGGTTTCACTCACCAACAGTCTTCTATCTTGTGCTCCAAGGGCTCGTCCGCGGTAAAAACTAAGCCGCTAAAATGGCCATTATAAATATCTGGATGAGAAAGGCGTTATGACATCACGCATGACGTACCTGTTGTCATACTAGTAAACAAAGTGAATGTAGGTTTGGTTAAGAGTAAGAGCATCCTTATATGTTAATTTCGGTAGACTCCTCTATATAATGATGCTAACTTGAATGACATAAACCAGAAAAAGAGAAATCAATAAATACATATTACGTGTGTAATTGACGCTATGACATCATCACGCTAAACGTGCGTGACGTCATTTCTGTAAACAGTGTGAGCGTTAGTATCTATTAGGTTAGAGCGTTCCTCTATTAATGAGTTGATATCATGAGGTGTGCGAGATCACTCACCCCTTTTAGATTTAAATAGGATAACAATTAACTTCAGTTCTTAAAGATACTAACCGTCATGGAGTATATACAAGGAAATGAAAAAAAGTAAATGAAAAGAATACAAATACAAATATTGAAACAATAATTATTTCAAAATAATCGCAAGGATATAGTTGCTGCTTTCCCTATAATGAGAAATTGTCTTTTTGGTCAATACAATGTTACCAGATAAGGCTGCCCCAAAGGGGGTTCACATGCTGGTAGTCATATACAGAAAGGATTGTCTCCATGGTTATCTCCATGTTCCTTATTGTGCGTCTCCTTGGTGACCGGAAAGGAAAGTTACTGCTTTAAGACATTATTCATTGGTGAAAACCTCTTACAGTATATTTGCGCTGCCTCCTCATGAGTTCACATTCATTTCAATGACTTCAAACTCATGACCATTCTTTTAGTAATAAAGCAATGTTCGGATATAGTTTATAGGATATTGTAATTATACCCAAGTTAGCAATTGCCTTTAACCCAGAATTTTTGCTGTACCCTTTTAAAATGGGTAATTCCATTTACTGAATAGTTGACGATTTCAATAGTTTAAGTTATTAACATCCCTTTGCAGGTAGAAATCGCTTCTTGAAGCCCATAGGTCTCAGAGTAACAATGATGGCTGTTTGGAACTGGTGTCTTCTGTCTCACAGGAGTGCACAATCTTTCCACCAATAACTATGAATCATTTTGTACAAATGTTCCTGTGAGTTCCTCTCTTAATAATGCATACACTGTCTTATGCTTGTTTATAAGGGAGCATGTTGTTTAAACCTACATGTGTCAATCTACCTATGGTAGTCTGTATCTGCTCTTTCATAGAAAGAGGCCCAGATACAATTCCCTGTTCATCCTGAACGGGCCATTGAGTCCAGGCAGTGGATCCAAAATAGCACTCTATATGAGTGGCGCCTAGCTGGATCACCTCTTCTTGGAAGAGGGTTTATCTCTTCCAATATGATGCATCTCAGCTGTGCCGTAGTGTGTCTATCATCCCTGAAATGTCTATGTACTGGGGATTTCACATTTGCAGTCCTCAGGTTGGACTTGTGTTCAGTCCATCTTTCTTTTGCCTTATGTGTGGTTTTTCCTACGTAATATCTGCCGCGTGGACATCTTAACACGTAAATAAAATGTTTGCTATCGCAAGTGGCATAATTTTTAAGTGTTATCTTTTTCCCACTATTGGGGTGTCTTATTTATTCACTCTTTATTATACTTCAACAGTGCTGACAGTTCAGGCATGCAAATGTGCCATATTCGCGTTTGTGTAATGTTGTTTGTGTTGACTTTCTTGGTCTCTCTGCTCGGAAAGAGGCGTTGTAAGTTGTTTGATCAGATTCCAATTTTTATTGATGTGATTTTTCACCTGGTAACTCTGAGGGGAGAATTGAAGTGTGTGTATCAGTTGGAGGTTCTCTTTCTTCGGGATTCCTTTAAGGAGATATAACCTATCGTGTCTTTCAGATCTTGATATTGCTTTCTGTAACACCTCTTCTGGGAATCCACAGTCTTTGACTCCGTTAGTCATATTCTCGTATTCCTTCTGTAAATTCTATGTGGTGGAAACAATTCTTTTTAATCTTAAGAATTGGTTGAAAGGAAAACTTTCTTTGAGATGTTTTGTGTGAAACCTACTGAAGTGAAGCGTGTTATTCACATCAGTAGGTTTTCTGTATTTAGAGGTCAACAATTCGGTTCCTGTGTATGTCACTGCTACGTCCAAAAAATGGATCTCGGTTCCCCTACCTCCATTGTAAATTTGATACGATCATGACAATCATTTAAATATTCAAAGAATTGTAGGAATTAGTCTTTGGGCGCATTCCAAATGCCAAACACTTTGTCAATGTATCGTTTCCAAAATAATATTTTGAATGCCCAAGGTTGTATGTACAGCACATGTGTCTTTTCAAATTGATACATAAATATGCTTGCATAGTAGCGGGCTATCGAAGAGCCCATTGAGGTCTCTGCTATTTATAGGTAATATTGTCCTTCATACCTAAAGTAGTTGTTGTACAAGATAAGGTTAATCAATTCCATAGCAAAAACCTTATGAATTTGTGTATTGTCATGTTCCAGTAGAAACTATTCCATGGCATCAATACCTTTGCCATGGGGAATACAAGTACCTAAGCTGTTAATATCCAATGAGAGTAATATCAGGTTGGGATCTGTGAGTTGTAGTTCACCTAGTAGTGGCAAAAAGTGAGCTGTATCCTTAAGGTAGGTACGTGTGGCCTGTATCAAGGGTTATAAAGCTGTGTCAAGATAATATGGCGAGAGGGTGAAATACACTCTCCGAACCTGCGACTATTGGTCAGAATGCTGTATTGGTCGGATTTTTATGAATTTTTGGGTGGTCATAAAATACCTGAGTCACTGGAAATTTCTTGAGTAAAAACTCAGCTGTACGATGTGTTATCCAATCTGCCTCCAGTGCTTTATTTATTGTTTCTGTGATAAGATCTTTTATCGGTGTGAGTGGGTCATTATCCAGAACCAAATAGGTTCCGTAATCTAGTAGCAAGTCTAAACACCCCTTGTGATAAAGGGCAGTGTCCATGAGGACTAGGGCTCCCCCTTTGTCTGCTGGTTTCATTGTAATAGAGACATCCTCTGCAAGCTCTTTGAGGAGTTTGAGTTGGTGTCTCCTAATATGTTCTCTCTGTTGTGCATTGTAATAGATCTTCTTCATGTCCCTGGTCGTATTGAGTTTGAACATATCTATTATCGGGTGGTTCACTTGTGGATGGAAGGAGCTCTTAAGTTTTAATTCCCCAAAAAAAAAAAAAAAAAAATCGGAGGAACTAGGCCTCTCTTGTGTCTCTGGTAAGGTGTCAAAGAATACTTTTAATTTCATCTTTCTGATGAGTTTGAATAGATTTACATCTTCAAAACAAGAACTGTTATACGGGATGAATGATAGACCAAGGTTAAGTGTCTCCTCCTGAGCCTGGTTCAATTGTTTGGATGATATATTAAGTACTATGGAATCGGTTGTTTGTTACTTGGTCTTTGTTTTCGTTTTCCCTCTTCTGGTTTTCCCCTTCTAAAAAAAGGGTCAGAGGGGGTACTGTGATTAGCGAAGAACTCGAGCTCGGATTTGTGGGTAGAGTTTCCCTTATTGCAATATTAACTGTAGTGATAACTGTAGTCTCCCCTTCTCCACTTGTCACTACACTGCTGTCTGCGTTGGTGGGTGGTTGTCTAGGTGGTCTATTAGGGGTTGGTCTTGTGTTATAATATAAAATTCCTGCCAGGTATAAACTATATCCCTGGCATAATCTAATGTGTCCCTACGGAATGTTCTAATCTTTGTATAAAATGGTGTTACGATTTACTAAAAGCATATTATTTGCATTACTTCAGTGGATTTGAAGATGAAATTCTGCCCCTGATGAAGAGAAAGATAATCTTGAAACACGTTGGGCCTAATGAATAAATACTAATGAAAATCAATGAAAGATTGTATCCACACATGATAAATCCTAACATTCTGTTAAATTGAAGAAATGTATTTCCTAGAATGTTTGGCTCGTATTAGGGCCTAAGATAGTGTGCAAGGGTCGGGAGTTCCCTAAAAGGGAACTTTGTTTTGTCCTAGACCGAATACACCCATCTAAAGGAAAAGCCACTTAACTCACCTAAGCGTGTGTATGACTATCAAGGAGAACTTGGTGAGCTGAAATTAAGGAGCAAACTTTGTGATATTGGTGAAATTGATTAAAGGCAACTCTGCCAGAAAAGCTGGGAAGTGTTCCAAGGAATTGTGTTATTTTGGAACATTTAAATACTTTAAAGCTTGGGGACGGCAACCCCTCTTTTTGACAAAGTGAACTATCCTGAATCTTGGGGAAGGGAAAACCAGTTTTCCAACTAAGTGCTGGAAGAAGCTCTGAACTTTTATTTGAACACTTCTCATGTTGATGCCGACATCCCTACACTTTATATTCAAATAGTTGTGAGGGAAAGTATAGGTTTTGGACTCAGACAGACATTTGCTTTGGACTTCCTGACACAGACTATCATTAGTTTCAGTTAGGTAGGGAAATCCCACCTTAGCATAAGGCAAGTTAGGCCCTGTTCAACTCTTCTTTTTATCTTAAGAAAAATGTGTGACCCAATCTTTACTCAGTTGTCTGTGTCTACTTCCTGATGCCTTCACAGTATGCATACCAGTGTCACATTTATGCTGTACACAATTCAAATCACCCAGTTGTTCGTGTATACTCCTGCATATGGCCCAAATGCTGTATGTTGATATTTCAAAACGTATGTATACCCCAGAAATTGCTGAATACATGACAAAGGAACGGCTTGTTAGAGCACAGTGTACATGGATTGAAACGGAGGGCAGCTGGGGGCTATTTAGCTGCTAGAAGAGCTTGGTTAGCTTGAGACCAATCACTACAAGGACCTACTTTTGGCTTCCCAGGCCCACTGATGCCAAATAAACACACGTGTGAATTTAAATGTGTGCGCTTGGGACAATCTATAAATAAACATTTAGACGCATCTAAAAAACATTTAATGCATACCAGGCATTAATAATGGGCAAAGTGATAGGTTTACATCTTATGTGGGAGTTAGATTTGCGGACCGCTCCTGGTTCCACAGTGGTAGCTCCTGGTCACTGGCTAATGCCGGATACTGTGAGAAACCTGAAGGTATCTCCCTGGCTAGTCCCGGGGCATCTGTCATCCAAGTGGCCTGGACATGGACATCGCTATTGGATCTAGTTCCTGGGGGTGGACCAGTGAGGGGGGATCACCTGGATGGGGGTCCACGGGGAGTGGGACACTGACAGGTGAGAAACAGTATTCTCCTTCTTTCAACACCTTTTTGCCTTCCTACTGCATAGGACGTTCCAAAGCTCTGCCCCCCTCCCTTTCCGATACAAACGCATCAGAGAATGGACTAACACCAGAGCTGTTTACCTGGCATGTCCCAAAACAAGGGTCAGGCAAGATCAGGTTATTGATCAGAATCACCCACACCTGACGGCCCTTTCCCTTCCCCACAGGCATAAAAGGTGGAGCAAGAGAGCACAGTACGAGCAAGGCACACTGCCCGACGAGACAACTATCAGGCCCGGCAGTTCAAGAGGAGGGGAAAAGCAGCGAATATCGAGAGGCTGACAAGGAGAAACACGACCTTGCCCAATTCGACGCAGACCCGCAATACCTCTGCAGAGGAAATCGTACGACCGAGGACAATAGTCCAAGTGTGCTGCAGCAGATGTCAACCATACACGCAGCGTGTCGACGTTGATAAGTGGGAGCGCGGGAACTCCTGCTTCCATGGTACCGGCCTTGACTCCAGTTAGGAGGAAAGCCAAGCGGTGCATCAAAGCCGTTGAGTCGAGGGGAGAACGGATAAGAGCTGGGCTGTGGTGAATGAAAGTCGCAAAGTGGCAAGTACAACCAAGTTCAAAGAACTGTAAAAGTGTTAAGGGGAGACCAGCTGCAGAGGGAATTGGCACCACGTGGGTGTTGCTCCGTGAACCTCTGGTCAAGCCCCATCTGAGTGAAACTACAGATATCAGAAGGCCGTAGGCCGTAGAAAGCCGCCAAGTTAGGTAAAAGTGGTCATACAGGAGGTCAAGCAAAATTCCTGTACAGTCGAAAGCCTTTGACCTAGGAAGCACTATAAAAAAAAGCACAGGAAGTGAATGCCGCCACTGGAGATTAAAGAGGGGTCTGCGCCCGGAAGAGGAGGACCCAGGGGTGAAGCGGTCACCAAACGTGAACTGTGGAAACAAATTTTCATTTTGTTAAAGGAACTTTGTCATTAAATACGTCCGGCCCACAAAGGCAAGAAACTTTCAAGGGAAACGAGACTTGGCCATTGCTGGTCCTGACAGCTGCAAGTGGAACTGTTGACTCGTGCTGGGAAAGCTCGAGTGTGTGCTGTGCTCCGAGCTCCCATCTTACCACGTGCTCAAAACGTGGGGAAGGCAGTCCCAGGCTACTGCATCCTGACATATTATATGCAAACACTTTGAAAATCAACCCACACCCTTTTTCATTAGTTGTCAGGTTTGGCAATAGGTTTCTTAGTATAGGCCATTCTTATTTCGACACAACGCCGCTAGGAGTGCCTTATTTTCATTTTGCTACCATTTTAGATTTAGGTTTAGATGGCATTTTTCCAACCCCTCCCACCTCCTTTATTTAATTTCCTTGAAAGGCCATAAGCTTTTCAGACAAAGTGCAATCTGTGCTTCCTAACCTCTTCCCTGTGCCCACCCACCCACTCTGCCCGCCTCAGATTGGCAAATTCTGAGGGTCACAAGACCCAGAGCAGCCCGCTTAAACAAGCTCCACAGGGCAGCATGGCCCGGGCAGCCGGCAAAGGGCATTTCCCGGTTTGCCTGGAGCCCAGCACTGCTCTGCAGCTCCCCACCCCCAACACAGGGGATCAGACAATAAGGAAAGTGACGCTGTAAGACACTGATAATGAGAGATGTTGTCATTGTGGGATCCTGCCGTTCTGAGGTTTTACCATTGAGATGCGTTGGTATTGTGACGTTCTGCCACTGTAAAATCTTGCCATTGGGACCCGCGTTTCTCATTGTTAGGTGTTCTAGCCGCTGAGACTATGCTAATGTTAGTTTCTGCTAATGTGAGAATTTGCCACTATCAGATGTTGCCACTGTAAGGTTTGGCCACTAAAAATCATGCTAATGTGAGTTTCTACTAATGTAAGATTGTACCACTATCAGATGTTGCGTCTATCAGAACTTACCACTGCAAAGTTTGGTAACTGAAACAGTGTTAATGCAAGCTTAGATAATGTGAGATTTTACCGCTATCAAGTCCACCGCCAGATCTTTCCACTGTGATGTTTGGCCACGGAAATCCTGATAATGGGAGTTTTTTGCCAATGACTGTTTTGCTAATGTGAGGGTTTACCACTATTGGATTTGCCACTGCGAGTTCTGGTTTCTGAAGTCTTTACTCGTGTAAAATTGTGCCACTATCAGCTTTAGCTACTGTAAGGTTTGGCAACTGAAACTGATGTAATGTGAGTTTGCTAATGTGAGTTTTGTCGTTATCAATTTTTCCACCATCAGTTATTGCCATTGTAAGATTTTGCCACTGACATTTGGCTCTTGTGATATTTTGCCACCATCAGACTGTTGCTACAAAGATTTCATCCACTGAGATCTTGCCATTGTAAAGCTCAGTCACTGTGAGGCTTTGATAATATGAAACCTGCTAATGTGAAAACTCTACCACTTTGAAACGCTACCACTTTTGAGATTGTTGACACTGTGAGGCTTTCACCAACTGTCAGGCAACCATCACGAGTGAGGCTTTGCCCCTACAGCATTCGGTCCCTGTGATAGAGGCCCTGAGATAAAGTGATCCTGAAATACTGTACCCTTGGGACTCATAACCCTGCGCTTTCACACCCTGTGGCATTTCACCCCTTATCTGGCATCCTCCCACACTAGGCCCAGGTTACATCCTAAGCCCTGAAACAACTTAAACCCGGAGGTTTGTGTGGCATCGATACTACCCTACAGCCAACAAAATACAAACAGTCCTTTGGGATAGCCCCAACAAAAACTGCTCAAATAGTACTGCAGCTGAGACGCTACCCGACAAGTAACATACAAAGGGAAAGAACCGATCACCTGAAAAATCTGCAACTAGAGTATACAAGATTAAAACCTGTAGTGATCCAGACAATCTACCACAAAGGACCAGAAACATTACCCCAATTAAAACACCCTAAATCCAAACAAGGGATTGACAACCAAACAACTAGCCGTCGACCGAATAAAACAATCTCAACAAGATGGCATGCGCCAGGAAAGACTGACACACAAGGAGGTGCCATAAAGGATCATACCAGATGGAAGACGGCCAATCATCGCAACTTACATAATCAAAGAACCAACAAACACCAAGAAACACTACATTAAACCGCTTTCTGGAAGAGAGCCCCTTTGCCGTAACACGACCAAAATCCCTTTGTCATGCTACCCATGACCCTACAACCAACCTTAAAAACCAGCAACCCACCTCGACAACCAGCTATCCATAAACATTCCAACCACACAAGGAGGGAAGCCAGAAACCCATGGGATAGACCTGGATGGACAGACCAAGCAGAGTTGACAAAGTGACTTCAACAGACAGTACATCAACAAAAATTGATGAGAGAACAAGTCCCACCAACATGAACCTAAAGACAACACCAAAGAACACATCAACCTGAAACGCTGTCTTCTAAAACTGCTCAATGAAGTAATGAAAGTCTGCAACAAAACACACACAGCAAAACCCAATGCAGTCAAAAGAAAAGGTGAACCATCACCAAATCAAATTGCCAACACCGCCCTCAAAGGACAAACAAATCTCAGAAAACAAATTGATTCACTGCAACTTACTCCACACCAGATTGATGTCAAAACAAACCACAGAAATATAAGACTTCCTCGGCGATGGTGGTACTGGCATCCTATTCCTCACCAAAATCTGGCTCATGGAAGAATGCAAAAGTAATCACACACAAATCTTACTCAACAACTTCAATATGAAACAAGCAAATAGAAAAGGAAAAAAAAGAGGAGGATGTCTCGTTGTTGCCCACAGAGACCACCTGAAGATCACAACAGCACCACTACTAAATATCCCAAACTCTGAATCGCTCAACCCCAATATACTGAACCACTGCTTCCAGCTTTTGTTGTCGCTCAGAATTATTAGAGCACCAACCATTCCTGTAACAAGCACGTGACAAAATTGCAAAGTATGTTAGAATTTGAATCCTGAAGTTGTACATGTGTCAAGTCATTATCACTTTCAGGAGCATAAGCGTACCATATAACTGTATTCCAACAATCAACCCATAAAACCTTTGGATTCCCTACATTGCATCTAGGTGTCGGAGAATGAATGACTTAGCTGTGCCCCAGGCCACTAAGGCCTGCCGAGGGGTGCAGTCATTCGCTGATGTGACCCCATTGTTCGCTACCTTATTATTGGCTGCTGGTCTTCTTTCAATGTCACTGAAATGCACTCTCGGGGAGAGGAAAATCTTCTCAGACAACCCATCCAGCCCTCTTATCCGAAAGGAAAAATTTAATGTAAGTAGTAACTCATCTTTCTTTAACTCTTGTAACAATAGCAGAATATGAACCCTGAACCTCTTCACCACCCTCTTGCAGAGTACTTGTAGTGATGGACCAAGGACACATTATGGGGGGACTTGTGTCCATATCACATCATCCCGCTCTCACATATTCCATTCAATCAATTGGTGGAACGGGGGGAGAAGCGGAGTGTCCCATTTTTCCATGCCCAATTCCCCAGTTACTGCATGAATCTTTTTTTTTAACATATTGCAACCTACTGATACGGCAGGGCTCATCTAGATGCTCCTAAAACTTCTCTCGCTCAAGCAAGCCAACAGACAATTGACCTCCTTGATCCACTGATACTTAACCAGGGCGAACCTCTAAACCAGATATGGCATATGCTCCCCCAGAAAACCTGCAATCTAAGTGACCACATAACATTTCAAACCTGTAGCGAAGGTGGGATTGGAACCTGATTCTATGACAAGACAGGAGGCTTCATATTATGCAATCATTCTTTTCTTCTGACACCACAGCAGCAAAGAAAAAAAACTTAAACCAAAAATTTGAACCACAGAAAAACAGTTTTAAAGTCCATGAAGGGAAACCTCCCTAATCCAAGATGGAGGACAGGGCATGCCCTGTAGGGGACCAATGGGCAAGGACCCACCCCTATATAGGTCTTTTACTCTAATCCCAACTCCTCTTTCTTTGCTGCTGAGACCACAAGTTAAGTCACTCCTTCTTAGTTATGAATTTTGTTGCTGTCAGTGCTTTGTGTGGTTTGCCATAGCGTGACATTCGTAGTCTTGTTCAGCTTTTATAAGCTTAGTTATTAGGGCATGTCACGGGCGTGTGCATTTTCCTCTCACGCTGTGTTGTTTCAGTTTGTTTCCTTTAACATGTGTCTATCGCCGTTTGCTACCGCTGCAGGGCTTCTCTTTCATAAGCCGCGGTCGCACTGGGAGAGCTCCGCCTTGAAGCTGAACGAGTTACAAGTCTGCTCAAGGTCGATGCGCAGGCTTTTGTTACAAGCGCAAAGGGGTCGGGTCAGGAAGATTTCCGGAGTTCCAGTGCCCTCCCACACACGTCACGTTCGTAAACCTGCTCAGCTGCAAGCTTTGCCTGCTTGTGAAAACGCAAGACATTTCTCTCTCTCGCTACTATTAAGCAGTTTGTTTATTTTGCAGCGCCTGCTCGGCACTTTTGGGTGAGGCGTTCCTCACACACACTGCCTTTTAGAACGTTTTAAATTCGCCTGCTCTGTGTTGTGCTTCCCCTCTACATTAATAAGTGCTGCATTTGGTCAGCGTTTCTACTGTGTTATGTGCCTGCTAGGCTATGTTTATTCATTTCTGTCTCAAGGTGTGCATTTATTTTCCACATAACATATTCAGTTAGTATGGCTAGTAAAGAGTCTGAGGGCCCCTTTTCAGCAAGCACCAGTACCCAAGTGAGGCCTTCCAAAAAAAGTGAGAGGTTGGGAGAGGATGCAGTTCATAGGACTTTAGGGGAACCTTCCCTCCAAGTCCAGCCATCAGTGGCTCAAGTTATTCAAACATCCTTGGACACAGACCTTTTAGATCTCAATTGTAGGTTGGCCTCAGCCTTTAATAGGCTTATTAGTAAAATCTCAGATTTTCATACTTCACCAGAGGAGGGTTCTTCTATGCCTAAACAAGTTCCCCGTAAATGTACAAGTAAGTCCAAGCATTTACAAGGACAACTCAGTCCGACTCATGCCCCTAGTCAGGTCTCCCCCCGATGGAGGGGACACATCTTAGCACAAGTTAGATGGGTCCCAGCAACACCAGTCAGTTCCCTTTGGGTCAGGAAATTCTTAGCTTCTCGCTAATGCCCCTGCAATTCCCATTGCCACTACTGATAGTTCGGAGGATTCAGACTCGCCACCCAAGAGGCGTAAGAGGAAGGTGGACCCTGTGGTTCCGTCCCAAGGGCCAAGGCTTGATGGTAGTGGGGTTCCGTTCTTTGACCCAGCGCGTTATTCAGCACCCTAGATTGGCAGAGTGGCACGCCTTGGATGCAGTATCATCCTTTTTGACCTACTGGGTTAGACGTCCCTTCCCTAAGGAGGATACAAATAAGTTGTGTTCAGAGTGCCGTAGGCCAGTGCTCCCAGATAAGGTGGCCCTTACTCCTGATATTGACCAGTCTATGGTCTCCTTTTTGTCCCAAAAAGGGAAAGTCCCTAAAAATGAAGTTGAGAAGGCCTGGAGGAGTTTCCAGGATCGGTTGTTGTATGTGTTGGGTCCGTGATCCAGATTTTTGAGTTGGCAGAGGAGGCAGCTTTTTCAAATGCCCCGATTGATGTGCAGGCCCTGAGGGGCTGGATTCAAAGAACTGTTTTCCTGCCCGGCAACGCTAATGAAGCCATCTCTAGAGAAAATCGCAAGTCCCTCATTATGCGACTTGATTCAAAGTTGTCCGACATGGCTGAAGGGGAAGCAGGGCCTAAGGCTCAAGGAAATCTATTTGGGGACAGTTCATTAAAGATCTCTCTGCCTACGTTCATACTTTCACTGCATTGGATAAAGTGCATGTCAACATAAAAAAAGTCTTTGCCCCTAAGGTTTTTGTCAGGGCCTGAAGAGGTAGAGCCTGCTCCTCTGGCCGTTTCTCCCAGGGCTCTTATCCGCCCCCGGCAGTACACATCAAGAGGTGCGCACAATTCCTCCTCTGCTCAAGGAGCACAAACTCTGTTTTTTTCCCCAGAGGGGCTTTCCATTGGAGAGGACAAACCGGCAGAGGTGCTGGTAGATCAAGATCAGGTCCAGGTAATTCCACATGTGTTAAAGGTTTGTTCTCACAAAAGTTTGGGGGGCAAGTTGGCCAGGTTTCTTCCTCAATGGGAAACTCACCTCAGATCCCTGGGTGTTACAGATGGTGAAGGGGTTTCAGATAGAATTTTACTCTCCCCCTTGTCAGCTAACCTTGCCATTTCCCCTCGTGTTAGACAAGGACAAACAGCAATTGATAGATGCGGAGGTCAGAGACCTCATTTTCAAGGGGGCAGTGGTCCCAGCGTCTTTTTCAGCCTCCCAGTTCTTGAACACGATTTTTCTAGTACCCAAACCAGAGGAGTGTTTTCGCCCAGTCATAAACTCGTAGTGTATCACCACTTCAAAATGGAAGGAATTCACCTTCTCAGGGATACCCTTCTCCCGGCGGGTTGGATGGTCAAAATAGACCTCAAGGATGCGTACCTGGTCGTCACTGTCTTTCCCCCCACCAGGAGTTCCTTCAGTTCCAGTGCGGGTATCGCACTTGGCAGTTTGCCACCCTTCCGTATGGCCTCTCATCAGCCCACTGGTGCTTCACCAAGTTGATGAAACTAGTGTTGGCTCATGTCAGGTCCAAGGGAATTTGGATAATAATTTACTTAGACAAACATGCTTCTGCTAGCTCAGAGTTCTCAGATTCTTCAGGCTCTTCTGGGGTTAACAGTGAATTTACTACAAGCATTGGGCTTTGTCATAAATGTAAAGAAATCCATATTTCAGCCTACGCAATGTATCCAATTTCTGGGCTTCAGTATAGATTCAAAGTTTTGCATCCTTTTCCTTCCGGATTGCAGGCTCTCAAAAATAAGGAAAGAGATCCATCTCCTCCTCAGGAAAGGGAGGGTCTCCCTCAGACAACTGGCCAGGGTTGTGGGAATGTTGTCAGCTTCCATCCAAGCTATCTTTTCGACCCCTCTCCGTTAAGAGCGTTACAGCGACTCAAGGACAAACACCTTCGAAAGAGCCCGTCGTACTCGCAGTTAGTGGTCCTGATGCCCGAAGCCAGGTCGGAGCTCCTTTGGCTCAGGCACATGGATCAGGCAGAGCAATTTTTGGTCTCTCCCCGGATGTGGTCCTGGAGTCAGATGCCAGCAGAGTGGGCTGGGGGGCCAGGATAGGACAGATCTCCACAAGCGGGAAGTGGTCTGCTTCAGAGAAGCAGCTACACATCAATTGTCTGGGGTTGTTAGCGGGCTCCTTTGCAGTCAAGAGTCTTCTAAAAGATATGGGGAATTGCTGTGTCCTTCTCCGGATGGACAATGTTTCAGCTGTTCGATACATCAACCATCGTTGGGGAACAAGATCCAAGGCCCTAGCAGATTTAGCAAGGGAATTCTGGCATTTCTGTCTAGATCAGGACATTCTGTTGAAAGCAGAATATCTTCCGGGGTTCAACAACGATGTCGCTGACTGGAATTCCAGGCATCTCCAGGACAGAAGCGACTGGATTTTGGACAGAGCTCCGTTTGCCAAGATCTTGTCTCTTTGGGGACCGATTCAAGTGGATCTCTTTCTCGAGGCTCAACTGCCAGGTTCCCCGGTTCTACAGTTGGAGACTGGATCCCAGTGCGCTTGCAACCAACGGTTTCCTTCATGATTGGTCAGGCCTTTCATATGCCTTGCCTCCCTTTGCCATGATAGCCAGTGTCCTAGTTCAGGTGCGCAGGCAAGGGGCAACATTGGTGTTGGCAACCCCTATTGGCCTTCCCAGGTGTGGTTCCCAGCCTTGCTGGAACAGGCGGTGGATATTCCTCATCTTCTTCCTCTACACCCTCTGCTCCTGTTCGATCCAGCGGGTCTCCCTCGCTGGTCCTTCAAGGACACCTCTCCCTTATAGTTTGGAAGATTGCAGCTCTTCCTGGTGTTTCCAGGGACTTTCGCAGGACTATCTGTGTCATCAAGGACTCTTGGGCAGCCTCTACCAAATCAGGTTACTGCTCGGCATGGAACCGCTGGATTAGCTGGTGTGTGGCTCAACATTTTGATCCTGTTTCTGCCCCTTCGGTAGAGGTGGTTAATTTTTTTGTGGAATTGTTTAAAAAGGGCAAGGCCTGTTTAGATCAACGATCTCAGGAAAACATGTATTGGTTAAAGGGGAACCAGTGGGCAGACACTTCTTAGTTCGCAGAGCCCTGAAATCTATACGATGAAGGATCCTCCGAAAGCTAGGTATTTGGTTCTATGGGATGTTAATGTGGTTTTAGATCTGTTTCGCTCCTGGCCCGCTAATGAAAATCTATCCTTGCAGCAACTTTTCTCAAAACGAACCATGTTGTTATGCCTTGTTTCTATTAAAAGGGTCTCTGATATTAGAGCACTGGATGTGGACAACAAAGTGTTCACCCCTCAGGGGGTCACCTTCTTTATTTCCAGGGGAACTAAGTGTTTAATTTCCTCCATCTCTTATCTAGCTTTTCCAGAAGATTCTAAATTATGTGTTATACAGTGCTTAAAATGTTTTGAGTTGAAGACAGAGGCTTTCAGGCCTCCTAATACCTCTCAGCTTCTAATTTCCTATAGGAGGCCTCATAAACCGGTGTCCCCTGCCACTCTAGCCAGATGGATTAAGTGGGTTATGAAGGAAGCAGGGATTGACACTTCCTTTTTTGGTCCTCATTCGGTAAGAGGACCAATGGCATCTAAGGCTGCTTTCCTGGGGGTGTGATGCTGGAAATGCATCGGAGGGAAAGGGCCTCCATATCCTTGTCCTTTACTGCTTTTTATCGTGTGTTCTGTCGTGTTTTCCATGCAGGGGTTCATGTGGGACTCCTGGCTGTGCAGCTCTCTCTCTTTTGGTTTGGTGAACGGACCCGTGGGATACCCTTATGGCACCCATGGGTGGAGGTACAACCCTGTGCCCCTAGTGTATGTTTTTGGGCACCTGTGGGTGGCCCGCAGAGCAGGGTATGGGCTGGTGGCAGCTCCATGCTGAATTTGACAAGTGCGCAGAGTATCCTCCATTTTGGGGATACCCCGGCCCTGCCATTGGGATCAGTTGATTCCTGATGGAAAACAAGATGGCCCCTGTGGCCTCTTGCTTTCTATTACCTATTACCTTGTTTTCCCAAAGTCCTGGGAAGCCCTGACTCTGTCCCTTCCCCCTGACAGGCTGTTGGGTGGAAATGCCATATATGGTGTTGATGTGAAGGCTCGGCCAGACTAGCTGGAGCCTTCCCAGTGATGTATGTTGTGGGTACCTCCTGTGGGTGGGACCCGGGTGAATAGAGTGTGTGACGAATATGCATTCTGTGTTGTGGATGTCTAGTATCTGGTGGTTGACACAATGACAGACAGCCCTGCCCGAAACCGGTATGAATGCAGTTTGGAGTGTTGAATGGCTCGGTACTTGTCCCAATACACATAACTTGTTGTGAGTGTCTGGAGAGAAGTGAATGGCCTGAATACCTTGTGTGCCTGATTGGCTGCCTGCCTGCATGAATGCCCTTGGTCATGATTGGATGCTTGAGTGTGACCCAGCGGAATGAATGGGAGATCAACAGTATATCTGGGGACCTCTCACGGCTAGGAATCGTGTTCAGAAGCTGAAGTTCACTACGACGAGTAACTGGAGTAACTGAAGCTTGACTTTGAAGCCCTGCTGGATGAGAAGAAGTGCTGTTGCTCTCCTTCACAATATGAAAGCTGCTGTGTCTCCAAGGACTGACCCAGAGAGGACCTGGTAAGGCGCCCTCTTCCCGAGCTACGAGGGACCATCGTGCACAGCTGATCTTTGCCAAAGCTCCCTGCTAGACAGACCTTCGACAGGCTGCCGACCCGAGACGGGGACTGCCGTGGAATCTCAAAGAGAAGCACCCGGACTGTTGTCCGCCCCTGTCGACGACCGCCGTCGCCGACCGGAGCCGCCGTGCTCCCGTTTGCCTAAGACCTTTATTTGATCATCGGTCGCTCTCGTCTGCATCGTCGCCCGCTTTATCCCACTGGAGAAAGCCCGACCGTCGACGCGCCGAGGAGCATCCGCAGGTGGGTTTCCCGCCACCTAAGGACCACAGAGACGCCGACGACTCAACGCCCTTGCTGGGCCACAGTTCTTCATCTCTTTGCGGTCCAGAACTATCGTCACCGAGGTGCCCCGCACGCCTCTTCCTTGCAGGACGCCAACGCTCTGTCGTCAACGAGCACCGTTAGGAACGAAGCTGCCACTTCACGGCCGTAGTTCAACCTGTTCGCCGTCGGACGTTCGATGACCTGTGACTCCTGCCTTAAAGGGAGGGCACTCAAGAAGGGCAGTCGATTCCCCAACACCGAACGCCGAGTTCCTCAACGCCTCTCGACGATCCGTAGCTCCTGCTTTAAAGGGAGTCACTCAAGAAGGATCGGTTGACGCATCTTCGGAAAACTCTACTCCACCAGGTACATTGGGGGGGTAAAACCTTAATAGGAGGAAATAAGACTACCGTTTCAACCATCTTACTTTCCTGCCTATCTCTATTGCTGGTTTCCTCGTTATTGATCTGTGTGACATTTAACCGTACAGTTGATGCACTTTAATGAGATTCAATAACATTGGTGGTACCACTTTAGAATTGTCTATATTTATCATTGTTGACTTCTGAGTACAAAGTGCATTATTGTGATTGTGTACATACCTTTGAATATTAATTATATAAAGACTGTTTTCAGTAATACAGTGTGTGGACATTCCTTTGTGGGGGTTCGGGGACTACACTTTACTTAAGAACCAGCCCGCATCACCTTCTGAGAAGCTAGGCCTTGATTGCTCGTCCATTGCTACCAAATAGAGAATCTTGGCTGGGGTCCTCTGTGCCTCTCCTCTACCATATAGAGAGAGGAAGTGCAGACACCCCTACCAGTCTTTACAAGGGTAATCTTGAACAGATTTTAAAAGCAGCTGATTGGTGAAGGGAATCAACATTCAAAACATTTTATCACACACGTATTGATCAGGTTGCAATAAATGTGATGCAAGGGCTTTGAACTTGCATAATATGAAACCTCCTGTCTTGTCATAGAATGGTTAATCCCCCTCACTAACGTGAGAGGGGGTTTAGATTCTATTAAAGACAAGGAGGCTAGTATTATCCCACCCACCCTTTGTTTTGTCATTATTACAGCTCCAGAGTGAGGTATTATGTTCAGGAGCAGCCCTTCACAGTTTCGGCAGACGGCGGGGTTGAGATCCTTCGAGCTTCGTGTGGATGCTGTCGCTGCGCTACAGTTTTTTCCTCTCAGTGGGCGTCTGATGCAAGACAGCTGCAGAAAGAGGAGTTGGGATTAGGGTAAAGGATTTATATGGAGTATGGGGTTGGGTCCTTGCCCATTGGTCACCTTCAGGGCACGACCTGTCCTCCATCTTGGATTGGGGAGGTTTCCTTCCATGGACTTTAAAACTCTGTTTTTCAGTTTTTCTGTGGTTCAAACTTTCGGTTTGTAAAGTTTTTTCTTTGCTGCTGTGGTGTCAGAAGTAAAGAATGATTGCAAAATACTCGCCTCTTTGTCTTTAATAGAATCTAAACCCCCTCTCACGTTAGTGAGTGGCATTAACCCTTGCAAATCTCAAAGACAGCCTAGTTAGCACTTGAGTCACTGCCGTTTTTTTTGGGGGGGGCTAGTGTGGGACGCATTCTGCAGCCTCCCTTTGGGCAATTGTCCAGTGCATATAAATCACAAGACAACCCTTGGCCATCCAGTGGCGCAGTGGCATCAAACAGTGTTTAGGATGGTGAACCTTTTCACTGGTAAGGGGTTTGCTTATGTGCCTATGAGGTTAAAAGGGGACCCAGACCTCCAAGGTCAAAGGGTAGCATTTCCGTGCATGCCACTGCGGTTTCTTCGATTGCAGATGATGCCTAGCCTAAAGGAGGAGGGGGGGGGGGAAACGCTTCTATCCGAGGTCTCTTCCACCCAACTTATTGGCACATTGTACATACATTGAAAGGAAAAAGGGACGGGGGGTGATTTTCACCTTCATAAAAAGGTGGAGGCCACCTTAAAATTTGCGCTGTAATGCGTATAATTGTAGCCCTACACAATTACATTTTTTAATGCTTCAAATTCTATTTTCTAAAGCAAGTGCAACTCTAAAAATGATTCCCTCCTTGGTGTACCGTTTCAAGGAAAGTAAGCATCTTTTAAGTTTTAATATTTGTCATCTGATATTAAAATAATTCGAGAATACACACAAAAGGACTTAACGTCTTGCTTTAGGAACGTGTAGTTGCTGCATTCAGTTGTGTGAGCCCTTCACAGAGTGCTCCCATGCGTTGCTCCACAAAAAACAAAGCTGCTGTTACATAAGCCTTCGACATCCAATGCATTGACCAATCCTAAAAACTGGAAGCGTGCCAGCAAAGGCTTGTTACTAAATAAAGAGCACGTGATAAGTGGAAAATCGAAAACCCGGTTCAGAAGAGTTAACAATGTGTTGATAACAGAATATCAATTAACAGCACACAAAACGGCAGTAATGAAACTATTAATTGCACCGTGGACGATGTAGTTTTCCCTCATCCGCTTTCATTGCTCTGCATGGTGCGTCAACAGCCTGCCTCACTAGACCTGCCAGATGGCAAGGTCGAACTTGGGAGCCCTGTGGTACGGAAATGATGCATCAGCAATCATGCGGCAGCTGAGAGCAACACGGAGGGGAGGCTATGTGATGGGGATGAAATGAGACCCCCTCATCCCTTTTCTGCAGGCATGGAAGGAAAACAGCGACCGCTACTAGTCTACTGCAAGGTGCATAACCGATCCAAGTAACAGAGCGAGTTAGGTACACTTTATGAACACGTGTGTTTGTGGTCCTAGCTTTCATGCGCTAGTCATCTCTTCAGTGTCTCAATAAATACAACGTAGTTAAAAAAAATAAAACTGGGAGCCAATAACCCAAACAAAACGTGTTCGATTGATTCTTTAAAATACACCAAATAAAAACGAGCTAGTCTTGGTTTTCAGTTATATAGCGGTTTTGATGTAATCCTCAAAAAACACTGGGAGAAGCACGTATTTTTCTTTCCTCGCATTAGTGATAGAATTACATTCACGCGACACTTGACTCCCCGCTATATTGTTAAAACTACTGCGAAAGTACTCCAAGACAAAAACACGCAATTACTTGAGTTGTTAATAAATTATAGACGGCATATAATGCTACTGGAAATGAGATCATGCCGTCGCTAATGCATTGAAACGGGCCAGATGTCTTGCTGCGTCACCAGCGGCTGGATGCAGAGCAGCCTATGACGAGCTGGTCCTAAACAGGAAGCCTCGTCCTCCTTCATCGCGTGGGAGCGCGCGCGGCCGGCACGCCGTTACACTGTGCCGAGGTAGCCATGTCCCGCGCCCTACTTCCACCCCTCCCCCGCTTTCAACAGGGCCACGCAGTAGAACTAAGCCACCACACAGTTAATACTACAACAGACAGCCAAGCCCCTGGGGACACTCTAAAGAAGGCGGCTTCGAACGTGCAAGAGATTACAGCATGAAATAGAGTGCATCGTTACGCTATTACAAAGCCCAATGTTCCAGTACCTGAATATAATGAGCAGATTTCTGCAGCCGCACTGCTCCTCACCCCCCCATGCTTTTCACCAGCACATCTAACTAGAAATGCAGCCTCTTAACCGCTTCACCTTGTCCTTGCTGCATAATGCATGGCCGATAGCCGCTGCCTTTGTGGCACAGTAGTGGCTCTTACAGGGATCTATGACAGAACGCCGCCAGCACACACGGAGCAGCCCAGAACCATTCATATTCGAGTGAACTGCAGGTGAACGTCGTAGACAATACACCCCAAAGCACCTGCAGTGTGCGTTTTAAAAACACACCCATGTAGCCTATTAACACACATACATCACAAGAACTGCAAAGCAGACGCAGTGTACTCACAGAGTGATATCGAGAAAGAGACGCAGGTGAAGAATTGCAGATCCCGTACGCCCGGTCCTCACTCCGTCCTGGGGGATTTAGTAGACAAAGCGCAGCAATGACATATTTAATGTTAATACGTTTTCTATACACCCTGTAGGATCCCCACTAATTGGCGAGTAGAAATTGGAAAAAAGGAGGGAGGTGAACTTGACAAGGCGGCATAGGTCTTCACGGGAGCGCCCCATGCCAGAATTCAAAAGAAAATGTCAATTGAAGTGTCGGCGGCGGCAGGCGATGCTGTGAACTGATGCTTCTGTGCGCAGGGGATACTGGGAGGTTTTCCCAATCCGTGCTGCAGCCAAACCTCAATCCATCACTGCCCAACGAACCAGGCGGCGGGAAGAGAGGTAAGAGAAGAACGCAGAATGCACTGCTCTAGGTGTGTAGCACACAGAGGCTACAGCTTAGCCTGGCTTCCGGTTGTCATACACGGAGGGCATATTCACCTTTAGACCTCAGTGCTCTCCTCATAGTTACCCGATGAGAAGCCCCTGTTTGGGGTGGTGTTTTTTTTGGGACTGGAACGCACAATGGTCCAGGGAACAAATGAAAAAACCACGCACAATCGCAAAGGGCGGTATATTACTTTTTGTAACAGACCGAGTACTACCCAAAGAGCAGTTGTTGGTAACATTCGTGGCAAATGGTGCATGATGTTTATCCATATTTGGTCATTAATAATGGCCAAACCTACCAATATTAACTGAAACGGGTCTGTTTTCACCCCGAAAAGCCCCATGTTAACAAGTTGGTGCAGAGCATTGCCTTATAGGTCAGGCCGAGCCTGGTATGGGATAAAATACCCCCTAATATATGTTATAAGGATATTGCAAAGCATAGGAGTTCGGTAACCAAATAAAGTATGAAGGCCAAGCTCCTTTATGACGTCCCAGAACTCGGAAAAGACTTGCGCTGTTCATGAACGGTTGGGGGTATTTTACTCATAACATACAGCCACACAATATAATTTGTTTTGATACCTGGCATCATGCTTAATCTAATTTGGGACATTGTACAGTTATTCACACAATCAATGAAAAATCTGGAAATATAAAAAAAAGGTTGTAATGGGTTGCAGAAAAATAGTTTAAGCCGCTAAATGTGTAAGCGTTTTGTGCTTTAAAATGGTTAATCCCCCTCACTAACGCGAGAGGGGGTTTAGATTCTGTTAAAGACAAGGAGGCGAGCATTATGCAATCATTCTTTACTTCTGACACCACAGCAGCAAAGAAAAACTTTTACAAATAAATAAGTTTCTTAAACCAAAACAGTACTTAAGCAATCCAAGGGAAGAATCCCCAAAACAACATGGAGGCCAGGTCATGCCCTACAGGTAACCAATAGGCAGAGACCCACCCCCATAAAAGCCCTTTCCTCAAACCCCAACTCCTCTTCTGCAGCTGCATTACGCCGGATGTCAACCCTGAAGAGTAAATGTTGTAGCGTGGAGACACGATCCATGACCCCCTCTGCAGACCTCGTACAGTACGGCATCTCAGGATGATGAAGATATCTTCTTGACTGGACCACCTCACCCTGAAGCTCTATGCAAAACAAAGGGTGGGTGGCAGTGGCGTAACGGGGGGTGGGGAGGGCCTTTGATTTAAAAAAAAGAAAATCAAAATATTTATATTTTTTTTAACCTTTCTTTTTTAATTCACTCTACCTTCATAAAGAAATTATTTCTGTTATCAGTCATTGAAGGAAACAATTTCTTTAAGAAGTCAGAGTGACTTAAAAGATGAAATCGGGCTTCCCTCAACCCCATGACATGTGTGTGTTTGTGAGTGTATGGTGAAAGGGTGTACACTTAAATGTATAGGTGCCTGCCTGTGTGTGTGTATGTTAATGTTAAAGTTATTTGTACCGCGCACTGTCACCCTCGGAGTGTTTCCCAGGTGCTCTGGCGGATCTGAAAATGGCGGGAGTGGGGTGGTTAATAGGGTGTAGTGGGAATAGATAAGTGAGAGTTTTGTGTTGTTGGCAGCTTCTGTTCGTTTTTCACCATTCGATGATCATGTGGTTTTCGGGTCAGTGCAACTTCCCAGTGTGCTGTTGTTGCTGAGTTATGTTTTGTTCGTTGTTGCAATGTGGTGAAGTATTGCGGATTGCGGTGCAGTGAAATGGTTTTAGGATGGTTTTTTTTTTCTGTTTGAGAAGTTCATGCGGAAAGTTGAGGTTTTAGAGTTGGTTTAGCAGGTTTTTTCTTACCTTTTTAACTTTGTGTTTCTGCGCTCAACATCTGTGATTGTCCTGTGTGCTTGGTGTTATATTTTGTCTGCCTAGTTGGCATGCATGCATGTTGGAGAGAGGCAGTTTCCTCTGTGTTACTCTAATGGTATGTGTATCTGGCGTCTCTGCCCTGGGTTGGCAATGTTTGGGTTCGAGGGTTCTGGTCACTCCCTGCCTGTCCCGTGGGGGATCCTTACCTACCTAGGTTTCCTGGACATAGGTTGTTGGGGTGTCCTCCCCCCCCCGCCCTCCGGTTAGGGAAGATTATTTTAGGGGTCATGGGTTACTCGTTGGGATTCTAGTTTCCCGCTGGGTGTATGCCTCTTAATCGTTTCCTTCTGGTTTAGGAGCAAAGAGCCACGTTTTAAGTAGTTTTCTGAATTCCAGATCCCTTGTGTTGCATATGTTTTTTGGTAGGTAATTCCAGGTTATTGTTGCCAGGTGAGAGAAAGATGATTCTTTGAATTTTCTTTTATTCTATGGTTTTGGTTCTACGCAAATGTTGTTGCTTTATCTGAGTGGTCTTGTCAGGTGGTAGGCAGTTATTTTCTCCTTTAGAAACTCTACTCCTTGGTCGTGGATTATTCTCTGCGTTATGCACATCATTTTGAACTTTATTCTCTGTTTTATTGGTAGCCAGTGTAGCATTTGCAGCGTTTGGGTAATGTGTTCTCTTCGTGGTAATTTGAGCAGGAGTCTGGCCACAGCGTTTTGGATGCGATGCAGTTTCTTTAATAGACGTTCAGGCATTCCTAGGTATAGGCTGTTGGCCTAGTCTATTCTGGAAATGAGTGCGATGATGGTGAGATTTTTGTGGGTGAAAGAGGAATGGTAGGATCCTTTTTACCGCGTGTAGGAGGAAGAAACATTTCTTGATTATAGCGTTTTACTTGTGGCTCAAGTGTTAGTTCGTTGTCCATCAAGAATCCCAGGTTCTTTACTATCGTTGATGGAGTCGGTGCCGTTCCTAGTTCCGTTGGCCCTGGGATGTAGTGATCGTTTTCCCTGCTTTTGGATATGATCATTATTTCTCTTTTGCCCGGGTTGAGTGAGGCTGTTGGTGTTCATCCAGCCGTAGGGTTCTTGTAGTCAGTCTTCCAGCATTGTTTCCTTCCTGTGTGTCTTGTATTTTGTAGACAATCTGTGTATTATCAGCCTAGTTATAGCATGTGGGGCCGTGTTTTTTAATTATCCTGATTATTGGCGTTGGGTATATGTTGGAAAAACAATGGGGATAAGGAGGATCCTTGTGGTACTCCACAGGTGGATTACCTTGGAGTGGATTGAAAGGTTTGATCTATATGGTTTATGTTCTGTTTAAGAAGGACTTAATCCATAGTAGGGCTAGGCCGGTGATTCCTATTTCTTCCAATCTCCAGATGAAGATATCATGGTTGACTGGGTCAAATGCTGCAGAGAGATCCAGAAGCATTAGAGCTGTTCTATTGTCGGAGTCTGCATTAGCCTTTAGATCGTACCAGATTGAGAGCAGTGCCATTTCCGTTCCCCTTATTGGTCTGAAGCCTACTTGTGCTTGATCCAGCAGTAGGTGTTCTTCTATAAATTCTTGTGTTATTCAATAGATTTAGGTTCGCTGGGTACGGGATGTTTGAGATGAGTCGGTAGTTGAAGAGGTCCTCCACGTTTCCTGCTGTGTCCCTGAGGAGTAGCTTGATGTATGCCGATTTGAATGATCTCAGTAATTTCCCTGTTGAAAAGGGGTTTGTAGCATTCCATGGGTGTTCCTTGTGTGAGGATTGGTTTGTGTATGTCCGGGGGTAGGATCTATGGGGGAGTCAGCCTTGTTGCTATTGCTTACCATATTGACGAATGTCTCCGCTGATATTCGAGGAAAGCTTCAGAATTTGTTCTGGCGATCCTCAGGTGGCTGGGTAGGTTGCATGTTGTAGTTGCTTGGTCTATGTATGATCTGTAGGATGGCGTTGATTGTGTTTTTAAGTGGTCTGCAAGGTCATTGCATAATTTCAGTGAAGGTATCGGTGTGTTGTTGCAGCCAGGGTGGTTTTTCATTTCGTTTATAAACAGTTTTTTTTGGGTGTTTGCAGCTTTGGTGATTCTTTTGTCTTAATATATCTTTTCAGCCTTATGGATTTCCTTTTTGTACCAGTTCAAGCGTCCTGGTTTTTCTTTTTATGGAGCTGAGTAGCGGGTAGACCATTTTGCTGTTGCTCTCTTGCGCGATGGGGTGAAAGGTTTTTACTTGGAGATCTCGTCTATTGTTCTGGTGATCCATGTGTGCAGTAGTTCTGTGTTTTAAAAAAAAAAATTCTGTCAAGGTCAACTTCATCCAGAGTCGTTGCCGGTGATTTGTTGATTTCAAGTAGTTCTACAAAGTTGCTGTTTTTGATGGTCCTCCAGTTTCTCTGCACGATAGTTGGCAGTTTGTTGGGTTGTTTGGCTGTTAATGTGGCTGGTGTGTTTACGAAGGGGATGATGAAGTGGTCGCGCCAGAGGATCTGTATTGTTGGTGTCGTGATAAGGATTTTGTTGGTAAAGATTGCATCTAGTGTATATCCCGCCGCGTGAGTTGCTCCTTTGACTAGTTGATGTAATTTCATTGTCTTCAGTTGTTTGGCTAGTGATTTGTGTGTTAGCGGTTTCTCCGTCAAATCAGATGTTGAAGTCTCCAAGGATTATCAGGTGTTCCTGCTCTATGGCTAGGTTGATGATGGCTTGAGTGAAGGCGTTCACGAAGGTTGCATCGTATGTCGGTGGTCTGTATACCAGGATGAATTTGAGGTTTGTTTTTGGGTTCACTGTTGGGTCGAAGGATTAGGGATTCAGTTTTCGATGCCTAGTGGTTTTTCAGTTTTCAGGTGTTCTTTGTATGCCATCACCAGTACTCCTCCCCTTTTGTGCTTGTGAGCACTTGAAGTTATCAGGGAGACAGTAATGGAGTGTAATTTTGTAATTGTCATCTAGCCATGTTTCAGTTATGAATGAGATGAATAAGATGTCGATACCTATGTCGCACGGGAGATTGTAAATCTTGGACATTGATCTAGCATTGATTAGGTTGCAACGGATCTTTTTGATGTGGTTAGGTTTGTTTTCTGATCCTTGTTTTGTGAGTGCTTCTGTGTTGTTGTCGTAGATTGGCTGGTGATCCATGAAGTCTGTTTCGTCATTGAGGCGGTCTGTTAGATGGATGGTTGGGTTGATTCATTCTTTCTATGTTTTGATGCGGTTGCTGGCTGAGCCCTTGTGTTTGTGATTTCCAGAGTGAGGGCTTTGGTTCCATACCTCTCTATTCTGGGGTCCTCTGTTCTTTTTGTGCAGGGTTACAGTTTGTTCTCAGCATGTCTGGACCTGTCGGTGGCATTGAGTGTCGAGGTGCTGCGGTTGAGGCGGGGTATGGTGTAGGATGGAGGGATTTTTCTCTTCTCATGATGTTGTTCTTTTGGCCTTAGTGTGTGTTGGGGTGCGTTCTGTATTCGTGACAGTTTCTACTGGAGAAGGGCGAGGGTGTGAATCTGTTAGGTTTGGTCCTTGTTCCGATTCTCTTTGGTGGCGTCCAACTCTGTGTCAGGGCATTTGTGGTCCTTGGTAGTAGGATGTTTAGGGTTTTGAGGTTACAGGGGCGGTAGCCCGCCTGTAGGGCCTTGTGTGGTTTGGTTGGTTTCGACTCTTTTCCTCATTTGATGTGATAGCTGGATGCCCTCTATGGGTGGTTGTCCACTTAGTGGGTTAGGTTCTGGTGTTCCTCTATCGATCGATGGACGGTCTAAGCGGGATACTACAGGTTGAAAGAGGGCTGCACAGTTGGATATGGGAAGTGAGTGAGTGGTTCCTAGTTAACTTGGGTAACCTGGCTATCGTTACTTGCTTTCATTGGTTGCTGGGTGTTCCGAAGTGGAGGGCGGGTCTAGGATTCGCTGATGGCAGGCATTCGCTGATGACACACCTAGATTTGAGATTCCTAGATAATTGGAGAAAAGGTCTAGGTTTCACAAACTGGTAGACAAAAGGCGAGCACACCTAGATGTGAGATTTCTATACACTTAAATGTATAGTTGGCTGCCTCTGGTTGTATGGTGACAGGGTGCACACTTAAATACATAGGCGGCTGCCTGGGTGTGCCTATATGGTGAAAGAGTGCACACTTAAATGTATGGGTGGCTGCTAGGGTTGTAACGGTATTACGGTATACTGTTACCGTGAACCACTTAATTGAACAATAATAACCGTCACATTGTTTATACCGGTATACCGTTCATACCGTTAAGTGTGCTTTTCAATCTGATTTGGAAAGGCTGCAGTAAGCAAGTTCTGCGCAGTCTTGGTCTTGCACTGTTGGATGTGCCGTCTGCCAAGTAGTTTCAGTTTGAGCAGTTTTTAATGCCATTCCATAAACCACACGTGCCTGACACAAAATCAACATGTTAGCAATAGGAAGAATAAATACAGTGCCAAGAAGGAAAGGGGTTTACTTTTTTTATTTACATTTTTTTTTAAAGCGCTCATACAGCCCCAGGGCATCGAGGCGCTGTTAAAGAAATTGGTTTTGTTTATTTTGTTGCGTAATTGTTTTTGTCTTAGTTGCGTATTTATAACGTGCTTAAACACCCAGAGGTTTCTAAGCGCGGACCCAGGGATCGAACCTGTGTTGCTTTGTGTCGTCTTGCTTCCAAGGCACGCACGTTGCCGCTGAGCTATCCTCCCGGGACTTTGGGTTGGCGGCTTTGGGGTTTATATATTTATAATGGATAATGTTTTCTAAACATATGACAATGGCGGATTTCCCTGGTTCTATCATTGAATGTACATATAATAAGTCACACTGCGAAATTTAATCATCTCTGTGGGTATTCCCTGCTGCCATACCAAAGGGTAACATGTCCGTGATTACTGAACACCTTTTGGACCAGAAGTAAACTAAAGGCTGTAACGTAAAGAGAGAGTGCGTGTGCGTGTGTGTGTGTATGCGCACAAGCGTATACTACCATCAGACTCCATTGATCTGTGGCATGCAGATTATCAATATGGCAACATGTTCATCTTCACCAGTAGCCAGTGGGGGAGCTAAAAGCCTAAATGACCACTTACGAAAAGCTATTCAGTTTGCTTTGCCAGTCGCAGCAGGGCCCCACCTCCCCCTCCTCTCCACACGTGCGTTTGTGTTTGGTGCAAGCAAGGGGTGGCATTTCAGTGGAAAGTATGTTGAAAAGCCCAATTCTGGCCCTGGGTGCATGGTTTTGTTTGTGATGATAAATCTGACAATTTATGACCTTTTAGAAAATATTTGTTAAGATTAGTTAACTCCACCTGCTATACCGCGATAACCATGATATACCGTCATTTGGCAAGAAGGTTATTGTACCATCATAAAACTAATACCGTGACACCCCTAGTGGCTGCCTGTGCCTATATGGTGAAAGGGAAACCACTTAAATGTATGGATGGCTGGGTGTGCGTGTCTGTATATGGTGAATGGTGTGTGTGCTTGTGTACAGGGGTGCAACAAAACCTACATTTCGGGGTGGCTAACCCTTCAAATATTGGGAGAGGCGCTAACTTCACGGGCAGTAGGGGAGGGGCAAACTTATTTGTGTAGGGGCATCTAACTTCTTTACGCATTTTAACGAGACTATGCTAGTGCAGCTTCAATGTTTCAAGCAGTCTCTCCTTTAAGTCTGAAAGCACCCACTTATGGACTTCTGTGAGAATGAGCGGTCTCCTGTTCCCTCTCTACCGTTCCAATCGCTCCCCTGGTATGTAAGTACCTAACCCACATCACGATTTCAATTGCCTAAAAAGTTATGCATTTGAATGCAGGTGCTAACATTGAAATGCTTTACGTTAGTAATTGCTGGGCCTTAGTTAACAGCGAAACCCAGGTGCCGTTTAACATGTGTCCTGTTCTGTCCGGCAACTGCTCTGTATGTCAGCCAGGTCGAGTCAACATAGCCCAAAATTTGAGGGATGGGGGGAGCACTGAAGCCCAGTCAGCTCAATAGTGTTGTGCCACTACTTGTGTTTACTTCCTTGATTACTTATTGGTAATGGTCATTACTCCTAGCCCTCTTCTTCCTCACCCAGTGCTTGTGTATGAGGCAGCCTGCCTCATACACAAGTACTGGGATGAGGTGGAGGTACATGGAGTTAATGCCTGACCTAGCTACCTGTAATCTTCATTAATCCTAGTCCCACTCTTCCTCATCCCAATACTTACCTATGAGGCAAGGAGCCTCATTTGTAAGCACTAGGACAAGGAAGAGGAATGAGGAGGGAATTCTGGGTCAAGGAGCTGATTTTGGAGGTTGGGGTAGGGCGTGGGTGGGAGAGGTGATGTGTGGGGAGCTGGATTGTGCGATAAATCATAATGGTTTTCCATGTCCCGGCTAAGCAGGCATGATATGTGGGATTAGTGGCTAGAGAGGCATTTGGGTGCTGCCAGTCTAGCCGTTTCTTACTGCGGCATTGTATATTTTTGTGGGCCTCTGTGATAAAAGAACCATAAGTGTTACTGCTTCGACTGGCATTTTGGTGCAACCAGTCTTGGTATGTCTAAATGTGGCCTGGCATGCTTAACTGTAATATGTTATTACGTGTCTACACTGGTCTATATTGTGCAGCCAGTTGGACATGTTTTCATTGTGGCATGGCATTTTAAATAGCAAAGCAGTAATGTTCCTGTGCACTGTTGATGACTTGCGTGTATTGGATTTGTGATTGGTGTTACCCTACAAAACAATTGCAAACACTCTGGGTTTTTAGCCCATTTGTCTCTGAAAGTGTGCTAGTACATTGCATTAAAACACATCTTTCTCCTAGTGCAGTGTGCGGTATGCCCCTGCAGCAGCACGTTCATGCGTATTGCGCAAGCATGGTAATCTAGGCCGGCCCAGAGTGTGGCGTGACCCGTGATTTGTTGCTGAGTTGGGGGGACAAGAGAGGCCCGCAGCATGGCTTGCAGGGGAGGGCCCCAAATGTTGTTACGCCACTGGTGGGTGGGATAATACCCGCCTCCTTGTCTTTAATAGAATCTAAACCCCCTCTCACGTTAGTGAAGGGGACTAACCATTCTATGTCAAGACAGGAGGCTTCATAGTATGCAAGTTTAAAGCCCTTGCATCACATTAACTGCAACATGATCAATACGTTTGTGGTAAAATGTTTTGAATGTGGACTCACTGTACCAACCAGCTGCCTTCAAAATGTGTTCCGGACTACCCCCGAGGAAAGCTGCTTTAGAAGCCATAGCCCCCCTAACCGAATGGTTACCGAAAGAGGAAGCTTCACCCCCTGTTTCCTTCATAACCCACTTAACCCACCTGGCTAACGTGGCTGGGGACACAGGTTTATGGGATTTTCTCTAAGAAATGAGCAGCTAAGAGGTTTTAGGAGGACGAAACCCCTCTGTCTTTAACTCAAAACATTTTAAACATTGTACCACACACAGCTTTAGAGCCTCTGGAAAAGCAGGGTATGAAATGGAGGAAATCAAACACTTAGTTCTCCTGGAAACAAAGACTGTAACCCCTTGCAGGGTGAACAACTTGTTATCAACATCCAGTGCCCCAATATCTGAAACCCTCTTAATGCAAATATGGCATAACAACATGGCTAACTTGGAGAAAAGTTGCTGCAAGTCATTTCCTCATTATGGGCCAAGAGTGAAACAAATCCAGCACCAGATTAACATCCCATAAAACAGAATACTTGGCCTTGGGTGGAACCTTGATGCACCTAGATTTGAAGGCCTTGCACACCAAGAAGTGTCTACCCACAGGTTCCCCTTTTACTAACCCATGTCCAGCTGAAATGGCTGACCTGAACCCATTGATATAGTCCTGTATGCCTTGCCCTCCTTAAATAATTCCACTAGGAAATTAACCACTTCTACTGGAAGGGCAGAAACGGGATCGAAGTGTTGAGCCACACACCAGCAAACCCAGCGATTCCATGCTGAAGATTAACTCCACTTGGTAGAAGCTGTCTAGGAGTCCTTGATAATACATATAGTCCTGTGAAAGTCCCTGGAAGCACCAGGAAGAGCTGAAATCTTCCAAACCATAAGGGAGAGATGCCGCTAAAGGACCAGCTTGTGAGGGAGACCTGACAGGTTCGTCAGAAGCCGAGGGAGAAGAGGAATAGCCACCGCCAACTCCAATAGGGCTAGAAACCAAACCGAAGAAGAGGGCCAAAAGGGAGTTACCAACACCAGCGTCGCTGCCTGTCTGCGCACTTGAACTAGGACCCTGGCTATCATGGCAAAAGGGGGGGGAAGGTGTAGGAAAGGGGGACCAACCAATCCTGGAGGAAAGCGTCAGTTGCTACCGCACTGGGATCTGGTCTCCAACTGTAGAACCAGGGAACCTGACAGTTGTCAGGAGGCAAAAAGATCACTTGAATCGGACCACAGAGAGACACGATCTTGGCAAATAGAGCTTTGTCCAACATCCAGTCGCTCCTGCCCAGGAGGTGTCTTGAATTCCAGTCTGCTACTGCATTGTTGACCCCTGGAAGATACTCCGCTTTAAATGCAATGTCCCGCTCTAGGCAAAAATGCCAGAACTCCCTAGCCAAATCTGCTAGTGCGCTGGACGTAGCCCCCCCCCCTCAGATGGTTTATGTATCGAACTGCTGAAATATTGTCCATCCGAAGAAGGATACAGCAATTCCCCTGATCCTTGAGAAGACTCTTGACTACAAAGGAGCCTGCTAACAACTGCAGACAGTTGATATGCAGCCTCTTCTCTAAACTGTAACACTTTCCAGCCCATGGACACCTGTCCTATCCTGGCACCCCATCCCGCTCTGCTGGCATCGGACTCCAGAATGACATCCAGAGTTGGCCCAAAAATCACTCTGCCATTCCAGATATCCATGTGCCTGAGCCACCAAAGGAGTTCCATCCTGGCCTCAGGAGACCGAACCACTAACTGAGAGTAAGATACACTTCTGCGGGATGTTTGCCCTTGAGGCGTTGTAATGCCCTGTAATGGAAGGGAGCCGGAAAAATGGCTTGAATGGAGGCTGACAACATCCCCGCAACCCTGGCTAGCTGTCGAGGGAGACCCTCCCTTCCTTGAGGAGGTGGCGGATTTCCTTCCGTGTTTTGGAGAGTCTGCAGTCTGGAAGGTGAATGATGCACTGCTTGGAATCTATATTGAAGCCCAGAAACTGGATACTTTGTGTCGGCTGGAATACGTACTTCATCGCATTTATAACAAAGCCTAATGCTTGTAACAGAGAAACTGTTAAACCCAGATGGGTCGGAAGATTCTGAAAACTAGAAGGAGCATGTCGTCCAGGTAAATTATTATACAAATCTTTGGACCTGAGGCGAGCCATCCCCGGCTTCATTCGTTTGGTGAAGCACCAGGGGGGCTATTGATTTTATTTTATCAATAACCATGATGTATCAACAGTTACATATCAGTATAATAACTCAAATGCAACTCAATCCGAAGAATTCAGAGGCAATAAGCACAGGAAAAACAGCATTAACAATGAAAGAAATATCCACAGGTAATTTGAATGTCAAACAAAACTTTGTTAGAATATCATCAAAAGTATAAATAATGCAAACACAAGACACTAGACACGACAAACCTCAACCCCCCTACCTTACATCCCACCCCATCTTAAAGAGCGATACATAATCAAACCTGCTCTGGCAGAGTATCAAGCATAAAACTCATTAAATACACTCCATTGTTCATTATAAGCTTCTTCTCTATGCCATTTACCAAATGTAATCTTCTCAAAGCGTGAAAGGAGCTGCACATGTACTAGCCATTCTTCAACACATGGCTTTTTCCTTGTTTTCCAGGCACGTAATATTTGTCTAGTAGCCACCAGAAGAACTTTATTGACCCAACACAACATCACATAATCAAGGTGCCGAACACAACATGGGGATTTCAGAATTACGGCTAATGGCGTTCTTGGAAAGACAATTCCATGTCAATCCTATCTAAGACATCGGGCCTCATTACGACCCTGGCGGTCCGGAAATAACGGTGGCGGTAAACCCGCCGCCACCGTTGTTTCCGGACCGCCTGATCCCGACCCCTGCAGGCGGGAAGTGATGTTCCCGCCAGGTCTGACCTGGCGGGTTTAACACCTCCCGCATGCAGGCGGACGAGGAAACACCGGCAGCATTACGAGATGCTGCCGGTGTTTCCATGATCCCGATTCCCATCGAGTCCCATAGGACTCAATGGGAATGGGGATTTACACCATTCCGCCTCCGTGATTCCCGGAAAACCGGGGTTGTAATGCCCCGGTAATTCCGGGAATCACGGAGGCGGAATGGTAATACGAGTCCGGCGGTAACCAGGCGGTTTTACCGCCGCGGTTACCGCCGGACTCGTAATGAGGCCCATCATCCCAAAAACCCTTTACTTTTGTACAATTCCACAACATATGCAACATGGTGCCCTTTTCCTTCAAACAACCCCAACACTTATCACTTAGTCCAAACCTACTCATTCTATCAGGAGTCCAAAAAATACGCCCCAAAATCCTCTGCTGGATATAGCGTAGATTCAGGTCAGCTTTCGCCTTAATTGGAACCTTCCACATGCTTTCCCATTCTTTCATTGATATAACCACTCCCAATTCATCAGACCATGCAAGTCTCAAATTATCCCATGACACCACTGAATGATTCTCAACCGGGAAACGTTTCCAAAATCTTGATACCTTATGGGGAGCAACCATAAGAAAAATCACCCCTCTCAGGCCTCTGTATTAGGTGTGGCCAGCATTTGTAGCCTTTCGGACATCAACGACGTCAACAAATCATACCTTCTTAGCTCCCGTTTTTGTAAACCAAATTTACTCTGTAAAAATTCAAAAGTTGGCATGCCTCCATCACACCAAATATCTTCCACCAGTAATATGCCCCTATTGAACCAACATCTTATTTGAAATCCTGGATTCTGCCAGATGGAGGCCTCCTTGTACATATACAATCCCTGCCCACCACCCGATATCAGCGAGGTGATAGCATCCTTAGTGGCAACGACCGCTTGCAAGTTAACTACTTGCCTACGTACTTTACCAAAAGAGTACAAACTTTGAATACGAAACGGCCTCATTATGTATTATTCAATCCGAGCCCAAAGTGGAACCCCTAGCCCATTCATGGAGAAATAAGTAACCCAGTAACTGCCAAGTGCGAGACCTCACTATATTTAGAGGGTACTTTCTGGAAGACGATCTTGCACCTGCCACAATGCTTTCCAGTGCAACTGATAAGCCACAAGCTAGGACTAAGATAATTATATGCAACCATAGAGTGAAATACATTAGTACTCTAGCATAAGACACTACTACAGGATTCTGTAATTCAATTTGACATCCTGAGATGTAAACTGACTAATTCCTCAGAATGGATTTTAGATCAATGGATCAAGCATTGCTCAGAATTGCTCTTAGATGCAAGAATAACAAATTGGCTTCTAATGAATAGCTCTGAAGCTGCTTAATTTTTTAAAAAAAAAAATCTGGATGCGTGACTGGATTCAAACTCGATATGAAAAATCATACAAACTTTACTCACTTGTATCCACAGAAATCAAAGCACTAGATACATTATCAAGCTATCTGAGCAAATTTCCGAGTCAATACATCCGAACCCTGTGTATGAGATTCAGGTTCAATCTATTTCATACCAAGGAAATATTGGTATCTCGGAAACTAATACATCATGCTGATTGTGCAATGGGCCAAATGAAACCCTCAAGCATGTGATCCTGTCTTGCCCGCAGCTAAGGGCCTTGAACTAACTATTTGGGCACTTTCATGAAAGACCTTTGCTCAATGGATATTGACAGTTGGTGGCTCAAACTGTGTGAGAGGAACAGTCTGCTCTTGATTTTTGCTCTAACCAAAATGTTGCAGGAAATCTTTGAAGCACCTGCATGGGTAGAAAAACTCAACACAGTGGCATACTATATGACAAAAGTATCAGAGCAACAAGGGGACTTGAGAGAAGTAACAACGTATGCTCCAACCATAAACCTTCCATGTTTGAATCATGCTCGCCTATTCCATCCTAATGCATTTTTCTTTGCCTGCTAACTCTACGTACCAGCATAATTTCACTCTTTTGTTCCTATTGTGACCTCATGACTGTCGATCGATTTGGTAGGACACACCCTGCTGTTTTCTTTTTATTGTTTTATTCTGTTTATGTGGCAAAGGTTTGAAACAAACCATAAGCTGAAATAATTTTTTAAAAAAACAATTGTAACATGCAGCTAGAGTCTTGTTCTCACATGTTAAACTCCTGCAGTGCACACAAGAATCACTATCACAAGCAAGTTACTTATTTAAAGGGCTGTAAAGTGTCACACACATTTTAGAAGAAAGGAATTTGAAAAGCTAGTCATGGCTTCAGTGGCATATTTTACTCACTAAAGCAGATTCTGTTTTTAAATACCCTACATTCAACTTCCCAGAAATCTTTCCTAGCATAAGAAAGCGATGGTGGCACTTGCATAAAAGTCCACAAAAGGAATGAAGTATGAGTGCATGTCTAACACATTCATTTGTTTCATTGCCACATAAGATGTGTGAGGAAGCCGGGATAGGCTGGATCGAGTACCAGAGTGAGTGACCCACAACCTTCTTTACTGCTACTTTACGCCATGTGGAACGCCACACTGTCTCACCAGGGTTTTGGGCTTAACAGCCCCTTATATGATTTGAGTATTTTGAAGCGTTTGAATATGGAACTTGTGATTTTTATCCCACCTTAACAGCAAGTATGCGTGGAAACGTTTAGATTAGGCAACTAAGCCGGATATAGAGATATAGGAAGCAATCCTATCAAGTATTACAATGTGAAGGGTCCACAAGTGTTTGAAGACTCATGGAAATAGGATTAGCCTTGAAGGATTTATGAGGGTCGCAACACGTGTTGGCTGTCCAATAAAACACCCAATGTATAATTAGAGGTATTGGTGCTGTCTGATCAAAAAACTGTATTGACAGCATGAAGTATCGGGTGCAGGAGAAGGTGGTCTGTTTTGATACAATACTTACCTCTTTGCTGTGTATTCCTGGAATGGCTCACAAGAGTTGCAAAATGCCTTTAAAATAATGCTACATTTTTATGCCCCATCTTTTTAACTTTAGCAAATGATGTTAAATGTGTGGTCATTGCGCGTTTCACACTCTGTGCTTTGTCAGGGCCATTAAGCATTATCATTTGAATACACTATGAAAAGTAGCTTCTAAATGTTCACAACAGTGACACTACATGGTCTCTAGATGACCCATATTTCGGATAAATTAGGGAAATGCTGAAGCTATAACTTGATCCACGTGACATTATGAATCAGAAAAAAATAAATTCATGAATGCACCAAACACAAAGAGTTAATATAATCGCCGTCATTGCCAACTTCAGTAGATGAAAGGTTTTAAGTTATTTGATGGGGGGGAAATTTCATTTGCATCTCCCATTGGTGAGACCATGCTGTGATCACCTTTTACAAATATGCTTTCCCCAGAAAATATCCTCGACATACACCGGGGTGAGTAGGAATGGTCTCAAGACCAGTTCAATACTAACGCCTCTGATAGGGCTGCATTATTTTAACACTATGACATCATTTAAGGACCAGGCAGTCTGTATGTACACCTGGTCCTTAGTCACCAAGAGCGGTGGGATAAACAAAACCACTCATCTAAAGGGCTGATCGTTTTTCTAGTTCCTTTGCTAAGCAGGTCATGTTGAATCTGTTGAATTTTTATGAGCAAAAAGTGCTTGCAGGGAAACGGATTCCCTAGTGCCACACCTCATTCAAATAGACTAAAATGGTGCAATGCCGTCAGTTGTATCATAGGGCCCGTCTCTAAGGCCTGCTCCCTTTCACAAATAGGGGAGGGGACCTCAAATGGGGAACCCGCACAGAGGTCCTCTAGTCAGTGTCTACATCTCGTCAGACATGCCCTGGATATATCTATGTATATTGAGAATCGGGAGATAGATGGCTGTGCACTCACTGAAACGTGGTGGCATGATGCAGCAGGGCCAACAATTGTGCTGGCCATTCCCCCTGGCTATGGTATGCTATGGCAGGACAGACTGAAGGGAAAGGGAGGTGGAGTCGCCTTTAATTTTAAATCTGATCTGGATGTTTGGGAGGTTACATCCCCGGGTATTGAAGGGTGCAACACCATTCACTTAAAATTGGTGCAGATGCAGAAACCACTTATAACCTGGGTCTGGTCTGTAGACCCCCCCTACTTCCATGCCTAGTTTTGCTACGCAAATGTGTCTCACTCTCCTCTCCATTTTAAAACACAACACAAAAGCCCTGGTCTTGGGAATTTTAATCTCTGGTTGGGAAATAATGATCCCCAGGCTGGAATTTTGGAAAACTCCCTAGAAAATCTGGGTTTTGAACAATTTATTCGATTACCTACACCGAAGGGAACACTCTGGACTGGGTTGGCAGACACAAGGTCACTACCAAGGATATGGTGGTTGCGCCTTGTCCCTGGCCGGACCACTTCTTTGTACATTTTACTATACTGTGTGATAGGATTGTGTGGAAGAAGGAGGCAAAGAAAGTAATAATGACTAGGAGGAATATTAAGAAGCTCACTCCTGAAGCAATGACACCCTGGCTACTGCCGGTAGCAGAGAAGGGGTCTAAGCTTACCTTGGTGGAAGACATTGCATGGGCCTATCAGCAATATGTAAATGAGGCTACCAAACTGCTAGCCTCTCTTAAAACAAAGCAAATAGTGGACAGAAGGGGGAACCTCTGACTCACAGCAGAGCTGCAAAGACTTAAGTCCATTAAAACAAAGTGTTTTATACATGGAGAACATCTCAGGATGCCCAGGAATGGGAGAGCCACAAAGGGGCTGCAATAAAGTTTAAAGAAGCTGTCATAGCAGGAAAAAAAGGTTTTTGACACCAGGATTATCAAAGCGCAATTTGAATCTAAGGAACTCTTTAAGATTCTGAGAGAGTTAGAGTATGCTGGCTCTAGTAAGCCTGATACTGTCAGGAGGGATTCTGTCTGGTGCACCTCCATCCAGAACGCTATTCTTGGAAAGCTTAGTCAAATTAAAGAGAAGATTGAGAAAAGCCAAAAGATTAGTGGATTCAGAAAAGAAGATGTAGGTGAAACTGCCTGTATGCCCAGGATGATAAAAGAGCAATTCAACTTCAGCCCTATTACAGAAGACGACCGTGCTCTGATTATTGACAAACATAAACCCACAAGCTGCAGAGGGGATCTTTGCCATGCTATTTTATTAAGGCATGTACCCCCTATGTTGATTGCCTCACTTTGTAAGTTAGTCAATTCATCAGTTAAAGAGAATTTGATGCCGGGCATCCTTAAGAATCCGTGGATTACTCCTCGGCTAAAAAAACAGGCGTGTGTCCAGAAATGGCATACTGACATACAGCATACCTCAGGGGGCCTGCTTATCACCCTCCCTTTATAATATATTTACAGTGCCTTTCTTTAATCTGTTGGAAGAACATGGAGTTGCCTTTACAAATTATGCAGATGACACTCAGTGTCATCCCATTATCAGGCAATCATCATGATGAAAAAAGAATCAACAAGATCTTTGATCTTATACAAAACTGGATGATAAACAATGGCGAAGACTGAGTTAATGGTGATCGGCACGACAGCGAGAATCTGTAAATTGGGATCAGATTATTGCCATTTTCAATATGCAGGGTGTGATAACCTTTGAGGTCTATTTAGACCAAAATTTTAATATGAAGGCGCATGTGAGCAGATTACCGCATATTATATCAAACTGTTGGCGCATCTTCGCCCTTATATTTCTCAAGCAAACTGCAAAACCATAGCAAGAGCTAATATGGGGTCCAAAATGGACTACTGTAGTAGCTTGCTAGTTGGTATATCCAAATAAAAATGCACCATACTACAAACACTGCAAAATAGTGTGGTAAGAATAATTTTGAGTCTCAATAGGAGAGACCACGTGTCTGAGGGTAGACGCAATCTACATTGGTTGCCAGTAGAGTCAAGAATTGAATTTCGCCTCTTACTTATTACTCGTTAAGTGTCTGATGGGCTCAAGGCCCTCACATATCTGAGTGAGGTACTGATTAACAAATCCAGTACCAGGTGCCTGAGATCCAATAATATGAACAAACTTAAAGTTCCATTCTGCAAATTGTCAGTAGGGAAGAATTGCAACTTTTCGTTGACCGCTCCTAGAGCATGGAAAGCCATTCCACCGGATTTCAGGGAAACTAAGTTCACTACTGAGTTCCGTAAAAAGCTTAAGACTTTCTTGTTCAGATAGACTCTGTTAAACCTAGTTGTGATAGCTCACCTGATCTGTCAAGTTTGTTGTATGTATTGCTGTTTTGTCTTGACTTTGTTGGTGCCCGTAAGCCCCAGGGTCATTTGGGGCACCTTATAAATTCATTAAGCATTCCTACCATAGATGCTAAAATCACTCTCCCAGGACCAACTGTCCATTCAGTCAGCTCCACAAACAAATTAGAGTCCCAAATCTCTACCATCCTCAACATACTAACTCCAAGTTCTTCTGATATGTTCTCTACTCAGACTGCCTTCTGCCAACAAATCCTTCACATCACAGTCATACCGCATTAATGAAAGGTGTTCTCCTTTTATTTGAATCACCCCAGTGCGCAGGAGCGCCCCGGCATAGTGAGAGGAGAAGGCTCCTGTGACCGTGATGGAACAGCTGGTTGGCAACCCTTAGCGAGATTGCGGGCAGTGGACCGAGGAATGCGCCCGGTCACAAGATCCATCGCTTACTAAGACAGGACCCACTTGCAAAGAGGTACGTGGGATGATAGCCGCTGAGAAATCAGTGGATGTGGGTTCCTAGGTTTGTGGAAGCAGTTTGAGGTGCGCCCCTATAACATAAGGGGACGGAGGCAACGATTGCTCGAACAGTAATGATGGCAAAGGGCTGGTCGCAGCACACGCGTGCGACACCCTGGGAGGAAGTGCTGTTCCCGCGTGACACGGTACATACTTGATAGCAACGGCATACAGTGAGGAGGCCTCCGACACAGTTGGATAATAGTGGATTGTTCCAGTGCTTAAGGCTTCTAACGGCAGCATAAAAGTGCCTACCTCTATCTGGAAGCAGTTCGGCAGGCTGTTGTCAAAAGACGTTTATGCTAGGTGGTTGGTGACCGCAGATAAGGTAGTCAAGCCCTGCATTCAGACTCTCCATAAAAACTTGCATTTGATTACCAGGTTGGCCTACTTATTATAGCCTCCAGGTTGGCCTACCTTTATATCCTAGACTTGCCACACAAGAAATGGTTCCCGTTAAACTACTGGTGGATTTGTTATAGATCTGGAACAATAAGCACAGGAACGAGGTGACCAAAGGACCCTAGAACTATCATGGGACAGGACTCTGTAGGACTTGGAAACCATTTTTCCTATTTATGGGGCAAGACTGGGAAGTGATGTGCATTCAGCAAGTGGAGAGGCTAATAACAATCACTATCTAAATTCTCAGAAGGGAAAAGCGGGAGCCCCCAGTGAAATAATAAGCGACGACAGATCGTCTTCGCAATGTCCAGGAAAAGGCCAAAAGAACCAGTGGACGGGGACCGCACCCCTAAGCCTCAAAAGAAAAAACAGGGAGGGGCTATCTCGAAACTGTAGTGCAAAGAGGGAGAAGAGGCGCATACAGATGAAAGTCAGTTGAAGTCCCAACAACCAGGCCCAGTATCTACATCGATAGAATCAGAGTAAGACTCACCGATTGAAATTATAAAACAGTGTTTCAATGACTTTAAAGACCAAATGACGGAAACGCTCCAAGCACAGCTTGCCCTTATAAGAACTAAATTGGCTCAATCACTTCAGGAGGTGAAAAAGGACATCACTGATTTAGCTGAGCGTATATACACTAATGAGACAGCGATCCAAGATTTATCAGCAGATGCACGTAAAGTAGATCTCTTGACTGATCAGCTAGCATCAGCGACGCAAAATATTGAAATACAAATTGAAGATCTAGAAAATAGATCAAGGAGATCCAACATTTGGGTGAAACGCGATCGAGGACCAGGATCTAAAATCAACAATGCAACAGGTGTTCGCTGATCTGTTAGATTTGGACACTGGTTAAGAGGTCCTGATTGATCGAATTCACTGAATGGGCCTGAAGCGTAAAGATCCCAGAGCAAGCCCCGTGAAGTAATTGCCTCAATTCAAAAGGTATGGTCAGAAAGAGGCAATATTAATAGAAGCATGAGAAGCAACTCCCATTAAAGTCAACTGATCAGAAATCCAATTGTTCCAAGATTTGGTGCAAGCAACTTTGTTGGAACAAAGATTAATGGGTCCAGTTGTACAAGTCTTGATAAAAAGCCAGGTCCATTACAGATTGACATTCCCTTTTCGACTTTTTTTGTATGGGAAGGACAACAACATAGGGTAACTTCGTATGTGGATAGTGAAGATGGAAGAACAAGAAGAGGGTCCCCACCAGAAGGAACCTTGAAGAGTCCAAGAAAGAGGGAGGTTTAGAAGATGGGAATGGACTAAAACAGCTTCTGATAAGACTTTGTGAGAAGAATTCCAAGGAACAGTCGACTGACTATATCCACGGTCGCGGAAAGGGTAAAAGCAAAACTATTGCATCATGTGTCATAATTATTTAAGTATGGGAAGGCGGAGACGAGAATTGTAAGCAAGGAGGTGGCAGAAGGAAAGGGGACGTAATGTTCGACGCTTGGAATCAAAGGGTATGGGGTATAGGTAGACTCACACAAATAATCTCTGGGTGAATAGTGGGGCACAACCTCCACGGTGCGTTGCATTGCAGGTTGTGCATGACCAGGGAAAATCTTGGAATGGGGGGGGGGTAATTTGGGGAGGGTAGAAAGGGTTTGAGGTTATTGTGTGGGGGGGTTCCAGAGGGTTGGGGATTTAGGTCTGGGGGCAGGGGGAGTGAGAGGGTCTGTCAGCTAACCAGAGTAAGAATGGTGTACTAATGGTGGGAGAAATTAAAACTTTACAAGTCCTGTCCTTGAATATTAGGGGCCTGAACTCCCTAGTCAAAAGACGTAAAGTTGAGTCGTTCTTGAAAAGGGAGAAACCTGATATATTGGAGTTTCAGGAGACGCGTGTCGAGGGGAGATGCAAATAAGCTTACATTATATGGGTACTCCCACAATCTAATGATAAGGGAAAGAAAGGGTGGGGAGGAATTTCATAGCTTTCAAAAGTTGGGTAGGTCAGGCCATATTGACACAAGATAAAGAGGGTAGATACCAATTTGTAAGAATACAACTGGGCAGTATGTGTTACACAATTGCAACAATATATGCTCCTAATACAGGGAAAGATGTGTTTTTACAAGGAGTAATAGGCAAAATCGAACGGTTTGCTTAGGGACAAATTATTCTCATGGGGTATTTTAATATGGCGTGAGATCCTCCTTTGGATAGGAGTAAGGTGACTCTGGCATTACAACGACCCCCCCCCCGCCCCTCATGGCTGATATATCTTTAGTTGATGCTTGGAAAGAAATTCTGGGGACAAGGAGTATACATTCTATTCATCAGTATATTGGACATTCTCAAGGATCGACTATTTGTGGTTTTCAGTATCATTGGTGGGGAAAATACAACAGATGGAAACTGGCCTGATAGCTCTATCCGATCATGCACCATTGAAATGAATACTCACAAACGGAAAAGAAGGGTCAGGGAAATGGTGATGGAAATTCCCAGAGCACATAATCAAAGATCGGGTAATGAGGGAAGAGATTCGGGAAAAGATTAAAGAATACTTTGAACTGAATGGGGCTCTCTATACCCCTGACAAAAGGAGTTGGGACACGTTAAGGGGTGAACTTATTGCAAAAAAAGTTCAAAAGGGAGAAAGTATTACCAGCAGCCCAACGGGAGCTGGCGATTCAAAATAAAATTAGTTATGAAGGAAATGGTAACGAATCAAGGGGTACGAATTTGGAGAAAGCACAGGTACCTTTGAGCCCAATTAGATTTATTACAAATAAGGCATGCAGAGAGGGCCCTATTATATTTAAGGCCACGTTACTATATTAAAGCTAACTATTGGCACGTCCGGTACGAATGAAGGACAAAGCTACAATTATCCGTACTATCAAATCAGGGCAAGGGAAAGTCTGCTCCTCCACTAGCCACATAATAGATGCCTTTACAGAGTATTATTCAGCACTATATACTTCAGACGGTCCGTATTTGGAACCATGCTGGTTAAATAAACCAGAATTAGCTGACACCGAGGAGTTGGAGAGCCAAATAACACCAGAGGAAGTTCAAGAAGCAATAAAGTCATTGCCCCTCAACAAGGCACCAGGACCAGATGGTTGTACAGCAATATTTTACAAAATGTATATTGAAGACCTAATCCGGTGTTGACTTCATTATTTAATTCTTCCAGGGGAGAGGGTATCATTACTCCTTCAATGGAAGAAGCAAAGGTGGTGCTCTTCCCAGAGCAGGGGAAGGATAGGACCCAATGTGGTTCCTACCAACCCATAGCTCTGATCAATATTGATGCTAAGCTATATACTAAAATACTGGCAACTAGATTGGGAAGTTTAGTGCTGTTGCTGATACACCCCGACATATCTGGGTTTGTGATGAATACACTAGACGGGTTGCCCATTTGATAGAAAAAATAAATAAGGCAGAACTATCAGCAGGGTAATAACACTAGAGACCGAGAACACATTTGATCGGGTCGAATGGTCTTTTTAATTTTTAACAATGGAACATATGGGATTCGGTGTAGGGTTCTTGAAAAATGGTAAAAGCAAATAATCAAACCCCGAAATTGCGCTGAGCTATCAATGGGAATCTCTCCAACGAGATTAGTGTTACGAAAGGGACCAAACAAGGGTGCCCGTTAGCTTCGATACTATACGCATTACATCTCGAGCCATTATTATCTAAAATTGGAGAAGAGGAGAAAATAAAGGGGTTCAATTTAGGAGAGAAGATCATAAATTTATGGTCTTTGCAGATGATTTATTGTTGACATTACGGGATACATCTTCACTGTCAGCTTCAAGAGCAGAGTTGACACTATTTGGTGAAGTAGCAGGCTTAAGAATTAATATGCAAAAATCAATAATCATGAAGTTTCAGGGGGGGGGAATTGTAGATCAGAGGGAAACCCACGACAGTCAATTTATAGCAACACAGCACAGTATGCAATATCTGGGTATACAGTTATCGGACTCCTTCGAGTCAATGCATAGAGCAAACTATCTTCCTCTCCTGGTATAAATCAAACACTGTGTCCGGAATGGCACTCTGTCAAGAGTGGCACAGGGTACCCAGGTAGATTTTGGGTGGCTGTGCCGAAGTAAGGTACCAGATAAGCACACACAGCAGGGAGTTACACAAGAAAGAAGTGTAGGAAACTGTAGCTGTGAGCCAAAAGGGGCAAAAGATACACAGGTACAAACAAACCGGATTCCCTCTTGGGGTGTATGCTGAAATGGGAAAGAGTGTTCCACGCACCTCAGTAGTGGGTGTCTGTAACACTGAAAACGCGACAAGGGAAGGGGCAGAGGTTGCCTGCCGGAAACCAACAGGCAAGCTCTGTACAAAGGGATTACATAAGACACATGAGAAGACAAGAACAGATATATCCAGCGAAAAGGAAGTCAATGAGCAATCTAGCAGAAGGAAATGAAGGAAAGGCAGTTAGACTGAAGTAGATAATCTAAGGTGGATTACAGAGGACTCAAGGAAGAGAACAAGGGAGCAGCAGTCAGGAAAACAGAAGGGCTGCAAAGTAGAAAGCCGGTCTGCAGTCAAGAGTGGCACTAGGTGCAGGCAAACTGTAGTGGACTGCGGAGGACTGTAGTAGGCTGCAAGGCAGAGAGTCCAGAAGAACAGGACAGAGAGAGATTAGTAGTAGGCGACAGACAGAGAGCCCAAAAGAATAGGGCCGCGAGGTAGGGAGCCCAGTGGAGCAGGGCCGTAGGTAGCTAAGTGTAAAACAGGCTGTAAGGCAGAGGAGTGTAGCAAGCCGCAAGGCAGGGAGCCCAGAGGACAAGGGCTGTAGGCAGCGGAGGGAGACAGGCTGCAAGGAAGGAGCCCAGAGGACACAGGCTTTAGGCAGCGGAGGGAGCAGGCTGCAAGGAAGGAGCCCAGAGGACAAGGGCTGTAGGCAGCGAAGAGGTGCAGGCTGTAAGGTAGGGAGCCCAGAGGACAAGGGCAGTAGGCAGCCGGAGTGAGGCAGGCTGTAGGCAGGGAGCCCAGAGGACAAGGACTGTAGGCAGCCGGAGTGAGGCAGGCTGCAGGGCAGGGAGCCCAGAGGACAAGGACTGTAGGCAGCCGGAGTGAGGCAGGCTGCAGGGCAGGGAGCCCAGAGGACAAGGACTGTAGGCAGCCGGAGTGAGGCAGGCTGCAGAGCAGGGAGCCCAGAGGACAAGGGCTGTAGGTAGAAGGCAGCAGAGCGAGATCGGCTGCAAGGCAGGGAGCCCGGAAAGGGCACTGGATCAAAACGGGATAATGCAGGAACAGCATACAATGTAGCAGGTCAAGGCCAACAGGAGCGGGGAGATCTCAAGATGCAAGACACTGTGCTCCTGCAGGCAGCTGCTTATATACAGCCCTGCCCTGTTCTGAGGCAGGCTAATTGACAGCACCTGGGGCAGCACACCTGATGACAATCTGCCTCCTCCATCTCTGGTCCTGAGCAGGTGGACGCAGCACTGGCTGCTAGGGCTTCTGGGGATTGTGGTCCCAATAACGACGAATGAGAATAGCCAGGAATTGAGGACTGTAGCCAGGTGCATTATGGTAAATGTAGTTAATTGAATAAAATAAGAAAGAACCAAAGTTGAGCAAATGGAAACAAAAGACCAAGGCGTGAAAAGGAGTTGTTCAAGGAGTATTAGGAAGATAAATGAGTACCAAGTAGTCCATGATGGTTGCCAATGCGTGTGCCAGCGGCGCGGGCATGACACACTGGCTTAAAGAAAGTAACTTTTTGACAATATCTTGGATGGGAAGAATAAATGTAATTAAAATTATTCTCCCAAAGCTGTTGTACTTTTTTCAAGCTTTACCGATTATGGTCCCATTGAAATTCTTTAAGGAATTGAATACAATTTTAAGGGAATATATTTGGCAGGGTAAGTACCAAAGAGTTGCCTGGAAGGTACCAACTACTCCAGTACAAAAAGGAGGAGTGGGGATACCTCAGTACAAAAAGGAGGAATGGGGGTACCTCATTTTCAGATCTACCATCAGGCTGCCCAATTGAGGATTATTAGGGAATGGTTTAAAAGGGATTCAGAGAAAATGTGGGCACAAATGGACAAGGCAGTAGTTGGTAAACCCCTTCATGAGGTATTGTGGTGCCAAATACAGGATCGTCTTGCTAATAAGTATAAAAGTACAATAACAGCGTTGGTAGCCCAGATATGGGACACAGCGGTGCGAAGACTAGGTATTACCACGTTTGCCTCTCCTTTCACACCTCTTTTTCGTAATCCCCAGTTTACATTGGGATTGGAGCAGAATGCTTTTAAGCAATGGTAGGAAGCGGGATGTTCAAAGATGGGTATATGTTTGAAGGCCAAGAGATCAGATCGTTTCAGCTATGTAAACAGGCATTTTTATTGAACGAAAATGAAAGATTAAGATATACTCAACTAAGCAGTTGGCTAATGAGTAACAAACCGCACATAATGAGGGATTATGGTGGGTGGGAGTTTAGATGGGAAGTGAGTTAGAGGTGTTTGGGGGGGCTTAGGGGTTTGGTGGGGGAGGGAGGATTTTTTTCATGGTTTAAATTTTGAGGTTTCTGTAAACTGAAAATACTAATAAAAATACGAAAGAAAAGAAAAAGAACATATCGCATCAATGAAGGCTGCCCCTGGCCAGGTCATAGTCTTTCTTGTTAAAATCAAAGTTTTAAGGTATCACCTCCCAGGTTCCTGATGGGGAAAGTTGAGAATCTCTATCAGGGGTGGACTGGGAACCAGAGAGAGGCCCTGGACCCATATTACAAATTTTCGGCAAGCCCAACCCTTTTCCTATGGGAACATTTGCAAATGCCACACAAGAGGCCCAGGGTACAGAGGCCTACCAGGAAATCTCCATAGTTTCCTATAGGCTAGTCCACCCCGTGATCTGTATGAAAAACCCACAGGCAATTGCGGCTGATCAGAGGAGAAATGGGCACTGGGTTGATTTTAGTGCCTTTCTCGTAATGCCCGGGTTCAGCAAGATTGCAAAATGACCCAGAAACTTGACAGCCCTTGGACGATTCCTATAGTGCCATCATTCACTCTGGGGGAGTGGGCCGGTAGGTTTGGGGGAAGCCTTATAATTCTCTCATCTTTTGGTGTTCATGGACATCTCCCACTATTGCCCAGGTTGAAAAGTTATACAATCGTCGCCCACAGCGGAGTGCTAAGTGAAAACGCCAGAATCAACCAGTCCTTCCATACCATATTTAGTAGTTTACAATTGCATTCATATTGGTTAGGACTGCCTACGGTTGGGGTGTAGCACTTTGCACCTATAACATACCACAGTGGCTACAAAACAGAGTTGGCATTGTTGGGGATAGCATAGTGGGCTGTAAAGAAAGGCATTAGTAAGCATGCTACAAAGACAATCCATGAACTGAATGGAAAATGTGTGCCAATGTATCTATTAATAAACAGCAATTAAAAAGCTGTAGGTACAGGATTGTTCGAAGGCTGGCAATCTTTTGGGCTTTGAACATGAACTAGGAAAAAAATGACACAAGATGGAGCTCTGAGAATAGCACCCATTCTGTGTCGCCCAAGAAAAGGAGCTTGCTAGTGCATATTTATCTATTTGGTAGAAATACAGGAAAGCAAATGCATTTTTGGCACAAAAACGCTTACAGCAAGGTAAAATAATTTTTAACAGAGCAGAAGACACAAGTCCTTAACAATGGGGGAGAGAATTTGATTTCAGATGAATGTTGTAGGGGAGGGTAAGAACAAACCGGGGATGTGGACAGGAGAGACTGATAACGGAACAGGAAAGTGGCAGGAGTGCAATTTTAAGGACTTGAGGGGGGGGGGAGAAGTGCAGTATGATTATCCTGGATGAGAGGGAAGCTGGGTGATCAGAGTGAGGTGGGTGCGAGGCCATCAAATCCTTTGAAAGGCGGAGGGCTTTATCTTTGTTGGATTGAAATGAAGGTAGAGTACGAGTGGTACGTAGAGAGAGAGAGGAAGAGAGTGGAAACGAGAATGAACAGTAGTAGTGGCATGGTGGTGAGCCAAGGAGGACTGCAGTGTGCTAGGGGAAACAGTAGTGAGTGAGATGAGCTGAGCTGAGAGGTAGTGTGGGGCAAGTTCCTGTATACTATTAAAGATGAGAAGGAGTTTGTACTTGGCTCTTTGTTTCATGGATAGCCAGCCGTTTTGATGAAAGGCAGAGGGGTATGAGTGAAGCGAGGAAGGTTGGAAAGTGCGGACCCTGAAATTGAGGGCTTTGTCTACAGAGCGAAAAAGGGCAGTCGGAAAGGCCATATAGGAGACTGGCACAGTAATCAATTCGAGAAAGGGCTAAGGAGGAGATGAGCTGTTTGGCAGTATTACAAGGGAAGAGGTTGACAAATATTTCTGATTTTAAGGAGGTCGAGTCTGGCTGCAGTTGCAGATTTGGAGATGAAAAGCGAGAAGTTGTGAGATGGGTCAAAGACAATCCCTAGGTTGTGAGCGGATGCAGAGTAGGGAAGGTCGACAGAAGAGAAGGAAAGAAGAGGGGGAGAGGAAGAGACAGTTTGGATGTGAAGTAGAGGACTTCCGTTTTGGAGGAGTCCCGCATGAGTGATTGTCACCATCCAATGTTTGAAGGCAGAGAGACAGTTAGAGATTTTAGATCGCAGTTCATCAGACAGAGAGGAAAAGGAGAAGGTTTGAGTGACATCAGCAAAGAGTTGATATGAGAAGCTACAATTAGAAATGAGAGCGCCAAGAGCAGTGTAGAGGGTGAAGGGTGGAGGACTTAAGACTGATCCTTGAGGAACGGCAACAGTGAGAGGGGTAGGTGGGGAGGTTGTACCTGGAAGTGTCTGGGTAGAGATAGGAAGTAAACAAAGCTAGATCCTTATTTCTGATGCCAAGGAGAGATAAGGTTGCCAGAATGTCAGAGTTGTTGCCGGTATTTAAAGCAGCAGAGAGGCCTAGAAGAAGAAGAATGGTAGAAAGGTTAGCGTGGTGGGCAGAAGAGATGTGGCTGCCAATATTGAGGAGGGCTGTTTAGTAGAGTGCAGAAGCCAAATTGTAGAGGATACTCGAGGTTGTGTGTACCGAGGAACCCATTAAGTCATTGAAGTTTGATGAAATGCATCAGAAGGCAAATGTTCTGAAGCAACAGAATTTGCAACTGGTAAAAGACCATGATGCAGAAAAGGAATAGTCAGACTCTCTGGAGCCGATTAGAATTGGAGAGGAAAACGGGGAACTTGTGGTGCTAGTGAAGCAAGTAGAGGCTTACCTGTCACAGGCAGCAAATTGTAGGAGCGCGTTGGAGAAAGGGATCAGTCTCTTGCAAGACAAGCACATGGAATATGCACGCATCATACAGGACTCCCAGAAAGAAAATGAAGCATTTCAGGTGGAATTACAGCAAATGTAAGATTGAGTCATTGCTCAGAGCAGGGTGCTCGAAACTACACAGGCCTTGGTCTCAGAGTTAAAAAGTCAGCTCTCTGAATACCATCAGGAAATCAATACTGAGAGAAGCATGTGTGAGAGTTTGACAAATGAAATTGAAAAATACAAACAGGCATTGAGGCACCCTGACCAGTCGGGGTATGGAAAAGCACCAACTGATAAAAGGGTGATAGCCCCTCTACCAGGGACCTCATGCCAGTTACCCACAACTTCATATGTCCTGACGGCAACTGACCTCATACACACCACTTACCAAGAACGGGGAAACATGAGGCAGCTGGACTCCCCCAGGCCCAACTGAGCCAGAAGGCCAGCCCTTATTTGATATTGATGAATATTCATCGTTAACAAGCAGAAAGGAAGGTGGCTGGACCAGTGCGTCCTGGGAAATTCAAAATACCACTCTGAGTACTTCTGACCACGCAGACGCCTATGATGAGAAAACCCGGGAGTTGGACTGGCAGAAAATGAATTTACAGAAGGACCACTTAGCTCTTACTTGGCTGAAGCTTTGGATCTTCTTTCTACCAAGCTGACTTTCTGAAAACCTCTGCACCTTTAGGGGAATGGGCGGTGGGGGATTTTTCCGGGACTACCTGGAACGAGGGATGAAAATAATTGGTGCACTCCTGCGGACTATAGGGGTAATGAGAGTTCACAGCGCCGCAGGATAGAGGAGTCCAGACCCTGTGACTACGGGAGGCATTCCCAATCTCACAGCGATCAGGAGCGCATAGCACATAACTTGCAATGTGGGGAACACCAGGCACCTAGGGAGTTTGTGCAGGATTTAAAACGAGCATTTGCAAATTCTTTCCGACGTGACGCGTGAACACCAATAGTAGGGAGTTTGTGACCACCTCCCCACATACATCATGACTCAGCTGGTGCAGGAATTTCATGGTCACAGGACCCTGGATTGGGTGATTGAACAGGCCCCCAGGATCTACGAGGTCCAGAAGCCCACTAAGAGTAAAAACATCCCCAAAACTCTCTACTAAACCTATCACTGAGTGGGACAGGGTAAGTAAGGAGACCGACCCACAACAAGAAACTCTTCAACCCCAAAAAGGCGAGCCAGACCGAAATGAAATTGAGGGGGTGTCCTTTCTCCAAACAAGTTCTGAGAACTGTCAACAGGTAAAGGTGGACAGCCGGGGAAAAGGAAGATTCCCCAATGACTCCCATTGCGAGTTGCAAAGTTTTCTTTACAGATTCCTGAACTCCGACACAGAAAATTGCCCAAGATCACACAGTGTCAGAGTTAAATATTAAGAAAACGACCACAAGGCTGGAAAATAACTTGCACTTTTTTTGCTCCTTGGAGGAGAAAGAAGGCAGATTTTATGCGCCAGTCAAGGGGAAGGGGCTGTGTGAATTATCGGCTCTGGTGGATACTGGATCCCAAGCCACTCCCTGTGCCAAAAGGCCTTTGGCCAATTAAACTCAGGACAGGGGGGCAGGCCACCAAATTCCCTTCACACTACTTCCTGGACAACGCCAAAATGTCCACGTGAATGATATTTCCGTTGATGGGACTGCAGATGTGGAAATAAAAATTGGGCGCGAAATTGACTAACACATCCAGGGATAGTTGTGACTCTGTAGGCCACACCTTGTTTACTGGGGAATGATCTCCTGAGGAGGCTATCGCCTCTGATCGACTGTGTAAATTAGGCTGCCTGGACCCAGACTTACTGGCCCATAAAATGAAAAATGAGTACCAATTATGTAAGCTTGAATGGCACCTTTAATTGATCGACTTTCTGAGAAAGTAGAATTCCATTTCAAGAACAACCAAGTCCCAGACATCACTGTCATCTCTGTAGTAGAACAAACTGGTGATGGGAACCCTTCTCCATTCTTGAAAGTCAACCTTCCTCCCAGTTTTACGTGGCAATCCACACTGGAAGGGAACACCCTAATCCGAAGAAAAATGGAGTCCTATGAAAAACAGACAAGGAAGAACCTGCTCAAAGTCTGACGGACATTCAGAAAAAGGGCAAACTGGTATTTTTCCCCATTCAGTTAAATGAGGGGGAGGAGCCGGTGCTCGCCACAGCATGCCTGAATAGTGGAAGGAGCTTCATCAGTGAAGAATTATTCAGGAAACTCCCAAAAGATCAGACCATTCGCACATTTAAATTCGTTAACAAATGAAAAGAAGGTCTGGAAACCCGAATTACATGTATCTCCCGCCTAGCAGGCATATGCTAAATATGTGCATTGGCAACAAAAGCATAGAGCATAATTGTTGAGTTGTGAATGATGTCCCTTCCGCTTTTCATTTGGGCAGTGACATTCTTTTTTTTTTTTATTACTTTTTATTGGCATTTCTTAAACATTAACATTGGGGCACACCATTGCCCCCAACATCCCTTTCCGACCCCCCCTCCATCCCCGCGGGTATTAATGTCTCTGTAGTCCTTAGTGTCCCATGTGTGCTTCGGGCTCAGCTTGTAAACATATCTAGGATGCAAATGTTATGTGGGCACCATTGGAGCATGTAGTCACTTTGCAGGAATTCTATGGTGTCTCCCCAGTCTGTAGCGAATCGCTGTCTGTCCCCTTGGAGGGCAGTGACATTCTGAACCGATTAGCAATCAATTTGGACCTAATTAATAATAAAACCTGGTCATGACTGAGCTTTGACAACACTGAAAAAGCATTTCGGTCAGCTCAATTGCTGCCTTATGCCATTGAAGTTCAAATGCCAGAAGAGGTTACCATCCCAGGACAGGTGTAACAATTCGCGATTCCCCTCAAAATTAAGCGAGGACAGAACTTCAAACATCAGGACTCCTATACAAATTTAAATTCCCATGTCCAACAACAAGGTTTGTATGAAAATCCAACACCTCTAGTAGACCTAGAACATGACACCATTCGAATATTGGTGGTATCACTTTGGGTGCAGACACCTTTATTGGAATGGCAGTTGATGCCCAACATTATTCTATTGATTTAGGTAATGAAATCGTGGGACCAATCCCAAACGACTGTTTCGACATTAGCAACGGTATCACTAGGCATGAGGGAACTTCATGTTGTACTCTTCCTGCCCCTACGGGGTGGAAGAGGTGACCTGTGACATTAGGAGGGAGGAGGTAGTGTTCAGAGTCAAGGACCACTACCTCTAATCGCTTGTCCAGGTCAAACCCATCAAAAGAGATCTCTCTACCCAACTGGAGGATACCGCTGAAATTGCCAAGCCCGAGGTCTTTCCAGGTTTCAAGCAGATGGTCGAGGAATGGATCAATCTTACTGATGCCAGTGAGACCGAGGAGCAAAGACGGTAGCTAAAACAGGTCTTCTTGAAATTGCAAAATATATTTTCAGTGGACTTATTACTGTGGACGCACATCCATTTATTCAACCACCATACTCACGGACCCCGAGATGGCTCCAGTATTTGTCAAACAATACCGGTTACCTCTCGCGCCATGGAATCACTCACAGAGCTCCTACAGATATTAGAATCCCATGGGATAATTCGTCTAATCCACAGTACCTTCAACAACCTGGTACTGGGGATACTCGAACCAGACGGCCAGTGGAGACTAGGTGCAGGCCTGAGGGAGTTGAACAAACGGGCCCACATGCCAAGATGGCCCCATCCCTACATCAATTTGGCCCAGATCCAAGGGTCAAAGGTATACACCGCCATTGACCTGACCGACAGATACTGGACAGTACCCGTGAGTAGGGAAGACCAGTACAATCTTGCCTTTACCTTTGGGGGCAGCAGTACATGTGGACCCGAACCCCTGTTTGATACATAAACTTTGGCAGTGAGTTTAACATCTTTCTACGTAAGGCCATGCCTGACGTGGGTGAAAGGGGAAACCTGGCCTATGTAGATGAGGTGCTGATCAACAGCTGAAATGTGGGGGAACATTTAGCCGAGATCCGCTATGTTCTAGCCCAGTTGCAGAAAGCCTGAGCAAAACTGTCCTTTCAGAAGGCACAGTGGTGTAAGACCAGAGTGAACCTCTCAGGGCATGAGAACACCCCTGAGGGTCTTAATACCCAGGCGAAGAAGGTAGAAGCCTTATTGAAATGAAAAGGCCCTTCTACTCTGCAAGAATTAAGAAGCCTTCAGGGACTCGCTAATTCTAGTCCAGTTTATTGAAGACTACACAGAGGCCACGCGACCCCTGGTCCATTAATTAAGAGCCGGAGTGTAGTGGGAGTGGGGTCCAGAACAAGCAGAGGCAGGTAAACAACGGAAAATAAGCCTTTTCCAGGCTCCTTGTTTGGCTTGCCCGATAAAGAACTAAGAGTTCTTCTTGGAGAAGGGGTTCTCGGATACTTGCCTAACAGCAGTGTTGTATCAAAAGCACGACAAGGTCAACAAAGTCATCTCGTACACGAGCAAGACTTTGTCCTCTGTGGAGGAAAAAAATCAAAGACTGCGAGAAGGCACTCCTGGGAATGGTGTGGGCTTTAAAAAATGACTGCCCATTTATCCAGGGGGAGCACATCATTGTTGAAACTCCTCACCAACCCTTGCAATTATCACCAAAGTGACAGAATCCGGGCAGGGAGTGTCAGTAATTCCAGAATTATTTCCTGGATTCTGTCCATGCAATGCAGATATGGTCAAAACAAGAAGAGTCCCCAAGCGCAAGGGTTAGTGGACTTGCATGATTGTGCTCAAGAAAACTGTCTTGAGGCTGCAAGTCTAATGACCAACAACAACCTGGAGGTGTACTTGCCTTCCCCACACAAGGTCTATGAAGAAGACACGTGTCAGGGGATACCCACAGTTTGCGGATGGTTGCTCCTACCATGTTGATAACGGGAAAAATAACCATTGGCTGCCATTCGGAATGCCTGGGTGAATGATACCCCAGAACCTTCTGCTGGTTACAAAATAGGACCGCAAAGTAGACGGGTTGCAGAGTTAATGGCCGTTCATCAAGCCATCCTCAATGCAGTGCAACAGCAACTCCATGAACTGGTCATAATCACTGACTCAGATTATGTTGGGAATGGGTTCGTGGAGCACCTGATTAGCTGGAAGAATCGAGGCATGTTTTGTGCCAACAGCAAACCACTAAAGCATGCCAAACGGATGCAGTCAATTGACGATCTGGTGACCTCGAATGAGGGAACAATCTATTGGAAAAAGATAAGCGGTCATTCCAAGAAAGAGGGGCCAGATAAGACTGGGAATGACCTGGCTGACCAGCCGGCTAAAACCAGACCTCTGCAGGGGGATTTCATAGAAACAGAATCCCTGCTGAGTGAAATCCAAATTGCCACTGTCACCAGGTCACAAACACGTGCGAATAGTGAACTCTCGACTGCCCAGTGGAGTAATGATACCCCAGATGTAGATTTGATCACTGCACAGAAAGAGGACCTGATCATTTGGAAATGTTATCGACACATTGAAGACCCTGTGAGCTGTCCTCTAGCAGAGTCAGATTATACCGGTAAAGAGAATCTATGGGTGTGGATGAAGTTTTCCAAGATGTTCCGGATTCAAGACGGTTTGATGGTAAGGAGAGCCCTGTCTGGCTGTGGCCAGTGGGTGGTACCTACCTCTTTCCGAAGCCTGATGTTGAACCACCCATGACGCGGCCACTGCCGGTCATGGGGGGTTTCACATGACATTAGAAATCTTGCTGAGGTTGCCTACTGGCCACACATGAGCCAGGACCTCGACACTTACCTAATGGGGTGTCTTGTGTGTGCTCAATTGCAACCCAGTTCAATCGTACACAGAGCTCCCTTACAAAAAAGAGGAATGGCACTGTCTTGGTCAGATTTCATCAGGCCAGTGATTCGCTTCTCTAGAGGAAACTAGCACACGTTGACTGTGACATGCTTGTATACAAAGTGGGTAGAATGTCTTCCAGCCCCGAATTGTAAGGCAAAAACAGCTGCTGGACTAATGATCAATCACATCTTCTCTCATTTGGGCCTACCGCAAAGGATTGAGTTGGATCAAGTAAGTCATTTTACCAATGAGGTGATGGCAAAGATGTGGGAGATTCTAAGGGTAAAAAGAAAACTCCACATTGCCTTCTGCCTGTCATCAAGCCGGGGGCTAGAGAGATGCAACCAAACAATTGTGAGTATCTTTAAAGAAGTTTGTGGCAGACTCTGGACCCAGTTGGGACATTCGATTACCGCTTGCCCTAATCGCTGTTAGGTCTACATCTTCTGTCTCCATTTGAGCTCCTGACAGACGAAAATGTTTACCTCTGCATCTGTTCTACAGAACTCGGGAGCAGACACAGATAAATACATCCACTACTCATGAGTACATTGAAAATTTAAGGAAGCACCCCCAGCATGCTTTTGCTTATGCTCAGTGCAGGTTAGAAAAGTCGGCTGAAGGAAGGAAGACCTATTATGACCTAAAGACCACCAAGAAAGCCTATGAAGTAGTGAACAAGGTTTACTTGTACAATTTTCAAAGGAATCAGGCCAAGGAGTGGAATTTCCTTCATTTTGGCGTGGTCCCTTTGAAATTGTAGATAAAATATCACCTGTTCCCTACAAGATCCACATTCGAAAATGAGAACAGACCGAAGATAAATGGGTCCACATCAGTCAGTTGAAAAGTTGTCATCCCAGACATGCTTTATGACTGATTGAGGAGCCAAATGAAAGTCGAGCAGAGGAACCAGGAATTCAAACAAATTACTTTCAAAACAATGTGCATGGCGCACAGAGCAATCCACGGCCAAGGAGCAGAATTACTACAAGAGAAACTATTCACCAACTGACAAGAACACTCCGATCAAGCAACGACATCCACCTAGAACCAAAACCATACAAAAGAAAAAAGCTAGGGGATCCTCCTTCTCTCACCTGGCAGCTAAAACTTGAAACCTTGTCCCGGAAGACATATGAAATAGAAAGGACCACCTAAAAATAGGGAAACTATTCAAAATCTGGCTCTTCAGACCACAGAACCAGAAGGAATTAACTGAAAACGGGTATAAAAAAATCAAAGCCCAAGGGACAGGGACTGGTGATGGAAGACAAAGGAGCGTTAAACACTAACACCCGACAGGACAGGGAGCGCTTAGAATTCTAATGGAGGCGAGCTCAGGGAGAGTAGGCTAGGCAGAGCCCTCCAACAAAGAGCAGCCCATAAACTTAGCAATCTTAAACCTGAATGGGGGAGGCCATTATTACCTCCTACCCATGGATCACTAGTCAGCCTCAGAGATATGCCACAGCCTAGCGCAGAAACAGGTGAATGAACCACAGAGGAATGCTCCAGCACACAGCAAGGCCAAAAACACCCAACACAGATGCCCGAAACAACAAGATAAACCCACTAACCCATTTGCTAAAACCTCAACTCTTGGCACACCCCTCTCGAACCCTAAAACAAACACAACTACTCTCCTGCACCGGAAACCGCAAGCCCTTTACACTGCAACAACAAAACAAACCACACAGTCTCGCACAACAGCACATGGGAGCCCACAGATCCGGAAACCGCACCCATGATCAACGAACAGTGCTAACCGAACTTAAGCTGCCAACAGAACATCACAAATGCTTCTAAGGTTTAATCGCGCTACAGCCTACTAACCGATCCTACCCTCTTAACTTTCAGATCCGCCAGAGAGCATGAGGACCACTCCGGTGGTGATAGTGTGCTGTATAAATATCCTTCAACATAACCATCTGAAGAATGGAAAGGAAGGATGACAAATCGGATGGAAACTAAGAGGTGTTGAAAACAGACTTTTCCTAGACCCACTATCTCTCAGAGCAGTTATGAGCAGGCCAAATGCTCGATCTGGTGCATGACCAAAGTAGGGGGAGGTGCGAACACAGATTATAATTAAGCTCTGGAGAAAAAAATACAGGAAAATAGCTTTTCAGATAAGAGGACAGGATTCCAGATGGCTGCAGTGGAGGATCTCTGTGTAACAAATGCATCCCCCATTTACGATTTGCACGCTACACCAAACAACAAAGCGACTTATCTCTCTGGACCAACCTGTTTGATTAATTGCCTGCAGGAAGGGAACCTCATATTTGTACATATGAAGATTCCCTTTGTTTAAATAGACTATCGCCATTGTGGCTTTTCCTCAAACGACAAATCACACTGTATAAATGTTTTATTTTGTAGATAATTAAGGCGATTTTGGTTATATAAAATTCCTCCATCTGCGACTTAGGGAATTGTAAGGGCAAGTTAACATGTGTTCCTGGCTGCTTTTAACAGGTCCCGAATGCGAGAGTTGGCATGCTGGTGGAGGGTAAAATTAGTAATATGGGTAATAAATTACATGTTCCCAACTGTTATGCATTTTGAAAAAATAGCAGAACATTGTCAAACAGCTGTGCAACATGGTGCGGACCCGACTTTTATTAAATTCTCCCTGATTAGCTGAATCGGAAAAAATATATATTATGGCAGCTGCTAGTAAAATTATGAACTTTTGCCATATAACTCATTTTTGCCAAAAAAGTTACATGAGAACAAAGGGGATTGCAAAGGGGAATTGCCATGTCTGCTCCGGACTCGTAAACCAATCCTTGGAGAGGGGCTGGAGTTGGGAGGACAGAGAAGGGTAACTGACCAATCCTATTTGTGAGATCTCTTAAAGGGTACTCCCCAATATTGTAAACTTGATGGTGTCATAAGTGGATGCACTATGAGGAAGGGACAGAGCTGCTGGAAATTACCATCTGACAGCTGGCGGGAAACACCAAAAGGAGACTTTGCAGAGATTGCTTCTGGGTGGAGCTGTCTATTTCTGGGAATGCCTGAAAGCTAACTGGGTCCTATGGTGGAGAGCTGAAGGCCATCTTTGAGAGTGACGTGGCCACACCCCTGCCCTAGCCTTCCAGAGGGTCCTGACATGCAGCTGGCTTTCCTAACTTTAAATAGAGGTTTTCTGTGTAAGTAGAATTGAACCCTGGGAGACCAAAAGGTGGGGGGTATCTGCTTTCCTTAAATCGTTTCCTTTTTTAGTGGTATGGGGGGTATTTAACTAACAAATATTAATTTAATTCCCCTGGGCAGACCACCACAGGGTGATTTCTGTTAAAATTTGAAATTAACAAAGCTCATTCCCACTGTGCGCTGCAAAGTATAGACTAATATAATTTCGTAATCCTGTATGTTCTGCTTCCCCAACACAGGTCTTTAAGTGGAGGGGGATTGGGGTGGGGGGTCTGAAATCCAAAATACCTAGATCATCACCATATTTCTGTCCAACTTCCCCAACACAGGCCTTTCTGGCCTTTTTAATGAGGGGTGATTGGGGGGGGGGGGTTAAACCAAACCAAAAATGGGTGAAATCATAATTGCTATATGAATTTGTACCAATCTGTAAACCCAACGGCTCGTCTTTTAAGCATGCAGAAAAATCAAAATTGTGCAGTGTTACACATGTAAATGACTTTTGTTTGAAGTATAACCTGTAAAAAAAAAAATAATCAATTGTGTGATTTATTTGTGTAACAAGAAGTTAATTTTGAGACACAAAGAAGGTGGCGTGTGTAGGTTATTGCGATTTCTATTACTTCTAATTTAAATAAATACACATTTCCTGTACACCAGCATGGTTCTTGGCTCATTGGTAGCTCAGGTGGAGGGATTGAAGGGGTATTAGATGAATTGGAGATAGGGCTGAATAAAAACTAACATTACACAGTTTATTGTGGGACACCTAGATTGGGGAGGGAAGGTACTCCCTGGGTTGAGGGTGGCCTCTCAAACAGTTACAAGGGAGAGAGGAAAGCTTCAGTCAGCAAAATGCACCGCAGCCCGTTACCAAGCCAAGCACCATGCGGGGGAGAGACATGCCACGGCTGGTGACGTGAAGGGGAACCCAGAGCAGGGGAAGTTAAGCCTGGGTGCACATGGTCCACCACGGAGAGAGCGCAGCGGGAACCACGTACCGTGAAAGTAGACGCAGCAAGAATGCAATGATCGAACAAAATCCTGGTAGGGAGATATACCAGGTGAAGTAAGCGTGAAGCATTTGTGTAAATCCTGGCAAGAGAGTATACCAGGTGCAGACAAATATAGACAACAATGGTAAAGAACTTCAAGGAAGTTCATTCCCTTGAAATCATGAACTGTTGAGAACAAGCCCGGAACAAAAGGAGAATCGTTAGGATGAGATATACCCTCAGAATCTGCTAATATTAAAGAGTAAGTGAAAGCCTGGGGAAGGGACATGATACCCCAAGACAAGGGAATACCCCAATGGGATAAAGTAATCCTTTTGGAACTTGATTATTATTTTTGAATGGTGAGATCGATGCAAGGAAACTGGGAAAAGAAGCTGTTCTGTGGAACTGTGAACATTGGTCATTGGAACCCTTTTTGTTGGATTTGATCTTTTGTATTGAACTTGAAGATCTGCGCACTTGTGAATAACAAGAGACCGTATGATTTGCAATCTGAAGTTTATTTAGAGTGTTAGGGCCAGAATAGGACACAGGACATACTTTTGTTTGGACATCTTGACATTGAACACACTTCTTCGTTTTTGGTTGAGCTATGGAGATGGTGAGGCATTTTTCAAGCCCCATTTCTTTTAAATAAAAGTTTGTAACCAAAAACATGTCTACTCTGTCTGCGTCTCATTCCTGACTCCTAACATATGGGGCCTGATTCATGGAAGCGTTTTTAAAGGTGCAATCCCATAGGTCAACGTTCTGTGAATCGGGCCCATGGTGTGAGTGGGATGGGGGGTAACCAGTGATTACATTGCAGTAACAAATAAAGGTGCAATAAATGAAAGGGTAAACATAATGCAATACAAAAATAGAGAGGATAAAAAACAGTGGCAAAATGAAAAACTAAAAATGTAGGCAATTATATAGTATATGTAGGTTTGAGTTTAAGTGGGGCACAAAAGTCCAATTAGACTTCAGTTAAACATTGTATAAAGGGGAGGATGAAAAAAAGAAATGACAGTATAAGTGGTCCTGGGGTTCCAGGCGGGTGTGCCCCTCCCACCCCCCCCCCCTGCCCCCGACCGCCCTGTAAACATTATTAGCAAGGCAAAGTATGTATAAAGTAATATGGTCAGAGGGGAAAAGTTACTGAAAAACATTTAAAAGCCACAAAACCACAATTCTAAATTATGTAAAGAGCCACTAGATGGCAGTCACAGACTATAGAAACAGTGTGCATGTACATAATATGCACGATTTAAGAGGCATGTCGATATTTATTAATGTTGCTTTATAAATGTGTTTAGATGTTTTGGAAGCTATAAAGTCACATATAACCGAGATCAGGCTGATTTGATACCAACTGGGGAACCGTTGCGTTCGAGAAGCTTAGCAACCGAACCACTGACATTAGCTACAGAAAAATCTTTTGGGTTTCACCTTTGTAGCAGTAGGGAGGAACTGATACCACCCGTGGAAATAATGTTAATTGCACTGATCTGGTTCTAGTACCCTCTCCCGGTACCTACATTAGGTTAGCCTTGAAATCTGGTCTAGCTTGGCGGTATGGCATAGACGTACTAGCTGATGTCATAGACCCAGATTAGAGGAGACGTAAAGATCTCACTCCAAAACAGTGGAAAAGAGGCCTATCAAGTCAAGAAGGGAGAGAGAATCACACAGGGAATCTTAGAAAAAGCTTTACTTCCCAAACTGGAAGACGTTAAAGCAGTCGCTGATGCCGAAATAGCAAGAAAGGGTTTTGGGGAAGCGGATGTAGATTCCCCATCAACATCTGGGACTACAAAACCCCGAACCCCAGAAGAAGAGGTTGAGGTCATGCCCGACCTGGCCTTTGCTCAAGTGAATGACCTTCTCTTGGCAGAGACTTTCCAACACATAGTGTCAGAGGAAGAGGGAAGATTAAAAGGTGGACTGTTCTTCTTAAAACATGGGCTAATCTATCAAGGAAATATTGTCCCTGATAGTATACCTAGGTCCCAAATCATGGTCCCCAAAAGCTATAAAAAGATGGAATTTGAGATTAGTCACTCCCATTTAACAGGGGGTCATTAAGGAACTGCTAAAACACAAGGGGGAATTATTAGCAGCTTTTCTTGGCCAGGAATCTATGTTGATGAAAGAAACGTGCTCACCTGTGCTTTATGTCAAAATAACTCTCACCCTAGTCCCCCCTCCACTCCAACCTTTGCCTATCATTGATCTACCTTTTTTCCTCGCATAGGAATGAACATAGTGGGACTCCTAGAAACATCTAAGTTGGAAAATCGCTATATTTTGGTCATAGTGGATTATGCTACTGGATTCCACAGAATTTGAAGCATCTCATTCCATTTTTGTCAAGAGTTGGTTTCCCAAAACAGATCCTACTGGATCAAGGGGCCACTTTTATGAGTCGGTAGATGACAGAGGTAGATGACAGAGGTGAAGGAGATATTACACATCAAGACCCTTGGGTCCTCCATCATTCGCAAATAGACGGCTTGGTGGAATGGCTTAATAAGACCCTAAAACGCATCATTCACCAGTTAGTTGAAGCGGATGGTTACATTTTAGATATCGTGGTACCCCGTGCCCTTTTTGCCATCTGGAAAACACCAAAGTCCTCCAGGATTTCTGCCATTTGAATTACTATACGGTATAGAACCCCGAGATGTCCATGACATGTTGAAAGAGACCTGGGAGGAGAGGGAGGAAGCACTTGTACCCCTCAAACTTCGCAGAGACTAAAAGAACACCTGGCCACCATAAGGACATTAGCCCAATCCCATCGGACTAAGCTCAAGAAAGCAAAAAGACCTCTCATGATAACACAGCTGTGCTTAGGTCTTTCTCTGTTGGGGAAAAGGTCCTTGCTCTTTGGCCGACATCTGAAAATAGGATGTTATCCAAATGGCTTGGACCGAACAAAATACATGAAAAGGCTGGACCATGTAACTACTGAATATCCTAACCAGACCGTAGAAGTAAAACTCATATGTATCATATATACCTTCTTAAAGAGTGGAAAGAGGATCTGGTAGAGGATACCTCCATGGTATTGACTAGTCTCTTGGCCGAAGAGACAGATGGTGATACTTGAATTCCTTTCCATCTACTACGAAACTAACAACAAGATCTGCGAGAGCTGTTAGAAAAATGTACAGATGTTTTTAGATGGGAACCGGGGTGACTAAGAGAGGTCTTCCACTAGATTTGTGCATTAGCAGGAAAGGTGGTCCATTTAAAATCTTATTGCATCCCTTGGGCAAGAAAGGAAGTGGAAAAGATGTTAAGCTCTGACATCATCGACCATCTCAGAGCCCTTGTTCCTCACCGATTTGTGCTGGTGGCCAAGCCAGATCGGTCATGGAGGTTCTGTATTAATTTCAGAAAGTGAAATGTGGTATCCCAATTCGATAGTTATTTATTGATATACTCACTGCCGAATGACTTTGTATATACAACATAAGACAAGTTACAAGTTAAACATAGATTACATACAACCATGGTCACATGAAAACAATTGATCATATAAAAGATTTAAAAACAGCTGCATAATAATAACATAAGAGTGGTATCTAATTGCTCACTGTCCGGGATCTTGACTGATTAAAACCTTATACAAGATATAAGAAGCATACAATATACTAAAATATTAAAACTCAAGAGGATAATAATTTAAGAATATCAGCAAATTTCCAGTAAAATGTGACCATCCAATAAATCATATTATGATCCCAACCATCTAAAAACAAGGACTACAGAGAAGAGAGATCAGCAAAATTGAAGCCACTATTAAAAGATTTAAGATAGCTGAATCGTTAACGTTGCAGGCTCTCACAAACAATCGGAAGATGTTCAATGGTTTCAATAGCTTGGGTGCCACATAAGCGACAATATCGTAGCTCGTTCTATACCAAGGAAAGCACCTTTGGTGATCAATGCTTCACTTATGTTTAACTTGAGAATGAGTACCGTCTGGCTACAGAGCTATTAGGATAGACCACAATGTAAGAGGGTTTAATCAGGCGGTTAGAAATATGTTCACAGAACGAAGCACTGTTATGTTTGGTACACAGGATAGTTAGTTTGGTTCCTTACTGATCGTGCTCAGACTAGATTTCAAAGGAGATTTAACCGCATACACTTCTCCATCCGTGGAACAATTAATACACCCAAGATTCCACTTTGTATAGAGTGAAAGCAATGAGCATAACGTCCCCAGTGATTTACAATTATCAGTCTCCAGGAGTGCACATAAAACGCTCACCATCATTGTTCCATTATGTAACCTTCGAACGTGTTCATAGAACATTACGGTTTTCACTATAAAGTCATACATAATACCATTAAGTTAAAGTTCTAAATACAGGTATTCAATGGACAATGCTTGTGGCTTGCAGAGCAGACTACGCAATATAGAACTTTCAAAGCGTTTTAATGCTGCTGCATATTGGTGCCCCCAGATATCAATTCCGTAAAAATGCATGGGGCGGTCTTTTGTAGAGTATAAAAGGAGAATAGGCTCAATCGAGAGTCCTCCTTGATGGCCTATGAATTGGCAGATAGCTCAGACAGCTGTATTACATTTGGTTTTAGTTTCTGTCTAGTGCTTCGTCCACTTCAAGGTATTCTGAACGTAAAGCCCTAGATATTTATAGGAAGAAACACATTCAAGACTGAGGCTGTTTGCAAACAATGTTCTTACGCTGACGAGAAGTAGGGGAAAATGTCATTATTACTTTTCTCGATATTAACTGATAGTCCATTTGCAACCACATACTCCCCTAATGATGTGATCAAACTTTGTAGCCCTTTTGGGGTATGATCTATTAAGAGCGGATCATCGGCGTATGCTAACCAACTGGTCTAGTGGCGGACCATTTTCACAGGGCAATTATGCAAGTTATTAAATGCCATCCATAGGTCAGCCAAATATAGATTAAAAAGTGTGGCAGTCACAATGCACCCCTGCTTCACTCCACGATGTGTGGGCATAGAATAAGACAACTTGCCCTCAGCGTCTAGTCTGATCCTTACTGTGGCGTTTGTGTATAGTAACATCAACATCCTGAGCAGACCTGGAGGGATGTCCCATTGAGTCAGCTTTTGCCACAATTTGTTTCGCATCACTGAGTCGAAAGCTGCAGAGAAATCAATAAAGGCACAGGAGTTTCTCTGCGTGTCCAAGCATATTAAACCAATGATACAAGAATCATCAAGTTGTGAGAGGTGGAGGCTTTCTTAATAAAGCCCATTTGGTTGGCGGGGGAGTATGTTGTTCTCAGTGATCCATTGGTTTAACTCTAAGATAAGAACCTTACCAAACAACTTAGCTGGGATGTCTAGCACAGCTAGCATCCTATAGTTAGTTGGTGCATTCCATGACCCTTTTTTATGCAATGGAAGAATGTGGCTTTCGCACCATGTTTCTGGAATACAACCAGAGGAGCCTATATGAGTAAAGACTAAATGTAGTGCATGGGCCCACATCCCTGGGGATGATTTAACAAGGGTGTTACAATTTCCATGGCAGCCTGCAGCTCGGGAAGAGTTTGTGTTCAATTATGATAATTAAGTCTAATTTAGTAGTTATCTTATGCCAAGGACAGATGATTTGATCAGCAGTGACCAAAATGACTGAAAAGAAATAACCGAATAGGAGATTTGGTCGAATTTCAACCAAATGCCCCATTCAGTGGGCATTATAGTGAAGAAGGGCAGTGGGGCTGCAGGGGTTCCCCAGCACCCTTGTTCACTATGTCTGCAGGGATGTCCCCCGCAGCCGTTCACATACAGCAAAGGAAAGGACCCTGCGACGCTGGTTCCTGATCACAGAAGTGAATGGGAGCCGGTGTTGGCCGGACACAGCGAGCCGGCGGCACACATCGAAGTGTGCCGCCGCAAGGTAAGTAAGGGGTGGGGGGGTGGGTAATATATTTCATTTGGGTTGTTTTACCGTAATGGGCAAACTACTTTCGGCCAAAACCACTACGTCTTTTCAGCCGCGGTTTGTTCCGTTACAGTAAAACAACCCACATTCGTTTTGATCGATTGGGAACCACAGTTCTCCTCTCCACGATTAATCTGACTAAAGGTTACTGGCAGGTACTTGTCAATCCGGAGAACAATGGGAAACTGCCTTTTCCACTGCTGTTGGGCGGTACCAGTTCAAAGTATTACCGTTTGGCCTCCATGGGCACCCGGCCACCTTCCATCAGTTAATGGACCAAGTCCTCCGCCCATAGTCCTCTTTTTGTGGGGCTTATATTGATGACATCATTATCCACAGTAAGTCAAGGGAAGAACACCTACACCATTAGTATTTAGTAGTCAGAGCATTAAGGAAAGAAGGTCTTGCCGCAAAACCCAAAAAAGGTCACTTGGCCCAGTAAGCCATCAAGTATCTTGGGTTTTTTGTAGGCAAAGGACTTGTTCAGCCCCAAAGTGAGAAAGTGAAGGCGATACAAGACACCCCAGTTTCTAATATAAAGAAAGGTCTGAGGGCCTTCCTAGGGTTAGCTGAGTAATATAGACAGTTTATTCCCAGCTATTCCTCATTACCTCCCGCCTTGCTGATAAATTTAACAATGCAGAGCCTCAGAAAATCAAATGGACCCCTGAGGAACAAACTTGTTTTGATAAACTCTAAATTATCCTGTGTAGTGAACCAGTGCGGAAGGTGGCCAACTTCCATAAAGAGTTTATCTTCAAACTGACGCCTCGCATGTCGGACTAGAAGCTGTTCTTTCCTAAAATCATGATGGCATCGAACATCCGATTCTCTATATCAGCAAAAATGTATTTCCCAGAGAAATGAACCATGCCATCATTAAGTTGAAGGCCCTAGCTATAAATCGTGAAGTCTCATACCTGAAGTATTACATTACCGGCAGGAAATTTAGGTTGGTCACTGATCATTCCCCACCCACGTAGATGAGCCTGCAAAAAGACACCAATGCACGTGTCATGCGCTCGTTAAAAGCTATGCAGCCCTATAGTTTCACAGTAAAACATCGGAAAAGACGAGTCTAAGGAAATGTCAACTTCCTCTCCCGTTTTCCAATAGAGGCTGTGGGAGCCAATGGCATTAGGGGAAGGTAATGTGATGAATCTGACAATGTCATCACTCCTTTCCCTGAGATGACCGCCCCCTATGTGGCCAGGGGATGGCAGCAGCTACCTGAACGGGACACTTGGGGCGGCTATATGAGGGAGGACCACCTGGGTGGAGGTGACCCTCGGGGAGCACAGATAACATTGTTGGGGGAAAACCATATGCCCCCATTACCTTCTAGGGATGTTTCCTCTATCCCCCATGCCTTAATGGCACATTGTTACACTCCGCCCCAACATCCTGATAGCTCTACTGGTATTGCTCCCTAAACTCCCACTAGGGATAGTACATAGACAACTTGGACAAGGAAGAGGCAGGGAATAGTGAGGATCACTTCCAATGAGGCTCAATATCCACTTCCTCAAAGCCTTTCAGGAAATGGTCCCAGAATGACTGACACGAGAAAGAACAACAAAGTAATGAAGATCATGAGGACCGGACGAACAAGGCAGTGGTCTAGTTGTTGGAAAATGATTAACAATGCCAGGAAGTTAGAATACGGGCCAGCTACAGCTGACACAGAGAGGGAGAGAGGAGAGCTGCAATCACCGAACTGCATCCCAGCCCATTGCCACGCTATGCACCATGGAGAGGAGAGACACGCCACGGCCGGTGACGTGTAGGCGAACCCAGAGCAGGGTAAATTAAGCCTGGGTTCACGTGGTCCACCACTGAGAGTGAAAGAGCAGCAGGAACTGTGCACAGCAAAAGACACAGCCAGAGGGCAACACTTGAAAGGGAGCACACAGAGCTGGAACGCTGGAGGCAACTGGTAACCCCTAGGGAAGGATAGAGAGGTTACTGGGTTGCCAGCATGTGAATGTTGCTCCGTAGAAGTTAAACTGAAGAGAACCGAAACGAGTTGAAGCCAGAAACCAACAGTAAAATTAATGAAAGCCAGTGGTTTACCGAAGGCCTGAGAAAGTAAAGCACTTCTTGAAAACGCAATGAGAAGTGAACAGCAAAGCCAATATAGACATTGAATTGATATTTTATTTCTATCGCGCTCGCACACAAGTGTTTCAGACCGTGGCATGGCAAGGGAGGCGAACAGGGGAGAACAAAACAGCGATCTTAGTAGGCCCAGTGACCTTGAGAATGCGCAAGTGCATGGGAGAGGAAAAGTGCATGGAAGGGGGGAGAAGTGGATAGTGCGGAGCAAAGGAGAAACAGATTAATAATAAAGGCAACAAATGGTGGTAGTGCAGCCAGCAAGTGGCAAGTGCTGGGTTTAAGGCAGCAGACAAGGTAGGTCTTGATAAGTGCAGGAAGAAAAAGGGAGGTGGGGGGCTGTATGGGTACAGATACAGACCCCAGTGCCAGGCGTGGCCTGGAGCAGTGCAGGAGGGTGGCAGGGTGAGCAGGTACCTGGGCCCGGAGGACAGAGAGTGGCCAGGTGCACGGTGCCAAGAGAGAACAGATCAGCAGGGGAGAGGGGGAGCAAAGGCAGAAGCAAAGGGGAAGGTCTTGAGGTGCTTCCAGAACGGGAGATGGTTCTCCTCAAGTTTTAGAGTGGCAGGGAGGCTGTTGCAGAGGGAGGCCCCAGTAGAAGACCGATCTACCCCCAGCTTGTTTCTTTGAAAAACTACTGACCCCGAAGGAGTTGGAGGTAGAGGAGCAAAGAGCTTGAGAGGGGAAGTATTTTCAGAGGGATAGCTGAAGGTATTTAGGACCCAGGCTCCAGAAAGCCTTGTGGACAACGCAGAGGGTTTTAAATTTAATCCTTGCATCCACTGGAAGCCAATGGAGAGATTTAAGATCTGGAGAGATACGATCCCAGGGCTTGAGGCCAAGGACAAGTCTTGCAGTCCTGTTCTGGATTAGTTGCAGAGATTCTGGATTAGTTGCAGAGGGCAGAGAGTAGAGGCTGTTGCAATAGTCCTAGAGATAACCAGAGCTTGGGAGACAGTGAGCTTCTGGGGGAAGGAGAGGAAAGGCAGAGTAGGTGCAGTAGGAAATTTGACTTTTTAGAGACCTCTGAGATGTGGGCGGAGAAGGAAAGTGTAGAGTCAAAGATGACCCTGAGGTTCTTAGCCTCGCAGGTGGTGGTAGGAGGAGGGCCAAGGGAGACCGGCCAGAGAGTGGGGGGAAAGGACAGTGAAGGAGTGCCGATAAGGAGGCTCTCCGTCTTGCTGGGATTCAGACAAAGATCATTGGCGTAACACCAATCTTGAATGGCAGTTAGGCAATCAGAGATGAGGGAGGGAGAGGAGGTAGCCGAGGGAAGCCTAAAAATGAGTGGAGTATCGTCAGCGTAGCACTGGAAATTTGAGCAGAAAATGGCAATGCAGTGGGCGAGAGTTGCCAGGTACTGGTTGAAAAGCCAGGGCGAGAAGTTAGACCCCTGGGGAACACTACTGGTAGAGAGGAAGATAGATGATAGGAAGGACCCAAGTTAGACATGGGAGGGTCGATCAGAGAGGAAAGAGGTCAGCCAGGCCTGAGGCTGAGTAGTGATACCCAGGTTATCAAGTAGACTGTTAAGCAGGATGGTATGGTGGACCGTGTCGAAGGCAGGAGAGAGATCGAGTAGGATGAGGACAGAGGGAAAGTTAGAGTTATTAAGGTTAGAGAGCAGATCTTCACGGATGTTCAGGAGAGCAGTTGCCGTTCTTCTGGTAGCTCTGAAGCCAGACTGGTGGTCCTGGAGAGGAGGATGGATAGGGAGAGGAAGTCGCAGCGGTCACAGAAGAGTACAGAGGAGGAACAAGGAGAGTCTAAATGGATAATGAGGTCGCTGAGGAGGAGGAGGAGGGGAGTGGTAGAGGCCAGGAGGGAGAAGGACAGGTCTGCCCACTCAGAGAAATTAGGTGATGTGACCGGGAGGTGGGTAGAACAGTAGCCACAGTAAGAGAATGGGTAGGTGAGAGAGAGAGAGAGCCTATATACAAGGCATTCAAAAGAGGAGTAGGTCTGGGTGGGAATGATAGAGGCAGGAATCCACTCAGGAAAGATCAGGACTACCGCCCCTGCCACCGGACTGGGAGGATCTGGGTGCGGAGAGGATCTTGTAGCCATCAGGGAGGAGAGTGTCAAAGCTCGTGACGGAGCTGGCAGTGAACCATGTCTCAGTAAGAACAAGGACATCAAGGTCTAGTTCTTCGAGGAGATGGCAGATGTCAGAGGAATGTTTGACAGCAGAGCGAGAGTTGAGAGTGGCAATATGAAGAAGTCCTAAATGAAAGTAATAGTACAGAAAGCCATTCATGGGTTATTAAACTCCAACCTTGAATAAAGAGTAATTTGTGTAATCAAGTCCTGGCAGGGAAGTATACCAGGCGAAGCTAAGTGTTTATGTAACAGACGAAAGGAGAGTCCTTGGGACGAGACATACCCTTAGTATTTGCTATTATTAAAGAGTTAGAGAAAGCCTACGGTAGGGACTTCAGACCCCAATAAAAGTGCATACCCCAAGGGGAGAAAGCAATCCTTTTGGAACTTGATTATTCTTTTTGAATTGGTGAGATTGATACAAGGAAATTGGGAAAGGAAGCTGTTCCCTAGAACTGTGAACATTGGTCATTGGAACCCTTTTTGTAGGATTTGAACTTTTGTATTGAAACTGAACATTTAAGCACTTGTGAAGAAGAAGAGACAGTATCCTTTGCACTGTGGAGAGTTTGTTTAGAGTGTGAGGACCAGAATAGGATTACGGACACATGACATATCTTTGTTTGGACATCTTGACACTGAACAGACTAATTTGTTTTTGGTTGAGGAAGGCAGATTCCTCCTAAAATAGGCATAGTGAGGTATTTTCCAACCCCCATTAATTTTAAATAAAAGTTTGTAACCGCAAACATGTCTCCTCTCCATGTACCATTTCTGGTTCCTCACACTGTACTAGGCCGATCCCATAGACTCCTCTGGGTTGTAATGCCTTGGCCCTCACAAAAATAGAAATAGTCAGAACATTTGTCATACTTCTGACAATGATCTTCCACCCTGAAGAGGTTATATCACTATAGAAAATTGTCCTGCAACACCCTCCCATAGAGGGTGTAACATGTTCTGTATGATCTAGTACAGCCTTGGTCAATAGAGAGAACTGCACTTAGAGCAGTCTTGATTTTCATTACTGTGATGCTCCAGTTGGGAAAATGTTCCATTCTTCATCTGGAAAGATGGATCCTAATCACAGATTTGAGCAACCTAGAGAAATGCCAATTTAAATGGAGGTGAGTGATTAAATATTTGATGTGGACTAGGGTCAAACATTTCTCATTCACACTTCTTTACATCTATAATCCCTTTGTGTGTTTTGTTTACAATATAACCTTTCCTCTTGTATGGATATACACATATATATCAAAATGAACAAATCCTTTGGCGCGTAGCCTACAAACAGCTGGTGCTTCCAAGCATGGTTTGAAGAAAGAAATGCATAGTTATCTTAAATAACTACAATCTCTGAGATCCTCCAAATGGCTATTAAAGCACAACTCACAAGAAAGCACAGAAGAATGCCCAGGCGTTTGTTCTCAAAGTACAGATTTATTTCTTAGAAAAGTTCTTGAAGCAATAAAATATGGACTTGCAGAAGAGGATAGTTCATCTGGAAGAACATCCAACACCATGTATACCATCCCTCTGCAGGGGCTTCATCAAGCGTATTCAATTACACATCTAACAGTGTCTCATGCTTATAGTGAACCTTGATCCTAAGTCCAAGTCATGTGAGTGATGCATTAGACTACTGTATCAGCATCTAACACAGTAACCATCTTATCACGGGTTCAGTCCCTTGGTAATCAATGACTCAACTGCATTTAGACAGCTGCCTGCATTCATTCTTTTCATCTTAATGGTATTGGAACAAAGTTACACTCTTATGGTTCCGAAAGTATACAAGCCGAACAGTAATACTTTTAATGTTTTAATTGGCTAAATAAAGTTAGCCGTACCTTTTAGTAAAATTATGATATCACAATACGATCATCCTAAAAACGAAATTGCATATAAAAAATCGAATTATTCCTAAAATAATGTTTTCTTTTGATCACGATCAAGCCCATAAATAGGCATCTACATAAAGCTACATCATAATGCAGTCATCCTAAAACAAGATAACTATCGCATATAAAAACTCTTCAGATTATCCCTAAAATCATTTTTCTTTAATCAAAATCAAGCCCACAATACCCAAATGTTTTAGTAAGGCAATTGTCAATAGGACTTCATGACCGCTTGCTACCCTAAACCAAAAATCGCTCGTAGATAACCAAGTGCTATCATGTAAACATGTATTGAATAGCACAGGCGTTGCATTATTAAGTGCTGGACATGTCAGAACAATGTGTTCTCTGGTCTGGATTATATTTTTAGCTTTACAAAATGAACATATCTTCAATTCAGGTGCTTTATTAGAGCGGAAGTATGCAATTGCATCTGTCAGAATCACATTATGTCTAAAACAGAGCAATTGCGTCCTCCAATATGGATTAGGGAACCTAGCCAGACATTTAGGGAAGGTCCCCAATGGTTTGTCCCATATGGTAAGAGTAGTATACAATTCATAAAATCACAATGTTGTTATTGTATTCAATCAATCAGATGCAAACTAGTTTCTTAGCTTTTGTGAGGTTAGAAATTAAATATTCCATCGACCGGTTACTCTTAGCCAGTATAGATTCTGCAAACAGACAAAAGCGACCAATAGTATTTTCTCTGTCCATTGAGATGACATCCGTCTGTAGGTCGATGAGAGGAGAGCCTCTGTGAGGATCTAATATATTCTTATAAAAAGATAACATTTTCCAATAAAACCATACTCTGAGAGACACCAAGGCAAGTTCAAAGCGCAGTACTGATATAGGAATGCATTCCCCAAAACTTTCTTCTATATCAAAGACTCTATTTCATTCCATTCTAATTATCTGGCAAGATGATTCACTTCCTGACCATACAATAATGATGGGACAATTTTGAGTCTGTAATATTCTATTAAAGGATGGATAGTGAATATGCAATGTCTATTAATGATCCACTTTAATTGAGCCACACTTTGTTTTGCCTTGCTCTTAATTCATTTAAACAATGCTTGTTTAGTAAATTGGGTATATATAATCAATACTAAATAATTAATTTCAGATTTTGGATCGACCACAGTGCCTTCAAACATCCACGTGAAAGCACATTGTTTTCTATGACCTTTTGTCAAACAAATAATATTCGTTTTCTTACAATTCATAATTGTCATTTTCTTTTGCATAAACAGTAGCATTAATCGAGCACTGAAGGCCTTTTTATGATATGTCCAATAAAATGACATTGTCTGCATACAATAACTAGCTTGTTACTAGGCTTCCAATCTTCGGAGGCGCAAAGGCGACAGAATTCAGGTATGAATCCAAATCAGACGGGTAAAGATTGAAAAGGCAGGGAACCAACGTGCATCCCTGTCAAAGACCCCTAAAATAGGCAGGGACTCTGACAGTGACCCCTGCCAGTTCAGTCTCACCTGTACCATAGATTAATCTTGAATCTGGATGAGCATTGCAAGTAGATAATTGGGTATTCTCCAAGATTTTAGTTTGTCCGAGAAGTGCTCTCTATTAATAGTGTTGCACGCTTGTGAGAAATCTATTGCATCGATATAGATCATAGCTCCTTCAACACTGCAAACTTTCACATGAAGGCAGTTGGAAAAGTATCCAGTTGTCAGGCTATTCATTCCCTTTCTGAATGCCGTCTGTCTCTTGCTTAACCTATTAGTTTGTGTAGCCCATTGCTCCAGTCTTCGAAGCACCAATGAAGCAAATATTTTGCTAAGGTAAAAGGTCGATAACTAAGTGGGTCAGACCCGTCAGCTTTTTTATATATAGGAATAATGGTAGCTTTACTCCAACTTTGCGAAAGTGTTCTAGTCTCTGCTATATTTCTAAAAAGCACATATAAAATAGTGGACCACAGTGCTGCATCACTTTTCAACAGTCTGTTACTTAACTTATGAGCCGATGAGGAGGATACTTTCCTAATTAATAGCTCAACCTCAAAAAAGAGCCGCTAAGGACAGTTCACCGAAACTGTAGAGAAAAACAGAGGTAGCACTATAAAGATTCCCAATATGCTTGACCCAAGCTTCTTCCAATACCAGATTGGCTTAAAGGCTTTCCTGTGTTATGTTATGTTATGTTATTATGCATTTATATAGCGCCTTATATACCATTGGTATGGTCTGAAGGCGCTGGTAGGTTGAACGCCCTTGGGAACCGAAGTTCGGGTCAGTAGAGAGAGTAGAGAGAGTCCAAAGGTGCTTGTGCGCACCAGGTATGTGTGCAGCTGGTGCGGCATTCGTGTGGTAGCTGCTTCTTAGCGGTAGGTGTGGTGGTTGAGAGATCAGGAGTATGTGTTCGCTCTGGCAGGATTTATCCAGACCGAGTGTGGCTGCGTTAGGCCTGAGGTGAACGCCTGGCTGGGGGGTGTGAAACCAGCAGTGTTTACTTAGAGTGATGGGGAGTGAGCGGGAGATGTTGATATGAGAATAGTTATACCGAATGGTGTCATAGTATCTCTGGGTTCTAGTTGAGTGGTGGTGTAAAGAAGAGAGTAAGCGTGGGGTATGGTATGATATATGCTCTTACAAATGTTCCCTGCATTCCAAAGCATATTATGTACGTCATGCAATTCTATGCGATCAGGTCCGTTCTATGTATTTTTATTCATTTCAGGCGTTCAAGGTTGCCCTACACATTCCTGTCAGCTCGACACACTCACGCACTCTAGTCCACCTTGCGTGCTCAGGTTTGTCCCTCATTCTCCAGTGTGCCCCACGCATGCACTCATGTATTCCATACGCATGTGCTCCTGTCTTCCCCGCGCATACACTCCAGTCTACCCCGCGCATGTACTCCTGTCAGCCTACGCACTCATCCGCAGGGGAGGCGAGGAGTGCTGAGAGATTGAGGGGGACCAGGAACGTTTCCTCTTTAGTTTCTTTGTTGCGATTGGTGTGTGAGAGAGGGTAGGGGGGTCAGAGGGGGAGAGGGAAGCAGCTTTGGTTCTTGCTAGGGCTAGGCGTGCAGTTTTTAGGGAGGGGAAAGGGTGCGGTCGGGGGGGGCAAGGTGGCAGGGGTATGAGGGCAAGGTGGGGGGTGGGTGATTGCAGGGTGGGTGTGCCAGATATGATAGTGAGGGGAGCGGGTATGGTTAACGCTGGCGGGTCGGAGGTGGGGTTCAGGGGATGAGTGGTCTTGGGGTGAATGGCTCACCATCGTGCCCCCCTGGCTTGGTGTTTGGAGAGGGGAATGGCAGGGAGTGCGAAGGAGGGTGGGGTGATTTGGGAGGGGGGACAGGAGGGAAGGCAGATCGGAGAGTGGGGGTGGTCCACGGAGGTCGTTTCTGACAGACTCTGGTGGAGTGGGTGCACTCATGATTGGTGCAAGCTTTAGGGTGATTTAGGAGGGCTTTCTGATTGTAGTTCTAAGATCGGTGGTGGCACGCTTTTAGGCACACTTCCAAGTTTAACTGCTCAAAGACTATACTAGACTATTTGGTGCATTTCTAGATACAATTGTAGACGGAGATGATGTGAGTTTATCAGGTACACTTCTAAGTACACCTGTACACAGAGAAGATATTCGGTCTGCCTCTCGATTCAATTTGATTAGAGGGGGTATTTGATCATTAGTCACCGTTTTAGATTCTACATTACACAGCTATACTGTTAGTTATACTAATAGGATTGAATATGGCACGCTGGTGGGTGGACTTCTTTCAATTCACTTTTAAACAGGGAGGGTATTAGGCATGAATCTAAATCAACTTTGTATTAGATTATTAGTCACCGTTTTAGATTCTACATTACACAGCTATACTAATAGTTATCTTATTACGATTAATTTGGGCACGCTAGTAGGTGCACTTCTTTCAATTCGACTTTATACAGGGAGGGTAATTAGGGACTTTGTACTGAGAGGTTATTGGCTATTGGTAGCATTTCTAAATTCACAGAGAGGCCAATTAGGCACATTTCTAAATGTGACTTTCACAGAGAGGTTGTTGGGCACACTTCTAAATTCAACTATCACCGATAGGCTGTTGGGCCCACTTATAAATTTATAGAGAGGCTATTGGGCACACTACTAAAAGCAACTTTCACAGAGAGGTTATTGGGCATACTTCTAATTCAACTATGTCAGGGAGGCTGTTGAGCGCACTTCTAAATTCACAGAGAGTCTATTGGGCACACTTCTAAATGCAATTTTCACAGAGAGGCTATTGGGCACACTTCTAAATTCGCAGAGAGGCTATTGGGCACACTTCTAAATGCAACTTTTCTCAGAGAGGCTATTGGTCACAACTTCTAAATGCAATTGGGTACACTTCTAAATGCAACTTTCTCAGAGAGGCTATTGGTCACAACTTCTAAATGCAATTGGGCACACTTGTAAATGCAACTTTCAAAGAGAGGCTATTGGGCACACTTCTAAATGCAACTTTACTCAGAGAGGCTATTGGTCACAACTTCTAAGTGCAATTGGGTACACTTCTAAATGCAATTGGGCACACTTCTAAATGCAACTTTTCTCAGAGAGGCTATTGGTGACAACTTCTAAATGCAATTGGGTACACTTCTAAATGCAACTTTCTCAGAGAGACTATTGGGCACAACTTCTAAATGCAACTTTCAGAGAGGCTATTGGGCGCACTTCTAAATTCACAGTCTATTGGGCACACTTCTAAATGCAATTTTCACAGACAGGGTATCAGGCACACTTCTAGATGCAACTTTCAGAGAGGCTATTGGGCACACTTCTAAATTCACAGAAAGGCTATTGGGCACACTTCTAAATGCAACTTTCACAGAGAGGATATTGGCGCACTTCTAGATGCAACTTTCAGAGAGGCTATTGGGCACACTTCTAAATGCAATTTTCTCAGAGAGGCTATTGGGCACTCTTCTAAATTGCAACTTTCACAGAGAGGATATTGGCACACTTCTAGATGCAGCTTTCAAGGAGGCTATTGGGCACACTTCTAAATTCACAGAGAGGCTATTGGGCACACTTCTAACTGCAACTTTCACAGAGAGGATATTGGCACACTTCAAGATGCAACTTTCAGAGAGGCTATTGGGCACACTTCTAAATGCAATTTTCTCAGAGAGGCTATTGGGCACTCTTCTAAATTGCAACTTTCACAGAGAGGATATTGGCACACTTCTAGATGCAGCTTTCAAGGAGGCTATTGGGCACACTTCTAAATTCACAGAGAGGCTATTGGGCACACTTCTAACTGCAACTTTCACAGAGAGGATATTGGCACACTTCTAGATGCAACTTTCAGAGAGGCTATTGGGCACACTTCTAAATTCACAGAGAGGCTATTGGGCACACTTCTAACTGCAACTTTCACAGAGAGGATATTGGCACACTTCTAGATGCAACTTTCAGAGAGGCTATTGGGCACACTTCTAAATTCACAGAGAGGCTATTGGGCACACTTCGAACTGCAACTTTCACAGAGAGGATATTGGCATACTTCTAAATGCAACTTTCAAAGAGAGGCTATTGGGCACACTTCTAAATGCAACTTTCTCAGAGAGACTATTGGGCACAACTTCTAAATGCAACTTTCTCAGAGAGGCTATTGGTCAGAACATTTAAATGCAATTGGATACACTTCTAAATGCAATTGGGCACACTTCTAAATGCAACTTTTCTCAGAGAGGCTATTGGTCACAACTTCTAAATGCAATTGGGTACACTTCTAAATGCAACTTTCTCAGAGAGGCTATTGGTCACAACTTCTAAATGCAATTGGGTTCACATCTAAATGCAATTGGGTACACTTCTAAATGCAACTTTCAAAGAGAGGCTATTGGTCACAACTTCTAAATGCAATTGGGTACACTTCTAAATGCAACTTTCAAAGAGAGGCTATTGGGCACACTTCTAAATGCAACTTTCAAAGAGAGGCTATTGGGTACACTTCTAAATGCAACTTTCAAAGAGAGGCTATTGGTCACAACTTCTAAATGCAATTGGGTACACTTCTAAATGCAATTGGGCACAATTCGAAATGCAACTTTTCTCAGAGAGGCTATTGGTGACAACTTCTAAATGCAATTGGGTACACTTCTAAATGCAACTTTCTCAGAGAGACTATTGGGCACAACCTCTAAATGCAACTTCCAGAGAGGCTATTGGGCGCACTTCTAAATTCACAGAGAGTCTATTGGGCACACTTCTAAATGCAATTTTCACAGAGAGGCTATTGGGCACTCTTCTAAATTGCAAAATTCACAGAGAGGATATTGGCACACTTTTAGATGCAGCTTTCAAGGAGGCTATTGGGCACACTTCTAAATTCACAGAGAGGCTATTGGGCACACTTCGAACTGCAACTTTCACAGAGAGGATATTGGCACACTTCTAGATGCAACTTTCAGAGAGGCTATTGGGCATACTTCTAAATGCAACTTTCAAAGAGAGGCTATTGGGCACACTTCTAAATGCAACTTTTTCAGAGAGGCTATTGGTCACAACTTCTAAATGCAATTGGGTTCACATCTAAATGCAATTGGGTACACTTCTAAATGCAACTTTCTCAGAGAGGCTATTGGTCACAACTTCTAAATGCAATTGGGTACACTTCTAAATGCAATTGGGCACAATTCGAAATGCAACTTTTCTCAGAGAGGCTATTGGTGACAACTTCTAAATGCAATTGGGTACACTTCTAAATGCAACTTTCTCAGAGAGACTATTGGGCACAACCTCTAAATGCAACTTTCAGAGAGGCTATTGGGCGCACTTCTAAATTCACAGAGAGTCTATTGGGCACACTTCTAAATGCAATTTTCACAGAGAGGCTATTGGGCACACTTCTAAATTCAGAGAGCGGCTGTTGGGCACATTTCTAAATGTGACTTTCACAGAGAGGTTGTTGGGCACACTTCTAGATTCAACTATCACCAGAGGCTGTTGGGCGCACTTATAAATTTATAAAGTAAACGTAACTTTCCACAGACAGGCCATTGGGCACACTTCAAAGTGCAACTTTCCACTGACAGGTTGTTGGGCACGCTTCTAAATGCGACTTTCACAGAGAGGTTATTGGGCACACTTCTAAATGCAACATTCCACAGAGAGGCTATTGGCCGCACTTCTAAATTCAGAGAGAGGCTGTTGGGCACAATTCTAAACGTGACTTTCCCACAGGGGTTGTTGGGCACACTTCTAAATTCAGAGAGAGGCTATTGGGCACACTTCTAAATGCAACATTCCCCAGACAGGGTATTAGGCACACTTCTAGATGCAACTTTCAGAGAGGCTATTGGGCACACTTCTAAATTCACAGAGATGCTATTGGGCACACTTCTAAATGCAACTTTCAAAGAGAGGCTATTGGGCACTCTTCTAAATGCAACTTTCACAGAGAGGATATTGGCACACTTCTAGATGCAGCTTTCAAGGAGGCTATTGGGCACACTTCTAAATTCACAGAGGCTATTGGGCACACTTCTAACTGCAACTTTCACAGAGAGGATATTGGCACACTTCTAGATGCAACTTTCTCAGAGAGACTATTGGGCACAACTTCTAAATGCAACGTTCTCAGAGAGGCTATTGGTCAGAACTTCTAAATGCAATTGGGCACACTTCTAAATGCAACTTTTCTCAGAGAGGCTATTGGTCACAACTTCTAAATGCAATTGGGTACACATCTAAATGCAATTGGGTACACTTCTAAATGCAACTTTCTCAGACAGGCTATTGGTCACAACTTCTAAATGCAATTGGGTACACTTCTAAATGCAACTTTCAAAGAGAGGCTATTGGGCACACTTCTAAATGCAACTTTCAAAGAGAGGCTATTGGGCACACTTCTAAATGCAACTTTTCTCAGAGAGGCTATTGGTGACAACTTTTAAATGCAATTGGGTACACTTCTAAATGCAACTTTCTCAGAGAGACTATTGGGCACAACTTCTAAATGCAACTTTCAGAGAGGCTATTGGGCACACTTCTAAATTCACACAGAGTCTATTGGGCACACTTCTAAATTCGCAGAGAGGCTATTGGGCACACACTTCTAAATGCAACTTTCACAGAGATGCTATTGGGCACTTCTAAATGCAACTTTCAAAGAGAGGCTATTGGGCACAACTTCTGAATGCAATTGGGCACAACTTCTAAATGCAACTTTCACATGTAAAGGACAGAGTTTCTGAGTGCAGATATAATGAGTTTACAGTGGTGATGCTTTGTTAGATGGGTGGTAGGGTAGTATGGCCTGAAGTAGTTGCTTCTGGCCCCACCCTTGCCACACTTACTTGTGTCATAGATCTACTATTCATTAAAGCCCAGAAGTTACGAGAGTTATTAATCATAACTAATTTTAGTTAAGCATATACTCCCCCTCTTCAAATCTTCTGATATGTGTGCAGTCTAAGCCAGTTATTGTACCATTGCTTCATTTTTGCCAAAAGATGGACTCAGACAAATTTGTATGTCAGAGTAGTCATATAGCATATCTCATAGTGCTCTTTTTTTGTTTTTAGCTGACGTTTTGTATCAAAGTGTAATCTGTGTGTGTGTGTGAATTCCCAACTTGACCACCAGACGGTTGATCCAAATTTAGTAAAACATTTGGAAAATTATCTTGGGGAAAACATTATATATTTCTCCTCAACCCTAGAGATATCAATTACGCCTCTAACTCTATGGATAAAATTAGTTTTACTTCCGACTAAATAATATATATTTCATAAATACACTAACGTTCCTAAATCCCCTTACAATAATACGTGACTAGCAAAGATTTATCGGGCCTTGCTCCTGAGCTGATGCACATATCGATACCCATTCTTTAAATATCACAGTATTTATTACACACATTTTTAATTGTTTTGAGTTCTTTAAATGTGTTCTTTAAACGACGCCCAAGTGGGATCAAGCAGCGAAAAGCTCTGTACACTTTGAAACAAGAATATATTTACAATATGCAACAATATATTTACAATCTAAAACTTTTTTATATAAAGTTGCTTTTGATATTTTGAACAAACAGCTCTACAAACATTGGACACGATGTCTCAACTCATGAGACGTCACATAGTGCTTAAAAGGTTCTCCAAAAGTCCTAATGTAAAGTGATAAAGTGCTTCAGAAAGTGCCTGTGCAGAGTTTGTAAAGAATAATGCTATTCTCATTTCCCCACTAATGATTAAAAATGGATCACGTCAAGAAGTGCCTAATGTGAGGAATCTGAGGGAATGCTCACCTTTCCCCAACATATCCTCCTCCCAGGTGGCCAGGGAAAGGCAGTTGCTTTCCGATCCTGACCCCTGGGGGTGGCTATGCGAGGGAGGATCACTTGGATGGAGGAGACATGGGGAGTGGGGATGAGGCACCCCTGGGTGAGACATGGTATCCCCCATTTCCCCTTTTAAAATAAGCCTAATCTGCCCCAGGTCGATCCCTTCCCTGTTTTTCTAGAAAGACCTCTCCCAACAAACACAACTTGGGTACGGAGACGAGGAGCAGCGAGCGAGAGGGGCTTGTTGTCGGTCTGAGGCAGAGCAGAGAAAGCAGTGTGGCACAGAGTGAAGGTACCAGGAGCATTGGAGAGACACCAGAATGGTCACGGGTGCAGGACCGCTGACTGCAATTTACCGGCACTCTACAGGAAGCAGCAGGGAAGCAAAGAAGCTGTGGAGAATGCTGTATGCCAGAGGTAAACAGCGCAAGCAGACCGTGAGCAGAGATGAGTCTCCGGAAACCCACAAAGTGGAAACAAGTCTGTGAAAAGCCGATGAGTCCGTCTGGGTGAAAAGTGGGCCTCGGACATGGTGGATGGCAGGTTTAATGCCAGAGACATTTCATTTTGAACATCTGAATTGAATATAAGGAAATCAAGATGAAAAAGTGAAACATGAAAAGCAAATAAGATCTCATCGCAAAGATTTAAATAAGCAAGCATTGCCAACAGCCAAGATTAAGTGGTGCAAGAGAACCACAATAGTATCCAACCCTGTATGCAAGATAATACGTTTTCCTAGCAGGAGTGTGCACTGGGAAGATTATGTTGGATTGTCAAAATGAACTATAACAGTAACTGCATTTCCTAGCAGGAATGTGTACTCGGAAGCCTATGTTGGTCTTGCAAGTGAAAGCTGCTGAACAAGTGAATGTTAAAAAAAACAGTGATAATAAAGCTTCAAGGGCACTTAAAAGGATACCGAGTCAAGCCTCCTTGTGAAGCTGAAACTGTGGCAAGAAACCTATGAAATAGATCCAAGGAAGGTGTCGGTTGCGTGACCTAGGTGGACACTGTGGTCTGACAACTGCGCCAAGACTGAACACACCCACCTAAGGAAAAGCCAAGTTGTGACTGAATAAAGAAAACCTACGTGAACTAAGATTGATGAGCCTATGTGAGCTGAGATTGATGATCTGAACTTTATACATTGGTGACAAATAACCAACCCTGAAGAGCTGGGAAATATCCCAAGGGACTGTGGTATGTTGGAGCATAGACCATCCCATTGAATTGTGTTATTACAACACTGGAAGACTTGGAAGTATAGGGTAAGGAAATACTCTGTTGTAAAGTTAACCATTTGAATCATGTGGAAGGGAAAACCCTTTTCCACTTAAGAGCTGGAAGAAGCTCTGAACTATTTTGAACACTTCTCATTTGATGCTGACATCCCTACATATTGTGTACAAGTAGATGTGAGAGCAAGTTTAGGTTCTGGACACAGACAGACATTTGCTTTGGACTTCCTGACAGGAGTTTCATTTAGGTAGGAAAATCCCACCTTGGCTTAGGACAAGTTAGGCCTTTTCCCAACCCTTCTTTTTAGTTAATAAAAGTTTGTGCAACAAAATTCTATCCAGTTGTCTGGATCTCATTCATGATGCCTTCACACTACGCAGAGATTGTAAACCAGAGCATTCTATAATTATATTCACATTTTCCACCAGTGATTACAAAGGAATTACGGCCAGCTGGTTTCATTGTGTGCATCTCAATAATCAATTTAGAGTCTAGCTGCCTAAATATCTGTTCTCTAGAGCCTTTACTTCTCGGCTCTGGAATAAGAGCCAAGGCAAACAATCTTAGAAGAGTTGGTAGGGACATAATAGCTTAGTTTTGGACAGATCTTTTGCCTCCCTGATAAGCGCTCTAGTTCGTTTTGTGTTAGGCAGGGAAAACCCATAGTTTAGGAGTTTGCACCATTTCATTTAATCAATAGAACAATTGAAAATGGAAGATATCAGCCTCTGTCCTTTCGTATGACCCACCACAAAACCAAGTAGAAGAGCATTTGGGGCGATGTGGAGAATGGATTACAGAGCAGAGAGTGCAGGCTGGAGAGGATGATGGAAGAAGGCGGTTGGTAAGAGAAGCACAGAAGAGGAGTGGAGAAACATCCCAGAGGAGGTAGGAGAGTACAGTGGAGGACCTGTGGAACTCCAGTGTGGCAGAGGAGGCAAGAAAAAGGACAGACTTCAAGGAGGAGTTTGCGGGAAGTGTTAAGAGGTCAAAACATTGGAGGCAGAAGCGTTGGAGAGGAGGATGTAGGGCGAGTGAAGTGCGGGTGAGCCTGGGATGGATGGATGAGAATGTGGTGAGATATCAAGGAGGTACATGAGGAAACTAGGAAGGGAGAAGTAGGACAGGGACTACAGCAGATCTACTCACCAATGGGCAGATCATTCAGTGTGAAGGGAGTGTGGACTTATGCAAAGTAGAACCTACAACATAAGGCAGTGAAGTTGTTAGTGCCCTTGATTACCTGATGAAATCTCTGGGTTCATTTAACAAAGAACTATGAGATGATATTGAACAGTTACATATTGTAGCCTGCCAGAAGGAGGGGAGGAATGGTCCTGCTCTGTACACAATACACTAGAAAGCCATTGTTGAGCCACTGAGAACTACATGAGGCTTTGTCCAAATACTGAAGGGACCAGGAAGCACCAGGAGCTTCCCAGGAGACAAACAGATTTGTTTTCCTTTTACTTTTTTCAGGTGACCGGCTGAGATGCTTCCGGTTTTCTTCCCCTCTTTCCTTTATTTGGCTAAATGTGAATCCCTTTGCTTTGGTAAAATATGGACAATAAGTTGAAGGAAGTCTCCTGAATCAGTTTCCGAGAGAAAGCCTTAGTGTGGGAATGATCGCTATCCTCAGAAGCCAAGAACAACCCTAACATTATTACTGGAGCTGAACAGAGTGCAGGTTTCAAGGACTGAGAAACCAAAGTGGGGTGGGGAAGGGACATATTACAGTTCCAAAGGTAGAAGAGATCCTATTTAAATATTGCTATTTTATCCTTTAATCCTATATTTACCGTACTTCTGCGTAGTGAACCCCAATAGATTAGTACTTGAAAATCAATAATTTTCTTGTCCAGTTCTTATCCCAGCCACACTTCATGACAATAAGCACATCCGACAGAGAGTAAAAAACAATAGCTTTTTTTTTAAAGGTCATGTATTTCACCTGTGGCGGGCGGCTCCAGTTGCTGTGTCTCTTCCCCGATAAGTGGGTTGCCCAGGAGTCGATCAATCACAAGTAATTGAATTGCAGAATATCTCCCCTTTCAAGTATTCATGAAACCACTGCTGTCTGCATGGTGAGGCATTGTTGCCAAGCGGTCTGTCATAATCGAGGCATTCTAACATTGTACACAATTGAAAGAAGGCGTGGAATGCGAAGCCAACAAAGTTGGTTTCCAAAATGTGGATGTCAAAGCTCTGAATCCTCCAGTGAAAACAGACCAAAGGTAAGCAGTGGGCATACATATGAAGAACCAATCAGGAATTTAATGTGATGCAAAAGATCTGCAGCTAGGAACTTCCCGATGGAAGAAAAAAAACATTCTTCAAACAGGTCAGCCACATCACAATATGCAGCACTATGATCAATGTGTTCAAGGGAACCATGGTTGAGCACAGCTGGGGCCACTGGAAATAAATATTAATTTTTATTCAATAATGGTATTTCAGTATTAGCTGTGAGGGGTCAGAAATAAAAGGTTGACACAAAGTTGTCATGTTTTTACTTAAACAGGTTGGGAAAATGCCTCTCTGACCTGTATTATGAGGAATTTCCCTACCAATAACCAAAAACAAAGGGTCTGTCTTCGTCAGGATATCAGAAATCAAAAGCCGTTCTTGTGTCCAAACGTTCTATCCCGACTAACACTACAAATAAAATAGTATAGTGAGACGGGAAAATGTCTTTAACTTGGTGTGTGCAAAAAGTGTTCTCCAATAAAAATATAACGGCTCCAACATTAATGTTCTCCAAGGTAACAGAGCCTTGGTTCCAGAGGGTGGTTCCCTTCCCCTGGATTCTTCAATAGGATGGCAATGTCTCTTGTTCTAACAGTTCTTTGTGTCTCTGCTTGGCCCACACCAATCCTCTTCGGTAAAAAGCGGTTTATCCTTGTAAGTCTTTCTCTAACACAAGTTCCTTCTTTGTTCAACAAATGCAGTCCTTTCTTGACACTTCTTGTAAGTTTGAAATTTATTTGGTATACTCTCTTACCAGGACTTCTCATATGCTTGCACTTTGTCTGGTTTACTCGCCTGCCAGGACTTTTTATTTGCATATACATGTACAGTCTCTTGTGATGAGGCCAGTGGAGTCGTCATGGATTCCTCGATGATGACAACCTCCAATGTGGCCAGGAGATGGCAGCCACTACCCGATCCTGACCCTGGGGGTGGTTTCATGAGGGAGAATCACATGGGAGGAGACAACTACCAGGGGAGACGTTTTGACTCCATTGTCCAACAGGCGGTATACTCCCCCTTCCCATGAGTCCTTATTGGCCTTTTGTCATTCCAGTCAGGCCTCCACCTTTGGCTCAAACACCTGATGCAGAAAATGAACGATGGTTGTTTAAATGCAGACAAGGCGCATAGTATCAATTCAGCACCCAATAAGAAGAATGTTGGAATGCAGACAAGACAAAGTATGAAAGCAAACCTCAATCAAATATAGAGGCATGAGATGCCAAGGTGGGGAGAAGGTTGTAAAGAATTGTGAAACGCATTAAGAAAAGTCCTGGCAGGCGAATATACCAGGCAGCTGAAATTGTGTGAAGATTCCTGGCAGGAATGGTCTACAAAGTATCAGAAATACTATGTTAGAAAATGTAGTTTTTTTTAAACAAGTAATGTGTGATTGTGAGTCCAATGATGACACAAAGGAACTATTTGCTAAACAGACATTTTTCCACTTGATCTAAGAATCTAGGGGAAGGGGAACAACCTCTGGATCCAAGGGTCTTTACCTTGGAGAACATTTTGTTGGAGTGATCCTTTGTTTTTGGTTTTGAACACTTTTGGCCAACATCCAGACAAAGACATTTCCTTGCACATTTTGTCATTTTGTTTAGTGTGAGGGTCAGAATAGGAGGTTTTGGACGGCTTTCTTTAATAACCGACATCCTGACATAGACAGACTCTGTTTTCGTTTCTAGGTAGCAAAATTTAGAATAGGGCTAGAGAGGTATTATCCCAACGCTTTTTATTATTTAATAAAATCTGATTTTAAGAACATGACCACTGTGTCCGGCTCTCATTTCTGACCCCTCACACTCGCTTTACATTCACGATTGTATATCCTTTCCTTGATTCGGTAATTGTCATGCTTTCAATGATCAGTTTTCCCATATCAGCATTCCATACACTTGTATATTGTTTGGGGTTGCATTTGTATTCTGCCTTTTTGACTTACAAATCTTCTTATCATTTCTTTTTCAGTAGCATTACAACGTTCAAATTGTGTTTGGCACGGTCACTGAAATGCCCAGGAGTCCCCACTTGCTTGGGCTGACTCACAGGCTCTGCTTGGTGTCTTCGGTCTGTTCACACTTAACGGCGCAGCTCTGCCACTTGCCTTCCACTCTGGACTGCCTTGACATCTCTCTGCCTTCTCCTGCAGCTCCATTCCTGCCCGCTTTCAGGTCTCAGTGAGGGTAACGCTGCTTCCTCCAGCTGCCGGATGACCAAGAATTTCCTGTGGTTCCTGGCATTTCTGTGGTCCTGCTTGCTCTTGCAACAATTCCTTCCCTCTTTGCTGGCGAGCTCCCATGGCTCTGCCACACCGACTTGTGCCTCCAGCTTCCGTCCACCTTCAAGGGAGATGCAACGTCTTCTCCGGAGCCCCTTCTCATGGTTTGGTTTCCATTTTTAAATGTTCTGCACATAAGTGTTTTCCCAAAACAACTAGCATGCTCTTTGAGCTTGAGGCTCCTGCTGTTCAGCATCATTTCCTTCATCCTCCTCATCGAAGTACCTCAGTGGTGGTGGGAAATGGTGTCCACTTATATCAACTGATGCACAGTACTTGGAGAACCTCTCTCAATGATTTCATATGAAGGATCTGTTCTATATGAAGGGTAATTAGAACTGAAAACGTTTTTTCTTGGATTGTTTTACTTTTCAGACCATGGATGGGAGTTTGGTCTAAAGGATGTTGGGAAAAGGTTTCTCTATTTTCCAAGAGGGGGGAGGGGGGCAGATGGATGCAATAGGGCTTTGGGGTATTGGGGATCAGGAGGGTCTTTTCCATGGGCAAATATGTCTCCTCCCATATGATCTCCCTCGTATAGCCGGCCCCAGGATCAGGATCAGGTAGGGGCTGCTGTCCCCATGCCACATGGGAGGAGGTTACCTGCGGGTAATCCGTGTTGACTGCATTCATTGGATTGATCACATAACCCTTGTATGGTCAATACAGGTTCTAATAATGTGTGCAGATTTTTTTTTAACCAATTCTCAGCAGTTTCCGGTCTCCCAATACGAGATCACCCAAGTTTCAGCATCATCAGTGGCTGCCCATTAAAGAGCAGATCATCTTTAAAACTCTCGCCCTCACGCATAAATGCATCCAGAACACTGCCCCCCTGTACCTATCGCAGAAAAACACCAAACCTATCTCAGACAGACCCATCAGAACCGCATACATCAACCGTATCACCATTCCTAAGACACTCAGAGTTCGAGCAGGAGGCTCGAGCTTCCCTGTTGTGGCTGCGGCACACTGGAACGCCCTACCTCCCCACCTCAGAAGCATAGACTAACGCTTAGCTTTCCGGAAAGCTATAAAAACTTGGTTTCTATACCGTTACCTTCACTGTATAAGTATGATACTGTAACCTGTAACCATCTACATCTTACACTGTCTGTCTCGTGCTAGGAAAGCTTGAGCGTGTGCTGTTCTCAAGAGTCCCACCTTGTCCCCTGCTCAAAACGTGGGGAAGGGAGACACCGACTAACACATCCTGTTTTATCTTTTGTGAACACTTCTTTCCTTCTTGTGAACCCTATCCCACACTCTTTTTGTATTTAGTTGTAAGATTGGCAATAGTTTTTATTTTAGTAGAGGCCCTTTTATTTGACAAGAGGCCACTAGGACTGCCTTATTATTTGATGGTGGTAGCTTGCTTCCATTTTAGATTAAGGTTTTAGATTAGGTATTTTTCAAAGCGACCTATACAGTTTAATAAACACCCTTGAACTGCCATCACTTGTGTCAGTCTTTACTGTTGCAACCATGAGTTCGTTACAGGGTTCCCAAGGAAGAGCGCAGGTTGGGGACTGGATACCCGGGTCTAGGGAAGAGGAGAGAGAGGAGAGAGATGGAGATAGAGAGAGGTTAGGAAATGTGTGTATGGTATTCCCACCCAACCCCCACCAAGAGGCCATGCAAATAGTACCTGCATCAGTTCTAAGTAGTCTAGGGAACAAGGAAGGTCAGGGTTCAAACACTGCTCGACGCACCAGATGAAAAAAGAGAAAAACACAACTTTAGGGCCGCTCAGTTGGCACGAAGGATGAAACTAAGTCCATCGAATCTACGCAACTCATGGTCTAGCAGTCCAAGGAAATAAGGTCCGGAATCTGAGCGTAGAATTGTAATGCAAGGGATCCGCAAAGTCAATAACTGTTCCAGGCAGAGATAAAACTTGTGAGATAGGCAAGCAATCCACAGGACAGACATGGGTCACTGACAACTAACCAAAAAAGTACTAATGTACAGCATAACAAAATAGAACTCAATGGAGTATTATCGAGTGCCAGCAGCCTGTTCAGTGGGTCCCTTCAGTGAAGTGGAGGAGCCATTTCCAAGGCGCTGTGGGTGCCACATGAGGTGGTGCATTGGTTCTGTATGAACACTCGTCAGGTTTGCATGGGGCTGTAATCCTGTGAAGGAGCCTATATGGCAACCGGCAATGGGGCCACAGTGTGGTGCAAATCCTCGGGGTACCACGGCTGCACGTACCACAGCCAGAATTTCTAACACCCATTATTTAAAAAAAACAAACACCACCTTGAAGAGCAGGTTCCCAGGCACAACACAACCCAATGGCTGCACACACAAACCTGTTGCATAGTGCCACCTGCCCATCCCCAACAATGCCAGCAACCATGGTGACATCGGAGCACTAAAATATATATATTTTACTAAAACAACGCAGACTGCACCCATAAATACTACGCTCTCCAATGCTTCACACGAGGCAGCCTCGACCACCCCCAACCACAGACACAACTCCGCCACACACCTCAGACCTGAAGAGACTAATTACAAGACTATACCTACCTCGGGTATTGACAGGCTTAATAGACTCGGGGCCAGAACCAAAACTACCTCACGAGGCACCACTCTCTCCACAAAATTGCCTGTGAAACTAGACACTCATTCACATAACCTCCAATACAAAGACCTCCCCAAGAAACCTATCAAACCCCAAACCAAGTCCATAACTAACTTACACACCCCCAACCTAGGTAATTCTCCTGGAAACACATCTAATGCCCCCCACATCCACTCTCAAAGGCGCAGTCATCAATGCGCGATCCCTCAGAGCTCATGCAATAGCAATCCATGACCTCATAGTGGACCAACAACTCGATATCCTAGTGGTCACTGAAACATGGCTGCACCCTGCTGCAGGCCCTCTCCTAGCCCTTGGTATCCCCCCAAGATTTAGCATCCACAGAACAGACAGGACCAACACCCAAGGAGGCAGAGTCCCCTTAATAGCCAGAAGCACCCTGCAAATCAGAGCTTGTCCAATAGAACAAATACAGGGCTACGAACTACTATTAGTAAAATATACATCCAACCCCAAGACCACTACCAACTTCTTGGTGGTGTACAGATCGCCGAATAAAAATACTCACCCTATCTGGGACATCCCCTTACTACTAACACCCATCATCAAGCCTAACACTAAATGCATCATTCTCAGAGACATCAACTTAGGATATAGTGATCCCCTTGATTCTGACGCATCAGCCTTCCACAATGCCATGTCAGACATGAACTTCACCCAGCTGATAAATTAAGCCACCCACTCTAAAGGAAGAACACTGGACTAGCTCCTCACGCTGAATGCACAAGTCTCTATTGATTCCATCCTCCCTGCAGACTGGTCAGATCACTTTGTTATCAACTTCACTCTGAACAACAATCCCATAGACCACATTACCTCCAATAAACCCGACACCTTTGAAACCAGAAATATTAAGAAGCTCTCAGCAGACAACCTCTCCCCAGTCCTAAATGCAGAATTAGCCAACACTTCTCCTGAAACCAACAACCCTGCTTACATAGCAGAACAGTACCAACAAAGCCTCACCCATACTATTGACTTACTTGCTCCCATCACTTCCCAAAAATCGCAAGACAGGCAAACGATCATGCTTCTGATTCAATGAGGAACTAGTCTCCCTGAGGCGCATAAAAAGATCGCTTGAGCACCTTCACAGGAAAACCAACACCATAGAATCAGCGAAAGCCTTTGATGAAGCCAACAAAAAATGCAAATCAGCCGTAATCACACAAAAAGCCAATGCCTTTTATCGCATCACTAAGGCCTCCTAAGACAGCAAAGAACTATTCTCTATCCTCAGAGAGTTCGAAAATCCATATCATCCAAGCTTGGTGCACCACAATACAAGACGCTCTAGCAGCCAAAGTCCTACTACTGCAAAAATAAAATTGAAAGCAAAAAAACTCTTAGCAGAAAAAACTCCAACCACCATCACAGATAAACTATTTTACTCCACTCTGGGCAAGCCATTTCACTTCACACCAGTCCCTCACAAAGAAGTGTCTGACACCATAGCCAAACCTAAAGCCTCCAATTGCAAAGAAGACCAATTTCCATCCCACCTAGTCAAACTTTGCGCTCCCAACCTCACACCCATCATTACTGAATTTGTTAATGCCTCCTTCTATACCAACTCAGTCCCCACCAGTATTAAAAAAAGCATGGGCAACCCCCCTTCCTCCTAAAAAAAACAAACAAAAAAAAAAACACACCTTAGACCCCTCAATCCCCACTAACTAGCGACCTATTACAACAGTACCGTTTCTCCTAAAAATAATCGACAAAATAGCTACTCCCAAATACAAAACCACCTAGAATAGCACCAACTACTAGGAGAACGACAGTCAGGATTCCGCCCTAATCATAGCACAGAGACAGCCCTTCTCAATCTGAAGATCCAAATGGATGCCACCAGAGATGCAGGCAAACTGTGCCTACTAATACTACTGGATCTCTCAGCGGCATTCGATTTGGTCGACCACAACAAACTCTGCGACACTAACAAATAACTTCAACCTGTCTAAGGATGCCACTGACTGGATTAAATCATTCTTGGCAGACAGGACATCAAGAGTGTCCATCGGTAAAGAATCAGCTGACCCCATACCAGTTCCCATAGGCATCCCGCAAGGTTCCTGCCTATCTCCCACATTGTACAACGCCTATACCAAGTTGCTCTTTGCAGCCCTGGTTGCCATGGGTGTCATCTACACCAACTTTGCAGATGGCACCCAGATCCTCATCCCACTTACAGGCAGACCGTGAGCAAGACTCACTGCTCATCAACCAAATCTACACAATTATCCATAACTGGATGGCTAATAATAGCCTTTGCCTCAATGATGACAAAACAGAGCTCCTCATAGTAGGGTCATCCTAAAAACATTCATCATTGATGGCACCACAATCCCTGTACTTAAACAAGTTGAGACAATTGGTGTCTCTTTAGACGCCACATTAACTACGTCTAAACAAGTAAACACACTAGCCTCCTCTACCTCCAAACTCATCTCCCTTAGTCGTAAATTCCTCTCACCCGATAACTGCGTTACATTAGCAAGAGCACTAATACTATCCAAGCTTGACTATTGTAACATCCTCTTCCTTGGCACGTCCAAAACCAACATAGCCAAACTTCAACTTGTGCAGAACAAAGTTCTCTGAGCTTCCCTAGGCATAAAAAAAATCCGAACACATCTCCAATGTCAGGAGAGACAACCACTGGCTCCCCATCCAAGCTGGATATTATTCAAAACTATAAGCATTACACACAAATGCATTGCTAATAAAGCCCCCAAATACCCCATTAACACAGTCCTGATGAAATCACAGACCAGACTCCTCAGATCCAATAACAACCAACAACTTGAAATACCTAGATACAAAAGAGAGAAATCGGGGGGTAGCAGCTTCAAAGTCCTTGCTCCAAGACACTGGAACTCCCTACCTACCAGTATCAAGAATGAAACATCCTACCTACAATTCAAAAAATCACTGAAAACGTGGCTATTCAATCAATATCAAATTGAAAAAAGACCCTAACTTGCCTGACTAAACCTCCACCGTCTGCTGTATATACACTGTATGTTACATTACCATTGTTTTCACTGTATTCTTGCTTTATAATGTTAAGATTGTATTTATCCATTGTCTGCAACTACGCTGTGATACCTCCGGGTCTGGGTGTATTATAAATGTAATCAATAAATAGAAAGAAAGTAATCATCGAGCTGTCGGACTAAAAATACGGTGCTACCTTAATATACACAGTAACCAGTGGTAAAATCAGTAGAATGAATACTGTTTTTTAAACAATATTAATTGCTACCCGACCACCGTCAGGCACTTCCAGCCCGCACTCCAGTATTTTAGGACTAGAGTTAGAGTAATAAATTAAACCAGTCCTAGAATATGTAGTAAGTGCTTTTTGGCATGAGGAACCCAGTTAGCTTGAAGAGCGAAGACGATTCAGGATTCTGAAAAGAAATGCTACTTAAACCCTTTCCAACAATGCTTTTATGACCTCTGATGTGCATGGCATGCAAACATTATCATACAAAGGAAACATAGTTGAAGCAAAAGCAAGCCCCATTGTGAGTCCCAAAGTGATGCTGCAAAGAACATCCAAGGAAAACTGTTGGAGGTGGCATGTTTTACCATTGGTGCTCCCTCAGTCGGACAAGAGGCGTTAGGACTTTGCAAAGTACTTCACAGATAAAATATGGAGAATCAGACTGGAAATCCAAGCTAGCAAACTAGTAGATTCATCACGTCCAAAGCTCAGACAAACTGGAATACATCCTTCTCCAATATCAATGGACACCATCAAAAAATATATAGCAGATCTCAGACTATTGAGCAAAGCAAGAGGTGCAATACCAGCCTCAATGGTAAAGAAAAATGCTGCAAAAACCGTGGGTTTTGCGGGCACCAAAACGAAAGAACCTGTTTCTCCCCGGCATCCACCTGCCAACAAAACCGATTTTGTCAAATATCCAGCTGATAGCTGAAGAACCATCATAAGAGCAAAAGCTGTCGATCATCTACCCATGTGTGTCCAGCCTGACCCTTCTGAGAGGAAAACTAAGTTTAGGTCCAGTGACTTGGAACCCCTTAGTATAACTATCAGAGGATCCATTTCCAAACAGGAACTAGACTGTCAAAACCCCCATGGCACTTCTGAATCCACTGCCTTGAGCAAGGTGCAATCGTGGGACTGGTTGGCCAGAGCACTAACTTCCACTAGCGAAGACTAGAGCCAGACGAATGAAGACCTGTGCTGGTTGGACATCGGCTCTGGAATACTCAGGGTTTTTCCCATCTCTTCCTGGGCATACCTTCCTCAAAAGCCAATCTAGGAACGATACGTTTACAGGAAATATGGCTCCTTGAACCCCCCCCCCCCACCCACCTTTTTGGATGGCTTCTCAATGTGCCTCAACAAAGCCGTACAGGGTTTGTTGGACAGACCTGTTTATGGCTTATTGATCGCTGTAAAAAACTGCTTAAAATTGGAGGTTATTCCTGTAATTGAGACATATCTGTATATCCAGATACTAGTACTTAGACTCCACGAACACTTTCAGAATACCCACAACCATTTGATTTTAGTTAGTCTCTACTGGAATCCCGAGAGCGTGGAATCGCCCGAATTCGTGGATTCAGTGATGGTCTGGATTGATGAACTATATTCCATTATAAGCGAACAATTGCCAATAATTTGTGGCGATCTTAACATTGACTGCCTAAAATTGAGTTTCTTTGATGGTAGAGGTAGCCCTTTGGGTCCAAGAACAAAAAAACCTTAATTTCAAGAATGGATGCCTGAAACGGAAGTGAGACACTTCCACATGCTGAATGGGAATGTACAGGGAGACCTTGAAGGTGTGAAAACCGGGCACAATGGAAACCAGAGTGCAACCGTAGATTACTTTTTTGTATCTAGGAACATAATGACAAGGGTGGCTACCCTAAGAGTTCTCCCTGTCCAATCCAGTGGTTCTATCATGTAACATGACAGGTAAACCAAATGTCGCTGTGTGGAACAGACTATGTATTTGACCACAAGAAGTCCTGTGCCTAACCGAGGATTTACGATCCTGGCAAGAGCATGAAGACGCTAGCGTGGAGTAAGATTGTGTGCTGACCTCCTTTTAGAGAACAACTTCACAAATGCCCCAAGCCCCTTTTTCTTTTAAAACCCAAGCACTCCTTTGATGGAGCAGTCAAAACCCAAAAACGCTCTCTTTGCAAAGACCTTAGAGCCCTCCACGATGCCCCTATGATTATTAGATGCCAATTAATCAAGAAGCGCAGACAAAAATAGGATTGCTTCTTATAGCTCGGCACTGTATCAAAGAGATGCAGAACTAATGTTGCAAGCCTTAGAACCACAGAACACTCGGAACCTGTGACTTGCCTTGAGAGGCAGAGAAGCTGCCAATGGCTCCCTCCAGCGCAATCTCAATCCCTGAAACCATTTAGCAAAATCTGTCTAACAATACCACACTATTACGTGCTGAACAACACCCTGAAAAAAGAAGCAATGTAACCTCAGTTAAGATAAAGAGGAAATGGTACTAATAATAAAGAAATCTAGTATTTCCCGTGCTCCGGGACCAGACGGCCTGACTAATCAAATACTGAAAATTGATCCTGAAGCGTGGCCCGAGTTCTGCCAGATTTATTTCAAAGGATTATGCTGAGAGGTGAATTCCCGGTCTCGTGGAAGAAATCGGTGGTAAACCCAATCTTCAAGAAGGGTGATTGCGCTGATCTGAAAAAGTATATGATGTGTTCAGCCCAATCCAACTTCCACATCCAACACTGATGACTGGCTTCTGAGTTTTGAATATCTCCAACTCTAGTTATAAATACCAATTCTCTGGCTTTTGTACCAGAGTTCAATTAGATGTTCTCATCAGCTATGGCTATAAACTTCTCCTAATTACTGCCGTTTGATTCCCTCCCTCTCTTATCCACCCCATGGGTACCAATAGCCCTTTGGCTTAACTGCTCGCCATAACCACTGCGTGAACTCTTCCCCCCACCACCTCGCTCCCCTGGCTACTTCTAGGTCACCAGGCATAACTGCTAGCTATGGTGGCTTTTTGGGCGCTTTCACAAAATGACTTTTACCCCACAGGAGTACAAGGATGAGTAGTGCCTAAACCTCCTACTTAGCCCTCAAGCATCTACAAAACGAGAGTGATCCCATTCAGGAAGGTGAAATGGGCACAATTAAGCGATTTCCTCCTTTGCATTTTGTGACAATGTGGGCCAAAGGTAGGCTATACTCTCACGAGGGGGGGTGAAGGTGAACCAGCACCAGCCGATCCAGCAAAGTACAACAGTCCAAAATAAATGGAATGTCCAATAAAGACTCAATGCAAATATATACTTTAATTAAACACACCATAGGCAATAATAACTAAATAGAAAAACACTACACAAAACTCACCACTGTGGAAAGAGCACAGATATGCAAAGATAGAAAGATGCAGCACTCTGGGTACTAAAACAGGGCTGAAAGGTGTGAGAAACCTGAAGGCATTCTCACAACTACTCCCCAGAAATCTCCTGTTCAGGTGGCCAGGGAAGGGCCATCTCTTTTGTTTCCCGGTCCTGGGGGTGGACTAGCGAGGGACGATCACCTGATATGAGGGTCCTTGGGGAATGGGGAGAGGGTGCCAGAGGGCGAGACAAAGCATGCCCCATTTCCTGACGTTGACTTACCCTACCCTCCCTCAGCCTTTGTAGGATATAGCTGTCCAGATTCTAATTTCCCCCTGATATGACACAAAGTACTGAGAAGATGAAGATGCCTCAGAGTAATACAGACTGCCTATAGGAAACACCACTATAGTACTGAGACAAAGAAGAGGGATCCTGAGGATTACAGGGCTGAAGGTCAGGCATGTCCCAGTAATTGGTCTAATTGGAATCAGGCGAACCAGGTGAGTGAATCACACCTGGAACCCCTTGATGGGGCTCAGGTGTATAAAAGGTGGAGCCCCAGAGAAAGAATAGAGAGAGCTGCCTTGGTGGAACGAGAGAGAGCAGCAGGAAGGCCAACCAAACCTGCAAGAATCCAAAGGAGAACAGGATGCCGAAACGCTGAAGGACTGCACTGTGGAGCAGAGTGGAAATACATGGCGAGGTAGCCTTGTCTCCAGGGAGCCGGTGAAGATGGGAGAAGGAAACCATGGAGAGCGTTGGTCCTTTCACAGTGGTCAAACAGTGCTCATTCTCCTGAATTGAAGTACCAGTCCAGAGGTGTCTGAGGGGCAGGCGTGGAGACCATGACCTTAAGGAAGCAAAAGAAAGGAGCGCTGCTAGAGGTGAGTTTCAGAGAGTGCGAGAAACCCGGTGCGCGTATGAAAGTTGCTGAGTTACTGTATCAGAATGGTCACCTGCAATCAGCACGTTCTCGAAAGCCTCTGATCAAAGAAGAACGAACTGAAATGAATGCAATGGTAGAATTGGACTTTGTTGAAACAATATATCAGAGTGGTCACGTCTGAAGTAGTTATACGTGTTCAAAGGTTTCTAATCAATCAAGGATACTAAGAAAGTAATGTAAACTGTTAATGCTGTGAAAACGAAAGCTGTGAACGTGCCGCCAAGGGGAGCCAGTGAAGTGTGAGCCAAATGCTGACCAAGCAAAACTAAGCTGAATAAGTGGAAGTGAAGGCTGTAAATGAAAGCTAATATAGTGGAATTTTGAAAAGAGAGCCAAGGAAATGCCAAGAAAGGGAAACCATTAATATATGAACCTGTGAGCTTCTGAGTTGGTTGTGAACTACCAAAATCAATCTAAGTCAAAGTGGCAGAAAGCTGGGGCAAGTGTAACTGGTTGCGTGACCTGTAAGGGATGAGCCGTGCGACTTGTCAACCGCGCCTAGACCAGGAAGCCGCAACAAATCCAGGAGAAATGTAAACACAACCCTGAAACAAGATAAAGCTGAACATTGTGCAGTGTTTTGTAAACCAGTGATTACAGCTTGGGGAAGGGAGCCCTGAACTCCTTTGGAACTTTGTATACTAAAACCAAGGGTGTTTGAAACTTGGGGAAGGGAAACCCAAGTTCTGACGGAACATTTGAAGCTGTGGGAACTGTATCATGAGCTTGGGGAAGGGAGCTAGAGGCTGCTCCAGACTTTGTGTTGAACAATATTAAGTTAGAATAACCCTACACTACATTTTTTTATTAGACGTGAGGGCAAGCTTTTTTTCATTATTAAAATGTTTTATTGGTTTCATAACGTACAAAATAAAGAAAAACAGAAGAGAGCAAAAGAATTAAATCAGGTACACAGTATTAAACATTACTCTCATTTCCTCCATTTACTCTTTCAAATCATTGTTAATACTAAACCTTTAACATTAGCCTAAACCATTCTCAGATACTCCCAATCTCTTCAGATCAGCATTAAAAGGAAAGAAGAGGAAAGGCCTTTCAGATCATCCCTTCTCCTTACTCGCAAACGCTTGCAGTCCATACCTGAGCTCTCCCTCCATCCAACAGCGGTGGTAGTATTGCTTCTAGCATTTTCATAGCCGCCATAGCTTAGTTTGATCACCAATTATTAGCCAATTCCACCATTCCAGCCGGGAGGGTGTGGCTCCCATAGATCTAAACTCACCCAAAAAAGCTTCTGGTTTCTGATAATCCTTCACAGATCGTTGCCAGGTGCTCCGGGGTTTCAACTATCGACCTGTCCGTACAATAGCGACAGGCAGCATTTTCAACCCCCACAGTCTTCCTCCTAAACATGACCCCTCTGGTGTTTAAAATATTGAGTCTACACCTAAGAAGAAGATCTCTATATATAGGTGAAGGAAACTTCAGAAGGAATTTAGGCAACATGTTCATCCTTCCCTTCTCCGTGGTCAAAGTCAACCCAGATTTCAAAGTTGCACAATGATCAATTGTAGTGATCCAGTCCTGCAACATCAATTTATTTTTAACTGATGCAGGATTATGTAGCAACGTTTCAACCTGGAGCTCTTTATCCGGAAGGAAGGCTTACATTTTGAGTTTCCATGCCTCCAAGGTCATCTCTAGCGAGGTTTTATCAAAGGCCAAGATTTCAAAAGGCTTTTTCACTCCTTGCATAACACATTATGGCATATGGACTTCCAGGCCACCGTTGACTCCAAAGATTGGAGCCTTAATTCCAATCTGATAGCACAGGGCGATAGGCTATTTGGGAGTTTCAAAACCGACCGCCAAAACAGGCCTTCTAACCTTTCCCACCACTGCCAGGGTAGGCGGAGAGTGGCCTCCGCTCCACATGATAGAATTTGCGCCACCTTCTGTTTGTAGAAGGATAAGATGGGAACCATTGTAAATTTACCAAATCTATGGGGCAAGACTCTCCCCTGCTTGATCAAGGGGATCAGTCGAGTCTGTAGATATTCCAATTGGGCCACTTCATTGCTATTCCTATTAACTGTAACACCCAGATAGACTATAGTACCTACAATCTCTAGGGTTATGCCCTTCACCCTCCAGGTACATTTCTCCTTCTTTGTTTTTCCTGCACTCTTCATGGGCAGAATTTTTGACTTTTTGATATTAATACAACAATGCAATAGATGGGTACCCCCAACCAGCAACAAAGCACAAAAATCAAGCCAGCGGATATGTAAATAATTCTACTGAAAGAAGCACAATCCCACCAGCAGTCGGGAGCGATCCCTCTATAAACTCCTCAGATCACTGCACATAATTCACAAAAACATTTATGAAAAATGTGTTTTCCTTTATTTAATTAGAAACATTAAAATGATTATTAAATAAGTCAGAGCTCATACATGAATAAGAGTAAATGTAAATATAGAACATACAACTATACAGTACAAATAAAGTGCATAATGTGAAGAAAATACTAATTTCCCAATAGGACTGCTAAGAGCTTGCTGCCAGATCAGAAGCTGGGGAATGATCACCATCGTCCCCAAATAGGTCTAAATCAGTGTCGGTGGATTAAACCCACTCGAGAGAAGGGAATCCCTCGGGTAGGAAAAATCCTGGTCAACCGAACAAAGTCAGGATGGTTTAGAAATGAATTCAAAGATGGATTGAATCCTGAAAGTGACAGAAGAAAAATCGTTGTTTCCAAATGTAGCAGTTCAAATATTTCATAAAACGAGAAACTGAAGAATCTTCACAAAAGTAATAATAATAAACCCATACTCTAAAAAATCTAACATGGGATGCTATACGTCAACTACTAAGGTGACATGCGAAATAAACCACAAATACATAAAAACAGTATAGTGAGCATGTTGCCTTAGAACAGGTAGTTTCGTTGGAAAACACATCTAGCTGAATTACAGATGATGTCCATCTTCATCAGGACGTAGCATTCCCGTATAAACTTTCTTGAAAATTCATCTGTGTCTTGGATTTACCATAATCTCAGACCCTTTTGGGGTGGGCCAAGGAGCCTGGCAAAAGAGTCCAGGAAGTAGCGATCCGGCCACACCGAAACAAATCTCAAATAAATTAGATCATTGATCAAGTCCAGATCTATCAATCAAGTACCATCAATAGGTGATTCCTTTATCTGTGGTACGGCCTCAAGTTCATAGACAGTTCGGGATTTCAGTGGGTTCCCCAGAAGGGTGAACCTCCAAGTATCATTCAAGGATAGACCGAGTCTCAGAGGCAAACGCCGTCAACACCACACAAGGAAGTCGGCAAGCGAATATAGAGGGACCGCTCCCGACTGCTGGTGGGATTGTGCTTCTTTCAGTAGACTTATTTACATATCCGCTGGCTTGATTTTTGTGCTTTGTTTTTGATATTAATAGTCATGCCATTCGCACTCAAATAGTGCTCAAATGCCTCTAACCAACGGTGAAGTCCTATTTGAGTTAGATTTAGAAAAACTAGGTCATCTGCAAAAAGAATCCAAGGAACCTCCAACCCATTAATTCGAGGCGGGAAAGCTCGAATCCCTGCCTGAGATAATCCCAGATCCGCAATGTACAGGCAGAATAGCAGGGGAGCGCTCTCGACCCCTTGGCCTTTCTTTTTGCTCTGGCCGGCATGTTTTTTGTTTTTTTACCTGAGAGGCAGTGGTTGTTCTTCCCCCCCCCCCCCGCGGGTGCCCATTTTTGAGGTCACTCGGAAGCATACTTATCTCCCACCCACCCACCCACAGTTGGGGGGGGCCTGTTTTCAGATCTTTCTTCACATTGAAAACTGAGAAAACATTCTTATCAGGGGGACCACCCATAGATTTCCCACTCCAGATGTTAAATCCACAACAGGGTTAATGGCAGCTAGCCCCACACTTGTTAATTCCAGATTACATCTTTTCGCCTTTGGGGAGTCACTCAACTGGATCACACCCTTCATATTGGGCCTCATCCATTTACAGTCTTTTAGGAGGGCCTCCATCATCACAGACTTGTCCGAGGATTCACGTCTTGCCAGATCACAATCTATTTTGCCAATTAGCTGAGGTTTCGGCTTCCTTATCCAATCTTTTATCCACTCTGTTAGCCAGCAACTCCAAGTGAGCTTTCATACAGCTTTGTAAAGAGGATTAGGGATGTTGAAACAGAAGCAATCACCAGTTTCTGCATATGCAACAGGTCCACCACAGCCTTTGAGTGAGAGCCCCTCCTTCTCGATCTTCTGCAAGCAGGTAGGGACGCTGTATATGCAGACGAGGTCGAGGAATTTACTGATGAGTCCCCCTCCGCCGAGACATCTTCACCTTCCTCTGTCTCAGTCACCAATCGACCAGATTGGGATCTGGGTACTGTGTGCTCTTCGCTCACGTGTGAGAGGGGGGAGAACACATCCCCAGGCGAAGCATTGGACATTGAGTGTTCTTTAGCATGACCATGCCATCTGCCATTCTCAGTTACAGAGGGGGGGGCACTCTACTTGTCCCCCCTCACTGACCAATCTCGCCTTAGACGTATCTCTCTCCACCACTAAATCCGCATTCACCAGAGATTGATCCCGGAGCTTTAAGCATTCATTAACTCTTGACAGGCTGAGTCTTTTTTGCTTAGCAATTTTCATGGTGAGGTCCGCCAAGTCTTTAGTCAATTTATTAGCTAAATCCACATTCCGACTTAATACAGATTTCTTTGTACTTAACAGGGGTTCCATAGTTGGATCTTTCCCAAAGGCCTTCTCACATGGAAAGGCACCCTCCTGGGGCATTCCCTTTAACTCCAGCATTTCATGTGGACTGACTGCCAGATCCATGACCACGGAGCTGTTATTGCACATCGGCGTATTTACATTTAGATCGATTGGCCGAGCCGAGAGCCCAACACGTTACTCACACGATTCCTTGAGCAATCTGAGGATTCGGGGATAGAACAGTCACATAAACTCGGGATGCTTACTCTATCCTGCAGATTGTCCTCCCAATTTGAAGCCTCCGGCCCGCACACCCGTTCAGGCCGAGCCGCGCACAAGGCAACTGACTCTTCTTGGGGCTCCTTTTAATGGGAGTTTAAAGCAGACAGACCACAGCATTGGTTGAGGGCACCAGCCTCCAAGGTCAGTTCCATCCCAGCCCAGCCCCTCCCCTCCTTACCTGCAGGCGTATCCGCGCACTAGGAATGCACGGCGTCTTTGCCCACTCCGCCATCAAAGCCACAGGGATGAAGGGGGCTGTAGCGCCTACTGAAGGCCACCCAGCCCAACTCGCCCTGCAAACTCCTGCAAACTCCACTTGGCTCCACTTTGCGGAGGCAATGAGGCTTAAGTAGGAGTGAGTTCTTCCTGGCTGGGGGCGGGAAGGGCTCACCAGGGCTCTACATCAACAATTCATTAAAGCACCAGATGCGCTGGCATTAGTAGGAGACAAGGTTGTCAAACGCAGTCCAAAAAGCAGAATCCAAGAAAGGAAGCACCAAAAGCACTGGCAGGTTCGAAGTCTGGCCTCCTGCAAACTCCACTTGCCTCCACTCCAGGGCAAGCATAGTTTTTGACACAGACAGGACCTACGGACATCTTAGTTTCTTCAGGTAGGGAAATCCCCACCATAGATATAGGGCAAGTTAGGCATTACACCCATCCCGTTACTTAATAAAACGATTCTACTGTTCAATTATCAATCTGTTGTCTGTGTCATCTCTTAATACCATACCTATCTCACGAAAGCAATGGAAAAACTACAATGCTTGAAAAAGGATATGTTCTTGTGTGAAAAGTAGATTAAAAGGGAACTAATCCGTCTCTGGGGCCCAGAAATGGACCAGGGGCAGATGGCAGTTAATACCTTTCCTCTGTTCTTGGCAGTTCAACAGCGTGAACCAGGCTTCTTGGCACTGTGCGAGCGGTTCGATCCAAGCTAGAGTGTGGCAGTCACGGTTTCCAGATGGGGAGCAGTGCCGAAGCAGGGTTAAACTGAAGTTCGCTGTGGTTCGAGGCAGAGCTCCAAGAATGCAGATCAGGACCACCAGGGTCCATTTGGGCCCAATGGATGGTTCGATGGCAGAGACACTAAGGAGTGGATGCCCGGTTCAAGCTGGTCCGGTTTGATGTGGTACTCTAAAGTCACAGTTCGATGAAGCCCCCAGGATAAGTTCAGCTGTGTAAAAAGAAGCATGCGGTTCAAATAAGGTGGTTACAGTGATGTGCTTCTTGTTCAAGCACATGTTGCATGCTCAGCTGGTGCAGTGAACAGATTTGAGAGTGTAGCACGTGGCTCAAAGATTGGTAAAGTACCAAAAGCAACATCAGAGGATCCTGGTTGTTCGAATGTGTCAAGCAGTGCCTGAAACGCGGCTCGAGAAGTTTGATGAAAACGCAGGGATCCTGACTTTCTTGGATCTTGAGGTATTCAGAGTTTCCGCTCGGGGTCAAGATAGGTCCTTGTTCTCATTCTCCCAAACACAAGGGAGGCTTGCTAACATCTGCATGAGTTGTTCACCTCCATGGAGGTTCTGGGTAGAGGTTTAGCTGGCACAGAGGCAGGACTAGTACCAGCCACAAGTCACCCCCAATGTGCTTTGGAGGTGGTTAGGGACCAGAGCTTGCCTCGGCCTTGGAATATCTGTCATCACCTCACAACTGGAGGTCTTTGGAAAGGACTGCTCTCCCAACAGGGAATGATGGTCCACAGATGGAGCAAAGAAGTGGGAGACCACCTCTTTTATAGGCAAAAGTCCAGAGGTTATTGGACAACAGCAAGTCTGCTTTAAACGGTCCAAATCCTTTTCCTTGAGACAAGCAGCCTTTACCTTCTGACATCATACCCAAAGTGTTTTGTGATAAAGTTAATGGAGGGGACAGCAAGGAGGTAGGTGCATAGAAATGCATGGTGGTGCTCCTTCCAACTTTGCTGAGCTCCCTTTATCCCTCTAACTCCACTAGCCCTGCCACCTTTTCAGACCCATAGCATCAAAAGCCCTTTGGTATGCAACACTGCCGTGTGAGGCTAGTACTTTTTTTGTTGCAATGTTTTTATTTTCATTTTGGCATAAGAAACAGATCAAACAATAGAACATCCCATCCCTATCCTTACAAAATAAACTTCTTACATCTCCTTTCACGCTCGTTCGGACCCCTGTACCTTCTGTTGTGGCCAGGTGTCAAATTATTGCTACCTCCCATAACTATTTGATGCTTCCATCTCGCCTCCCTATATTGGCAAATCTCAAACATTGTATGTCCCTGTGATTCAGCTTCAGGTGGCTTGTTGTCAGGAGATGACATCAACTCATTTAGGTGGAAAGGTTAAAAGGATTTGCCCTTTGATGCTGGCTTCACAGGACAACCCCTGCTGAGAGGCATTCTCTCTGCACAGAGATGTTAACTGACTTCACAAGGGATCAAAGGAGAGGCACAGCCATTCAGTCTCTTGCCTGATTAGTGGCAGGGTCAAGCTGCCTGACCAAAATACACACAATACTTCTACAGCTGGCCTTCGCTCAAAGTGTCGACACATGTATAAGACAAATCAGATGTGGCTTCTTCTATTTAGGTGAATTACTATCCACCATATGCTAAACTCCGGTATAGCATTATGTTTAGGATTAAACTGCCACCAGAAAAGTAATTGCTGCTAACTATGTGGTTTTGGGACAGACGAGACTTTAAAAGCAGCTTCTGTGCTGGAGTGACTTGGCTGTCGAAGCAGCTGCCAAGTTCGCACTTGCGATCTTTGTACCTGCTCTGTGCCACTAAGGAGAAGCCTCTGCAGATCAGGGGACTGAAGCACCAAGGCACAGGTGTATTCTAGGTTTTTGGCATGGAGTTTATGAAAGAGGGGCCTGGTTAGCAGGCCACCCTTACTGAGATGGAATTACCCACATCTTTTTTATTAGTTAATAGAGATTAAACGCCAGGGCCGCTACACCCTTGCCAGGTGGCAATTCCTCACAGGGGACCACTATCCTGCACCCACCTTCCTCTAGCCATGACATTTGAGAGTTTAGGACTAAACTGCAAGCTTCCACATGTTGGACATTATTTCTTCAGCAAAGGTTTATCCAGCTGTTCCCTTCACTGGTAACCTATGGGCGCCCCAGAATAGAAAATGCCTCCTCACTCCCTGATGTGCCCACTCGCCTTTTCCGTACCATTTGCTTGTATGGCTACTTGCATCCCATGTCAACCCATGATTTCCTCCTTCGGTTTCCTCACCTTGGTGGCTCTTAGAAGCATGATGACATTCTTGTCATGCCATGCATACACACAGGGCTGTGTAAGTGCACCTATGTATTTATGCAGGGTGCAAAATGAGTACTCTCCACTAGCCAATGGCCAGTGATATTTGACTCTTGGTGAGTAAGACATGGTTTGCTCTGTGTATATAGAATTGAGGTGGGGAGTGACTTATGGCTGGCAGTAGCTTGCAATTTGCATTTCTGCCCTGTGTATGTATGTGAAGTGGTGTCTAAGTGAATACATATAAATTAATGTACTGTGAATGGTATACATGGGTGTGCACAGTGCTTCACATAGGATTCTGAGGTGGCAGTATTTTACTCCCTATTTTGAGATTTGAAGAGTAAATCCAAATTCAAGAGAGTAAAAATGAATATTCACCTTTGCAAGAGAGTAAAAGGTGTTGGACAGCCATCCAGTGTGTCCATAAAGTTAAACGTTTGAAAGATACTAGAAACAATATAGTTGTATTTCATGTTATCTGGCTTCAAATCATTTTACACTTGTGGAAAAATGCTCTTACGCAATAACTTGTGTGCTATCCAGGTGCATCTTCATGACATTAGGACACAGGACCTCTTAAGGATTTTCTATAGCCACAGAACCATATACCATCTAGTTGGGTATTCACAAATAAAGTGTCCTTTTCTCTACCAGAATCACTACTATGCCTTTCCCCGCTGCTCTTTACCTATGTTTCATGGCGTCTTCCTCAGGTTTTAGCTCTACCCTTCCTGTTGCAACTTTCCCCCCCCCCCCGTCTCCCACTTTGTTGGTCTACCTCTCACTATTGGGTGTTTCCATGCTTGTTGTGTCTCTTGCTATGCACATCCTGTCTCAGAATACTATTATTGTCGTTTCTTTCCTCTGTCTTGCTGTCTCCATTTCTGTAACTCCAGTGCCTCTCACTCATGTTAATTCCTCTGTGTTCTCTAACATTGATTACTCTAGCTCTCCTTCCTTTTCATTACGTTCTCTGTTCTGTCTTCCCCCAACCTCATCCCTTTGTTGTCCTGTCTCTCCTAGGTTCGTAATTGCTCGCTTTTTATTTGAAACTTGGCATAGCAATAACAAGTGATACAAGCTGAAAATGCATTTTCCATCTATAAATCTAGTTCAGTTTGAAAATTAAGGGGTGGTTCCTTTTAAATGTATGCAAACTTGCTTTTGAAAGTTGGGCTGGAAATTGCAGATTTAGAGTTTCCGATCAGCAGATGTTGAATTTGTTTCCATGCAAATGCTTTACCTGCACTGAATGCCAGGTATGGCAGCATTGATGATATGTGCGAGTGCCGAACCATCAAACATTTACCCCCAGAAAGCTAAGTCATTTCTGCTACAGTTCAAACCTTTTGTCTCCATCTTAAACACATAATCACACATAACCCCCCCCCCCATGCCCCCAGGAAGTGCCATAGCAAGTGCCTGTTGAGCCTGGAAGAGCTTGTAGGGCCTCCATCCACGGCATCTCCTGCTCCCTTTCTCAGCGCGGCTACACACGCCTGTTTCCCAGAATCTACGACCTGCAGTGGCTTCGCCCCCTAGTACATCACATCCACCATATAAGGCACGCGTCCCTGCGCCGCCAAGGAATTGCCATAGCAAGTGCCTGGTGAGCCTGGAAGAGCTTGGAGAGCCTCCAACCACGGCAACTCCTGCTCCCTTTCTCAGCACAGCTACATGCGCCTGTTTCCAGAATCTATGGTGTGTTTTAAGAACACTGACTCAATAGTAATTATTGAACTCTTTGCCTGGATTTATGTTTAAAACATAAAACTTACGTGGACCTTCAGTGGCCCGCCCCCTAATACATCACATCCACCATATAAGGCATGGGCATGCGCCCCTGCGCGCGCGCCCCCTGGCAGTGCCATAGCAAGTGCCTGTTGAGCCTGGAAGAGCTTCTGTGTCTGGGTGAAGGTGTAGAGATATCGCGAGAGCCCTCACTCTCGCGAGATCTCGCCGTGAACTATAGCTCCGCCCCCGCGCGCTCCGCGCGCATTACGGGAAGAGCCAAGGACGCGATAAGGTGCGTCCTGCCGGCTCCTCCGAGAACGGGGCCCGCGGCCCACACTCATCACGGCTGCATCTCCAAGCCACGTTAGGACCGTTGGCATTTGTTATTGAGGCACGCACTTGGCGTGCACTGTGCATGAAACCTATAAGAGAATAAACACAGCGTGACAAGCCCCGCGACTCCTGTCTTCATTATAAGCAAGTTACAACAGAAGGCCACTCAATGATTCCTTCCTTAGGCTTCAGGTAGCATATCGGCACTGGTAATAACTTCGCGCTCAATCCCTTCGTCTGCGCTTGATGTGTCGGATTTCTGCCGACTGCTCGAGCGAAGGCGCATAGTGCAGGCAGTAATCACTGTTAAAAGGTAGGAGGTAGGAGGCACAGTCTGGAGCGAGTAAATGGCAATTTGCTATACAAATCTTGTGTACATTGTATTTGCCACTTTAAAACGCACAATAGCAATGTACCCGTCACGTGTGCATCTGCAGAGATAGCTGCATGTGACATCCACACGGATAGTTTTAGGTCGGTAGCCATCATAGTTACCTTTTGTTTGTTCATGCAAAGGGATCACAATTGCTCGTAACGTATGCATGGTTTTGTAAAATCGCAAACGCAATGACTTAAACTGTCATCATTTCATAAATTTACGTTACAGAAAGATATGCCAACCTAGGTTGTTGGGCAGAGTGACAAGGGTTTGCAGCATCCGAGCAGACACACAAGTCGTAGTAGGTTAGCAACTGTGAGGTAACCTGTGTTGTGCTGACGCAATCAGAGGTGCAGAACGCTTCATTATGGTCAGGGGTTTAAGAAGTGGAAAGCGGTTAAACAACTCCAAAAGTGACTCTGAAATGGAGGCTCCGGAGGTGTCTCAACCACACAGCTCTCTCCCATTGGGATTCAGAACTCAGTGCCGCGGCCGCTTATGCATGGACATCCGCCTACAGCGGCAGTAGAGCTTGATGGTTGTCAGGAGGGCGGGAGGGAGGGTGTGAGCTGTCAGACTAGCACTCATGCAGTGATCAGCGTGCAGATCCACACCGCCTCACAATCAGGTTGTTGCACCCAATTACTCATTAAATGATGTAGGAGGTGGGAATATACAGGTGGATTAGACCTAAATTCTACCCATATATCTAAATCTTCTACGTCTGCACTGAGACCTGAACGCTTCACCCACCATATCTCGGATGTGTCAATCTTGGCTCTGGCTGTACAAACGGAACTAGGCAGACGAATTAGTGTCTCTTGGTCCCGCAACACCGGCTTCACTTCTTCCCCCAAACATGGAGGAAGTCTGCTTGTTTAATCCTTCCTATACAAGTCGCTTTGATCATTTAAATTTACAGGGAAAGGCATACCCAAGGGCAAATCATATGCTTACTGCCAGTTCTCCATCTTTTCCCTCCAACGACATAGGGGACAATGAGATTATAAGGGGCAGAAATCTCTACAAGAACATGCAAAATGACTTGCCATCAAATACACATCAACACAGAGCGGCCACAAATCTTCACACTCTGTATGACAACAGCACCCAATGTCATGACCTGAACGAACCGGATGATTTTTCCTTCCCAGCCCTAACTCTAATTCTCAACCTCCTTGATAGAGGTCATGAATTAACCCACCTTGAGTTAGGGGACATTAAGGGGTCCATTTCTGACATTATGGGAAAATTACATAAGTTTGAAGGATTCACGTACGCTCAGGAACACCATAACCATCAAATAATTCCCACAAACGAAGGCTACATGACTTCTAGGCCAGTTGGTGTTACTCGCAATCCCACCAATATAAGGTTTAGTCATAAGGCCTCACAAACAGTGAATTATGACTCTGTGGTAAACTCAAACAAATCTTATGTAGATGTTGTTAGAAAATGTGTTGAGTAACGAAACTACGACGAGGGCTCCTCCAACACGTTGCTACAAGTAGTCACGCAGAACAAATAGCGGACATTGTGTTGTTTCTAAATAACCAACAAGGACAACCTCAGAGAGGCAGTAAAGGCTCCAATCTGGTGTGAATCTAATGAGCAAGATATGGTGGCAAATTATGAGATGCCGGATAGTCAGACTCCATTGACGGACATTATTGATGGAAATCCTGTAGCATGTCCCCTTTCGCTCAAAAACGTGGACGTGCCTTGTGAAAACGAAGGTCATGAAGCTGTTGACATACAATACTCACGCAGGTTAAAACGGGCTCAAGCAAAAGCCCACTAAAGAAGACTAAAGAAAAAAATGCAAAATACTAATGAAAAAAAAAAGAAAAAAGAGCCAATCCCTAAAATTAGTGGACATAACACAAATATGAAAAATGTAAGCAACTTCTCCAATAAGGACGAGTTGCTTGACTTAAATCAGTTGGATGAATAATCAAAATCACATTTGGACATCAAAGGAAACGTGGCAAAGCAGCAAGCCCCATGCATCTTGGTAGGGTGTGCTGCACCTAAAGATGCAACAACACACAGGATTGTACCTGGTAAAAATGGGTCCCTAAAGAATCGGGCAAATTAAGGGAATTCAATTGATTTGTTTACAGTTCCCGATCACATATTAAATAATGAAAACAATACCAAACAATCTCAGCTTTCCAAATTTTATCCGTTAGTTGGCAATAAAACAGCAAAGGGCTTTGTAGCTAATTCAACATCTGGCCCATGTAAACTAAACACAGGAAATCCGACGGAGCCTAGTAAGGACACTGACCAGGAGAAGAATATGTTACAAGGAGGTAAAGAAAAAGCCTCCACCGAGCCACACGCAGTGTTGCGACCAACATAAGGGGCTGCCACAAGCTATACCATCCCTAAATGATTAGCAGGATCATGTAAATAGCATGCCATCAAACGAGGTGTCACCGGCGCAATTGACTCCTGAACTGCCAAATGTCATGGGTTGGTTGAGCAATAAATGGAAGGCAGCGCTTAAATCGCATTTACATGCTTTCCATATTTAGACAAGGTCCGCTTCTGAGAATGTTAGTCTCTGGACAACTCTCCACAATAACAACAATTGTATGATTTGTGGGCTTCACTCGCACATTGTGATGAAACTGGTGTGGGAGCAGAGGTTGGACCTAGATCAGTTGGGACTTATGCTGTTTCTTTCAACTCCAAGGTAGCAGCACTTGAGTTTGTTGAAACTGTGGAACCATTGGAGTACGAAAACCAACATGTGCCCTCTCAAAATGCTGCAGCTAAATCTCAAAATGCAGAGCTGATGGCACAGTTTTCTACAATAGCCAGCACTGTGACAGATTGGGCCTGGCTGGAACCGGTAATGAATAGCATTTTACAAATACAAAAAGCTACCTCAAAAGCGTAGCCAGAAAAGTTTCTCAATCAAATCTTGGAACTCGTGCGGTTTCAACAACGTATTCACCAGGCTTAACTCCCTGGCTCCAATAATAAAGCCCTTAATTCTACTACTACATGTTGAAAATGCAGGTACTGTTCCAAAACATAGCAGTCCTGCTAAGAAATCTGGTTATGATGCCACTACTGTGAATAGTTCACATTGTCCCATATGGCAGCTCCGCTGCGCAGCTAGGGTACTGTGCTTAAATATATACCAGAGCTGTTGAGAAGTACCAGTTCAGGCAAACCTACTAAAAATATAAATATATCAATGTTGAGAGGTGGTGACCTGGTCTCATTTAAAAAATAATATTCATGATGGGGGAAGGACTGCTAATGTCCCATTAAAATGATATAAAATTCCATCATAAAATTGCTGGTAGATTTTCACCCTCCCTATCTGTATGAATTATACCTGCTTGGGAGGACGGTGGGTTAGTAAAAGTAACATTCATGCCACACGTCCAGCCGTTCCTTGCTCGCTCTGCTGCGACTAACAAGTGAATGTGCCCTTTCATGCATTCACTCACACATGCAAACACGTGCAATATTTTATAACTATACCAAACATATCTACTTATTTAACATCAAGCCTTTCATATATGAAATATGCCAAACCGCTGCTTGCTCAGAGGCTCTCATAAAACTAAATTGCATCAAAAAACTCAAGCCATTAAATGCCATTGATGTGCATTTGAGATAAAGAGAAAACATTATGAAATGCCTATGCAAATCACTAGTAAACTTGGGGAAAAAAAATGATTCTTCAGCAGAGTGGCCTTTATTAAAACCAATGAAAACATTGGCGATAAACAACACAAGAATACAGCCCTTGCTAGAACACACCTTTACACTCTATTACACCAATCTTCAAAATCGGGCTCAATAAGAATGCCAATTCTAATGAAACTTCCTAATGCGTCAAAGCAATTTGCAATGATTTAATGTTATTTAAGAATTTTGCAACACAGAAAATCAAAGCATTTGAGCAAAGTGAAAAACACACACTAATTTATTTCCAAGTGTTACACTTTATGGACTCTGTATTCACTAGATGAAATAACACAACACAAGAAAGGGTTAAATAAACAGATCATGACTCAACCCAGTTGGATGTCGGTGGTGAACTCAATGATTTATGGGGGTGCTGCCAAGAATAGCCTTTTAATGGATACAAATAGGAAAAGGAAAGATGCCATATTCACAAGAAGCAAGTGCGTAAAAAGGCCGGATACACACCTTATCTGGAGGCCTGGGTGCGCGTGTGAATGAGAATGCTCTGTGAATGCCCTGGGTTCTCATATGAATCGGAGAAGCTCTATGGGTATGTGTCAGTTGGGTGAATGTGTATGAATGCGTGTGTGTGTGTGTGTGTGTCTTCAAAGCATGTTCTAGGGGTGGGTAAAGCAGGCAGCTACCCAGCGCTCAAAGTGGAGAGGGGGGGTGCGCAGAGGCAGCCAATAGATGTGCATCAGTCCCCCACATCAGGTAGGGCAGACCAGATATTTCTCCCTCCCTCCCTCTCTCTCCGATTGTCCTGCTGGTCACGTATCCTTGTGCATTCCTCTTCCTAGGTATCACTGTTCAGATAGGCCACTCGAGAGGTGTGCATTGCACGTGTGTGGTTGAAGACTATGCAACTTTACAATTTAGGCATTCTTATTTAAATCACAGAATGACTAATGCTCAATCTAATTATCACACGACAGCGGGTAATGTTTAGAAGGCTACTTATGGCCTGCAGTGTCCTCTTAAAATCTCTCCCACATGCAATTATCACCTTTTGATATGCAAAATGCCTTAAATTCGGCATGGTGCAGCCGGTCTTGTACAAGTTGTGACCATTATCCTCCCCACCCCCACCCCCACCGGGGGGAGTGGGGGGAATAAGAGGGAGCAGTGCACATTAACATTTTAGGTGTTTGCCCTGGGCACAATATTGCGTAGAAACTGCCCTGTGTGTGTCTGCATATGTGAGGCGGGGGTAGGGGCATTGGAACATGAACATTCTTTGAAAGGAGCATGACATGTTGTACTGGTGTTTTTGGGCAAAGCCAACTTGAGTGTTATGTGATGGAGGGGTTGGAGTGAGGGAAGGGTTAGTACAATGGGTCTGGCTGCGTACTACTGTGGCATGGAATGGTGTGCTTGCATTAAGGGCAAAGGCAACGTGATGAGTGTTTACTTGGGAGGGCGGCATGTTTCATTACTGTGGCAAGGCATTTTCTTTTACTGGTTTCAAGGTTAAAAGCAACATGAGTGTGCTTCCATTGGGGGGGTCATTTGTGAAGCGCTCGAGGCAATGTTTTCTTACTGTGGCATGACATTTTTTACTGGTGTTAAAGGGCAAATACAAGAGTGTTCTTATTGGAGGAGAAGGGGTGGATTTGTGTAGCCAGCAAGGACATCTTTTCTTACTGAGTCACGTTTTTCTTTTACTACCTTTAAGGCAAAGCCAACAGGAGTCTTATGTGGGAATACTGGCATATATTGGCAGAGCCAGCATGATCATGTTTTGTTATAGTGGCATTACTGATATCAAGGGCAAAGCAAACAGGGGTATGTTCTTCTGTGGGAATACTGGCAAATATAGCTGCACCACCCTGGACATGTATGGGCACAATCGGTATGAACATGTCTTTTTACACTTGCATTGTACTGGCAAATAGTGTCAGTGGGCAAATGCATTAGACAATGCTTCTGTGCATTGTTGGCGACGTGGCGTTTAATAGATTTCTTTTTCATGTCTTATCCTAAGAAACCGATTGTAAGCAATGTACTGCAAAATGCACAATTGTAACCCATTATTTAAAACAAAATGTCTTGTGGGGAGGGGTAGAAACCCCCACCCCCTCATCCCTCAACACTACATGGTTGGTTTTGGCTATGCCCCTACGCTCAGTCGCTCCTGCACATTCGGGCAGGGGCAGAGCACATCCCCTTGCCTCTCCGGGCTCCCCTTGGGGTGGGTCCTACTAAACTAGCTCCAGGCCCCACTTGTGAGGCAGTCCTGACTTTGCCTCTGCATACAACCCTGTACACCACTTCTAGATACGTATAAAGCTCAAACATGGGGATGGATTAGCCATATGGATTGGCAATACTAGTTTATACTATGGTTATTTCCATACTGTGCTTATGAGTTTTTGGGGTGATGTATCCACATTGTCAAGTCACCAATTAGAAGAAAACATTTTAGACAACGACTGAGGGTCCTATTTAGGAATACATCTAAGAATTTTGATCAAAGGACTTGGAGGTAGTGATCCAGAAGGAATTGTTATTGTTGACTTGGTACAAATTCCAGGTGCGAGCGGGCACCGCCATAGGCAGGTTCAGTATTCTCAATTGTTGGTTGGTTATTCTGATGAATGAGAAGGCGAGTGGTGCATACCCATTGGAAAATGCCTCTGCACGGGGGCATTCAAGCTAATGGCAGAACTATGGACCTTGGCTCGTGAAAGCCAGCTGTGTCGGTTGCACACCCTTAGTCTAGCTAAAGAGGCAAAGCAATGTACGCTAATGTCAGTGATCTTATTGTATTTGTAGGTTGAAAAAAGTAAATAACTACAGATTTTTGTTGAGAGAAAACAATGTTGTATTCAATGTGTTGACCAATATACAGCGGCCAATGCCAAAAAGCTACAATACGGGTGAGAAATAGAAGGGACTGTATTACATGAACATGCTCCATTTAGTGATATGGACCCTGAAATGTTAACAAAATAATGGGTGCTGCATAGATTGCACCAACAAATGGATTAACACTTGCTTTGCTGTGCTAGGGAGGTTAAACTTCTCAAAAGATGCATTTCTCTAAAATATTGTAAAAGTAGCAGTGTTGTATTGCTATGATCCTGAACCTAGAAAATGGTGCTTGTACAAAGCCACAGAGGGTTACATTTGAGTACATGGAGAGACACAGGATTACAGTGAAGTGAGCACAGCCTATCAGTTGTGAAAATAAAGGACAGCAAGGCTCGAGCACTTAAACCAAGGCATTGTTGCTGCTACATGAGGGACAGCAGATGCATAGAAATTAGAAACACACTTAGAATAAATGTGTTTAGTTTGACCAAGCACTATTGGGGTCAGAATAAAGCATCCATCACACAACATTGTTGTGGTGTCGCATCTCAGCCCCTGGGTGCCCCTGTCTGCATACCCATGGGGCATTATCAAGCATCACATAAGACCACCCTGAAACACTATTTAATATTTCCTTGCACAAATATGTAAATCTAGAAACTGACTACAATGCACCTGCACCATAACTGTAAACCCCTTCAGGCCAATCTAGAAACTCTTTTGGACCGAGTTGCGTGCACACTGGTTTCACTGTGACTGGAAGGAGACTGACACATTTTAATGGGCTGCAACACTCAAAACACCACAGCGATTACTGTGCTTTTGTTTTTATACAAAAACGCCTGGAGTTTGGCAGAACTGGATCCTAGTCCATGCTAGGTAACCACACCTGTGACTGTGCAACCCGATCTTTAAGCTCCACCCTGGCTTAACTCCCTGCTAGCAGTGCTTATAAGCTGCCACACCCTCAAGCTCCCTGTTCTAGCACTGAATTCAGACCCTCATCTGGCCGCCACCCATTTGAAATCACTATATGCCTTGCTAACCATTCTGCCCTGTGCTTTGCCTGTGACTCTTCCCCTGCTCCTCTGCCTTGCAGTCTCAGTCCTACACGTTCTGCCTGCTTCCAGTGGGTTTAATTCTTCCTTTTATGCTCTGGCCTTGCAGCACTACCTTGTTTCTTGTGTTGATTTCCTGCAGCTCCCAGCCACTGCTTATTGTGCCATTTCCCTGCAGCTTTCATCCTCTGTTACTTGAACGACCAGTCTCCTTTTCTGTTGCCTGCTCTGCCAGTCCCCTTGCAGATCTGTTTAGTCTCAAGCGTTACCCGCTTAATGAAACTCTATTTTCCTTACTTCTGTTTGCACCTTTTACCTTAGTTTTAGTCCTATGTTCAACTGCCTTGCCTTGAATAGGATGGGTTTTCAGTCCAGTTTAGCAGCCTGCTTGTTACCTAGATTGTTACTTTCTACCAGTACCATGGTCAATTAACTTGTACCAATCCCTTGCTTCTATTGGTATGTACCAGGTGCTTGCTTCTGTTACATTGTACCAGCTCCGTGCTACAGTTTTCTGCATTCCTAATTCCCGCTTTCTTTTTGTGAATTCTTGTTTCCTTTTGGGTTCTTAGTGTCTGGTAATGTTCTTTAGGATCCACACCCATGTCTCTGTGCATTTCTTCATACAGAGATTGAATCCTATTCGGTAGGAGGCAATCTTTTTTCTTTCCGTTGTCTCGTTCTGCCTGTTGTCTATAGTGTATGTCATGTAACAGTGTGCTGCCTGCCATTCCCACAGAATGCATCCACTGTATGTTCCGGCTGGACCCACAATGACTTGTCTTGTTTAAGTACATTTCTGGTTTGTACCTTAGGGTCCAGGTGCAGAAGCTACTCTTGCTGCCCCTCCCCCCTGGGCTTGCAGAGTGGTATCTGTTAGAGTAACCTGCACAGAGGCATTGAGCTTCCCTTATATCTGTGGGCAGTCTCAAGTCCAATCTGTGTACACCCCTAGTGGGATTCCTCATGGTTTGTCCAGTATATGGTTCTCATTGCTTCTTATTCGCCATTGCGGTCTGCTTTTTCTTCCTGTTCCATTGTTCTTATTTACCTTGTCTGTTCTTCCTTCTTGTTTGGCCTCCTGCTTTATGTGCTTGCCTGTCGCTTTGTATCACCATAGCAACCCCCAATTCTACCTAGGGTGCCCTGTGCATATCCTATCATATGTTGTTTTTTTTGGGGTGGGTGGCAAAGATTCTAACTGGATGACCTTATAGATGCCTATAGAAAGTGTATAAGTAACTATAATAAACTAGAGAAGGTATTGCCATTTTGCTTTTTTGTATTTTCTGTGCAATCTGAGATGGATAACGACGGAGGACATTTTTCTGAATGGGAGCTCCTGTCATGGTATATCACCCCATTCTACCCTATGGGGTAGGAGCAACAGGTGAGATACCTTGTCATGTCAGAACTTCCCTCGAAATAGTACACTAGCATCAAAGCGTGATTAGAATGTAGTGCCTTGAAGAGAAAGAACAAGTAGTGTGATACATACCTAAAAGGCAGTCTATACTACAATGCTTAGAATAGCAACGATAGTGGTACAACCAGCACAAGTATACCCAAAGCGCTTCAGCCTCCTAGAAGCCTATATTGGCACCATGTTGCTTCTGTATTATAATACAATTATTCACTCATTTTTACAACCATTTCTTATATCAAAGCGGTAAGTAGCTTGATCATATCCTACATAGACACAAGCAAACACGCATACATATGTAGTGATGAGCAGGCCAGTACATAGTGTAACTCCATAACTCCATATGCATTCATAGCTATAATGAGCAGGCCGTGAAATCATATCCACTGCATCTTTCTATGTTGTAGGGACAAGCATCGTTTTGCTTAAACCCCCGTACAAAACAACCTATGGCATAAGGTCCTTGACCTAGGACACTTCGATAAATTGGCAAGAAGACAGACTGATAAATCAGCAAGAAGCCGAGGGCTGATCATTCGGTAACACATTGAAGGGAGCTACTCTATCCTATTGGTTGGATACATCACAAAAATGAGGGGAGGAACTTCCAAGTTATACACGTTAGAGTCAGAAGCAGAGGTTCTGCCCATCGCGTGACAGCATTTCACGGTAAAGGGATTTCCAGGCTAGAACCCCTATAAATATGCTGCAAGCCCACACACCCAGAGCTGGCAGCTGACGGTGCTGCCAGAGGCCATGTCAAGTGGTGTCAGCTTTAAGCTACACCTTAGAGTCATGGTTGAGATGCAATGGGTTGCGCTGGATTGAATATTTTGCCGAGGTTCTGATCCTTTAGTCCTTGATAGTAATTTTGTGCGTTGCCATATATATTGAAATGCATATGATTTATGATTGCCTTATTGATTTAAGCTTTTAGTTTGATATGAGAATAGTGTATGTTTGTGTAACCTTTAATCAATATTGATATACACAAGGTAGCTTTCGTGAATTGAGCACTGAGATATGACAAGTGTTGTTCTTTGTTCCTTAAGGCCTGTTCCTTAAGGCACTGTGTTAGGGCAAAGGTCTCTTTTGTTAGATGGAAGGGCTTATTGTATTGGCACTGTGCATGAAGCCCGAAGATGAAAGTATTGACGTTTATTGCTTTGGTTACAGAAATATGACTTGTTACCTAACAAACTATTAATGTTTGAATCTTATGTTGAACACGCATGATAGGGAGTCTTTTGAAGAGAACAAATATGCTGGAACAAAGTATTGATTTCGTAAGAATAAAATTAGTGTTTATATGTAAATAAAATACATCTTTTGTACAACATTGGTCGTTCTGGACTCTGGGAAACTTTGGTACAGTGAAATGCTAATTAACTCCACTAGTTTGTTATGTGGATGCATTCTCTCTCTCTCTCTCGTTTTCTGTTTTGTCAAATCTCTGTGTGCATTAGGAGCGGCAGCAACTGTCGTGGACGTGAAAGCTATCCGGATTGAGGGTTGTATATTGATATTGCTAGGAGAGTGAGTTGGAAGGGATATCCCACAGACTCGGATTCAAAATCATTGTAGCAAGAGCATAATATTGGCAATGCTAGTCCGGTCAGTGGCTGATGGCTTCCTCCGTCGCATAAAAAGAATGCTAGACCTTTTCGCTAAACTCAGGGCAAAGGGCAGAGTTCTTACTAGCCAGGTGTGCTCCCAAGTGGGCACGCAACACTCCCTCACATTTTCCTGACTGAAGAACAAGACCCAAGCATTTGTACTCGGGGAATGAAAGCTGTTTATTGCCTTATTTTACAAAATAAAAGGACATCTGAAATCGACCCGGAACGGTCCTCACGAATAACGATGGCTCCCATCGAACTGCAAAAGATGGGATCCAGGGAGTAGCGAAGCCCAGACTGCAGATGTCCGTCTGACTGCTGTGTAAACTCAACGTTATCTGTGTTCAACCTTGGATAGGCAACGTAAAAATGAGACCAACACATTATGCAAATATTTAATTCGGTTAATGGGAGACAGGTGATTGTTTTACACTGTATACCTATTTCTAGGCACAAAGCTGCGTATTTGGCATAGTGGCTCTAAGTTGCATATTACAGTTTAAATTGACTCTTTGTGACAATGAACTTGGAGAAATTAGATAAACAATGTTTTAACGTTTTTCCGTATATATGCCCGTTTGTTTACTGGAACCAACATGCTGCACTTCATTTTAATGTGAATATGGATGGCTCACTGACCATTTGTTCATTAGTGCATTTTAATTTCAATGAGAAGAATGTTTAATGAAGTGTGATTCTCTGGTTTAATAGACTTGTTTTCATAAGTACCATCTGAGCTAAAGCATTATGTGAATATTACCATTCAGGCATAGCTACGAATTCGTATTAATGTACAAGCCTTGGCAATTGAAATAAAAAGGTTTCTCAGTGTGCAAACTCTCCTTTTTATGTGGCTGTAATATTCCCAGATACATAAAAATGAATGCAAAGATACAATGGTGATTTTGATCAGATGAAAGCAAACCACCATCTTTCCACAACCCCTAGAAAATACGTTAGTGTGGCAAAAGGGTCAAATATAGGTAAAGTCCTCTGTCCAAAAATCCTATTCTAACGTACTTTCTCTCCATACTGCTCCAAAGAATGTATTGGGCCTTCTGGAGGTTGGTTTTTAGGCTGTTCTGCTGTTTTCCCTATAGAGGATGAAAAGAAGTTTGGGTCAGACGCCAAGCCAGCCATTGTTAAAGGGTTCTTACACACCTTAGTTCCTGTATACCCACCAAAAGCATTAATTGGGGGGGGGTAGGGAGGTGGTAACTTATGTCTATTGCTGGGTTTTCCCTGTCCCCCAGCGGGGAATCCCCTCCAGAGGGATCGTGCTTACTCTGTCCCCTAGGGGGTGTTAAGCATCACAGGCTCACAGCCCTAGTCCCAAATGGGGTGGCACCCCCTTGGGAGAGGTTACTAACTCCCTGGATTTGTCACTGTGTTCGAATTTGTTCTAATGGCCTAGCTGTGGCTTTGTTTTGATTGTTGCATGAGGTATTACTGTCATGTTAGTAGTTCACATTCCTGTCTCGGCAGACCCAGCGAGAACTGCTCCGCTCCGTTCCCCGTGACGGTAAGCTTGATATCTAAGCTCTGCAAGGAATTCTGCGTTTAGCAACGCTTGTAACCATGAACGCTCTTAGATAGACATTAACACGTCTTCCTGCTTACAGATACCGCTCCTCAGTGATACGTACTTCGCTGATTTCGGTGGGGCAGTTCGTTGTTGACTATTACAGCTTGAATTCAGTTTGCTACGTTTCACTTACCTATTTCAGGTAATTGACTATTTCCCTTACATATAGCTATACTAAACCAGCGCTTGCCACACCACTGATTGGTTTTCTTTTTGTTTTCTTTGATTCGGTCTACCTTCTGCTTCTGCAAACACTACTTCTTGGTATGTGCTTTATTTCATTCGTTTATTTCACATGATGCTTTTTTCTATATTTGGATGTATTTTTGCACTGTTTATTTTAACAATTAAAATGTACATATCATGTTTATGTTGTTCAGACTTGCCCTGATGAAGGAATATCTATTCCGAAATGCATTGGCACAATTTAGTCTGTTTATGGAGTTATTTGTGGCAAACTCTTCTTCACTAAAACATTATTAGTGACTACCTTTTATTTTTCAGAAAAACTTTGGTTTGACAGATAAAATCATTGTTGGAAAACAACAGCATTTTTGAGTCTTTTTGCAAATTACCTCTAAGGTCTATACTGAGTGTTCAGAAAAATTGTAATTAATCTGAACCCAGATTGGGATTCCAGAGAGCGGCTGTATGACTGGGTATTTCACCTAGTCTCTTGCTTTAGTTGTTATTTTGGGCTTGGGTGTCTCCAAACCTTTTACAGCCTGCTCCTGCACAAAAAACTACTTTTCAAAAGACTGGTATTTATTAGCGACTTTGTATATCAATAATAAGTGGATTAATGTTCCAGTGGTGCCCACTCATTTTTGCTTCCTGCTAGGGTCAGGTTGAAGGGCTAGACTGAAATTAGCAATACAGGTTTTTTTTAATGGGTGGTTACTGTTAGTGCTGTGGCAACCGTAACTACATCAGTTATTTCACTGTTCAGGTTTCTTCTTTCCAAACTACTAAATGTGCTTCGTGCACCCATTCTTTCAGTTTGCCAGAATTAACATCGACAGTTATTTGTAAATGTAATAGCCCCTGGGAACTTTTCAGAAGAATGGTCCGTGTGGCAGTTACAGAAACATCCCTCACAGCTGTCAAGAAATGCACCCTTTAAAAATAATTTTAAATAAGTGTTACCTAACTTCGTTGGGTTTATTAATCAAGAGTAGAAAAGCAAACTTTGCAGGAAGCCAGCACATTTGTTAAAAGTAAATCATGTCCTGCATAAGGTAGAGCAGCTGCAATGCTTACTAGCTACAAATAAGCAGAACACGCTCTGTATGGACTTGATATATAAATTGAGGAACGGCTCCTAAATGTTCCCAAACTCAGCGAGGCTGCCCATCAAACCAATTCAACACAACTCCTAGCATTTAACTTTACCTCAGCAAGACCGTGGACAAGAGATTTCCATCAGATTTTGAATCGGGTGCTGCATGGTGGGGCTAAGTGTGAACCTTGAACCTAGTTCGAAGTAGCTAAATATCTCACAGAAAAGATTCCAGGACATGCTTCGAAATTATAGACAAACCTGGTGTGTGGTGTGGCCAACAGTTTGAATCGTAGCTTACTCCCAAAATAACACATTTTGCTCACTGTCCAATAGAGTCCAAAATAGATCTTCATTTGAACATAGCCAAGATGACTGTCGCCCCTAAACTCCTCGGCTTGAGAATAGCACAGTCTACTCCTCCAGCGATGTGGCTATCTGGAGATCTCTTTCGAAGTCTGACATGCTTGTTCTTTCCTGAAGGGGCATGGGGGCATCTAACGAAATGCTGGGTATACATGACCCAGGCAAGGATGATGGTTCAAGTACCTGTTTAACCAGATCTTGTATAAGGTGGTCATTGTGATGGCCCACCACCCCAGACTAGCACAGTGCGGTTTCCATTTTAAGCATTGCATAGCGACTGTACTCAGATTAAAGATAATTGATGAAGATCAACCTATAGATGGCTTCATTTTGTTTCCTGCCCATAACTGCTAGACTGTCAAAAGTCGCAAATTTAAATCAAAATGGCCAGGGTAATTCTTGTAATTTCGCGTGACACCGAGTTTGAATCAGGTGCTAGAAGATATTATCTGACATTTATAATGCACCTGTACGCAAGTGTTTCTAGGTGCAAATAGATGTGTCCAGGTCTATTGGCAACTGGTCTCCCTGAGAAGAGATAGGATTGTAGACCTAGCCACCGTCAATTTCTGGAAGAGGATCCTTTGGCACAGACTGTTTCCAGTGTACGTTCCAGCAGAAATGAACCCAATAATCTCTCTGCTTCCAGCCATTTAGGAGATACCCCTGACAAGGTGCGACTTCAGAAGCGGCATTGCCAAAGAACAAAGGTCTCATGACACATCTGTCTGGATAACAAAAGTCTAATTTTTTCACAATTAGGATCTGACACCTCCACGAGAGCATTGGTTATTGTTTTGAGCCCTGAAGCATTATTTTGGATACTGTGGATTATCAAATCTAGTGTTTTTCTAGGTCATTTCGACAGCAGATTGTTAAATTGTCGCTTTGACAATCATTCAATGTCATGTTGTAGGACAGATGTGATGGAAGAGTGGTGTACTGAAATCGGCCATTATGGTTTTTAGGTGAAGAATATAACTGGGTATTTCATCCGATGTTCAGTTCACGGAGTCCCAGAACGAAAACTATGCAAGGGTGTTCTGAGCCCTGGAAATAGTGGCAGATAATCATCAGTTAATTTTGTAGCAAGATACTGGCCTGACATTGTCATTTGGGATGCAAAGCACGTGAAGAGAACTGAGCGGTTGCGAAAGATACCAAAAAACAGGTCAACAGCAAACATTAGCTTGCAATCCACGCCTATCATGCTTGTGCCCAAAATTGCTGGGATGCTTCTGATCAAAGTGGTAGCGGTTTTAAATCAAGCTCAAACCGTAGCAGGCAGGACTCGGTGACAAACTTGTTTGGTACCTCTGTGCAGGCAGGCAGGCAGAGTAGAACAGCAGTTGAGGAAAACTTTGACAGACAAATCCTCCGACATGGAGGAGCCTCACAAAAAGGTGTCCTCAAATGTCTTTCTCGCCAAGACATCAAATCGGTAGGGCCAATAAACTAAGTCCAAAGTCTTCTCAGCACCCAGACCTAGGAGGTTTGGCCACTTACTAGTTTGAGTGCTGTAGTATGTTCTGCAAGAGGCGAGTGATGTTCACACTGTACCTACATTTAAAAAACCAAACTGGATCAGTTTGTGGATGATTCTCATAACCCGAATAAAATGTTCACATCCCTGTTGATTAGACAAATAGGGTGAGAACTGAACACAACAATCTGCGGCTCCTTCAAGGAGGATGGTTAATCTGTGTGGCTCACACTTTCATTTTACCTATGTGACAAACTAGTTGACTGTTCGTGTCCAAAGCATTTATACAATTTGCTAGTCAGGCCCCGGGGATTTCTCTGTGGAAAGTGTTGAATTGGAGACCCCTGCCTCTGCTACAGAAAACCAACTAAACAGTAGCCTTCTTCATGTCTGATGGCACAGGAATTGTGACAAATCCAGGAATTCATCCCCTCTCGCCAAGAAGGAGCTAACTCCTTTGGGACCAGGGAGGTGAGCCAGCTAAACTTCACGCCCCATAGGGGACAGGGAAAGCGGGATCCCACTAAGGTAACCCCCCCATCTTGGAAGACAGGCCATGCCTTCACATGGAAATGTGCCATCCTCCCTTGTCCTAGGCAACTAATGTTTTTAGTGGTTGTATGGGGAGTGCACCAGTATACTATGGGAATGTTCATAAAAAGGTAACTGGTATGGTTTCCGATCCTTTTCTGTTGCCCTCATTGTATGAAATGTAGGACCAATGTACTGTTCTGTCTCCTCCCAGGGAGGAATGTCAAGGGCCCATGAGATCAAACAGGAGAGAAAGAGTAGGAGAAAGGCACGCAGGCATGCAGAGCAGAGATGCAGAGAAGTGCCCAGTCCCATTCGATACAGAGTCAGTCCCACGCAGACAGCATAAAGTGGGGCGTAACGAGAAAGTCTGCAGAACGCTGCTACCTGGAAGCAGGCCTGGTGCTGTAGAAGCTCAGCGACGCCGACAAGATAAAGAGACGCAACCACATGAAACTTGGTCGACCAGTGCTGGTTAGAGCTCACACCAAAGTCCTGTCGAGAACCGACAGGAAGCAGTGAAGCATGCACACGGATGCAGAAGACAGACTAGAAGCCGGAACCGCGCTGCTGCCTTTCCCGACGAATGCCACCATAGGAATCCAGCTACGCGGTACATACAGGGAGGAGGGTGGACAGGCCCGGATAGACCCCGAAGTCGAGAAGTTAAAAAGCCCAAGAGGCACCAGACAGCCCAAAATGGGACAACAATCCATATAGTCTAAACTGGGGTGAGAAGGCAAACTGCCCAAGAGGGGCTGAGAGACGAGATACCCCATGAGGGGGGGTTGTCAAAACAGAGACCCCAGCGAAGGGACGGAGCCAAAGGGGTTCTGAACCAAGCCGAACAAGGCCCGGCTATCTAGGGACATTTGAGAGGACTTTGCTGTATACAGAACTGGAACTCAATAGAAGGCTAGGAGACCTAGAGGCATTAACTACTCTATTGTATAGGTATACCCCAAAATACCAAGAAATAAAAGGTCAAATGTACGTTTACTGTGCATTTGACCTGGTATAAAAATAAACACATTTAAGTCCATAATACCAAACAAGGGGCGTGGGGGCTACTGGGGTGCCCCCCGTTCCCCTAGTTCGGTATTATGGACTGCGGGCCCCTGCATACATTAAATGGCCAGCAGGGGAGAAAAAGAAATCCCAAAAGCTTGAATTACAAAATGCAAACAAGTGGGCCTCGCAATTTTGTAATTAGCGCTTTTGGGATTTGGTTTTATAACGTAGATCCTATCGTAAACCAGAAGGTATTCCCCAGGTAGACTTCTTGAACTTTTGTTGTGGAACTGTGGATCGGGTGAAGAAAGGCCCAGACACATTTGCTGGTGATATTAGAATCCTGCTTAGGCCAAGAAGCCCTTGTCTAATCTAGAGACAGTATAGGGCGTGTCAGGAATATACCATTTGGGCAAAAGGCCCTAAAGTGATTGTGTTCCGATTAGATCATTTTCCTTTGTAGTTGTAGGGCTAGGTATCAGGCTAATGATCAGGCTAGTTCAGGTTTCTAGACAGCAGACACGACTCGTTTGTACGACATCTTGACGTGCACCCCTTTTCTTTTTCTTAGAATAGTTACCAAAGTCGTAGGGCAAGTACAGGGTTTTTCGATGGAAATAAAACAATTGAGTTCAAACCAGAATGAGTGGTCGGTCTCCTCATTCTCACCACAGAATACAATTTCTTCTAAAAACACATTGTGGGTAATTTTTCTTAAAATTGGTAATTGCATGATGGGGCTCTCCACAGTTCGCACCTTATTACTTTTACAAAACGGAGTGGAAAATGAGTTTTTGTAAATCTATTGTAAAGGCGAAGTGCCAAATCGAGGCAGATTCAATAGGAATCCATTTGTTTTATCTCATGCAGGTGTAAAACAAAGTGTTCTTTAAAGCTGGAGGAGTTAAGGAAGGCAGAAAATAGTAATTCTGCGTTGTGCCACTCTTCCATCTTCAAATGAAATGTAAATACTACAGAGTGGTAAAGCATGACGTAAACACTTTAGCCCTTGTTTTTATTTTTTGGTTTTCTGGCTCCACCCCTTGAAAATGGACCCCTATATTCTGTTGGGGTAGTACCATGTAACAGATAGTCACTATGAGATGAACTGAGTACTTGTACGACAGGGTAGAGTTTACATTGGGAGATAAAGGTTGGTCATTTTCATTTTAATATCACAAATTGCAACCTTTTAGACAATCTAATTAACAGCCTTGACAATTGTAATTTTGTTGACTTGACATTTTTAGCATCACCCCCCTGGTCTTAGAATTAAAGTAACTGTGGAGTTCCTAATCAATTCATACAAGGTGTATCTTAGCTGCCTACTCCTCTCTAAGCTGTGTCACTTGAATGGCCCTAACTCCACATTCGATCTAAAAGAATATTTAAAAAACAATAAAAAAAAGAATCACAGAACTTTTTCCCTTTCAAGTTGTTCAAATCTTTAATGTACCAGGCAGAAATTAAACGGGAAGAGTTCGTAGTGTGAACAAGATTTACTCCTGATGTGAACCCTACAATCACACACTATCCCCAAACACCCAGTAGTTCCAGTAAGAATCCCAAACTAAGGGTCAATGCAATACTCCGCCTACACCCAATGTCCTCCGAATGAAGTGGCTATAGTCACCATCGGGTCATAAGGAAACTGGAAAAGGAAAGCAACAAGGCGGAGGATACGGTACACAGAAATGTACTTCATTAGCAAGGTATTGGCCAACAACAAATATGTACTTAATAAAAAAATGTTATATTAAAATCAAATGGCATGCACTGAACATACTACTTCTAGGCTACAATTGGGCACATTTGATTAGCTATACCAGAATGCTAAAATTGCCTAAGCCCGACCCCGAACCTCTAAGAAGATTCCCATCCTAATCATTAACACCCAATATATACTGATTGGAAAGGTATGCAAAGTATGTAACTCTACCTACATACAGGAGCACCACAAACAAACTAACTCCCAATGGGCATGCACATTTGCATCTAACATTTTTAAATATTTGTTCACATGCAGTCTTCAATTTCAGAGCAATGGTAACACATTTCATACTGTAAAGACAGGCTAGTGCATTCGACATAGGGGATGCCAGGAATATTATGAAACAATAGCCCCACTGCCTGGCCTCATGAGCAGAGGCGTTGCCAGGGGGGGCTGAGCAGGCTATAGCCCCGGGTCTTTTGGTTGTAGCCCCGGATAGAAGCTCAGGGGCTACAACCAAAAGGCTATAGCTAGCCCTGAATCCTGCCAGTGTCGACATTAGTTTAGCCCCTGATCTTTTCCAGACCTAGCAACAACCCTGCCCAGAGGGCCTCATAAACCCTGCTCATGAGACTGCATAGACTCATTGCCATAGTGTACAGTTTCTAGCATAACACAACCCTGACCACTGGGGCTAATGGCACACATGATTCTCCTCTCACATGTAATATGGCATTTGTATAGCACCTAATGCCATTGATATGGTCTCGGAATGCTGTGCAGTGAACGCCCTTGATGGACCGAAGTCTGAGGTTTGAGAATTGAATGGAAGATTTTTAGAATGTGTGTGCACATTTGGGTCAGCACAAAGGTAGGGCGAGTGGCTAAGTCCCTACTAGTGACTCATGGAGATCTGGCAAGTGGATGGGTGCTGTGATAGACTGTCAGTAGAGTAGGAGAGTCAAGGAGACTCATTATGTGCCCAGCTGGACCGAATTGTCGTGGGCCTCAGCCAGGGCTGGACTGCCCCACCGGGACATCCCCCGGTAGGCCTCAGGCCTGCAGGGCCTCTTTGGAGCGGATGGATACACACGACAGCACATCGCATGATTTTGCATTTGCCTGGGTGGTTTGTGTTGAATTGGCTGCTTGCAGTACCGGCTGCCACCACCAACCGAGGTAGGCACTGCAAATTCTTTTTTTAAAATTCCCAGCATTGCTGGGCCCGCGCCTGCGGATGAGGGCCTCCTGTGCTGGGCACAACACCAGATTGGAACCACACGTGCCAGTGCACACATTGGCAGCGCAGCAGCAGGTCAGCAGGGCCTGCAGCCGACCCGGGCTGCGTGAGGCCTTGGCAAGATCGATCGTGTCCACTGTCGGGTTGACTAAGGTAAGCGATATCACTTCATGAAGGAACTTTTGATTTGCAGGACATTGGATACACGGCACACTTTCAAGGTGAAGTTTAGCTTTAAGATACAAAAGGTGCTGGAGAAGCCGCTCTGAAAGTAGTTCAGAGGCCATAGTACAGAAACCTTTCAGCAGTGCAATGACAATAAGCACTAGTGCAAACATTGCTGTAGCGCAAACATCATATTCTCTTGCTGCATGTTTGCAGCAAGGATGTATTTACCTAGTCCTTTCCTATGGTACAAACATGCATTGAAGTATGTTTTTTGAACTAGGGTGCAACGTTTCTGAAATACCACCACAAATGTTGCTGGCGTGTTTCGCTTCTGGGAATGACTCATAAATTAGGCCGGGAAAGAGCCAAAGTCTCCCAAATCTTCATATTTAGTAACACTGTATATCAAGCGAAAGCCCAAAGGTCATTGGAGTTCATAGTTCACAAGCCCTCAAGCCATAAATAAATGATATGCTGTACTAAAGGTCAAAGCTGCACCCACAGCCCAGTCACTGCATAGAACAGAAGACAAGTTTATTGACACGTCTTGTTATGGTCTGATGGGTAGAACACACCCGTGAGGGGGACCCTCGTGACTGCTTCTCTACAGCCTTCAACTGCTCCTCCTGGAGTTTCCTGTCATTGGCGCAGGGAAAGTACTTACAAGCAAAAAGAGAAAGCAATATGGCTTTTTAAAATCACTCTTTCTGAAATGTGTGCTACAAAAACACACCATTTCAACACATTACTTGAAAAACATTTCTCACAGGCAACCCTCCCTTGGAATCGCTGTAAATTGGTTGGGCTCACTTGCTGCACTCGTCGTTCGTGCCATTTCAGAGAAAATATGTACGCCCATCTACTTTGACACTTCACCAGCTGCAACTGAATAATAATAACAAGCATTGGCCATGCCAACAGTTAGGGCTTTTGTAGTAGGCATGGAAAAGGCACTTGATAGTCACTGTCGTGGTCTTATTACCTGGCCATGTATGGTAGGAGTTGCAAAATGGTGCTAGGGCACCTAATAGCAGTGCTTGGCAAATGCCTAAAACTAACAGAAGACAAAACCACTGGCTTTGCCAATGCTTGTTTTTAACAAGACTACAGTGAAGGTCCTTATATTTAGTGCTTATAAATCGAGTGGCTGAAGGTAAACCTGGTTAAGAAATGTGTATTACACCAGTAGCACTTACAACTCCAATTAAGTTAACTTTCAGAAGACCGTTCTGAAAAAACCCTAGCAAGCACTGCCAGTGCAAAGTTTGGTGGCAAGGCTTAATTAAAGCGAGCTCAAAGAGTTCCCATGAGGAGGTGTTTTGGGTAGGAACTAGGTGGTAATGGCCATAGGGATTGGCATAGCCTTGGGCAGTCACTGGGTGGGCAAATAACCGAACACCACCTAACATGCCCTGTGCCCCTCCTCATATGCCATTTCTCCCTATCTGTACTCCAATGCAATAGTTTCGGCTATATCACAGCCCACACTAAAAATGATAATAGTAAAATAATATTAATAATAGTATCGGGAATGTATATGCAGCTAAATGTGAGATTTCTCCTGCTGCAGTGATAGCTGCGTGCATGTTTGTGTGTTATATAGCTCTTTACGTTATGCCCTTTGACCTTTCTGAAAATCCTGTGATGCTGCTGCTGCAAGGTCAGCAGGGATTTGTTAATGCCATTTATCTCATGTTTACTTCGAGTTGTTTTTAATTTCCTTAACCTTCGCTACCAAATGACATTGGGAAGGAGTGTGAAATGTACGACCAGTAACATGAACATGTAGGTGGCGAAAATCCGAACGAACACAGCAGTCTTTCATAAAGCATGTCATGGCGGTTCATTCATGCTTGTCCTGATGCAGCATTTTTGCCACTGACGTATAAATAACAATAGCAAGCGATGTGAATTCATCCGATTGGAGGAGCGCGAGCAACGCCACAGGTGGTTTTCTCTAACTAAACACGGGAAACCCAGATTCTTCCCCCACCCCCCAAAGCAGCATGCGTGCTTTTTCTCAAGGTCTTGCTCACACCATTGTAATCCTCTGAGGATCCCAATGCACAAAAGCATTTTGTTTTGAAATATTTGTCATTATTTCTCCTATGATAAGGAGCCTTTGAATTCTTGTGCCTCCAGACCTGGGATGGGCTGGCCTATGGGGAACTCTGGAGATTTCCTGGTAGGCCTCTGCACTCTGGAAATTTTTTGTGTGGTGACCTATTTTATTTCGGATTTTTCTCATAGGAAAAGGGTTGGGCTTGCTGAAAATGTGTAACATGGGGCAACTTTGAACATTATAACCAGGGCCTGTTTTGGTTCCCAGTCCACCCCTGGCCTCAGCTGCATTCTAATGGCAGAGGGGATGTGCATTATGAAGCAGAGTAGTGAATTGCTGCATAGGTATACAGGTGAGTGACCATGCCCTGGGCGGGATACAGCTATGTTCCATTGAAATGGAGTGCTGTACGTACCAGTGAGTCCCGGTGGTCTTTGAAATGCAAGCCTGCAGCACTATCCCTGCAGCGAAAAGAATGCTTCTGTCACCCTGATCCAGTACAACAAAGGCATTCTTAAATACATTGAAAGACAAAAGAGGGAAGGAACCAAAGCTTTGAAATGCACATCACATCTAGCGTGTGCCTGCGCCAGTGGCCTGCTTTCTGCCCTTCACGCCCCTGATCGGCCACGATCGGCCAGAGACCTTTACGAGTGGGCTTTTTTTCGACCTCAGAAACTGAGGGAGGCATTGTCAGAAGGAGCACTAGAGGATGGCTTGGCCTTTTTGGCCTTTGCTTTGTGGCCTAGCCCATCCTGGCCCTTCTTCAACCGTCCGGGGCAGCTCGGCAGCAGTCATTGGGCCTGCAGGAATGGGCTCCCAGTAGGCTCTGGCAGACTGATGATTTGCATACGCACTGCCCTCCCTCTCGCCCTCTTTCTCTCTACCAACCCTGTTTACTCCACAGTAGCATCAGCATTGAGATGGAATCAGGAACTGGGTAACTCTGGGAAGATGTGTCTGGGGCGCCTGGCTGCCTGCCAGCAGCAGAGACCTGGCCCTAATAAACAAGCTGTGGCAGACAGGGAAGTGCTGCGAGATTTTTGTAACCCGTGTAGACAGCTTGGGTCAGAGAGAACCTCCTGCTTGCAGCCCTCACACCTGCAGAGAAAAGGATGCTTCTCTCCGCTGATCCAGAACAAAAGTGTTCTGGGGTACAATGAAAGCCAAAAGAGGGAAGGAACCAAAGCTTTGAAATGCACACCCGCATCTAGCCTGCGCCAGCGCCAGTGGCAGTGGCATGCCTTCTGCCCTTCACGCCCCTGATCGGCCAGAGACCTCTCTACGAGTGCCAGGGGTGGGCTTTTTCTCAACCTCAGAAACTGAGGGAGGCATTGTCAGAAGGAAATTCAATGAAAAAACGTTGTTCAAGAGACATTATGGTTACAAGAAAAACTGAAAAGCCCTTGAAATTCGCCAGTTATGGTAAATTAAGCGAAACAAACTCGTGCCACCTCCGTGCACCGCTACGGCTAACATCCAGGACATCAAAGATGACGTTGCATATGTCATTGATGACATCACCGATGACATCACATGAAATTAATTTTGATAACATCTCTAAAAGAGGTTGTGTTTATAATGTTAGTAAAAGATGTCAGGGGTGATCGGGAGACCTATCATGAACAACTTGATGTATTAAAGAATGTACTCATCTGAACAAAACATGATATTGGAGTGGTGTTGTTAATACAGGAACCTAAGTATACATACACATAGGCAATGGCTGCAGCATGCACTATAGAAGTACAATATTTTTAACCTGGTAACTTTGGATAGTAAAATAATTAATGGTACCTTATGAGAGCTTTGAGTAATTATGAACATGGGATAAATAGCTAATAATTCAAGACTTACTACATACTTGTGTTACTATAAAGACTACATATGAAGACCCACAATGCATACAATTCTGAGGTACATACAGGGAAACTTCAGTAAGGAGGAAAGAAACAACGCAACCAAAAGATTACAGTGACATTAGACTTTATAATGAAGTTCACAAATGAATTGTGCATTTGAGTCTTGATTATTTTCCCCATGTATGTGCACCATGAACTGAGGCCAAATTTTAAGGAAAGTTCCTTAACAACATACAAGGTTAATGTCTACATATGTAACACCTTTTGATTTTTAAAATTGTCTCCATCATTGAACAAAACCACGTAGCCTAGATATGATATGTCATTTATAACGTGCCTATACACAAGTGTTTCAAGGCACAACGAGGCAAGGGAGGGGTAACAGAGGGAAAACAAAGACAACGATCTTACTAGGCCAGGTGACATTGAGATTGCGCAGGGGAAGGGGAAAGTGCAGGGGCAAGGATGGAGGGGGCAGTGCAATACATAGGATCAACAGTAAATAAATAAAACAATAGGTCAAACATGCGGCCAGCTTGTGGCAAGTGCAGGGGTAAGTGCAGACATCAAGTGTCAAGAGCTGGGGGGACTGTAGGGCTACAGAAACTGCCCCCAAGTGCAGGGGATGCCCGGGAGGCAGTGCAGGGGTGCAGCTGGCAGGGGAGGGGACCCAGGCCCGAGATCAGATGGTAGACAAGTGGCCAGTGCAGATTCAGTCGAGTTCAGCAGGGGAGACGAGGAGAGAAAGCAGAAGAAAAGGGGAAGGTCTTGATGTGCTTCCGGAATTGGAGATGGGTCTCCTCAAGTTTCAGGGAGGCAGGGAGGCTGTTCCAGAGGGAGGCCCCAGCTGAAGAAAGGGTTCTACCACCAACTCGTTGCTTGGAGAAGCGACTGACCCTGAGGGAGTTGGAGGCGGATGAACGAGGAGCTCGAGAAGGAAGATATTTAGGAAGAGAGAGTTGAAGGTATTGAGGCCCCAGAAGGCCTTGTGGACACTGCAGAGGGTTTTGAACTTAATCCTCGCAGCCACTGGGAGCCAGTGCAGAGATTTCAGTCCTGGAGAGATACGATCCCTGGGCTTGAGGCCAAGGACAAGTCTTGCAGTCCTGTTCTGGATGAGTTGCAGACGGCGGAGAGTAGAAGCAGGCAGATTTAGAAAGAGGCTGTTGCAGTAGTCCAGCCTAGAGAGAAAAAGAGCTCTGGAGACAGTGAGCTTCTGGAGGAAGGAGAGTAAAGGATATGTCGGAGAACAAAAAGAAGTGGCCCAGATATGTGATGTCATCAGTGATGTCATCAATAAAATTTGTGATGTCATCTTTGATGTCCTGGGTGTTAGTCTTAGCAGTGCACTGAGGTGGCGCTAGTTATGGTTGCTTAGCTTACCATAACTGGCTAATTTCAAGGACTTTTCTGTTTTTACTTGTTACCATGACATCTCTAACAACATTTTTTTCATTGAATTTCATGGGTTTTTGCTAGTGCAACTTAACCATACCATCCCTTTAACAACGTTTTTTCAGTGAATATATATGTGGCGATTGTGTGGTTGATTCCTGGCAGTGTGTCTGGTCGCGTTAGAGAGACCCCTTATCCCCAATTCTTACCCGATTAGATTATTGGGGTGATATGCAAGTGTTTGTTCGATTTATGTTAATTGCTATTAGGGGACTGTCTTGTGCCAATGGGCCCTGGCCACCTCCTGCCTCTAGGTGGCGTGATGGTTCATGTAGGTCCATGGAGTGGGAGAGATTAGAGGCCTTAAGGGCTGGTCTGATACTTGCAGACTTTCCCCAATTCCTTCCCATCAGAGCATGAGGCGATTTGGAAAAGTCTATTGGATTCCTGTTTGGCGCCTTCAGGCAAGAAGGGCTGTGTACTTGCACCCTTTCCCCATTTTCTAGTTTTTCCGAATACCATAGAGTTCACATTTGGGGTCGCTGTATGGTCTTTCTCAAACAGCCTACCTCCCCACTACTATGATCCTTGCTCAGTGTTGCATGTTGATCATGAAAGGACAACAAACGTGTATTCTTTCTGGAAAGGAGAGATGTCAGGTTTCTAGGTCTCTGTGATTAGTCAATGATAAGGGAGCCAGTGTCCAGCCACGCTGTTGATATGGTGAGAGGAACTTGCATAGCTTGGGCGAGTTAGATGGATGTTGCATAGAGAATTATGGAGGAACTGCGCCTGTGGAATGGATGATCTTTTCATCATGGGGAGCAGCGTGTGGGGGTGTTTGGTGTACAGTGCTTATGTGACTGGCTGGGTCTGGTGAGATGTGGCAGGTGCTTATGGGCTAAGCGCACTTAACCCAATTGAATACCTTTTTGCAAGTACGCTTAATGAGGCCCTGTTGGTGCCATGTCGCTCTGATTTGTCCATGAATTACTAGTTCACCATAGAAACAAACCTTTTGAAAATTGTCCCCAATGCATTTACAAACAAACACGGTCAGTCAGCTTCGAGAGGAACCCAAATATCTTGCTCGTAGAGAAAGCCTTCCATGGATCAATTTTATTGATATTAAGAAGCCCCGCTGACTCTAAAAGTAGATTGTCCTCTACTGCTACCTTCCACAAAGGTGTAAGAAAGTATATCGGCATATCAACAATGTACTAGTTATGTTGTGTGTTATGTAATATGAATGTACACTGCACCCCCAGCTTTCCTTGAAAATCCCACCCTCTCTCAGTGCTTTGAAGCAAAGTGGTTTGCAAGATGGCAATTTAAAAAAAAAAAAAGAGAGAAAAAGGGGCTGGAACAATGCATCTTTGATTCAGGAGAATTTGGCAGCACTTCTCTTTGGGTTGCCGTGAGCAGATGAGCATTTCCGACAGACATGCTGTGGCAGTCAACACAACCAAATATTATCTTTGCCAGTAATTGCAGAACAAGACAATTTTTCAGCTTCAAATGAAGAGCAGTTAATAACAGTGTTACGATACATTTGAAGAAAAAACACGATGTAAATACCAGAAGCATGTTCCAGCTGTTCAAAGATCAGTACCAAATTATAAGCACTCTCATCAAAAGAATTTCCTGTTGCGGAGAACATCTTTCACTGTCTGCCTTAAATCTAATTAAATAGGTATTTTTATGGGCCCAGCTCAAAACTGTATATTTTGTATTTGAGATTAATATAGATAACAATTATAATGCAGTACATTAGTTGCATGCTTCCAGGGCATCAATTGGCCAACAACAAACATTGCAACCAAGCAGGGTAGCAAATGTGAGAGAGTGGCCAGAGCCTTCTAGAGAAATGCTGGAACGTGGCAAGAGTCCCAAAAAAAAGCACAAGCAGCAAATGCATGCTGTGAAGAATCATGCAGTTCCCTCACTGAAACCCTGCCTAAAGTCACCTCCCAGGTGGCCAAGGGAAGGCAGATGCTTCCTGGTCCTAACCGTGGGCATGGTGTACTGTGGGAGGATCACCTGGGTGGAGACGGGGCCCAGGGTAGTGAGCAGATTCCATGGGGTGATGCAAAGTAGTTTTCCTCTGCTCTAATAGGAAGACAAACTCTGTGTCAAGAGATTTTGGCTTTTTGTAATTTTAATGTCTCTCAACCTTTACAAATGAAAAAAAGAACCTATTAAACCTAAGGTGGTGAACCCTAAATTTGTACCAACAAAGCAGACTATACCAAAAGAAAGAATCTCTTTTGTTTCAAAAATAAAATGCCCTCCTCAATTCCAAGGGGTACAGTACCAAGGATGTCGGAAATATATTCTTCTCTAAACCATCTTTGTCTATAAAAGTTAAAACCCACAGCCCCTCTGTTAAAGTTACTAAGGGAATTGAATCTACCCTTAAAAGTAATCCAGAAGTAGAAAAACCTGACTTTTATGAAAAACACTAAATGTCCCAGATTCCTAGAAGGACTGAGACGAGGCAGAGGTCTGAAGAGGCATGTAAATGTAGTAGTCAAGCAATTTGGCCTAACAGCCATTGCAGGAGTCCAGCAGTTGAAATTAATGGCTCACAGCTCAATCCAATTGCCAAACCTGTGAGGCATAAAAGGCCCCAGCAGGGAAGGAGAGATGGAAGGAGCTGGAGCAGGAGTTGAAAGGCTGGCCGTAGTAGTAGAAGTAGTAGAGGAGAAGTACAAGGCTGCCAGTTCAGGAGGAAGTGTGAGCACAGACGGGACTCCGGAAGGTGGAGACAACAGATTTCCCTTGCAAGTTCTGAGAGGGCCCTGTGTACTCAAAACCTACATGGCCGTGGCTGCACTGAGGAAGACATACTGAGAGTGAAGATTGCCCCATGTGTGCCGAGTTGCTGTGATTGCAAAGCCCTGACCGTGCTAAAACCTGAGGCCCGCAGCAGAAGACATGCCGAGGTACTGGGGAGTGAAGGAGACTTCCAATCAACGTGGCCGGACCAGAGACACCCGTACTGGAGAAGGGTGTGGGTCCCAAGTGAGCCCAAAGTAGTAGCATAGGTCGAGGAAGTTGGGGAAACTAAGCAACCCGCAACCGCTGTGTTCCTGGAGCCGGTGAGTTAAGCTCAGCATTCAGGTTCACTCAGTCATGATGCTAACTGTTACCAGCTCTGAAGTAACGTGTGTTTACTTAAAAGCGAGTAAAAGTTGTTTGTTGCTCTGAATCAATTTCTTAACAATGTAAATGTAGCATGCGCACTAGTTGTGAAAGCTGTAGTGTTTGCGTACGAAGTAAAGATTATATCATATCGATTGTTGAACATTCTTCCTGTTACCAGAGTGGTCGGGTGTCCTTATTTGAAAAGGGAACGCTTGCTAAAAACCAAAAACGTAACATTGACTTTTGACAAGAGTTGCAAGCAAATACAGCATCAAAGGACGGTCGCATGTGGCCAATTGTGTTTCCCAAGAGGAGTCTGAAATCATCTCCATGATAGTATAGGGGAATACAATTATTTGCAACCCTTTAAGATTAAAGATCTATCTTAAAGAGTGGTTGTGTGTGCCTAATTATGTTTTCCCTTTGAAGACTGAACCTTGTAGCATTCTGAACTGTCGTTATTTATTTCAAGGAGTTATTCCACTGACTAGGAAAACAAGCATTTATCCAAGCAAATGGGCAAACCCTTTCCATAGTGAAACCAGTCCTGTTTGACCCCATCCACCTAATCTGGGAAGTCGCCAACGGTCCAGTGGCCTCTCATACAAGTGTGGCATTGTTACCTGAAGCTGAAACATTGGCACTACAGCTCCTGGGTAGTTACTTGAACAGAGAAGGTGTGACTCAAACTGGGGAAGGGAGCCGGGTGCTTATAAAGATTATTGAGGAAGTAACCTGTAATGCTGAAGCTGAGAGGATGTCAGTCTTGGGGCAGAGGCATGTTATACTTGTGGCAATGAGACAGATGCAAGAGGCAAAGAGGCTGACCTTTTTATGTAACTTACATAAATGATGAGTGCCTTACTTACCTTTAGAGGTTGAAGTGTCTTGTCCTTAAATGCCTAATAATTCTGAAGTACAAAGCAGATGTAGGAATACCTGAACTGCAGTGCTGTATAAAGTTGTCAATGGATGTCACAGTGAAGTGGTACGAAGAAGTGGCATACTGTGGGGCAAGAGTGAGTTTTCGCATAGTAACTGTAGTAGAAGAGTGGTTTTTGGAATGGAAGCAGCAACCCAAAGAAAGGCGCCCTGACAAATATACTGCAGAGGTCCTAACCTATTGTAAAGTTGTAGAGGAAGAAGTTCTGTACCTATTCTTTGAAGTGTGGTGAATAATCTAGGAAAGAAGAGATCCAAGATTACAATCGGTGCTATTTTTTTGGCTGAAATTGGAAGGGGATCGTTTACCAAAACCAGAGAATTGCCATCAGTGGATTTTTGTTTGAACTTTTGTTTTGACTTAGAACTGGTTCAAGACCTTTCTTTTTGTTTGAACATTGAGAAGTTGACTTTAGAACCTGGGCAAGGGATCTAACCAGGACAGGTGAAGGTCATCCAAATATTGTTCATTATCTTGTGTTGCTTTCTTACTTTATTTGAATGTTGGTTGTTTATAGTGCGGGCCGGTTTACCCATGATTCCCTTGGCCTTTAGAATAGACAGCAAATTCCCTGGTAGAGTAGGGCAAGCAAGGCTTGATTTGCAAACGTTTATTTTAATAAAATGTCTAATTTGAGGAAACTACAAGCAGTTGTCCGCCATGCATTACTGACCCCTCACACTGCTTACAATTAGTGTCCACACTGGAAAATTCACTAAATTATCTGGTCTTTAACTGCATATATTACTTGTGCTCAAAATTCCCAAGTGTGCTGGCCTTCAGCAAATTCAGACTTGAAGGATTCCAGACTCCTTTGTATTGAAAACTGAGGATTTTCCACTTTTCTGCAGAGGGAGTGGATGGAAGCAGCTGTCACAGAAGCAGTACAGCTAGGGCTGCTCACCATCACTTACGGTTGAGGCCAAAACAAGAACCACAGTAGAGGGCTGCTGCTGCCCTACCGATAGAGACCGGCAGAAGAGCTCCCCATGGAGGTACCAGTTGAGGTCTCCAAGAATGATGCTGGTAAGAGCCAGCTGTATCCGATTCCTGAGCGGGTACAGGGTGGGAAGTTCCATGCCTGTGTGTGAGTAGGCCCCCCCACTCCCTTATGATGGCACCAGCCCAGTTTCCCATGATAGGGGTAGTCAAGGGCATTTGCTTCCCACCTGTGTCATCTACCTGCTTACTAGTGGAGAAGCACTGGGCATGTGGGGGGGGGGGCGGGAAAGCATGTTCTCTCGCTCTAGGCCTCAAACACCTCAGTATCCTTAGAAAAGTGGCAGAGAGCATGGTATGAAGGGTCTATATACGCCACCATCCCGCCCAGCCTAGTGTAGTGTATCCACAATGTTTCGACTTGACACACGCCTCAAATATCACTGGGGGAAGGGGCAGAGGGAAGCACCAGAATGCTGGGACCAGTGCCCCTTCCCCTTCCAGACTAGAGCATAAACATGAGGGGGCCTTGGAGCACATGTTGGCTCAGCTCCCAGCTGCCCATTCAGTTTCTTCCCCAAAAACTTGACTAAACCATGACCTCCCCCAGACATACATACCCATGAAAGCGAGATGTGGTGAAGTGCAACTATCACAGAGGAAGGTGATGGAGTGTTAAACACAGGTGGGGGGTTGAGTGACACAGATGGCCTGGATTGTGGTAATCATTGCTGATCAGTAAAGTTATAAGGCCAACCATAGCAACCACTCACAACCCCTGCCGATAAATCCAATTGGAAAACAGTGGTTGAAAAGGGCAATAGAAGAAGTGTTTACAGGTAAGTTAAGACCTTAGTTTGGGGTCATTGCCCCCACACCGCCCGAGTCTCCACTTGGCCAGCAACCTTACTGTCCCAGGTCTAGTCAACCTAACAAGCCCAAGAAATCCTAACAAGTTATCTCTTTAACTGCACCCCCTTATTTGAGAACTGGAAACAACTGCTAACCCCTATCCTGGCACTTATGTAACCTTTCGATTTCTCTTGCCTTTGAATGGTTGCTCCCTTCTGGAACAGATGCCTATAAACCCCAACATCTACATCTCTGCACAGTCCCAGAACCTCCCTGTGCCCCTTCTCGCCATCGTCCCTTCTTGCCCCCAAATTCTGGAACACTCTTCCCCCGCACTACAGATCTTCCGTACCAGGTTAAAACGTCACCTTCTCTCTCTGTTCCCCAACCTTCCTCTTGCCGCCATTCACGTCACTCCCATGTATTCATCTTGTTATGTGCAATTTATTCTATACTTTCTGCAGCGCTTTGGAGAAAGTGCTATATAAATGACAATAAAACACAAATACAAAGCGGGGAAAAAGATGAGTTAGCATTAAGACGGTAGCATGCTAAAGTGTATGTAAAGACCCAGTTAGAGTTCAATTTATCTGGAGCTAACATTTAAAAAGAGTCATTATGAAAGAAATGTGGTGTGCAGCCTTTTCTTGATCCCATGTTTACTTTGTGGCACTTAATGTGTTGCTCTTCTCCCCTACCCATCACCTTGCACTCACTTTTACTTGTCTGAATGCTCGAAATATGCTCTCACATGTTTTATGCGTCTCTTTTTTGTAAGTAATACTGCGTAATTGGAAAGTCAAAATAAAAAAGTTGTAATTATAGTCTGTCAGAGGTCACGTGATTAGGAATATAAGGAATGTGAACTTGGAAGTGAGATCATGGAGGGACGCAGCACCTGTAGCAGCGGGAAGATGGCAGTATTGGCCGTCCTCCAACTGGAGCTTCCTCGTAGAAATTAATCAAGTGATTGGTGCGAGGGACATCTTTGTCTAGGATGGACTCATCTGCCCACATTTTTTAACTGTACAGTGTTGGCAGCCGGTTCTACAAAATGTACATCTTAGATAGCCATTACAGTTCCATGAGTCACAGGTGGATGAATTTTATATCTCCAAAATCACCTGGAAATTACCTATAAAATGGTACATAGATGAAGTCAATCCACCTTTTGGTTACTGAGAAAAAGGCCTAAATGATAATTGTCCTTTTAAATTAATTGTGAATCTTCATGTGGGACAAAGGCCCTCCTCCTGCCTTCCGGCCATTTGTTTTCACTGGGTCAGCCCGTACCCAGAGTTGTTTTGTTGTTATCAGTCTCATTTGTGTTGGAAGCTTGCTCTTTGAAGTTGTTGCCCCCTTTTTCACACACGGGAACTTCTCTTGCAGTCAATGCCTTCTGAGCCAGCAGGTCTAGAGAACACTGAATTTCGACACCTTTAGCATGACACTTTATTTCAGTTGGTGATTAGATGGGAGATGTGACATCCAGGCTGGGAGTGGGACATTTCCTTGTGAAGTTTCCCACAGCCAGCAAAAGGGTTTGTCTTGGGCTTGCATTTTTTCATGAACACAAAGTGGCTTTTCAAATGTCACTGGAGTTTTGTATGTGAAGCCTAACATACATTGCTTTTTCTCAACCTGCACATCATGTCTTTTCCCTGACATTTTTCTGTTAGCAGTGATACATTTTCACATTTAAACTGCTTTTATTTGCACACACCTGTGCAAGCAATTTTCGTGTCGCTGTTTAAAAATACTGTTTGGGAGGGCGTGGCCTGGAGCTCTGATGATTCAGATGCTCCTTTAAGAGCCCGCCATGACAGGCCCGCTGCGTCGCTGATTTCATATGTTCTAATGGCGAGATAAACCCCCAAATTTCACCTGGGGGTGTCTGAACCCCTGTTGCCCACAGCGACCTCGATTCCAGAGCTGCCCGAGTTTGGGAAGCTGGCCCCCAAAGCTCCAAAAGCAACAGCCCCTCCGCCGTCTGAATCCAAAATGGCGGACGGAGCGCGAGAGCCTGACGAGTGGAGGATCCGGCGATCGTCTAACCAGCAATTGGGGCAGTACGGACTTCAGCCACGGACCTGGCCTGGGGGCCCCCCACATGCGGGCTTGACAGCGCAGCACCTCCCTGAGGCCCACCCGCACTCGCTCCGGTGCCTGTCAGCAGCTCCACCCCCGCTCCATGAGCTCTGAGACGACTCCTGAGTGCGCCTGCTGGTGCGGGCCCCGCGGGCAGATGACAGCGTTTGCGGAAGGGAGTCCCATTGTTCTCGGCGGCCTCCCGGATGCTTGGAGGCTTGCTCCCGGATGCGTACTCCGCAGGGTTCTGAGTCGGGCACTGTGCCTCCGCAGCGGGCTATGGGCCTGAGGGTCTCGGCCTCCCGAACCGACCGCCTCAGACCCTGGGAGGGCCCCCTTACCATGGGGAGCTGAGACCTTCAGAAGCGCCCTTTCCCCCCTGTTGGTGGCTATTTCCCTCCAGGGGCGCCCCTGCCCACTCTGCCTCCCCCCATTGCCGCTCACGGACCATCCCGCCCCGGCAATATCCTCCACACATTAAGCAAAGCCAACTAGATCAAGGGACCCATATCCTCCTGCCTAGATTAAACCTCGGACGGCCTTTGCATCCAAACTGAACGCTGAGGGTCATCAATGGCCCCCCCCCCCCGGCTCTTCCCGCTCTGCGGCCCACTCCTCCTGGGGCGCCCCGGCCCACCGTGCTCCCCCTATCATCGCTACAACATAACCACAGGAATCGGCGTTCCAAGGCAGCAGACTGCAATTCACGGAACCGGTCAGTCTGCCAAACACCAGTGGCAGTCCCGCTCTACCTGCCTCGACACCCCCGCTCACGCTTTGGAGGGTCCTCGAGCCCACTTGAGGATCCAGACATGCAACGATATCGAAACAATCGAAGACGGGCAAGAACTCGGACATCGTAACCATGTTCTAGACATCGGATAAATGGAAGAAGCCCGACCCCCTGAAAGCCACCCCACCAAAACCTCAGGAAGACCGAGGCTCCCTAGCTACTAAAGGGGACATACTGGCCTTCATGGCCAACATTAAATCCGAAATCAGATCCTGCATGACAGAGCTTACCACCAAGCTAGAACATACGGATCAAAGGGTGAATGAGTTGTAGCAAAGGCTGGGAGAGATCAACGACCGCTCTCAGGATCAGGCAGTCGTGCTGGGGGAAATCCAGGGTTCGATACGATCCCTACAGGACAAGTACGAAATCCTCGAGTTCAAGCAGGAGGATTTGGAAAACAGAGCCCTGCGCAACAACCTCCGAATTCGTGGTGTTGCATCCACTGTACCAGACAAAGACCTAGCTCAATATGTGGGAGACTTCTTCCAAGCTCTGCTTCCGCAGCTCGATAAATCACAACTCCTCTTGGACCGCACTCACAGATTGTGACCACGACGAGGGGTGGACTCGGACCTTCCTACAGATGTAATAACAAGGGTACATTTCTTTACCACGAAGGAGGCAATCTCAGCCATCAGGCACCCGAGACAAACTCTCCTTTCAGGGGTCACCCCTCCAAAGATACCAAGACCTCTCCCTACTCACCCTCCAGAAGAGGAGGGCCCTCCGGCCCCTGGCGCTCTTCCTTCAGATATATGCAGCGCCGCATACAGCAGGGCTTTCCTCATTGCTTGCACGGCACCAGTGGTTTACAATCCCGGCTTCGTTTACCACTGGTTGCCATGACTTTGTGCATTTTACGCATGCGCGTAGGGATCGCATTTCCTTTTCTACCGATGCGCATTCACATACCAGGGACACAGCTCCATTCTGCGTCTCTGCCAGCTCCCGACACATCGTTGTCCTCAGCGTTGCCGACCTGTAAGGTAACTAATGGCTGTTCTTAGTCCATAGCCACTCAGCTACTGGGGAAGGCATTTTTATCTCATTCCTTCTTTCATTTTCTATTTCCCCTCACAGAAGTTTTACAGTCTTGGCATCTACATGCGCGCATGGTTTCTCCAGCACGCGCCGCAGCAAGATTCCTTACTTGCACTTAGAGGCACGTACAGCAGAGGCACCTCCTCCAGCTTAAGGTACCACTTGTCCTCTATATGGTGCTTTTTAGGGGGCCTATCACTTACTTTAGCCCCTGTTTTTGCTTCTTTCCGCAGCACCCTGCTGTCACTTTAAACCTCACCATTCCAGATGAGGTGATCATCATATTCTACACGTCCTTAGGGATTTTCCTAGGACTCAGTCAGGTACAGGTCAGTACTTGTCCAACAATATGAGAAAACTAGTGCGATTACTTGTGTGGTCCATTGCTTTAGACATTGACATTGTTTAGTACATGTCTTTTTAACCACTGCGTTTGTTATAACCTTTCCTTTACACCACATTTAGTAACCACAGTCCCCCTCCATTTTTTCTACAGGGGCACCCTTTCCTTTCCTTGGCTCCATGAAGAAGGCTGTGACCCACTGAAAGCCGAAACGTCCTGGGACCTTTTTCACCCCTCCTTAGGGGGGGTTAGTTCCCCTCCAAATCTTAGTTTAGATTCATTCAGTGACTTCGATCTACATTCCGGTCACCCTATAGCCTGGCTAAGCTAGACCTCCCCAGGGTCTCCACTTTAGAGGAACAAGAGGTGTTGTGTTGTTTGCTACTTAGGTGAGGGTTACACACTCCTTTCTTAACCTGTTGCATCTTTATGGCTAACAATAAGAAATTCAAAATGTATTAGAAACAATGAGATGTCTTGTACAGATGTGTCTCGCTCTCTCCGATTGTTACCATGCAGCATTTTCATGCACTAATGTGTTTTAGGCATTGACCTACATTGACCGCATACATGTTTTTCTATTGTGGTTTGTTATATGGGTTGAATCAGTACACCCTTTCATTTACAAGAAACAGTTATTTTCAGAAAATGTTATAAATGATGAGGACAGCAACTTAATAAAAACTGTACCTCCTCGTATTCACCAGTTTACGCATGTGTATTTTCCTCCTGCATGTACACCTACCCTAGGAGATGCTTAAATAACGCCACCGTAGGGTAGCCATCACACTAGGTCGATTTGCAATAAAATTAGTTGCAATTAGCTCTGACTTCAACAGCCAGGACACCCCCTCTTTGTATACATTTATCTATAGCCCTTCTGTCCTGGGTCTGTTTAGGGCTCTCCCTCCTGTGTATATTGCTCTTCCTTCAGCAGCAGCAGATTCGGTACAGATGGCCGTTCCCAACCGCCCAGCAATTCTCATTCAACGGCACACTACGCAAAATCAGCCAGCTTGAAGACGCTAGCAAGATCATGCGATCCTCCGCACCTGTGGAGGACTCTTGACCGGGATCGAGGGACCCGGGGGACCAGGATCTGGAGGCTCTCCCAAAGCCTAGATGTTCCTCTTGGTCCAAAGCCCAGCGAAACAGCAGGAGAAAATAGAGTGGAGATGAAATCATGGCTGGAGCGTCACCCTCCCCCCGGGGCTGTCCACTAAACACCATTGCAGAGATGCCTCGCCGTCCTTGACACAGCTGCAGATGATCCCGTTTGACGCAGTGGGCCCGGTTCACTGCCCATGCCCAGTTCCAAGGTACATTCCATCTCCTGAGTCCTTGGCACCCCAGAACTTTTGGTATCTCAACAATTGGCCCTGTTGGCCAGGAGGATGGCCACATTCACAAAATTGGCCCCTCCACCAGTTAAAGTTACGCTCCCCCGTTGGGGGCACGTGTTAAAACTCCAAGAGCAAAGTGACTTAGGGCTTACATTCCTCCGGGATGTTGGTTAATCAATTCTTCCCCAGCCCCACCCCCCCGAACATTACAGCAAGGGCGGACCAAGCACAAGGACACCAGAACCTAAAGCGGAAGTCGATCCTGAAAAAGCTGCAGGACGAGGATGCAGCAGTAGCTCTGATACAAGCGACTCACTTACTTCCTGAAGACTGGGGACGGTTCCGCTCTGGATGGTTCCCCCTACAGTTCTTCGCTTCGGGGAACTCCAAGAAAAGTGGCACGGCAATTCTCTTTAGAAAGGGCCTGAACCCTCAAATCCTGGATACCAAGTCATGCCCAGAAGGCCGATTCATAGCGGTCAAGTGTCAACTGCTTGGAGATATCTACTCCTTTGTCTCAATATACGTCCCCAACACCGGACAAGCGGCTTTCTACGACACGGTGGGCACCACCTTATCCTCCTTCATAGAAGGCCAAGCTATAATTGGGGGAGACTTCAACGGAGTGCCAGACCCCACGAGGGACAGGTCACACCCCCCTACTCCCGGGGACTTCACTCAAGCACTCAGCCTCCTACGCCTGTTTAGAACACTCAAGGTGGTGGACTCATGGCGGATCCTCCATCCCTCTGGAAAAAGACTATTCCTTCTATTCCTATGTCCATCGGACCTTCTCGCGGATAGACCTCCTCTTGACCTCTGCTCAGGTACTCCCCTTCACTGTAGAGGTATCCATCGGCCTCCGGATCCTGTCAGACCATGCCCCAGTAACCATGGACATCGGAGCACACATTCCGAAGCTTAATTCCCCCCCCCCCCAAATGGGCATTATATGACCCAATGCTTAATGAAATGCCGCTCAGGGACACAATTGCTAAAGCAATCATAAACTTTCTTAAGGAGAACCCGGTGGAAAACACCTCCCCCGTCAACACCTGGGACGCCCTAAAGGCGGTGATCAGGGGTGAAATAATTGCACAGGGGGTGGCATTTCATCGCAAACAGTCTCCAGACCCGCCAAGCTTTGGAAGAAGAGCTCAGATTAGCGGAAGAGACTCATAAGGTGAAAGACTGGTCCCCCAGGACACAGCGAGCCATCCGCATTGCCAGGAAAAAACTAGATGCTCACTGCGCCGAGCATACAGCCCACCTTATGGCCAAAGCCAAACAATTTTATTAAGCCAAGAACAACAAGGCTAACAAGCTGCTGGTAGCCAAACTAGCTAAAGCTAAACGGACCAGCACCATTGTTGGCCTCCGAGATGCACAGGGGACAATTCAATATGCGGAACCTGAAAAGCTACGCGTGGCAGCGGAACACCTGTCCCAGGTAATGGCGGCTCCCCCGGAACCGGAGCGAACAAAAGGAGTACTTGCGGAAGGCGGCCCTCCCTCACCTACGTGACTCACCTAGGGAAAGCCTGGAAGCCCCGATTACAGATGAGGAGGTTGATGTAGCGATTAAGTCCCTCAAGTCCCGGGACGCACCCGCAAAATGTTCAGAACTTGATTGAGGGAGGCCTTGAAACCTTAGACAAGCTATATGAAGGTGCCCTCCCCTGCACATTCGAGCAATGTAAGGAGCGATTCCAACTTAAAAAGAGGGACAGGTTCACATACTTTCAGCTACGCCATTGGTGCTCACATCCGCAGACCCTCCGAGTGGCTACGCGCCCCCTTTCAGCCCTTGAACTAACTCTCAAGGACCTCCCATCTCGAGGCAGAATATCTACTTTATACAGACGCTTCTCGGAAGACTTCCTGACCACAAGGACCCGGGCATTGGCTCAGTGGGAGGCAGACCTGGGAGGCCCATTGGATGATCAAGCTGGGGGGGGGGATATCTGGTCACAAACTCATACAGCATCTACCTGCGTCACCAGTAGAGAATGCGCGTACAAAATCTTATAGCGCTGGTGCTACTCTCCACCACATGAACAACTCCCTTGATCCCCTTTGTTGGAGGGGATGCGGCCGACCAGGCTCCTTCTTCCACATGTGGTGGGCATGCCCGAAGGCCCAACAGTTTTGGAAACAATGCCTGACGGTCATCGAACAAATTACCCGGACCCCGCTCCCCCTCGACCCTTGGCCCGTTCTCTTGGGGACCCCGAGCCCGGGGACTTACCCGCGCTCAGGAAACGAAGCTAAACTACTAACCCAATGTCTCTTGGTGGGGGAAATAGTGATCGCCCGCTTCTGGAAAGCCCCGGAGGGCCCCTCGATGATCCAATGGTGGGGAACACTATGGGACATCCTGATTGCCGAAAAGGTGACTACGGCAAAAGCCGGAATCCTCCACCGCTTTCAGAATATCTGGGCCCCAGTGCTAGAATATGACCAGAGATTCCCCGCTCTGACCTTTAAGCCCACTAGCGCCCGGCAGGTCCTGGGGGACCACGACCCCACTTGAAAGGAGAGACACAGAACGAGGCGGACAGTCTGAAGCACAAGTGTTCGGGAAACTCACTGGTATTTTGGGAGGGCGGAGGCTCCGGGAGGGGGGACAATACAGGGAAGAAATAAATGTTATGCTATGTGTTGCATTTGCTGTATACTTGTTACCTTGCCTTGGTTTAAAATAAACATATTTTAAAAAAATATATTGTTTTCCATGTGAAAGGGATCTTTGATTCCTCCTCCTTTTGTAAATTAAAATGCTGCTTTTCCTTTGGAAATGACAGGTAGGCCCCTGTTCCACATGGCTCTTTAATTTTACTTGAAAAACAAACAAAAGACAAGCTGTTTTTTCAGTGTTTAAAATTCTGCTTTTCATGTGAAAAGGCACTTCTGTTTGGGCCTTTGAATGCACCCCACAACATAATGGTATAATATAATAGCGCCCACCACAGCAGTGCTTCGTTATCACATGCAACGCCTTCCGTCTCTGGTTATCGGCAGTGATATCTGAGTAGATATTGGGTCTCATTACGAGTTTGGAGGTAGCCATGCCATTTTTACCAGCATGGCTACCCCCAAACTCTGGTCCGGGTCCCAGAAAATGGAATTACAGGGCCATTCCGACCTTTGCGGGCCCGGTAATTCCCAAGCGTGGGACCCGGTACGTCCCCATTCCCATTTGAGCCCCCATAGGTCTCAATGGAGAGGATGGTAACAACGGTCCCATCAATAACGTGGCTGTTGCTACCATCCGGTACTGCTCGCGGGTGGCGCTCTGCAGTCTGGTCTGACCAGGCGTGCAGAGCGCCCCCCGTGAGCAGAACTCGTAATGTTGCGGTGAGGTAACAACGGCGCCGGTAGCACTACCAGCGCAGTTGTTGCCTTACCTCAACACTTATAATGAAGCCCATTCTCTTTAATTTACAGGAACAATATGACTGACCCATGAGTCAACACAGAAAGTGGGATATTCTGCAACTATTGCTTCTAATTATGAACTCTATGCGCTACCTTAAAGACAAGTGCACCCGGGTCCAAAAAAGTGACTCGTACAAATCATATATCCTCATCACATAATGCAGGATAGTGATAACTACACTATCCATCTGTTTCCGATCATTGACCGTGCAATACCAAGAGGACTACATCTTGCTAATTTGTAGAACCTCATTTACATTGCCTACATAATCTGACAGATACAATAATTAAGACATCTTTCTCTGAGACGTATTACAAGCGATATACCATATCCGTGACGCATGTACAGATTGTGGATTGACAATTGTTCTTTCTGCTTTTTTCTTCTCTTCTCCCCATACAACTGCCACTCCCCAGCTCTGTGTCAATGTCTACAGTTGGTAACATTATTCAGTTATTTATATTTTCTTTACATACTGCTGTCTTAATAACTGGGTTAATGGATTGGATAACCACATTAGAGATCACCGACACCTATAACCTGACCAAGAACTTCCCGACAGTGTCAATGAAGTCAGAGGTTACCTAGGTAAATTCCCCAATAAAACTGAGAAGGTTATTTTTAAGATTCCGACTGAATCAGCTAAAGGCAAACGAAGTAAAGGCAATAAGGGGTCAATCCACTTCTAATACATGCGGCTTTTGTAAAGACACAGAAAAAGTAGAAACAAGCCGTCACCTTCTACTAACTTGCACTGGAACACAGTGAGATACCTGGGCAAAATCTAGATACCAGGGCAAAATTTAGAATTCATTCTCATCCAATGAAGAAGAGACTTGGTGGACTTTACAGACGAGTGGCGAAAAAACACACTGGGTCACTGGAGTGGCTTCTTTCATGAAACGCATTGACTTAGACCATTTCAATTAGTGAACTGTCCTAGCCATGAACTAAGGATAGAGTTTTTCTAATTTTTCTCTTTTGTAAAAATTGTTATACAATTAAATAAAATAAAAAAATAGAATTTAATAAAATGAGTTAATCGATTTGCTTATTTTATTTCCCCTCATTTTCCTTTTTTATTATTGTGCTACATAACAAATCAATTCATGATTTAGGTTTAACAGGATTGTCTGATATGGCATTTTCGAAATATGTGCATATAACGACTGTTAGAGCCTTGAAGACCACCACAGGTCGAAACGCGTGTCGGCTATGACTGCATAGTAATAAAAAAATCAAGAGACTGGTTTTACAGAAATACTCACTGTGCTTTATAATATATAGAAGGGACAATCCCATTCTGGGTCTGGACTGGAACACAGGCATACACTACAGAGATTAGAGGAGAAGGGTTTCACTCTAAGTGAAGAGAACAGTCTCCACAACCATCAATCTGGATTCCGAGCATACAGCGGCACGGAAACTTCTCTTCTGAACACCTGTGAAGAACTGCTCACATCTCTTGACTCTCTCTCCGGTTGTCTTCATTCTACTTGATTTTTCCTACATGGTCAACCGCTCCATCCTCATAAAACAGCTCCATGATACCCTGGGTATCTCGGAGCGGGCTGACCTCCTTCCTAATTGACTGTTCATCCCAGGTTATTCTGGGCATCTTCTCCTCCCCTAACTCTTTCTCCACCTGTGGTGTCCCCCAGGGCTCCAACCTTTCCTGCTGACTCTTTAACACTTACTTTGCTCCACTGGCACCCTCATTCCCACCTTCTCCCCCAACTTCCAGTGCTATGCAGACGAGACAACTCTTCAAACTTCCCTCTGGCCATCGTACTTCTTCCATCATCCCGGACTGCATATCTGCCATCCAGTCCTGTTGCACTTCCAAGAATCTTTGCCTCAATGAGAGCGCAACTGAGATCCTGCCTATTGGGACCCCTGCTCCCTCTTTCTTCCCCTCACACTGGCCCTCTTCTATGGGCTCTGCCCCTTCTACTTCACCTGAAACCAGAAACCTTGGAGTCATCTTCGACTCATTTCTCGCCTTCCTCCCTCACATTCAGGCCATTGCCAAGAAGTCCCACTTTCAACTCTTCCTTCTCAAAGGAATTCTCCCTTTTCTCACTTCCCCCCAGAAGCTCAATGTAACCAGATCTCTGGTTCTCTCTATGCTAGACTACTGCAATAGCCTTCTCTTGAATCTACCCTCTTCCTCCCTACGACCCCTCCAGCTAATCCAGAATAGGGCAGCAAGGCTTATCCTTGGCCTCAAGCCCAGGTACTGCATCTCTCCTGCCCTAAAAACTCTCCATTGGCTCACGGTTGCTGCAAAGATCAAATTCAAATCCCTCTGCATCATCAATAAGGCTGTCTGGGGCGGGACCTCGCTATCTGCTCTTACTAAATACTCTCCTGCTAGACCTATACATTCCTCTGGTACCAACTCTCTGTGTGGCAAGTGTTTTGCTAAAGCGAGAGCCGGTGGCCGATCTCTTTCATCAGCTGGCTCCTTCTTGTGGAACAGCCTCCCCTTTCGTCTTGAGCTGGATCTCCTCAAATTCCAGAAGCGCCTCAAGACTTTCCTTTTCACCTCCTCCTACACTTCCTCCCTCCTCTGCTAACCCCACAGTTGCTGAGATTGGTGACCAGGGCCCTTGTGTCCTTCGGGGCCCTGGCATCCCACACCTAATTGCCTTCAGCTTCTGCGAACCCTCAGCACTTGCCTTGTCACCCACCGGCCTATGCCACTGTAGGGCTGCACTTTTACTGCAGATGATTGCTCCCTAGCACATCCTACACTGCGCACTTCCATCTGCTGCTCACTCGCAGACACTCCAGGACTTACCCCCCCCAACGCCCGCTTCCCCTCTCCCTGCACTTGCACGCTCCGACTGCTCACGAAGACTAGTAGGTCCGTCTTTATCCTCCAGTGTATCAATTGTTTTCATTCCTGTGTTCCCTACATGGTGCCCTGAAACACAATGTACTTGTTGTATAAGTGCCTAACAAATGCAAAATGAATAAATGCAAATTTAAGCAGGTTGGAATAGAATACCTGGGTCACATGATCTCACACAATGTCCGACAGAGGGAGTAATCCAATAAAATCAAATTACTTGTTAACAACATTAAAGGATACACCTGAACTAAACGATAAAGACAAGCTGCATTTGTTACTAGGCTTGGCAGAATATTACTCCGAATGTGTACCGAACGTTGCAGACAAAATGGTAAACATGAAGTCCCTACTAAAGGACAGAGCTAAATACGAATGGGACGCATAATGTGCCCAGGAATTTTGTATGATCAAGGCTGACCTGAACCAAACGCCGTTGTTTAAGAATTTCAAGGTGGGGAGACAAACAGAAGTTCAACAGGTGCCAGCAGTACTGGTTCGGTCACAGTACTAATACAAGTTGCAGACAACAAATAATATGTCATAGCCTTTGCTTCCAGACTCCTGAAGTGAGCAGAGCTCAATTATCTCTACTATTGAGAAAGACTGCCTTGCAATAAAGTGGTTGATTGAAAAATTTAGAACGTTTTTGTGGGGATTGAAATTCAAAGTGCGTAAAAATCACTGAATGAAATACTACATAAAAAGTGTCTAGACATAGTTTCCTTAAGAAGGAGACGGGTGTTCTCATTCCAGGAATATATAATTGATGTGGACTGCTTTCCTGCAAAGAAAGATACGCCTGTGGACAGTTGGTCAGATATCGTGATTATGTGCCACCTCGTTTGGTGGCACATAATGGAACCAATTCCCTGGATGAGGAAAATGATGAAGACGACTATTGTTTTGAAGTGTTGAACAGAGCATAGTTTTAAAGGATGAACGGAATGCTTGTCTGGAAGAGAAGCAAGTGCTGAAAAGTGTGAGAAAGGATATAAAGGTGAATGGATCCATATAAAAAGGTAGTGGAGACAGATATGGAAGGCAGGTGGCTATTAGAGAGGAGTTGCAAGTAAGGGGTGAATGTGTCATGAGCAGCAACAGAAAAATATCTCCTTGTGGTGCGAAAGAAGAGAACATTGTACATGTGGCCTATGAGGGACCTCAATGCATCACCAAGACCAAGCAGAGTGCTCAATCAGCATACGGGTGGCCTGGATGCGATCTGGAGGGCTAAAAGGTGGTGAGGAATTGCATTTTATGCAATTTGAGTGAAACCATTCTAAAATGGAGGGAAAGTACCATGACGCCAATGTCCACTCCATGCATGACCTGGGAAAGGGTTGGTATGGATAAAGGTGGACCAATTCATAATCGAGGTGTACCACAATATTGTATTGTCTTGATGGACATATTATCAAAGTGGGTGGAAGTGACAATAACCAGGAATATATCCACAAAGGAAGTAATAAACTTCATAGAAGAAGTCTTTAAAAGGGAAGAGTATCCCAAAGAAATACTAACCGATAACGGTGTACAGTTTGAATCAAAACAAATGCAAGATTTTCTTGAAAAGAATGGCATTGTGTTCACATCAATCAATATACCACCCCCAGACCAATGGGTAACGGAAAGGTTCAACAAAGTGATAAAGGATTGCATTACATGGGCCTGGGCCAGCAATGAGAATTGGGAAAAGGCAGTTATGGAGAGAATAGCCCATAGGTCCTCACCACACACTACCACAGGCTGTCCCCTTTTGAAATAAATAGAGCAAAAAACCCAACAGCAAACTGTGCCCACCTTGGTTAAACATAGCAAGGTGGGTCTGGAAAGATTTAGAAAAATCTAGATCCATCCACATCAGGGAGAGACAACGCTACAACAAGATGAAACCTGATGAGAGGAAGGCAGTGAAACATAGTGACATAAAAGGAGAGGTGGTGAGAGTGAAACTGCCTGCTCCTCTTAGTAGAGGGCCAATGAAGTGGTCACTGCCCGGGAAGGAGATTCAAGAGTTCCATGGGGCTGTCAAGACAGAGGATGGGAGGATATGGAATGTGATTAGAGTAGGTGATAAAGTCAAGAAGTGTTATGGAACAAGGAAACACAGAGGATGGTAAGGTGCCCAGGGCATTTTAAGGATTATGTTGATTACAGGTGAGGGAGATGTGTAGTATAGCAGTCCTTATGCAAAGTGTGGAGAATGGAGTTAAAACAGAAAAGGTTGAATGAAGAAGAGCGAGAAAACGTGAGTAGAGAAGAGACGGTTAAGTTGAGAGGGTCGGCCTGAAGACTGCTGTTACGGTTTGCAATTTAATGGACCTAAATGTAAAATAAATACCCCTTTCACGAAGTTGAGTCAGTCGTGGATAGCTCATAACCAAAATTAAAAGAGTGCATCCTCTGCACTTTTTCTGTTTGCGTTACTTTTTGTGAATTGGTCAGTGAAAACTTAATTTTGATATCTATATTAAAACACCAAGTGCACGACATTAGTCATTTTGACACTTTTCTTTGGATGTCTCTGGTAGTCAAGGTTCAGACCTCTTTTCATTAAGCCTTAATATTTGCTGTGAACATGTGCCAAAAGGAAAGGATCTGACCTTTTTAACCAACTATTTAAAGCAACATGTCATCAGCATGAAATTGTCATGAACTTTACCCGAATCTGTCACTCAAAACTCTTTAAAATGTGTTTGAACCCTAATTAAGTGAAAATACAGGCCTATCGCGGTTGACAAGATTTATTCTCACATGCTTATTGTTGAGGAATGTATGACTGCATCAAATGTAATGGATACAGTTGCCACACATTGAGAGTTGGAGCACCTAGCACACTTAATTGGAGGCAGCAACTCTAATGCCAGAGTCAGAATTGTGCATTATATCTTGCCTTGTTTACGCAAGGCGTAGGCGTGTTTTACCTGGGGGTTTGCATGGCGGGCTGTGCCTTTTTATTAATTCTAATGTGACATTTGTGAGGTGACATTTCCGAGAGCAGAGAAGTGTAGTATTGCCTTTGAGACATTAAAGCCATGAGTTTGTGGTTCCTGAATGGTGAACGTGGGTTGAGTTGAAAACTTGCTATCGAGTTGCGAAAAGGTGTATTTTGACTGGCATACATGATCCTGTTCACTTAATTTCGTATTAGTCTGTCAGTATTGGCTTTGTGTACCAAGCTGGAGTGCATTGTTGTCAATGAGTTCTGCACAGTTTTATTAATAGGGAGCAAGTACGCTTTTCGGTCTTTACTGTATAATGGTCTGTGTAATTTCTTTCCTCAGATGGCCGTGCTCCAAGTAAGCTTGTCGTGCAGCGATGTTATATTATGTGTAATTTCCTTGTTAGTTTTGGCTATTAGGTGGCGTTGAAAACAATACCTACAAAGCCAAAACTATTGTCATTAAAATAAGTGCGTTAACATAAGAGCTTGATATAGGGGCTTTGAATGTGCGTTTTGTCATGCTTTTCAATGCAGAAGACCTATGATGATGGATTCATGTTGTTTGGCTATGTGCCCCACCCATTTGACGCCCATTGCTAAGTGAAACCTATAAGATTTTTCCTCCCATTCCCACCCATTTTCCCTCCAACCACAACTCTTTTTGCACTCTTTGGCTGAATTTGTACTGTGTGGTGAATTTGTCAGCCATTTTTCCTTCCAAAATGGTGGCCGCTGTGTTTTAATGTTATTAAAAAGTTATTTGACTTGATTGATGGTTTTAAACATATTGACAGCATCATTTTCAGTTATGTTACATATTGTAATATATTTTGTATTAAAAATAAACAAGTTAATGTTAGAGTTACGTTTGGTTTTAAAATGGCTATGTAAATGTCCATGGCCTTACTTATGGGTGTTTGGTGTAGCTGTTTCTGATGGAAGCAGTACCCGATTGGATGTGCAGTATGCTAGTGATGTGATGTGCTTTGGCTCTGTTGGAGTACGTTTTTGTTTCCCAAGACAGCCATGAGCCAATTCATTTCAGCATTGGAAAAGAAATGTAAGGCTGTTTATTGTGCATTTATGTATAAAATGTGCGCTTGTAAAGTTGACCAGCCTAACTTGCAAACTGTTGCCAAATCCAAGATATCCTTGTGTAAGGTAAATAAGAAGTTGGCATCTGGAAATAAAACAGAGAGCTGCACATGCACAGCTTTACAGGAGACGGGAACACTGCAAACTGAACGGGGCGTAGATTCTGAGCGTGTAACCAGGCATCTTTTTTTTAAGAAATGCGCAGACTGTGGCTGCTTAACAATGTATGCAAAATGTTAGGCTCACGTTGTCTAGACTGTATTTATGCAGTGACGCTTTAGGATACAGGAATTTGTTGCTTTGTATCTAAGTTTAACGACCTGGACGATTTCATTTCCTGCATGTGTCCAACTACCAATCCAGTAAAAGGATGCCAACAATGGAAATACACATATAGCCCAACAGGGCCCAAACCCTTCAACCTCCTTTGGTACCCCACCATCATTTTCCGATGTCTTCTGTTCTCTTAGAGTGGAGCTGATGCCCCCTGCATCGCTCAGATGCTCACCTAAGCCTCTTGCTGTTTCACCTTATTCCACGCCAGGCTTGTACTGGCCTATACGGCAACGCCCAAACAAAAAATTGCAAAATGCCAGTGTGGGCCAGTTTTTTGGGGGGTCAAAGTGGCCCACGTTTTGGGCCAATGTGGGCCAGTTCGATGAGTCACTTCACTATGGGGCTAGTAGTTTTTAACATTTGTTGCTGAATAAATATTCTTTAAATTGCACAATTTGCATTACACTTTATCAAAAAGATCCCACCTCAAATGGTACGTCACTAAAGGAACGAATGTGGGCAACTTTTTCATTGGTCCCCGAGACCATTTTATGCCCCAGTCCGACCCTGTTCCATGCTGTCAAGTTTCTCATTGTTATGCATAATTGGAATAGAAAACGGTGTGCAGGTGTCTCTGCTGCCTTCCAGCAAACACGTGAGAGTCTTAAGTACACAGCTGTTTTGCGCGTTACTTCCGGGAGGGAAGGGCGTACTCAGGTAAGGAGCAGGATTCGGGTTCACATCCCCGAAGAAGAAGAAACCTGCATTACTGGAGCGAAGAGCTACTGAAAACAGCAGGTACTGACAGCAGAGGGCGGATGCTTCTCATTGTGGCAGTGTTCCAGGCCTTCATTAAAGGGATGCTTTTAAGGAATAAACCCAGATGCAGCACTCGCTGCCGATTTTGTAGCACTGTACAAAGCAGAGGACTTACTTACAAAATGAGTTGTTTAGCAGGGCCATTAGGCAGAATTAGCAAGAGCTACTTTACAACCAATGCCGCCATCATTTTGTTGTCAAAAATCATAATGTGTAATCTGATGAAGAAACTCCCTGACCCACGTCTTATTCTTTACTTAGCCTATTAGTGAATCATGTGTAACTTTCTCACTGGCACGATAGCAACACTTACCCCCCTGGTCGTCCATTACCTTTTATTCCCTACCAACTCCCCAGCGACATCTAGGTTCTGAGGCATTTGATGCAATGAGTTGTCATGCCTCGCAAGCTTCTCCGGTGCCACGTGACTGCAGCATTGACATATTGACATGCCTCACTTACAAGCTTCCCCAATGATGAGGAGGGACACAAAGTTTCTATTTGCCCACCCATTGACTGGGCATGCTTATCCCAATGGCCCTTCCCACCCTGTTCCTATACCTCCCCGCCCAAAACGCCTCCTCATGAGAAGTCTTAGAGCTCGCTTTAATCCAGCCTGACCATCAAACTGTGTGATCGAAGTGCCTGCCAGTGTTTTCATTTGGAGCTGTAAACCCGCTATTGGTGTAATAAAACCAGGTTTTCTTCAGCCACTCAATTATGAGCATTGCGTGTCCTTCTCTGGAGTCTTGTTACAAACATTGCCAAACACCAATAGTTTTGGCTAGTGTAGGAGTATTGGACATTTGGCAGGTAACAAAAGCCCAAACTACTGGCATTGCCTGTGCTTGTTTGAACAGGGAGAGACCTTGCTGTCCGTACTCCAGCCCCGGCTGTGCGCTTCCCTGCACTGTCACTTGTCCTACCCAAGGAAGCCCCCTATCCAGACCAAGCACCCAGGATTGAACTCTCCTATATGGTAATGCCCAAAGGGTCAACACAACCGACCTGTCTGGTTTCCGTGTTTTGTGGGTCACTGTGAGCCAGTTTGATGACTTATTGCACTGTGTGACTAGTCATTTTGAACAATGTTACTAGCCCTGTGTGCCTTCAAATATACCATATTTAGAAAATGCACTTAGTACTTCAGTAGTAATGGCTTCCCTCAGGGCCATAACGGGCGGTAATGGCCCGCCCCATGAGTTTATTTGTTCAGGCCTTTAACAAGGGTAGCAGTCGTTGACATTCCGGTATAGGCTGCTATGGGATGGCGTGATCGCCATTAGCAACAATGGAACGTCCAGGGTGATAATGGGCTATCATTCATGAAACAAAATACATGTAAAATTGTCAATGGATGCTATGGAATTGGCACCCAAGACTCCTAAAAAAAAGCCCCCTTTCATTTGCATGACAGTCTTAAAAGACAGCAGAAGCTTAGAAGCCAGAGCAGTGGTGGCTCATTCATTAAGGGATTGGGGGCACCTCCTTTCCAGACTCTAACCTGCAGCAGTCAGTTTAACTTGCATTACTGGTTTACGCAAAGGGGTAAATCTCACTTTGCTTAAAGTAGTAGCATATATTTTGTTTGTTAAGAAAGACAGTCGGCATAGCTAGGGCCCAATTCGGAGATGCGTGCAAAAATAGAAAAGTGTTGTTGTATGGAGGAGAAACACTTTACTTAAAAGCACCATATTCTGGTAAACTATGAATGTGGCGGCTGGGCATGAAAGCCTCAGCTTTTGCATGTGCCCGCCTCGCGGCCTGACAACAGCCCTAGTAACCATCAGTAATTCAGGGCAGATGCTGCGAGGGCCTTTGCAGAGCCCTTCAATTGCAAGTTAAACATGCAGTGGCAATGGCAACGTTTTTGGCTTTTGCGTAGGCATGGCATGGGCATTTCCCAGGCACTGCCATAGTGTTATTGATTGGCCATTGATGGTAGCAGCTGCAAAATGGTGTGAATACCTGGGCATATAAAACAGTGAAAAAATGCCTAATACTCCTAGACAAGCCAAAGCTTTTGACTTTGTCAATGCTTGCTTATCTTTTGAAGTTGTACAGAGGAATAGTTGTAGTATTGTGTGTTTCTTGAAAGCATCTGGTCGGCAGTGTAGGTTTGCTGTTTAAAGGTAGCGATTGTGGCTTCACAAGTATGGTGTGAAATTGATAAATTGAGTGGCATCGTTACGTTTTCACTTGTGCTCGTCTTCTTTGTGTCCGACACTGTCTCTTTTTGTGACGGGGCTGCTGTAATGTTCTTGTATGGACCCGCGTGACTACAGCTGCGTGGAGTGTCTGATTTTGTGAGGATGGAAGAGCAGGCTGATATAAGGGCTTGCATGAAGGTTTCACGTTTGTAAGTTGGAAAAGAAGATGGCTATGTGACAGGATGGTTCGGAGGGTGTCCCCTTGATCCATCTTGTGTATTTGTATGTAACTGGAACTAGGCACTAAAGCATGCCTTGCAATAAACAGAGCGTCAAGCTATCATTCACTCCAACATACACACTCACAATCACAACTTCAACCTTGGTGAGGGGTGATAGCTGAGTGGCAACACATTTGTCTTGAAAGCAAGACAACAGCACAACAGGGGTTTGAATCCTGATCCTGGCTTCTAAGTGCGTTATAAAGGCACAAATATAATAACTATCACTGTTGGCACTGTTCTCTCTCACATCCAGTACCTCACCTGCACTTTAATTCTAGTGTTCTACAGTCCCCTGAGCACTCCGCTCAACCTTCTGCCTCCTCCTCGTCTCCGAGCACGACCACTCTTGAACACCTTTTGCTCTTCCTAATGAAAGCAGGCTTACTACCATCATGGTACCTTGTTTTTCCTCTTGGATCTCCCATTACAAGTATTTCCTTGCTTCACCTCACTGTCTGGACCAATCTACTCCTAGGCTTTTCCCTGTGGCCGCGTCATCACAGTACAGTTTAAAAAAAAACCTTGAGCCTGCACCCCCTCTTCATTTGCAGGGATTTGTGTCGGCTATGCAATCATGGCAGGTTGGCATTTGCAGGGTGTCTTGATTCAGCCTCTGCTTCGTGAGGCTGCAGTTCTTGCTCGCAAGTTGCTAGTCAATATGCCCAGTGGTTTCCTGGACGGGGACTGGGGCCCTCCCAACTCCCTCGCCCTGCATCTGGGTAGGATCGGCTCTGGCATACACCCTGGCAGCCTGCCTGCTCCAGGTCAGGAGAGGCCCCTGTTCCCCTCCGATAGGGTAAAGCCCCGGACCCTGTCACAGGAGTGAGCATTTTCTTTCTTTTTAATTTTTTTATTTACTATTTATTTAGTATTGAAATCAATTTCTCCACAGCGCATGGGATGGCCAAGGTAGGCAAAGTCTAAGCACAAATAGACACGTAAACTTGTCCAGTCAGCAATCTGGATGCATTCTGTCATGACAGTGGCTTGACTGCCCATTTACATTTTTTCTCTGTCCTTTTAGAGAATTCTACCTGCAAATAGGAATTTAAATGCAAATAAAAAGAAAACGCCAATCAAGTGACACTATTATAGTTGACTAACGCTGCAGTTTGCAGAGATGGTGTTTGTGATCAACTATGGAGCACTATTTTACAAACTAAAGCAAATCACGTTAAAAGACTCGCCTCATATAGTGGTACAGGCCACTTCGGTTAAAAAGCCACACATTTCTCAGGGCTACCTAATAGCTCTGGATGTTCTCCAGCTTAACTCAACCAAGACAATCCCAGTGAGTGTACAATAATTTAATAAATTGCTTGCATTTTTGCTCTAAGTAGCATTCTATTCTACCCATCTGATGTGGCGCAAACAGATTGATTTACGTCATCTGGAGTGTATGTTTCCAATCCCTGGTCGTCCACTGCGCAAACTATCAGAATCTGGAAGTTATTTTCTTGGTTCCCTGCAGTGTAACTTAAGCACTGGCCTTGAGTATATTTTAAAGGGTAGGCCCAGTTTTGAAAACATGGTGTCCCCAGGGACACAGTCATGAGCACCTAGATACCTGGCCATTCACATTCTATCAAGTCAAAACGGGCAATGAATCAGACTCTGGAAAAATGGCATGCTCTGGAATTCACACTCAACAGTAGACATAAAAGGGCAATCACGAACAAGAAAAATTGGGTCATTTGACCTACTATGCTGTGGGGTGCATTTAAAGGCCCCAAACATAAGTCCCTTTCACATGAACAGCAAGATATTAACTACTGAAACAAAAACGGCCTGGCCTTTGTTGTTGTTTTTCCAAGTAAAATTAAAGAGCAACGTGGAAAGGGGCCTACCTGTCATTACCAATGGACAAGCAACATTTTCATTTACAAAAGGAGGAGGAATCAAATATCCCTATCAAATGGAAACAGGATGTTTACACATTAAAAACAAAAACAGCCTGCACAGGTGTGTGCAAATAAAATGTTTTAAAAAGCAAAAGTGAAAATATCACTGCTCACAGAAAAATGTCGGGGAAACAAAACATGATGTGCAGGTTGACCAAATGCAATGTATAGTATGTTTCACCCACAAAACTCCAATTGCGTTTGAAGGGCCACTTTGTCTTCATGGAAAATGTCAGCCCCAGGAAAACCCTTTTGCTGGCTGTGCAAAAAAAAAACTTCACAAGGAAATCTCCCACTCCCAGCCTGAATGTCACATCTCCCATGTAATGACCAATTGCAATAGACTGTCCTGCTAAAGGTGTCAACATTCAGTGTTCTCCAGACCTGAAAGCATTGACTTCAAGAAAAGTTACCCCTTGGCTGGAGCATGACTAATATGTGTGAAAACGGGGCACCCACTTCAAAGAGCAAGCTTCCTACACAAAGGAGACTGATAAAGGTACAGGCTGACCCAGTGAAAACAAATGGCCGGGAAGGCAGAAAAGGGCCATTTGTCCCACATGAAGATTCACAATTAATTTAAAAGGACAATTATCATTTAGGCCTTTTTCTCAGCCATTATAAGGTGGATGGATTTCATCTATGTACCATTTTCTATGTAATTTCTAGGCGATTTTGGGGATATAAAATGGAATTGCAATAGCTATATAGAATGTGTTTCTGGCTGATCTGAACATGTTCCAAATGTGAGAGTTGGTGAGCGGGTGGGAAACTAAATTGGGGATATGCTTAATAACACATAGTCATAACTGTTGTGCTTCTTATGGAAACAGCAGAAATTTGGCACATGGCCGTGCTACATCATATGGATTTGGTGGTCAGCTTATCTAATTCTCCATGATTAGCTGAATCAGAAAATACATTTAGTATGGCAGTTGCTAGTAAAATTATGAAGTTGTGATACATAACTCATTTTTGCCAAAAAGTTGAAAGGAGAACAAAGGGCGATTACAAATGGGAATTGCCATATGTTGCTCCAGACCTCTAAACCAATCAAGACTTGGAGGCTGGGTTTGGGAGGAGAGAGATGAACAAGTTACTTTCTTACCTGGTAACGTTCTTTCGATGGGATGGTCCGACGACGTATTCCATATCTATGACAGGTAATGTCCACAGCTGTGCTGCTTCGGAAAATCTTTGGCGTCGGTGTCCTGCGTCGATGACGTCGATGCGCCGTCCCCGAGGACCTCCTCCGACGGCCGACGTCACCCGATGTGATAAGTAGGATGCACAACGCCCATAGCCTCAGTTGTAGTTTTTTCCCAGAACGTGTGCCACCAGTTTTCTGCCAGTCAGACACACAAGGCCTTGCGGAACGCAAGCTGCAATCGCAAAAGAAATTCTGCAGCGGGGAAGGCAGGGAGGGAGCAATATGGAATACGTCGTCGGACCATCCCATCAAAAGAACGTTACCAGGTAAGAAAGTAACTTGTTCTTCGAGGGGATTGGGTCCTCCGACGTATTCCATATCTATGACAGACACCCAAAGCAGTACCAAGCAAGGAGTTGGGAAAGAATTTAGAATACAAATTTAGCATGCCCAATCAAATTGCTGAATAGAGAACTGCCTTGCCAAAGGCCAGATCTTGCCCTCTGATGGAATCGAAGGAATAGTGACGTACCAAAGTATGTACTGAAGCCCAGGTGGCTGCATCACAGATGTGACGAATAGGAACTCCCCTCTGCAGGGCAGTAGACGCAGCCACTCCCCTGGTAGAATGGGCCCGCAAGCCAGCCTGAGGGTCCTTACCCGCCAAGCGGTAACACTCGGAGATAGCTAAAATAATCCAACGAGACAGTCTGTTTCGTCACAGCTCGTCTCAAACGCTTCCCAGAGTAACCAATGAAAAGTTGATCGTCCACTCTGACCCGGGACATGCGCGAAATATAAAAGCTCAGCGCTCTCCTAGGATCAAGCCTATGGAGCCTCTCCTCTTCCTTACCAGGATGTGGAGGAGGATAGAACGCCGGAAGAACAACCTTCTGGCTCAAATGAAATTCCGAAACCACCTTCGGAAGAAAAGAAGAACAAACTCTGAGGACAACCCTATCCTTGTGAAACACAGTGAAGGGTGGCTTAACTGAAAGTGCCTGTAACTCACTCACTCTGCGAGCGGAAGTAACCGCAACCAAAAACACAGTTTTCAGAGTTAACAGCCTCAAAGGGCAAGAATGTAAAGGCTCAAACGGAGCACCCATAAGAAACTGAAGAACAAGATTCAAATCCCAACCTGGCACCAGAAAAGGTGACGGAGGGAACACATTAGTGAGCCCTTTCAAAAACTGGGAAATTAAAGGAATTCTAAAATAGGAACACTCTTCAGACGAGCGCTTAAATATGGACAAGGCCGCCAGGTAACCTTTAATGGTCCCCACTTGCAAGCCCCTGTGGGCCAAAGAAAGCAAAAAAGACAGAACCATGGGAATGTCACATTCAAAAGGATCCACATTCTGAACTCTGCACCAGTCACAGAACTTTCTCCAATGGCAACGGTACAGAGACTTAGTTGCCGGCCACCTGGCCGAGAGCAACACCTCCATCACGTCTTCAGGGAGGTCCCAATCCTTATACCTCAACCTTTCAGAAGCCAAGCGTGAAGATTGAGGGATCTGACCTCTGGATGGAGAACCTGACCCCCCTCCTGTGAGAGCAGACCGTCTCGGTAGGGAAGACAACGTGGAGGGCAGATGGACAAGTCTAGAAGGTCCGGGTACCACGTCCTCCGGGCCCACGCCGGAGCAATGAGGATCATCCGGGAACCGAATCTCCGTAACCTCCGCAGCACTTGCGGGATGACGGGGACTGGAGGAAACGCGTACACCAGTGGGAATGACCATTCCACCATGAACGCGTCTCCTAAGGCTCCTTTTGGAGGAAATTCCCGCGAGCAAAACCTCTCGCACTTCCGGTTGACACTGGAGGCGAAGAGATCCACTTGAGGGGTCCCCCAAAGGGCGAAGATCTCCAGGAGAATCTCCTGAGCCAACTCCCACTCGTGAGAGATCGTGCTCTGCCTGCTCAGAGCGTCCGCCGTCTCGTTGTCGTCTCCGGCCAGATGAACCGCCGAGATCGAAACTTCCTGCTGGATGGCCCAGAACTCGAGCTGCATCGCCTCCCTGCACAGCGGAAGTGACCCTGCCCCCCCTTTTTGTTGAGGTAGTGCATGGCCACTGTATTGTCCGTTAGAATCAGGACACTCTTTCCGCGCACAGTCGGCAGAAAAGCCTTCAGGGCTAGCCTGATGGCCCTCAGCTCCAACAGATTGATATGGAGTCTGGACTCCGACGGAGACCAACGACCGCTGACTGCCAACTCGTTGGCATGAGCTCCCCATCCCGTGAGGGATGCGTCCGTCACGATCGTCACCTCTGGCCAGTGCAGCCAAAATGGGGCCCCCTTCATCAGATTGCCCTCGACGGCCCACCACAGAAGGTCCCGGGCTACCGAGGGCAGCACCTGAACAGGGTCCGACAGCCTGCCAGAGGACGGAGACCACTGGAGCTTGAGTGCCCACTGCAAAGATCTCATCCGCAGACGAGCCTCTGGCACCAGAAGAATGCAGGATGCCATGAGGCCGAGCAGTCTCAAGAACTCGGACGCTGGGAGATTCTGGGCAAGCTGAAACTTGTGCACCATCTGCCGAATGTGAAGAGCCCTCACCTGAGGAGGAAAACACTGCCCCAGGGACGTGTCGAGCACTGCTCCGATGTACTGGAGCCGCTGCGTTGGTGTCAAATGGGACTTCTTTAAATTGAGGGAGAAGCCCAGCCTGTGAAGGGAGTGGCAGGTGACGGACAGATGATCCAGGACTTGCTCGGGAGAGCTCCCCCTGATCAACCAATTGTCCAGGTAGAGGTAGACGTGAATCCCCCCCCCCTTTCCTGAGATGCGCTACCACCACCACCATGAACTTGGTGAAAACCCTCGGGGCGGAGGTCAATCCGAACGGCAGGACCCTAAAATGAAAGTGCGAGTCGCCAACCGCGAACCTCAGGTACTTCTTGTGCTTGGGATGGATAGGCACATGGAAGTAAGCGTCCTTGAGGTCGAGAGACACCAACCAGTCCTGAAGTTGAAGGGCCTGGAGGACTTGAGAAAGAGTCACCATCTTGAACTTGTCCTTCCTGAGGAGCTTGTTCAAACCACGCAAGTCCATGATGGGTCTCAATCCTCCGTCTTTCTTCGAAATCAAAAAATAAGGGGAATACCATCCCTTGTTCCTCTCCGCTACAGGCACCAGTTCTATGGCGCCTTTCTCCAGCAGGGCTTGAATTTCCTGCGCAAGGAGCAGATCTGAACTCTTCAAAGAGAAGTTCCCTGGTGGATTGCTGTGAGGCCTCTGCCGAAAAGGAAGACAGTAGCCATGGGTTATGATCTCCAGAACCCACACATCCGAAGTAATGGCTTACCACTCTACAAGGTGCTGCGCCAGCCTTCCCCCCCCAACCGGCGAACCATGAGACCTGGTCTCATGACTGAGTGGTAGCGGCTGCGGCGTTGCCTGAGGGCAAAGAGGCAACTGCCCGAGTGGCCTTGGCACCTCGAGTACCTTTGTTTCCACCTCTGGCACTCTTACAATGGCCTCTTTGACTGCTATCTCCCCTCGCTTTACTGAAGGACGAATAATAGCGAAAGGAACCTCCCCTCCATTGCTGTCCCCTAGGACGAAAAGGCGGAGGTTGGCGAACTGTAGCGCCCAACGACTTCGCTGCAGCTTTGGAGGTCTGCAACCTCTCAAGGCTCTCGTCAGCCTTGCTGCCAAAAAGGTGTTCACCATCAAAGGGCATGTTGAGGAGCCGGGACTGCACATCAGGAGCGAACCCAGACTTCCGCAACCACGCAAACCTGTGCATTACGGTGCTCGCCGCCATGGACCGGCTGACACAATCCGCCAAGTCCAAACCCGACTGAACAGCCTCACACATAGCATCCTTGCCATCCTGAACCATAGCAAGGAAGCCATCCTGTTCGTCCCCTTCGGGAATATGTTCAGCCGATAATGCAACACAGTTCCACAGAGTGTGAGTGAAACGAGACAAGGCACATATGGAGTTGGCCGCCTGACGCGCCATACCCCCCGAAGAAAACACTTTCTTCGCCCAGCCGTCAAAACGTTTGTCGTCCCTATCCGGAGGGATGGTAGGATACGACGCCTGCTTTGCCGGGGCCATAGCCGCCTGAACCACCAAACTCTCCGGAGTGGGGTTCCTAGACGAGTAGCAGGGGTCGCTACTGGCTGGATGGTATTTTCGCGACAAAGACTTGCCCACTGCCGGGAGACTCTCCGGAGCAGTCCAAGCCGCCGCCACCCTTCTCTGTAGAGCCATATGAAAAGGCAAAACCGGGTCAGTGGGTGGACCGAGATCAAGGATGTCCGTGAGATCATCCTGAACGAACTCCCCTGGGGGAGATGACCAACCCAAGTACTCGGTACCCGAGACATAAGGCGCCGATATGAAGAATCGGCATGAGAGCCAGGCTCCGGCATGCAAAACTCCACCTCCGGAGAGGTGTCCAGTCCACTGGCATCATGCAGCGACTGCCGCAGGTCATCAAATTGGCTATGACCCCAGTTAAGGTCATCTGGAACCGGAACCAGGCCGCCATCAGAGCCTTCAACACCCTCTGAAATGTACTCCAGGCGGGGAGAGGAAGACCATTGTGGACCAAAGCAGTGCCGGACCTTAGCGATAGCCCTTCTAGGGGCAAACCCCCTAGCACGGGGCCCCTCCGACACCACCGCCTCGAAAGGCGTTGAGGGCGCCGAACGAGTCAGAGCCGGCGTCGACAGACAAGGCGTCTACGTCGAGCGAATCGGCGTCAACGTCAGCTGCAGCGCCGCCAGCATCGGCGGTGTCGACACAGTCCTCGAAGCCGGAGCTCCAAACGTGTCTCTCGACAACCTAGGCCTCGATGACCCCCTCGGAGGCAGAGCCTCGAGAGAAATCGTCGACGACCTCGGCGCCACAGGCGTCGAGGTCTTCTTCGAAGACGGCACAGGATCACACGGTCTCTAGCGTGTCGTGGACCGGGACCTGGCACGGGCATGGCAGGAACGGCTACCCTTGCCCGAGCGGGACCTCTCCCGCGAGCCGTGCCGACCACTCGAGCCGGAAGGCGTACGAGCGGTGTCTCTCGGCCGGTGCCGACCGACCCCACTCGGAGGCGCGGACGGACCAGTGCCCTGCGATTCCAGAATCGCTAGCATCTGCTTCCCGAAGGAAGCCCATTCCTCTGGTGACGCTTGCATGGAGGGATAAGCGACCCGCCTATGGGCGGAATCCTCGGAAGAGGACGGGGAAGGCGACCTATGCCGGCGCTTCCTAGAATGCCTCGAAGAGGCGGAGGAGTGGCGAGACCGACTCCTGGAAGGAGACCCACCGGACTTCCGACGATGATGCAGAGAGTCGCCCCTCGAGTCATCCGTCGAAAGCCCCGCAGACCTCGACTTCTGGGGCTTAGACACCTGGCCTACCGACAGCTTCTTCTTGCGTTCCCGCAAGGCCTTTGCAGTGAGCGACTGGCAGTGGACACAGTCGTCCGTATCTGGGCCTCCCCGAGGCACCAGGGGCAGGCGTTGTGCGAGTCCGTGACCAACATCTTGGACCCACAGTCCCCGCAGTTCCTGAAGCCCGGACGCGGGGTTGAAGATGAGAAAGACATTGCCTCGAGCAGGTCTTCACAACAAACCGAACAGGTTCAACGAACCGAAAATAGAAAACAGCAAACTCCAACGAGTCGAGGCGTACCAAGATTCACGAAGCGAACACGTTTGCGGAAAAAACAGAACTGAGGCTATGGGCGTCGTGCGTCCTACTTATCACATCGGGTGACGTCGGCCGTCGGAGGAGGTCCTTGGGGACGGCGCATCGACGTCATCGACGCAGGACGCAGAAAGATTTTCCGAAGCAGCACAGCTGTGGACATTACCTGTCATAGATATGGAATACGTCGGAGGACCCAATCCCCTTGAATGTAAAATTGGTGGTGTCATCGCTGCTATATAAGGGGGACTGCACTAGGACAGGGGACACGCACAAAAAACAGACCAACAGAAAGACAGGACATAGAGGAGACAGACCATCAGGAAGGCTGCTGAAACTTACCATCTGACAGCTGTAAGGACACACCAGAGGAGATTGCTGAGAGTCCACCTGGGCAGAGCCTTCTATTTCTTTTTTTTTTTTACTCTTTTTATTGTTCAACAGTGGTCTTAACAGTTACAGCAACCTCCTCCCATCAATTCACACAAGTCGACAAACAGATAAAGCATTTACATTTAACGTTACATGGACGTTTCATCATCTGAGAGAACATCACACAGAAACATGCAGAAGGGGGTCCCATTATGTCTTTAGGTCGGCTTGCCCCCGTCAGAGTCAAAACATATTGTTCCTCACATTCATTGACATATGTCAGTTCGCAGAGGAAAGTGGTCATGCTTGGCAGCATGGGCATTTTCCAGGCTTGTAGGATACATTTCTTCGCCACTGCGCATGCCACATTGAATAGTCTCCTGGTTTTCTCCGAGCACTTGCCAATGTCTCCGAATAAGTATTTATGGGGAGATAGCTGTGGGGGTATCTGCGTGATTTCAGCCAACATTTCAGCCACTTCTTCCCATAATTTCAGAAGAGCAGGACACTCCCAATACATGTGAAAAGAGCTCACTGACTGGGCCCCACGCTTGGGGCACCCCCCCCCCCCCCCCAACATGCTCCGCAGCGAATTTTGCCAACTTAGCTGGCGTGTAGTGCAATCTATTTAGGAGTTTAAATTGTATCAAGCGTAGTCCCGCATTTAATGAAACCTTTTTTGTGAGTTCAAAGTATCTGCTCCATTTGTCTTCCGGGATGGGCATTTGCAGGTCTGTTTCCCATTTGTCTTTGACCCGGTTTATTGGGTTTGTACTGCTACATATAGTTAGAGATACCCAGCCCATCGTTCATGGTAATGAGTTGTGTGCAGGGGTGTTGGGGGGGGGGGGGTTTGTCTGGGAACATTGGCCATCTTTTCTGAAATGCAGCCCTTACTCTATAGTATTGTAGTATTCTCCGAGCCGGAGGAGCCTGAGAAACTTGGAAAGAAAAACCGCAGCATTTTCCAACACAATAACGTTGTATTTATGTTTGCGGTCGCTTCAAAAGCGACCGCAAACATAAATACAACGTTCTTAAAGCTGCGGTTTTATTTCTAAGTTTTCCGGGCTCCTCCAGCCCGGAAAACTTAGAAAAAAAAACGCAGCTAGTGCTTATTTTTAAAAAATAAATAAATAGCACTTACCGAGATTCAGCTGCAGCTTTCCTGCTCTGGTCTCCGGTCCCCGTCCTCCGCCTACAGCACTAATGAAGGGAAAGCCACCCAGCGGTAGCTTTTGTTTACTACAGCTGGCTGGCTTTTCCTTCATTAGTGCCGCAAAATCAAAAGCCAGCACAGGAGGGCCTCCATTTCACAAAATGGATGCGCCCATGTGCTTGCTTTTGCGAATTTTGAGCTTGAATAGCTCAAAATTTTACATAGGAAGTTTTAAAACAGAGAATGCTAGTATTTTTTTTTATGTTGCCTATCTATTTTTTAAATAACATTTTTTACTAGACCATCCCTTTAAAAACAAAGCAACTGTCCCTCCTCCCCCATTTCACCCGTAGCTCAACATGGCTAACTGTTACCTTGTATCCTGGCCCCCCACCCGCATCATCTCCCCAAACTTGACGATGCTGCCCATTAACACTCAACTCACCCGGTGGGTTTTTCTTCTGAGCTAGTGGACCTTTCCAGAGGGACAGCTAATGTTACCATCTGGCCGCCCACGTCGGAGGCTCCACGGCTCGGTAAACAACAGATCTTGGTCCAATTGTGTTGACTTTTAGAAGACATAGTACCATTGCGGGGATGGTGTAACTTCATCCGTCTGCCGGATCTCTTCTTTCTTTGCCAGAGTTAGGTCTCGCATTTTGATCCCCTTTTCGATCTCTGGGGGGCAGCAGAATGGAGGCCTCCACCTATGCCATGGCTTCGGCAGGGTTCTCAAAGAAGTGGGCTCTTCGTCCGTGCTGGATTCTCATTTTCGCAGGGAACATTAGAGCATAGGGAACATTACGTAGCCGTAGTTGTTTCTAGACCATCTCGTAGGACCTACGTTGTGTTTGTATGTTCGCAGAGAAATCTGGATATATATGGATTCTGTTTTCTTTGTATTGCAGCGTTCCTTCTTCTCTGGACAGTCGGAGTATTGTGTCCCTATCTCTATAGTTTAGAAGGCATGCTATAATGGTGCGGGGTGGAGCACCCGGCTTTGGAGGTGGTGCAAGAGTGCGATGAGCTCTTTCTACAAGGAAGTGGTCCGAAAGGGATTCTGCCCCCAATACAGACTTCAGCAGATCTTCCACCTGCCTTTCCATGGAGCCTATGCCAAACTTCTCCGAAACCCCGACAATGCGAATGTTATTTCTGTGGGACCTAGATTCAAGATCCTCGCACTTGCTCTGGGTTTTGCGCAGTTCGGTCTGGAGTAGGACTATGTTCCAGCCATTCTGCGAAATTACATCTTCGTTTGAGCTTAACCTGTTCTCTGCTTCCGTAATGCGTGCGCTTTCCTTTTCCACTCGTGCTTTCAGGGATCCAATCGTCGCCACTATGTCATCCAACTTGACGTGGACAGCCAGGAACCCATTCTGCACAATTGTTGCCAAGCGATGTAAGGGGTCTGTGTCTCGGCTTTCGGATGTTTTTGCCGTCCCTCCTGTTGCCGCCTGCGGCTGGGATCTGGCAAAGGAGTCCATTGGGCCGGTATTTTTTCCCCCTGCAGCCTTCTTCTCAGTGCGGCCCATTAGACAAAACTACCACTTTAGGGTGGATTGTGCTCTCACACGTATATATGACTGCTGCCCTGGCAACCAGTGTCGAATTACAGCAGTTATAATGGAGGGTGGTGTTGCAGCCTCTGCCCAGTTTCCCAGCTCGGGGTGTGTTGCAATGCAGGTGGGGGACTGGGTTCTGTCTCGCCCCAGGTGTACACTCCTTTCTTCTGAGCTGTTATTATTGGGCTCCCACAGTCCTCGCGTGAACACTGATTGAGGCAAAGTGGTATGTTATTTATACATTTCCTGTGACCCACGACAGTGAATCACGAATAGACTATTTCTTTGTATCACAGGGCCTATCAGACGCTGCACAGCTGCAAAATCCTGCCCCGTACACTGTCTGACCACTCCCCTGTTGTACTGGAGCTTTGGCTGAGCGATCTTCCCGGGCCTGCTAGGAAATGGAGAATGCCGGGTGGGATGCTTGGCGACCCAGGGGTAGTGGAGTCCCTACGAGAGGAAATAACAGAGTTTTTTTACTAACAACATTGGTACGGTGCCACGGGTCTCCACAGTATGGGAAACCTGTGTGTGGTTCCCTTCAACCCTTTAATGTTGTGGTGACCAGTTGCCCCTGCACCCGGGCCGCCTCGGCCTGTTGTCTCCCTTCTCCCCACTCTCACTGGGGTCCAGGAACTCTGCTCTCACACGGTTGCCAGTCTGCCAGCCTTGCCCCTTTTCCAAATTGACACCTATATGCCGGACGTTCTGGTGTCCAGTAAAGGAGTTCAGTAGGTATGAGGGAAAGTGTTTTAGCGGCTTCTGTCTAGCCTCACAGTGCAGGGCGTGCCGCGGTGCACATGAGGGGTTGGGTCCTGTCTCGCCTCGGGCGTATTCCCCTGTCGTGCGGGTTGTTGTATTTCAATTCCCCCTGCCCTCAAGTGGGCACTGGGTGAGCCCAGAGGGTACACACTTTAGCCTCCAACCTGCAGCGCACCTCTCTCCTCTTCAAAGCTGGGGCGACGAGCTGCCTTTATCTCTGGGAAGCACTGGACGTGTTGTTATGTTTATCCCGCATTACACAGGGGCCCAGGTGCACCGTTTACAAATGTTTGTCGGCCCCCAGCCGTGTCTTTTCCCACAGCGTACCCCTCGCCTTTACAATGCTGTGGCGGCGAGCTGCTTTTATCTCGGGGCAGCACCAGCCATGTTGCTGCGTTTATCCCCACTCTCACGGGGGCCCAGGTTCACCGCATTCAAATGTGTGTCGGCCCCCCAGCCGTGTTCTTCCCCGAGTGTAAGTTGGCCAGTATTTCAGGGCTTCCGAAGCAACCCTCTCCCCCTGGCGGTCCACTTACTTCACCAGCGTTACCTCGGCTGGACTTCCGCCGCGGGGTGGGGGGGGGAAGGGTAAATCGGGCCTTGAGGGGGTACGTGTTGTCGTTGCGGGTGTATCCTCAGGCACTCGATAGGATTTTCCTCTCGTAACAAGGCGCGGGGAGGTCTGTATTCGTGTCTTCTCTCGGGCGGAGGGCAGCGGAGCGGAGTGTTGCCGCCTTCCAGCAGCGCCTGTGTGTTGATGGGCTGCCCCTCCCCCACCTGGCCGGCCCGCTGTTGCGAGCTCCGAGCTCTCGTAGAAGTTGCGTGGAGCCCACAGGCGGCCGCATCACCGCTCTTCAGACGCTGCAGCTTCCCCCGCGGATATCTCCGTTGTCTCGGGGCCGACGTGCTCTGTTTTTTCAGGATCTCTTCCCCAGACCTTCCGCCGCAGTATTCTGTAGTTATTTGTTAAACAACTTGGAACTGGAAGGATATACTTGGTACAAGGATTTCGAACGAGCCGGAACTCTCCACCTAGGCGACCATGTTAGACGTGCGCAACAACACCCTCAGAGCCTTCTATTTCTAGAGAGGCCTCAAAGCTGACTGGCTTCTATGGTGGAGAGCGGTAGGCCATCTTTGAGAGTGGAGTGACCAGACCCCTGCCCTATCTTTCCAGAGTGTCCTGATATGCAGCTGGCTTTCCTGAACCTTAAACAGAGGCTTGCTATGTAAGTAGAACTGAGCCCTGGAAAACCAAAAGGTTGGGGAGTCTGCTTGCCTTGAATCCTTTCCCTTTATAGTGGGTGGGGGGGAACTGTGTAGATCCTTAGCCTATTTAACCCAAAATATCAATTCATTCATTCCCCGTTTGGCAGAACACTACGGGGTGAATTTTGTTAAAATTCTAAATTAACAAAGCTCACTTTCCAGTGTGTGCTGAAAACTATAGCCTATACATTAATTAGGTAATCCTTGTTGTACAGCTGACCCCGACTTCTATGGTCTTAAGGAAGAGGGGTGTCTTTGTTCGTAAATCAGTCCAACCTTTTGATCCAGGGTCCCCAACACAGGCCTTTCAGTAAGGGGAGGGGGGGGGTATGAAATCCAAAACTCTCCCCAAAGCATTCCAGTGTTTGACTTCCCAACATAGACCAAAGCAGGGGTGGGGGGTCTGAAAAACAAACCCGAGATATCACCCTGTGTTTATTTTAAACCAAAAGTGTGGGCGAAATCAGTGTTACCATTCTTGAAATCCTACTGCTAGCCTTTTAAGCTTGCAGGAAAAACAAAATCGCACAACATTACACGATAAGTGCCTTTGCAATTGATCAGTCTCGGGATTTGTCTTGGGAGGATAGCTCAGTAGCAACGTGCATGCCTTGGAAGCAAGACGACACGGAGCAACACAGGTTCGACCCCTGGGTCTGTGCTTAGAAACCTCTGGGTATTAAGCGCGTTATAAATATCATATCATATTAGTGTTATTATTTTGTTAATTGAAATTTGCTGAAAGTGAAGAATTGTGATTTTGTTCTTTTTAATTTCACTTTTGTGATTTATTTATGCAGAGAGAAGTTGATTGTGTTGTGCCACGGGTAAAGTGGTGTTTGACATTTTCGTGCTAATTTCTATTACTATTAATTTAAATGAATACCAATATATTTCCTGTACACCGGGAAATATATTGTTAAACAGTTTGTTGAATAACCTTGAGTGGGGAGGGAAGGAACTCTGTGTTGAGGGTGAGTTCTCAATAAACCGTTACATTGCTTTCCCTGAGGATTGACACTTTTGAATTACTTGGCCAAAAAATAGCTCTATTTTTCAGACAATAATGGTGAAGTGCGAGTGTTCTCGCCTGTACTAATCATTTGGGTGGGGGCTCATTGCTCGGGCTAGAGGGGGCATGGGTAATTTAAAGGTATGCCCCCCCCAATCGATCCACCCCAAACAGATTTCCCCAACACAAACCAGCTTCTCTTTCTGGAGGTATGGCTGTCTTAAACCTCCGCACCTCATCCATGCCTCCACTTGGTCCGGTCACACAGTCTGGATATAGGCCAAAAATGTAAAATAGTGATCAACACAACACTAAATGTGGACTATTGACACACAAGTGCACATTAGACCATCTGTTGCGACGTGTACCTAGACTGAGCTACTTAATTACTAAAACAGTTTTCATTTTTAATAAGCTATATTCTGTGTTGAACAGAGCCCTGGGGTCGAGAGCAGCTGGACGGATTGGGATAAAAAAGTGTAAAGTTTTTGTTTTAGACCCTGGTTCTCAATTTAAGATAGGAGGTAGCCAGGTCAGTTCCTGCTCAGAGGAGTTTTGAAAAATCAGAGAACGGCAAGACCAAGCAGTGCAGGTGAACGCGAGCGAGAGGATGCTTAGTGAGCCCCAAGGGAAGAGGAAAGGTTGTGACAGAGGCAATGGTTCACATGAGTGTGCGGGTGGTCAATCGAGAGAGCCGGTTGTAGATGAATAGTTTGGCTACACATTAGGAATAGCCTAGAGATGCTTTACAGTGTGACCGTCATCCTATACAAAGTGGATTATTTTGGAATCTGAACTTCAGGGTCATTTATATGGCAAGCATACTTCAGAAAAAAGGAATCTGTGTGTGACTAGGCGGAATGCTGAGTGTTGCAAAACCCCATGTTAAACACTGGAAAAGTGGCCATCGGAGCATCAACATGAACGCACAACTGCTACCAAGGGAGCAGACTCAACACAAAGGATTTGTAAGGAAGGTAAATCCGACTAAGTCAGATCCATATTTTACGTATCCATGTAGCACTTGGACTAGCATAAGACTAACATTTTGCTGCTAATTCCTCACTACCTTAATAACATTGCCTAACATTATGTGGTTGGGCTAACCATCATTCCATCTCTTGTAAGAAATTGCTCACAATTCCAGTCGGGAGACTAGAACAGTAGGAAAGCAATAGGAAACAATGAAGACATCAACTTCAACCAGTGGCCAAAACCATATTCAGTTTATGATAGCTATGGCCTGGCATAGATGGGACCACCCTCAATCCCACTGGGCCCAATCTGCCACACATTATGCCAGAGCGGGGAGGGCTGGGAAGGGGGCAGCGCCGTCAATTCAGGTCTTGCAGGAATACTGCTAGTTAACCAGCATGCACATAAACGGACACTTCGAAAGGTGAAACACTCTCACACAATGAACAGCAGACAGTGCAAGGGGGGAGAAACCCAGAGCCCCCACCCCCTCTTTAAAAGGGTACTTTGCACAGAAGGGACCAGCGACGTTTGAAGTTACTTGCAAAAAGGTTCCCCTGTGACAAAGGTCCCTCGTTTGTATTACAAAGTGCAAATAAAAGAGGTAAAAACAGGCAAAATCACTGTTACACCTTATCTTTGCACTTCGTAGAGCAAATAGTGTAAATGCCACGTGTCATTCCAATGGTCAAATACAGTTCAGTAATAGCTGAATATTCGCTACTCGGGTAGAACGCTTTTACTGGGCAGCTCCAAAAAGGGTTTCTTAACAACATTATTTACAGAGCTGAACATTTAGGCACATCATGCATAGGAACAAAACACGTGGATGTGCCAAAAAAGATTGATAAGCAGATCATTCACAAAGGCTTGTCTGGCTTGTGCAAACCTGAAGGTAGTACAACAATAAGGTCGTTTGCAGATGTCAAGTTGTGCAATTCCAGGTATAAAGCAATAAACCATTGCATTCAGGTAGACCTGCATTAGTACAGACAGGAATGCAAAAACCAGACGCACAGGGTCAGACGGGGCTATCGGTTGTTCGGCCAATGGGCGAACGACCTTGAGGACCTGGGGGCCGGTTTTTCACCCAGCCACCCCAGTGCCGTTTTTGTTTAGGTGTTTGTGTGTTCTGATGGCTGCTTGTGGGCCACACAGCCCTAGCAGCTCTCCAGCAGCAGCGATGTGGCAGCTTCTCAAAGCAAGTTAACAACACGGTACCTTGCTTTGATGATTTTATTTTTTGATGCATCATTTTTAAGAAACCATCACAGGAGGGGCGGCCAGGGGCAGGGCCGCCGTGCGGACGGTGCTCACTGGGCTGGCCTGCGGCTTGCCTCAGACACTGAGCCCAGCCTCAGGGCTGGGCATCCGGCGGCGACGGCGCGTGGCTCGGGCTAGTGCAGCGCCAGTCAGGCCGCGCTGCAGGCTGCGCGAGCACTGCTTGCAGCGAGATAGTGCATAGTGGCGTGAATTGTAACACGCACCTGTCCTGCTGGACTGGGCTCTGGGCTTCAGGCTGCAGCCTGCAGCCTGCAGAGCTGGGCCAGTGAGCACGCGGGTGCGGCCCACAATAAGCAACACTCTCATTGCTTTCAACTTTGCGGGTGGCAGCCAGGTGCCAACAAATTGTTGCACTTCATTTGCAAAGTTGAAAGCAACTTAGTTCCTAGGGCCCGCCGGAGAACTGGCCACGCCATTGGCCAATGAAAATGCAGGAGGACACTCGCACAGACTCCGCGCAGCCAGAGGAGGTGTCAATTCCGATGTGACGGCTCAGTCACTCTGGAGAGAATATAGGGTCTGGCTGGGCAGCATTTGGACGCACAGTAGACATAGCGGGGAGATCCCCATTGGACACCCCCACCTCCTTAGGTCATTATCATAACACAATGAAATGAATACACAGACAACTGTATTAAAGTTCTTTGGAAAAAACACAAGGTCACAGTTTATTTTGGAGCAAGACAACTTGGGACGGTCCCAGCCACATTACAAACAGTCAGATACGGGTGAACCATGTCACCACTTTAGCCACTGGCCAAACTGACAAAACTGCTGGTTATTCTAGCTACACTGGCACAGCCAGCAGGAACCAGGGGCACTGACCAGGATGATTGTTGGCCTAAAGCCCTATGGAAGGGAGTCAGTGCCCGTCGAGGGATCGGCTCGAGCCCGGCCAATCACACTGGGCGGGAGCTGCTGGGCAAAGAGACTGATGGCCAGCAGCTCCCGCCCTTATAAGTGTCCGCAGGGGGACCTGACCGGAAGCCAGGTCCCCCTGGGAACGCCTCTTCCCCTTCAGAGGAGGAGAGGAAGAGGAGAGAGGCCTGACCAGCGACCGGAAGGGGGTGGCCAGAAGGGACAGCCCGCTATGTAGGCTGTCCCTCTAGCGCCCCCTGCGGGGGCCGGTCAGCCTCTCAGTGAGTCAGTCAGCCGCACAAGGAGGCAGCAAGCAGCAGCACCTTGGAGGTAAGAATGGCACCTTTATTGTAAAAATGATGCCCATCCCTCATCACTGTTCTGTTCAGAATACACAGTGGGTAGTGGGTCCCAGAAATGCTTAGCCCGTTGCTCTTTGATTTGTTCCCCTTTTCCATAATGTGGGTCCTTTTCACTACTTCATCATTTGCTTTCTCTCCTTCAATGCTTCCCCTCCCTTACACTTTCTTCCTCTTTTCCTTATGCTCTACTTTTGGTCTAGCTCTGCCCCTGTCCCTGTACTAACTTCCCTCACTTATGTCATCTAATTCCTTACACCCTCTTCCCTTAATGCCTCTGCTCCATTCCTGCACTTTTCATGCTCGTGTTTCTCAGCTTCCTTTCCTTTGTCCTTCTCTGCTTCTCTCTTCCCTCTAAATATTCCTTTGTTGTGTCCTCAACAGTAGTTTCCTCCTCACTTCTTCCACCTCCCATCCACAGGTACCCCCTGATGTGGTCTTCTATTACACAGGGGTGTTCCGAGGTAGAGGTGGCACCAAGTAGTCTGGCACCATAACCTCCCCCACACAGGGCTGATGTGCTGTTATCCTGTACCATCTAGTATGGTATGTCATTGAGTCATACCAGAGAGGTCTGCTTGCTCCTATTGTGTCATGGAATGGGCCTGTTAGCAAACTGACCCAACTCTTAAGTAACGAAACTGAAGTAGGCTTGGTGGGAGAGGGATATATGACGAAACAACGAGGAAACTGGGATGCACCACTTAAATGTGCAAAGCTCCCAGGCGTCACTTTAGGTGGCTACCATCTTGGCAGCAGGTGGAACACTTTTTAGGGGGGCCTTCCCCTGATTAATTTGACACTAACGTTTAATAATAGCCTTATTGTGTCCAAACTTCTGTATGCCTATGCTGTGGGGTCTGGTTGGGCACTGAGGGTGTAGGACACGGAGCTGTGGGGCCTCCCCTACTCACCCAGCACAGTCTGAGCACACCTGTGTACTTCCTGGTGGAGAGCTAGAACTTGTGAATGGATCCAAATGTTCGGTTTGGTAGCTAGCCGTCTTGTGTGCACGGGGCTCAGGCCTGTTTATAGGCTCTCCTTGCTGTCTGCAGGGGACCCTGGCCTGTGAGAGAGCCCAACTGTGCAATTGCTAGTGTGGTGCCTCAGTGTTTTGGGCCTTTACACGTAACTAAACATGCAGGTATGTACCCCATAGTACTGTGTCCAGGTCTGAGACTGGACCCAATCGCCCTACTGTTGCACCTCTCAACACTATGTGCAGAAGGGGGAAGGAAACTGAGGGATCACATGCAGGTGTGGAGCCAGTGCAGACCTGGTACCTCCCAGTGCTGTGTGCTCCAGGCTTTTGAATAGATTGTTTGGTGCAGGACTGTAAATGGACCCACGTGCGAATTGTGCTGGTATTACACAGTACGTCCCACAGCAGTGTGCTGGAGACCCATGCATTTACCAGTGTGCGCTTGCCTAACTCTGCTGGGCGAAGGACACCAGCGAACCGACCCGTGTGTGGGGTCTGTGTTTTGTACAGGTAGCTTCTGAAAGGGCCTGCGAGTGGTGTGTCTCAGTATTTTAAATAGGCTGCTTGGGAGCGGGCCAGTGTGTGTTATGATTGTTATAATTGGTTATTGATAACGTGCTTAATACCCAGAGGTTTCTAAGCGCGGGCCGGGGATCAAACCTGTGTTGCTCCACGTCGTCTTCCTTCCAAGGCGAGCGTGTTGCCCCTGAGCTAGCCTCCCAAAACTCATGCGGACGTGTGGTATTCCATATTACCATGTCCAGAACGCCTTTTAATTGTACTTGTCTGCAGGCTTGCTGCCTCCGTGCTGTGTATGCATTTGTGGGGCCTGTGAATGGATTTTTGTGTGCAGGCTGCTTCTTTCTAGTGCTATGTGCACTATGCCTGTGATTGAAACCATTGGTTCGGGTGTGCGCTTTGCAGTGCAGGCCTGTGAGATTGCCCAAGTGTGCAGTCTACTGCGTGTCAGTGCTGTGTGGAGGAGACGTGTGAATTGAAACAGCGCGCTGTCGATGCCGCACAGTGCGGTTTGCAGTATGATGCCTCAGGCTCTCATTACTGTGTGCAGGTGTCTTGTGAATGCACCAGTGTTTGCAGCGTTGCGTCCTTGCAGTGCTTAGCGGGTGTGATCTGGGAATGTACTCGTAGGTGCAGGCGTGGTCACTTGCAATGCTACGTGCTGGAGGCCTGCAAATAGTATTTAGTCTCTACCTCACAGACGTGCATGCCAGAGGCTTGTGAATGTTCCCATGTGTGCAGTCTGATGTCGCATAGTGCAGTGTGTAGGCCTGTGAAACGACCCATTTCCGCAGTCTCTACCTCACAATACTGTGTGTCAGAGGCTGGAATGGGCCATTTTGTGTGTGTGTGTGGTGTTTCATAGTGCTCTGTGTAGAATACTGGCTGTGACTGGAGCGATCTGTACAGATTTGCTTTTCACAATGCAGTGTCCACGACACCTGTGAACGGACCTATAGCTCTTGTGTGCGCCAAAGCTACACATAGGGCATATAGGTGTTTATCCTTTCTGCTCGCAGGTATAGTGTCAGTGGAGCTGCAGGAGCTTCTGGCACGGGTCTGTGAGCCTGCGATGCAGACAGGTGGTCCTGAGCCCAGTCATCGCCTTGCAGCAGGTGCCAAAACCGCAGGTGCCAAAACCGCAGTGGGGGTGGTTGGTTCATGCCACTCCTGTGCCTCGGAGCTGTGGGCCCTGTCACAGAACTGTATCCAAAGTTATGTTATTTTATGAGTTGTGTTGTGATGTAATATTTGAGCATAAATACAACTGGTACTTTCCGGCGGCATCATTTGGCTGTACTGCTTATTAAATGCAACTCTATTTTCATTACTGGTGGCAACGAGTAGACATGCCTTGAGTCTAGTTCTGCAAAATAAGTATTTAGCTATGTGATGATTTTTTTTTTAAAAGAACAAAAGGCATGTTATCACTTTCTCAAGCGTTTACACAAAACATAACATGCAACAGACATATGAAACCTCCATAAGTAGCCTTTTCTGTAAAATCGTGAATTGACGTGATTCACGGATGATGGTTTGAGGGCCACTTTTTTGAGGCGAGGGGTGGGCCACTTTTTTGGGGGGCCCGAGTCTATTTTTTGTCCCAGTCCGACCCTGCACACGCACTACAAACATCAAGAATTACAGAACATGATTTGAGGGCTGTAGTTGAGCATATGTTCAAGGGACAGAAGTATACATGAAGCAGTGATGTTGGGTTAGAAAAGTGCATAGTATTTATGCATAACTAGCTTTAGAAAGCTTTAGAATATTCATATTTAGCAGTACTTGGCATGCATTTTACGGCTCTTTCGAAGAAGAGAAAGCTTGCATCTATTCTAATTCTCTGCAACCTCAGCTTGTGCAAGTGATAAACTGAAAAGCATTTAATTCGGTAATATTAACATGTATTACATACACATTTTGTAAATCTACTAGGATTCACTCTAATACAGCAATGTTAGGCATTTGCGCTGCAGTGGGTGCCTTGGTAGTCAAAGACCTCCTCAACATTACGGTTAGAAATCTAATCTTTCAGGGAAAAAAAATACGAATGACAGCGTTAACACCCTTTCTATTTCAAACTGCGCGGTTTATTTGGCTGCTTGTTTGACATGCAAAAGCAGTTTGCTTTTTTGGAGCCCTTCAAATATTTTGTTACATCACACACAAGCTTCATACCCTTGTCGAGCAATGATTACAAGCTGGTGCCATTATCACTTTGCTGGGAGGCTTGGAAGTACAGCAGTAACTGTTTCCTGGGCTCACATCAAGATTGAATTGGTTAGGTTAACGATTTAGTTCAATGGTTACAATAGACTCGAATAGTACAAAGACTGACCCAGATCCTCGTGAGCATGCTAAAGATATGTATATATCATCAGGGCCTATTTCTTTATTTGTGCCCATTGACCCCTGCCCTAGCCAATGGGGAGACTGTGTATGGCCGCCCTGTCAGCAAATCCTGGCTGCACCTCTGAAGCTGTATGTAGAAAAGTAAGATTATACATGAACTCTTTTGCTATACTTACACTGGAATGTTTTCAAACGCATCTTCGAAGTTTTCCTACAAGAGAAAACAAAAATACATGAGTGTTTTAGGGGCGGGTAGAGAGGTAATGAAAATGCGATCTACAAATCATGAGTGACTCATTAACAACTATCACATTTTCTGGCAGACAATATAAAAAAAAAATGTCATGCCTCGCTTAGTCTTATTTCAAATAGGTCATATAGCAAAACAAATTGTTCAACAGCACTACTCATAGTCAACAGAAAAATAAATGGCCTGTCTTCACAGACCTTTCGATATCCCCTACTGCAGTTTAGTCTCCAGCTCCCTAGTAAGCATTAGTGATGTAAAAGCTCCTCAATAAATAGTAAAACCGTGAAATGTAGGCTTTTTCAAAAAGCTGTGCGGCAAAGGCATTTAAGCCATGCACATTTGTGCGGGATGGGGCTCGTGCGCAGACGCAGAAGCCACTGGACCTTCACACAGTAGACTGCAGAAAGTACACTTTCGTTACACTAGTTTCAATTTTGAGTATAAAAAGGAGGGAAAAACACACATTTCTATGTGGTGTCTTTATGAAGCCAAGCTTCTGTATCGCATTTTTTCCTCTCGGGGTGGGAGGAAATTAAATGTAAAATCAGATTTTGTACTCGTAAAATACATGCACTCCCTGTTAAAAATAATCTTTTTCAACTTTGTGCTGTAGGGAACTTCAGCTTTGCACTTTAGGGACAGGTTCTTGTTCCGGCGTGTTGAAGCGGCTATATCGTGCTTTCTCACTTTGTACAAGGTTTCCACATTGAAAAGGAAAAACATGTCCGAACGCGGACGCCGCAAGGGTTTTACATTATTTCGGTCTTAAAGTCATGCCGTGGGTGGTTAGAGCAGTGCAGTGCAAACTATGTAACTGTTGTGGCTGGGCCTGTGGTCTCACAGGCCAGCCAGATCAGTGTGGTGGGCACACCGCAGAGGATTGTGCTGCAGTGGTCACATGGCTCGAACAGTTTCCGGGGCCCCCGGACTTGCTGGGTTGCTGCGTGGTCTCACGCCAGCGGGGAGACCTTGGCGTGATCACACAGGCTTAGGTTGTTGCCGGGATCACCCAGCCTTGGTAGCAGCAGCACCGTAATCACACAAGCCCACTGGTGTTGTTCCGTGGTCACACTGAACAGTTGGACAGGGTGCCATGAGCACATGGCATTACCCAAATAACTGAGGTTCAGTTAATTGTGTCCGCTGCTGTACTGCCCGCATATGCCGGCGTGAGCTCCTTTTATTAGGAGCAGGCATTTTATTTATTTATTTATTGTATTTGTTGATAGCGCCCAAACCCGGAGGTATCACAGTATCATGACTCACAACCGTAAAGGGGACATCAACAAGCTCCTCATTTTCCATAACAACAAATCAAACAACAACCGTATGCATTAAGCATGTTAACCAACATTACCAAAGTGGGTGCATTCAAGACCTGGCACCCATCTCGCAAACTACCTAGGACAATAGTCCTACAATTAAACCTCTATTCCTGGGTCAAACACGTCGCTCAGTTAATCCCTTGGAGTCTTGACCCAGACTCTGGGTAGAACTAACCCCAGAATGTTCACTCAGCCCGTCATCCAGGCACTAATGGCTTTTAACCCAACAGGGTCTATCCATTAAGGCAGCATGTCTACTTAAGGCTGTCACCATACTCTCCTGCTTTGATGGCCTGGGGAGGGCCAGGTTCGGGGTTAGGCTCCCCTACTCATTTGGACACACCCCTTTTCCTATACCTCTGATGATGACCATCTCCGGTTCCGGAAGCACCTCAAAACTTTCCTCTTTGCTTCTGCTTTCTCTCTCCCTCTCCCCTGCTAAAGTCTCAACTGAATCTGCACCGAATCTGCAACTGGGCCACTCTCACCGGCCTCAGTCCTGGTCCCAGCCACTCTCCTCTTGCACTGCCTCCCTGGCAACCCCTGCACTAAGGGACTGTCTCTGTATCCCTACAGCCCCCCCTTTCCCAGCAATTGTCTGCACTTACCTTGCACTTGCCACCAGCTGGCCCTATTTATTTACTTATTCTACTTACTTGTACTGCACTTCCCCCCTCCCCTTCCCCTTGCACTTTTCCCTTCCCCCCTACCCCTGCACTTGCGCGGTCTGAATGACACCTGGCCTAATAGGATCGTTGTCTGTCTTCCCCTTGTTCCCCCCTCCCTGCCTCGTCGCGCCTTGAAACACTTGTGTATAGGCGCGTTACAAATGTCATATCATATCATATCATGCTTCTTCCTGGTCCGAGCAGGGTGACCAGTTCTCTGCAGGATGTCTCACCATGGGTGGTCTCTCCTAGAGAGCTGCAATTGTCAGACACGTTCCCTGGAGTTCTTCCCTTCTTCACTACCCAAGCCTTTGTGATATTCTCAGAGGTATCTGTGTCTATCGGGACTACAGGGCTTTTGTTGTTGATGAACATGCTGCTCTTAGGCTGGTGTTTAAACTCCTGCAGACTGAAAAGAAAGAGGACCTCTTCCTCCTCCCCACTTAGGCTCCCTGAGTAACAGACTGTTTAGGCGGTGGTCTCCACATTCTCTTGAGGGGGCAGCTGGTGATGTGGCTCCAGATATGTTCAATCCAATTAGTGGCACTAGTGATCCCGGTTGGTGGGGTATTATTATTTCAGATTTTCCTCAACAATAAGAGCATGATAACTCTCAGCCGAGATATCCAGGGACACAAACCACGCATCGAAGTCCTGTGAGGAATGGCAACTTTTCAGTTCTTTAATGAGCGTATCTTTACAGAGACTTCAGGACTCTGGGATAAAGTCAATTTCAGGGCCCTCAACAGGCTCTGGTATAGAAGCGAGGTTAACATTAACAGACCCCTCCACCTGGGGCAAAGGTGCCGAAAGGCTGGAAGTGGACATTACCCCACTACCTGCCAGGGCTGAGGGAAAGCCGTGGTAAAATATGAAAGCCCTGTCCGCCCGATAGGGAGTTGCCTGTGACGAGCACTTAGTCGAATCAGCACCGACAACCGGAGAATAACGAAGTAACTGCTTGCTGTGCTAAAGACAGCTTTTTAGCAATGTCCCCAGATGCTGGATTTATTAAATGTTGAGCTGGCTCTACACATGTGGCAGAGACTAGCGGTGAGGTATCCTGCGAAAACCCAAACTCTGGAGATAGCTCGCCTGGTGTGAACACGCTCTCTCTTGCGAGAACTGTGAGTCAGGACTTCTGCCACGTGATCCCCTTTGAACAAACGGAGAGGGGGAGGGGAAACAGGAATCGGTTTCTTTGATACCAATGTCCTTAGCGTCATAAACGACAAAGAAAGAAAAACCAGAACAGTGAGGCAATGTTGAAAACCAGCACGTGTTAAGATACAAACCATTAGCAGAGTTGAAAAAAATAAGCGTACATATTAGTTTGCTGGCTGGCTGCAACATATAGATACATCATATAGCAACACTGAATGAGTAACAAATATATTAATGTTGTAGTTACAGATCGGGCAGTGTTATAGGCCCCATGTTTAGAAGTAGTACACAAAGTTATGTTTTTCAGCGAGGAGAGAGCGGAAGTAGGTGGAAGATGGAGTCAGAAATGTACTGTGGTAAGTACAAGAACAAGGTCAGCGTGTCGACATGGCCGGAGTGTTGCCATATTGGATTTTAAGACATAGTACACAACAAACAGAATGAAGGACCTGATGTGTTGCTGTAGCTCGGTTTAGCAGTGCCAGGACAAATCCCTTTTCCATCCCCTAAGAGAGAAGCCAAGATCAGAAGCACCCGCGTTGCACAAATAAATGCTAATTGTATCCAGCTGTAGAGCATGAAATCAGTGAGAACGGAATATTAGCTATGGGGAGGGTCGGTAAGGACAAAATCATGAGAACAGGGCACCAGATTCTGTGGTGCCAAAAGGCTAGTCGAAGATTTAGAGCACAACTGCCCTCACACAAGAAGCAGTCATCCCATTTGAACTACAAGTAGACACATAACCAAAGAAAATAAATCCCTGAAATTCAGACTCTAGGGTGGTGCCCTGGTCATGTCATTACTGGGCGCCTGGTGATTGAAGGCTATAAGGGGGGAGCCGTGGCTGGAACATTCCGCGATTTTGGGATAGGAAGAGCAGAGGTGATGCCAGTAAATTTAGTACAAGGTTGGGCGTGCAGCTTGTGTGTGCCGTGGCATCAGGTATTATGAGATTGTCTTATCAAAGCAGAGTTGGCCTTGTCATTCTTACTTTGAACATGTCTGGATCAGAGGAGTGCACCTCACGCAACAGTCACGATTTATTAGTGTATTAGAGTACCTCTCGGTCAATCATGTACCTGGATTCAGTAGGGACAGTGCAGTGGGCCACGTGGATAAGGAATGAGTTTATATGAGGTGTGGGCAAATCGGTCCAGGGAATATAGGGGGGTATTATGTTATATAGCTGGTAGCCAATGAGGGTGGTGGGATGGCATTGTAACATATGTATGCTAATATGCAGTTTTCCGCTATATAACCTGTAATATCTTGGGGCAGGATGAGCTCTTTGTCAGTTTGGTTCTACGGAACCATCCGAGACCTTTCTGCATGTAATAAACATTGTTTACCCTCGCAGTGGTTATTTGACCTTTGGCTTATTGTTATCGTACAGGTTTTGGGTCATGTCTTTCTTTCCAATGGTGAGATATGCCCAAAGGTAGTCCGTGGAAGTTTGGTGACACCAGACACCAACTGGCATGGAAACTAATGATAGTCTTGACAAGCTCAAAAACTTAAGGTAGGCTGTATTTAGTATTAGGAAAATGAGCTGGTACCAAAGCTTTGAGTAAATAAGAGGTCCAATCTTTAGTGGCTGCATAAAGAGAGTGGATTAGTGCAAGGGGGTGGTGAGCCGTTAAAGGAGTTGGTGAGGGGGAGCCGGCCTGTGCCAGGGAGCAATACCTGTAACAATGACCAAAGTAAAATCCTGTTAATCTGAAGTGACGATGGAAAGATCCATAAAGGCCAAACAAATAAGTGACCCGGATATAGCACTAAATGTATTAGTCAGCAAATGTAAAGACTGTTCTAGTATCTCAACTTAATCGCAACCAAACTGCTTGTCTGATAAAGTACAAGATGCACAAGTCCAATCCAAAAGCCTCTTATGCAGAATTCTGCCAAAGAGTTTGCTAGCGGTGTCCTGTAAGAAATTGGTTGTGTTCCCTATACTCCCCTTTTTTAAATAAAATCAAAATTATTTTCGTTAACTTCCAAGAGGAAGGGATCACAAATGCTCCATATCACATTAAATAAAGCCAGGAAGCTAGTGGTCCAAGAAGATATCCTACTTGTAAATATCGGCTGGGCAATTATCTGGACCAGTACATTTATCAGGTACTGCTGCCTCAATGGCTGTTTGTCTCTCTATTGCACTGAAAACTAGATTCTCTCTCCGGGCAATATTTCTATGTAATTCTATGTAAGTAGAGAGCAGGGAATTATGTTAACTGCCATATATTGCCCCAAAAACTTTATAAAAAGAGGAGACTTCTGAAACCAGTGGCAGACGATGTACTGAATTGAAACATGCAGACACGGCCTAGGAAATGGCAACAGTGCAATATCACTATGGGCCTCATTCCGAGTATGGCGGTAAGGGATAGCGGCCACCGGTAACGAGACCGGTGGCGGTATTCCCTTACCGCCATACTCCGAGTTCCCTCTGCGCCCTTGCCCTTAACGCCTGCTTTGAGCAGGTGTTAAAGTCGAGGGCGCAAAGGGGCCTGCAAGCCAATAACGGTGACCGTAATGAATGGTCACCGTTATTTGCATCTTCCCCGTTCCCATTGAGCCCTATGGGGGCTCATTTGGGAATGGGGAAGAGCCTTGGTGAATGGGGAATCACCGCCCCGCCAACCTTGGAATGGGGCGGTGATTCCGCCATCCACCAAGGCGCTGCCGGTCCGGGTACGGCGTCAACCAAGGCGTTAATAGCGCCATTGGTTAGCGCCGTACTCGGAATGAGGCCCTATGAATCAAAAGGGCTGCGGCATACTGAACCCACAAATGGAAGGGTATGAAATGCCACTGAATCCCACTGAGGGGAATGCAGACAGTAGGAATCAGCTGTCCCAAGCGGAAACACTGTCCTATGTCTAAAATTAACAAAGCTAATGGAATGTTGGACTGTACATTGCAAACATTAATCGGTCTTCAGTCTAGCCCAAAGGAATATTCGACTGTATACTTGCGGTCATTCATATTTAATTTAGCCACCCATTGTGCCAACCATTCACATTTTGGGTGTATATTTTAATAGCTGCATTCCTTTCAGCTAAGCCAAGTTTCCCACCCATTCAACAGAAAACCACTCTCTCATATCACCATCTGCCTTCACTGTGTCAGATCACACTAACAAAACCTTTTCCAAGTAGTGTGAGAAACCTGAAGGTGTCTCACGTACTAGCCCCCAGGCATCTGTCATCCAGGTGGCCAGGACACGGCCATCACTATTGGATCCAGTTCTGGGGGTGGACCATTAAGGGAGGATCACTTGGATGGGGGGGTTCTCTGGAAGTGGGATACTGACGGGTGAGACACGGCATCCCCCTTCTTATAGCACTTTTTCCCCATCCGACCCTGTAGGATATTCAAACACTCTACCCCCTTCCCCTTTTCTGACACAAACACTTTCGCACACCACGAAAGACGACAGATAAACGCCAGACCCGTTTACTGGATATGTCCTAAAACAAGAGGCAAAGTCAGGCAACTGACCAGAATCTCACACACCCGACGGCCCTTCCCGGAGGGATAAAAGGTGGAGCACAAGAGCACAATACGAGCAAGGCAGACCGCACGACAAGACGGCTATCCAGACACAGCAGTTCAAGAGGAGGAGAAAGGCAGCAAGACCCCGAAAGGCTGACGAGGGGAGAAGCGACCTTGACATTTCCAAACCAAGCCCGCAAAACCTCTGCATAAGGAAGTATAAGACCACAAACAATAGCTCAGGTGTGTTGCAGCAGATGGCAACGGTACACGGAGCATGTCTAAGCTGATATGCAGGACAGGGGGAAACACCTGCTACCGTGGTACTGGCCTGGACTCCCAATACAAAGAAAGCCAAGCGGTTTATCACAGCCGTCGAACCGATAAAGAAACTTAACTCTGTTGAACAAAAGTAGCAAACGGCTGATTGCGGAAAACAAAGAACTGTTAATGTGAAAGGGGAAAGCCAGCTGCAGATGAGCCTGGCACCATGTTGGTGCTCACTCAAGAAACTCTGAGGTATTACCCGATTATTGAAACTACTGTTACCAGAAGGCCTTGGCACAGGCGAGAAGACTGTCAAAGTGGTCATACAGGGGTCTAGTAAAATCCGGTGTACAGTCGAACGTCTTGGATCGGCAGATGATCGTGAAGCTAAGGGAAGTGAATCCCACATGGTAAGAAAAAAACAGTGTGTTTACGAGAGTTAACACGGCAGAGTGTTGCCCACAGTGAACTGTATGAGACATTAAGATTTGTAAAAGGAGATTGTGTAGAAAGCCGTAGTGACCCCGACAGAGGGAGGCAAACAGTTGAGAAGGATTTGCGCCCGGAAGAGGGGGAGCCAGGGGTGAGAAACCATCACCCTAACAGCACATGAATGCAACTTAGAAATAGTTTTTGAATACAAGCCAGGGTGAACCCGACAGAGGGAGGCAGATATTAGAGAGGGGTCTGAGGCGCGGACGAGGGAGACTCAGGTGTAAAGAAACATCACCTCAAGTGCAACCCAGAAGGAACTTTTTGTCTGTTCATTTTGAATCTATCAGGCCATCAGAAGCAGGAAAGCCAACCTCCGAAGTTCCTGATATCGCCAAGAATTGTTTAGGGTCTGAACCTGGAAGCGAGGGTTCCAGGGGTGAAAAGACATCACCCAACATACCATTGCAAAGGAACTTTTGTTGTTATTGTGAATATATCGGGTCCTCGAAGGCAAGAGACTTTAAGCAAAGAAAGAGACTTGGCCATCAACAGTCCTGATAATTGAGAACGGAACGGTCGTCTCGTGCTGGGAAAGCTCAAGCATGTGCTGTGCTCTAAAGTCCCGCCTTTTCCTGTGCTCAAAACGTGGGGAAGGGAGATCACAATTACCGATATCCTGACTTATTATTTGTGAACACTTCTTTTCTTTCTTGTGAGCCCTATCCCACACTCGTTTGTATTTAGCGTAAGGATTGGCAATAGGTTTTTCTTAGTATAGGCCCTTTTATTTGACAAGATGCCACTAGGACTGCCTTATTTTGATTTAATTGTCGTAGCTTGCTCCCATCTTAGATTTGGGTATAGATTAGGTGTTTACAGTTTAATAAAACCCTTGAATTGCGATTACTTGTGTCCGTCTATTCTTGATACCATGCCTTCCTTAGATTAGCTAAAGAGCCATCTTCACAGATCCACCCACCAAAGCACCTGCACAGGATGATCGCTTATAGAGACATCTGGCCTCTAAAGTTAGAAAGCATCCTAGTGTACTTTTTAACTCCTCTTTATTCTTAAAGTTCTCCATTAGGAGTGTTGCCAAAGTGAAACAAGCTTAAACAAGGACCTGCAAATAAGATGAAAAACGCTTTGAGGATCCCTCTGAGGGGGCATGTGTGATAATGAAATCACCCTACAGAAGTATTTTGGGAAGGATCACAAGACTATGGTGACCAAGGAAGCCACCCACTGTGTCAAACATCGGCAGGTGGTCTATGGCACATCACCCAAAGCTACTCCCGCCTACCAACGTTGTACACTAATACACTGCTAAATCCACTCTAGACCAGACGAAAGACTTTGCACATTCAGATTGGTGGGTCAGGTACTACAACATTCAAAGGTAAATCAACTTAAGGCATTGGAGAAACGAGTGGCTTGCATTGCAAGCTTGCATCCGGACTAGTCATAAAGCAGAGTGGGTAGACCAGTTGTGAACCCACTCCACCACAGCTTAAAACACGCACAAGACGTTATGTTGAGCTGGGAGCCAGGACAACCAGTGAACCGTATACACTGGTAGCAAGACTGAAGCAAGTCACATGGTGGGCAGGTAGTTGGCTTGTGGAACCATGAAGGTGTGATAACAGTTGTGCCTGACTCCAAAACGGCCAAAGGAATCTTTAAGCCTTCGACCCACGATGACTCAGCAGCAAGTGGAATTCACAACACCCAGCGATGGTGTTTAGATGAGCAGACACGAAGTAGAGGAGGTGCCGAGGGACTCCTAGCCAATCTTATGCCTCTACGTCCTAATGGGAAAACAACCCAGCAAACCCCAAACATTATTATGGCAATGAATATTAGTCAAACCGTCTAAAACGAGGTAGGCAGTGAAGGCATTGGGAAGGAGATCCATAGAGGTGAAGACAGAGAAAGAGCATGAGAGAAGTAGAGAGGCACACTTTACAGAGCATTGCAGCTTGGTCTTGTCACGTGTACACAGGAAGGGAAGCAGGCTATCAAGAGCCTTCTAGGGGCCAGAGTCTTGCAAGGAGCCCAAGAACAAGAACAGTAAAACCCAAAGCGGGTGGTGGTTTTAGCCCAGTAGGCTGGTGGGTGACAATACCTTCAGTCCGACCAGCAGCCAGGTGGAGAGGTGGGTGGGAGGAGATATTCCTGCTGGTGAAAAGTTCCGACACTGCCTAGGGCAAGGAGAAGTAACATTCTTGCTGGTATGTGGACGTTTGCTCCCTCTACATCACAGAGGACTGGGAAGGTGACTAGAGTCATACGATCTGCGCCAAGAGACCAGCAGAGAAGAAGCCAAGAAAGCATGTTGGGACACTATTAAAAAAAAAAAACGTGTGGCTGTGATCTGAAAACAGCAAGCGGGGGGGGGGGGGAGGGGGCCATGCCTAGAACTGGTGTTTTGTAGAATAGGGAATTGGACTTGGACACTATGCACGCTTAGAATAGGCCTGTAAACGTATGTTGTTCCATCACAGTCCACAGCATTAGACAATTATGCCCAATTCGTCCTCGTGGCAACTCCCTAGTTTCTATTCGACTACATCCAACTCACAACCTCCTGAAATACTAAGTAGTGGCATCCCTGCTAGATAGGACCAGGGTTAAACAACAGACTTTGGAAATCATCCCTGTCACTGTTCCATCCTTGCCCTTAGGTTTCCTTCCTCCTAGTGCAGTTAGGCTGGCCATCCTATTTTGTTGCAACGTCCTCCTGCTCTCAATAATGGTCCTTGTAACACTTCCAGGGATAGAAATAAAGGCGTTAAACACAATGGGCCTCATTACGAGTTTGGCGGTAGCCATGGAGCTGTTAGCTCCATGGCTGCTGCCAAACGGGGCTCCTTTACCGGGTTCCCAGAATGGGGAATTACCGGGCCATTCCGAGTACGGAGGGCCCGGTAATTGCTCCCTCTGGGAACCCAGGCCCCTACCTTCTCCATTCCCATCTGAGCCCCCATAGGGCTCAATGGAAATGGGAGAGGGTGCAAACAACGGGCTGATTACGAGCGGCCTATTGTTTGCTCCCTCTTCCCCTCGCGGGACCCAGTAACAATGCCTGGTTTGACCAGGCGTTCCTTAACGGGTCTCGCGAGGGGAGCTTGTAATCGTGTGGAATAGAGTTAACGGGTCCGCACCCATTAGGCGGACCCGTTAACCCATGCCGCACAGGCCGTAATGAGGCCCAATGTGTATTGGGAGTTGTTGTTCCCACACCCGGAAACACGGCCATTCACAAATTACAAATGAAATATGTAATATCTAGGATATACACATTCTCTTTCAGATTTACCCAACATGAACACATTATTTTAGGAGCCTTTGTCTATCAATCAGAAACTGCAGTCTGGGTGACATGGAAACTGAACATACAAATGCACATGATAGGGAACCAACATCTACATCTACATCCTGAAACCACTCTGCAGAGCCCAAGTGCAGCACCACATATGCAAATTAATGTTATTATTCTTTCCAAATACATGTAGACTGACGAGGTCTATACACAGAAAAGACAACAATAAACTAAGCTCTGGCAAAACCAATAGGTTTGGCTTTTGCAGTTTTCCATTGCATTCTACATATTAATAGGCATGATTGTTGCCCTGTGTAGAACAGGCCCAGCTCAAGGAACATGCAAGCCTAGAGCTGGTCATCATTTGGCATATGTGAACAGTTAGCCTCTACTGGCTGTTTAAATACTTCTAGCATGTTACACTGGCGGCTGAGGAATAAAGACTGCAGCTTTCACAGTGTACTACGAGAGCACATAAAATGCTTTTGATCTCTGCACTATCTGACATGGCATCATCAATAATGTCACGACACACCTGTGCCCCCGAGGATGCAGGGCTGTAAAGGAAGCCCAACAAAAATGTGTAGCTGGTATACAGTGAAAATTAATTTAATTCTGTCTGAAACAAAAAAAATAGATTTAGAAAGATCACTCTGAGCGTTCTCTCTAAATCGAACTGTCACATCCCTCATAGCACACACGTGCACGCAGGTGTGGTCGGCCCATGATATGATATTTATAACACACTTAATACCCAGAGGTTTGTAAGCGCAGACCGGGGGATCGAACCTGTGTTGCTTCGTTCTGTCTTGCTTCCAAGTCGAGCACGTTGCCGCTGAGCTATCCTTCCGGGACAGAAGGCAGAAGTCATGAGTGTAACAGGTAAGTGTTTGTGTCTATGTGTATATTGAGGCGGAATGTTTGTAGCATGGGAGTGGGGGGTGAGAAGGTAAGTGTGTTTATGTGGGGGTCAGGGAGCATTGTTTGTTGTGTGAATTGGAGAGGATGGGTGATTGAAAGAGAGTGTGAGGGAGCGTTAGAGAGCGGGTGAGGGAACGCGGAGAGGGCGAGGGAGCACGCGAGAGGGCACAAGAGAGGGCGAGGGAGCGCAAGAGGGAGGGCGAGGAAGTGCAAAGATAAGGCGAGGGAGCACAAGGGTGAGGGAGCGCAAAAGAGGGCAAGGGAGCGCAAAAGAGGGGGCTAGGGAGCGCAAAAGAGGGGGCTAGGGAGCGCAAAAGAGAGGGTGAGGGAGCGCAAAAGAGAGGGTGAGGGAGCGCAAAAGAGAGGGTGAGGGAGCGCACAAGAGAGGGTGAGGGAGCACAAGAGAGGGTGAGGGAGCACAAGAGAGGGTGAGGGAGCACAAGAGAGGGTGAGGGAGCACAAGAGAGGGTGAGGGAGCACAAGAGAGGGTGACAGGGCGTGAGAGGGTGTGAGGGGGCACGAGAGGTTGAGGGGGCGCGAGAGAGGGTGAGGGGGCATGGGCAGGAGAGGAGAGAGAGGTTTGGGTAGGAATGAATTTTGTGGGAATGGGGAGGAACACTCACCTCCCGAATTTAAAGTGTGAGGGAAGGGGGGAATCCATTTTCACGTCGATTCGGGGGGCAGGGCGGTGCGCCCTTCAATAGTCTGAAAGATCACATAGAACCAAACCACGAGCATAATACAGGACCAAGATATAGGATCATACCTCTCCAAGACAGAATACAGACAAACATATTTGAAACCAGGTGTAAGAGGGCATGTTCTGCTTGATTACAAAGGTTTGGGAGTGAGGACTCGGAAGGGCTGGCACTGTTAACGTGCTGGCGCTTCCGTGAACGGTCTCCTACCGTGGCCGCTGCGCCCCGCAGAGTCAGACCTGTCTGGCGCAACAGCCATGGCAGGCAGACGCGTGGTTTCCCCCAGCCGGGAAAACACGCACCAGCGAGTGGGAAAAAGAGAAAAAGCAATCGAGTAAGAGAGGGATACACGGGAGGGACAAAAGAAGAGACTATAGATGAAGGGAAATGTGACTGGGAGCGATTGTGAATGGGAGGCTTACGAGCAAGAGTGACTGGGACCTAGTGAGTGGGACTGGGGTCTGTGACTCAGACTCCTGAGATTTGTTTTCATATTCATGTCGGCGCCGAGACATACTACCAGAAGAATCCATGGTGAGCGAAGCCAGAAATTCTGCGTTGCATCCAACGCATGTCAACAACATTGCCAACTGCCATGCTAACCAACAATCATGCTTCTAAACGTACTTTCCCTCCCCTCTAGTACCGTTTCGACCCATAAGGTGGCACTAACGCACTACCATATCAGCCAAAACCAAAGACTAACAAATACGGTCATATTTGAAGTTTGTTTGGATGTATTCATGGAGCTATAGCAGCAAGGCTTCGAGTGCCTACTGCTACCACATCGTCCCGTTCTGTGGTCTCCTTATCAGACCAAAACCTACTGCAAATTCACAAATTATCTTGAATACACATTACCTCTTATTGCACTTGTCAACATTTACTCATGGCTGAAACCACCAAAAATTAAGTTTCCCACAGTTGTGACGCAATATACGATCATCAAATCAAGATTATTCTAGATCAACTGATTTATGTAATTAACCTTTCATGCAAGGGAACCAATGCACTCAACATGGCCTGTTCTAAAGAGAATACTGCGAGGTGTTCAGAATCTCATGAAGAAACAGTATGCATTTGAAGTCCCTGAGCAGCCAACCTTCCTATACATGCTCTCAGTCTACCCTTTCACGCCCCTCTCCAGGTCTGTGCACCTTTTGCTTGGGACTTCTAACACCTGCTACAGAAGGAGAGAATCAGAACATGTTTCAATTTATATATTTTAAACCATTTTCTTCTCCACAAATAGTTGTCATCCCAGTTCATTGAAGACGTCTGGGCTACTTGAAATATTTTAAGATATTTTTGCATGGGCACTTTGAAAAATGAATTGTCTAGCAAGCATTCCAGATACACCTTGGATAGCTTTCATTCTATTAGCCACAACTGATAAGGCAACATGCTGCAGTTTGCACATACTGTTGAGAAAGGTCATTAGTATAGGACTGTGTGGTGAACCAGAAAGAGTTGGAATTGAGGCTAACATTTCAAGGGTGTTTATTTAAGACTAGAATACAAATGCCTATCTGTCCCTATTGCTAAGAAGGATTTCCCTGCCTACAAACTAAACTAAGAGTGTCGAAACAAAAAAAAAAAAATCAGTCCTCAGTCCAAAATCTATTAACTACCTGGCCCTACCATTTTAGAAAAAAATAAGCCAGATCTTTCTGCTCAGTCTTTGTACGGCCAAGGTTATTTGGTTAAATGTTTGTTTTTGACAGTTTACGAAAGAAAGGTTTTCAGGACTCTAAAATCAAAATGTCAAAATCTTTATGCAAATCAAATGTCTCAAGTTACCCTCTTGGATAGATTGATTTAACCCGACCGGTTCCCTCCTTGTCATAGGTTGAAAAATGTACGCTATATCTTGAGGTCTCTCCAGACCCCTCTGATCCTCTGAATTGTTTAACGTTTGTGGTGGGGTGTTAGTTCTCTGCCACTGTCCAACACTCTGGTTTCTGGGGCTCCCATATGCCTCCTCATCTGTATCTCTCTCGGGTTCTGAGCAACCTGTATGCGGCATTACTAGACTTGTTGTATTTCTCTCTCCTCATTTGGTTCAGATCGCCTCACTCCGCCTTGGGTAACCCTGGTACCTTCTCTGCCTTTGGGTATGCTCCAGCGTGGTGGCGTCTCAGTGTGGATGTTGATGCTCATTCCCCTCTTCGACGTCTGTATCGCATACGTGTCTGCTTTCCTTGTCCTACCCATCTCGGCAGTTTCTGCAATTCTCGTTCCTCTGTTACACAATGGTCACAGCATCTGTTTGCAGACCCCAGACCCTACACGGCTGCAGCCTGGTAACCTCACCAGGTAAGACAGTCATCCTCCCGTCTCCATCTCGCCAGTAGCGCCTTTCTCTATGCCAGCCTTCTGGCGTCTCTCTGTCCACTCTTCATTTCTCCACGTTACAGCTGGATCCGCGATGTAGTGAGGCTCCACCCCTCCAGGACATTCTCTGCGTAGGATTCCACTTCCTCCAATCAAGGTTCCTAGTCTCTTTATTCTCGCCGCCGTACTTCAAAAGGGGAATTTTCTTTCATCAGCTGCTGAGTTCAAGGGGATTGCAGCATTACCTTGAGCCAAATATAGGGAAGCAATGCGGGTATGTTTTGACAGACCAAACAGAAGTAACATCAGTCTTTTCTACTCCCATATATGCAGATAGAGTATTCCTGATAGGGAGTTCCTTATAGGAATGGGAGTCCTTCTCCCCGAGATGGGCGTCATGCCCAGTGAGGTCTCGCTTTCCCAGACCCCTAAGGAGAGTCTTGCTTGGCGGGCTCACCTCCCCAGCCTCCAAGAGGGTGGGCTCCCCCTAGGAAGAAGGGTCAAATTTCCCAGATTCGTCAAAACAGACAAAAAAAATATAGAATGGAAAATGGCCTCCCACAGACTAATTATTTTTAATGATTTTTTCCCCTTGAGTCCGAGGCTTGTCCTTTAAGATTTCCTTTACTATGGTTTTGCTATTGTATTCATTGCGCTTCTCTCATCCTATTTGAAGCTATGAGTTTCTCTTTCTGCATGGACACCAACTGAAATGTTTTAAAATAATATATAGCTTCAGGAGACCACTGTCGTTAGGGTTGCCAGAGCACCTACATGAAAGCTCAGTTATTAGAGCCGATGGTACATTAATAATGGGCCGGCACCGCACTGGAAGGCTGGCACTGATTAACGCTGGGCTTTCATTCCAAGGTCGTAGCACTGGGAGGTGTCACAAGGGTTGGATACTGAGGATTACTGCATGTGAACATGAGGCTGGAAAGTTGCTGACATGTGAAGAGGCGAGCAGAAAGAGCAGGTGCATTTGAGAAGATGGCGCACTAATGGAGAAACGGAAAAGGGACTTAGCATGACGGTGCCTCTGAAGCAGAGCAACACGCCGTCCCAGGGCCAGTCAAAGCCAATCTTTTCACCCTTATCTTAAGTTAAGATATGCTTCTAGTCGTCTAGAAGTATCAGGGGCGTGTGTGTGGGTCCAAGCTGCTGCTAGAGAAGGTTAGGAGGGGAGATGGTGTCAGTTTGTCTATTTTGTTGCATTGTAATAATATAAACCTTCTCTGTCCCTCTTCAAAATATATTGTGTGGGCTCTTTCTTCCGCGCGGAAAACCATCACAAGTCACCATTTTTAGTAAAAACCTTTGAGTTGCACCTGGAAACGCATTAATCATTAACGGGACAATGTGTGAGAAATTGTGTACTTTAAAGAACACTGATCCAGTAGAATTGGTCAAAAATGTCAGTGGTACAGTGTGCCAAACTGATGCATGCCTTTAAGTTGGGCCTTGCCCTCCCAGCCTGAGCCGGACTGTTAGCCACTGGATATAGATTGCCATCAAAGATTTGTATGCATTTCAGTGTTATTTCCAGCCCATATACACCAGGGTCTTGCGTTTTGTTTTTCCAGATAAAAAGTTACCCAAAAAAATGGAAGGTTCAATTGGAGGAGATACAATATAGTGCTTCAGCTTCCGCCAGCAAACTCCCATTAAGATACCACATGCTACATATGTATATTGATATCCGATTACATTATGCTAAGAGGCACTGCAGCCTTCCTGTGCAGAATTCGAGGGGATTGCAAGGGACCCGAAGCAAATAACAGCAATCCGGTCCCTATGCGCCTCAAGACTGACCGAGCGACCGACTGCCTCTGCGGAGCAGCGTGACTAGGTGCCAGGGGCACAGAAGCGACCGGGGACAGCGGCATACACTCTTCACATGCAGCGGTGTAAGTTCTCTGGGTGAAGCACACACAGCGTTCCTTAAGATACTACAAGGATGTATTTATGGATATACCAGTCCATGAGAAGACAAGGGGTTTCACCCTAAAGTGTATATCCGCAGGCACTGTGCACCCCCCGTTGTTGCTTTCTAGGTGAGCATTTGAAACGGGCATTGTGGCCTCTCGCAAGTCATTTTACCTTTTTTATTTTTCATAGAAAATAATGCAACATCTCTAGCAAACTGATGGAGGTGCACCCCAAAACTGGCTAAACAATATAGGGCTACTTTTTGTGATGCTTATTCCTAACATAGTGTTGTTACTTTGAACCTTGTCTGGTACGCACGGTGAACATTCTTTTAATGCTTGTTTTTTAAATAGCCAATCTGCGTGCAGACTTTGTAATCATCTAAGCAAATGCAGAAACATCAAAGTAAATCAAAGTCCATTTGCTCCTGCTGAATATGGGGGCGTGAACGATGACCCAGTTTCTAACAATCAACCACTTGTACTGTTTTTTTTTTTTATAACACATTTTATTGGTTTTTTAAACATACATACAGAGGGCCTCATTACGACCCAGGCGGAAAACTATGGTGCTAATCGCACCATGGTCCACGCCGGTAACTTACCGATTCTGCCATGGAGAAAGGGGGGAATTGCCACCCCATTACAAGGTTGGCGGGGCAGTAATTCCCCCTTCCTCCATGGCCCTTCCCCATTCATGCCCCATAGGGCTCAATGGGAATGGGGAAGGCAATAAGGCAAAGGGACCTCGTAATCAGGCGCTAATGGGTTAACGGCGCCGCAGCCTTTTATGGCGCCGTTAACCCATTAGCGCCAGGGTCGTAATGACGCCCAGAACATCAACAAATCCCCCCCCCCCACCTCGCCTCCCCCAACTCCCGGGTTGGTTCATCACTCCGTTCCTGTCTTGCCGCTCTGCACTTTACTTTCGGAATCTGCATTGCTCACCATGTCCTGTATAGTTTCACTTTCCCCAGATCTTGCTGGCTTTTGCCGGGCATCCCCGTGCTGTATAGATTCTATGCTCTGTCGCGGCACATATGTCCATTTCATTTGACCATTGGGCCACTGATGGGCTTTCCGGGGCCCCCCCATTTCTGTGCTATATCGCGTTTTATCAGGCCCATTGCATTGGAGAGAAAGATACCCTCCCATTTATCCGAAATATCCTCATCTGGGGCCCCTAGTAACATTATAGCAGGTTGTGCAATTATTGTGCGCCCCAGGGTTCTCGTTAACAGTTGACAGCATTGCGCCCAGAAGGATTTGATTTTATGACATTCCCAGAGGAGGTGGATGAAAGTGCCCTCCTCCCTCCGACATTTCAGACAATTAGGGTCCTCTGCCCTTCCCCAGCCAAATAGGGCCCCTCGGGGGTAGTACACCCTGTGAAGTATCTTAAGTTGTACCAGTCTTATTCTGGAGTCTATTGCGATTTCGCGTGGGTGCATCAATATTTGGATCCAGTCCTCTGGTTCAATGGGCCCCACGTCTCCCTCCCATTTATTTTTAAGACTGACCAGATCCGGAGTGGCAAACACGTTAATCGCCTTGTATAGAATGGTGGTGACTTTTTCGGGGATATATTGTGGTAGTAAGTTGTGTTCCAGAGGTGTGTAATCTGGTATGTCGTCGAGGTCTTGCCCATGTTCATTAATGGCGTGAGTCAATTGCAGGTAGTGGTAATGTTCTGTGGCAGATATTCCGAACCTCTGCTGCAGGGTTTCGAATGGAAGGATGGAACCATCCGCAATAATGTCTCCTATTGTGGTTATCCCAGCCTCCACCCACCGGGTCCATACAGTCAGCTTCCGTACCTCCTTCAATCCATGGTTATGCCATATTGGTTGTGCCACAGTTATCCTGTTCCCCAGCCTATGTGGGTGAGTGCCTGCCTCCAGATCATCACGAAATGGGTAAACATTGTTTGTGCGGGGGGTCTGGTATGGCGTTTCCAGTGGTGTGGTGCCTTGGATTATGGGCTCCTCCGCTCTAATGTGTGGTCGTTCGGGGTCTCCATGAAGGAGGTCATTGACTACGTTTAGTTGACAGGCCCAGTAGTAGGACCTGAGGTGTGGAAGTCCTATGCCCCCCTCCCAGATGGATCGTTGCAACGTGGTCAATGCTATTCGAGGCTGCCTGCCCTTCTATATCAGTTTCCTGACTAGGCGTTCTACCCGATTAAATTCCGCGTTTGGTATGGCTAGGTGGGCATTCTGGAGTACATAAAGAAAGCGTGGGAGCGCCATCATTTTGAAGAGAGCCGATCTGCCCATGAGAGTGAGAGGTAGGAGCATCCAGTGCTGTACATCCCCGGCAAAGCAGTCAATTAGTGGATGCAGGTTATGCGCTACGTATTCCGAGACAGTCCCTGAGACCCATATGCCCAGATAGCGGAAGCCTCCTCTTTCCACCTGATATGGCATGCCCCGGGGAACTGCAAGGTCGTCGCCCTTCACTGGGAACAAGACTGATTTCCCCCAGTTAACTCTGAACCCACTGAATTCCCCAAAAGTCGTCAACATTTGGGTTATGATTGGGCATGCGTGGTCTGGGTTGCTGAGATAGAGTAGCAGGTCATCTGCATATAGGGATACCCTGTCCTCCCATCCGTCTGGCCAGCAAAAGCCCGACCATGTGATGTCCTGTCGGAGCCATTGGGCAAGTGATTCAATCGCTAGGGCGAATAGAAAGGGGGATAGAGGACAGCCCTGTCTGGTGCCTCTGCCCAGTGGGAAGGTCCTAGAGGTTCAGCCATTTACCCTTACTGCAGCCATTAGGCGCCACGTACAGCAGTTGAACCCAGCTGAGAAAGGTCTCGCCAATGCCCATGCGCCTCATTGTTGCCCACAGGCTTTCCCACACCACCGAGTCAAACGCTTTCTCAAAATCAATTGCTAAGAGAGCAAGTGGCGCGTCGATGCTCGGGGCTTTTTCCAGGAGTAGATGCAACCTGCGTAGGTTCATTCTGGTCGATCTTTGCGGCATAAAGCCGCACTGGTCCGGATGCACCATTGAGGGTATAACCTGTTGAAGTCTGTTGGCCAGTACCTTGGCCAAGATCTTTGCTTCGCTCTTAATAAGCAATATAGGCCTGTATGATGTGCACCGGTCAGGGGGCTTTCCTTGTTTGGGAATGACCACAATGTTGGCCTTTCGTAGGTCCAATGGAAGGGTGCCCTGTCCTCTGGATGCCAGGAATAAGTCCCGGAGGGGGGCTGCCATCTGGTTGCTGCCCAGCTTCCTCCAGGTCTCGGCCGGGAAGCAGTTTGGGCCTGGTGTCTTCCCGGATTGTAGCTGTGACATGGCCTCCATGATTTCGGCCTCATCCAGTTCCCTGTCCAGATATGTGATCTTCTGCTCCGAGAGGTGCGGGAGCACGATCTCGTCCAGAAGGGACGGATCTACCGGCGAAGTTGGGGCGGCGTAGAGTGCGGCATAGAAACTAGCGAAGGCCTCCGCTATTTCCGAGTCTGTTTGGGCTAGTCCACTGGGGTCTACTATGATCTGCCTGACATGTCTGTGCCCCTCCTCCCAACGTTCCAGCCAGGCCAGTAGTTTGCCGGCTTTATCGCCGTGTTCATAGATTCTGGTCCTTGACTTCCTGTGCGCTTGCTTTGCGTTATCTAATGCTGTGTTGTGCAGGGTTGCTCTGGCCTTCGCGAGGGAGCGGTGGGCGTCAGGAGTGGGGTTAGCGACATATCTGTTCTCCCATTCCTTTACGGCCTCCTCTGCTTCCACAACTTTCCTATGTTGTTCCCTCCTTTTATTACACGTCCAGGTCGTTATTTCCCCTCTAAGAACCGCCTCATGGGCATCCCATAATGTCACCGGATCCTCTACCGAACCCGTGTTAATTTCAAAGAATTTGTTGGATTTTTCGGTAATGTGCTCCACGAATTCGGGAAGGCCTAAGTAATAGTGATTTAGCCGCCAAGTATATCGCAAGAATAGCCACCACCTCCCCCCACAGTGTGCCTCTGAGTAGCACGATGCGGCCGCTGGGGTCTAGTCCCACTGCCGTCAGTGCAAAGGGGAGCCGTTTATGTAGAAGGATCAGGACACCTCGGGAGCCCATCGTGTACCCCACGTGATAAGCTAGTCGATAGTTAGTCCTGCGGAAGAATCGGCAGGTCGAGCCCGCTAGGTGTGTCTCCGTAAGGAGAACAATGTCATGGGAACGCCTGTTTAGGAATTGCATTATAAGCCGACGCTTGATACTTGAGCCCATGCCATTTACATTCCATGTGAGGATCTTTAGGTATCTGTGACGTTCCACATCTACCATTGGGACATACGTGTCTCCCCCTGTGAAACCGTTATGTTGTTTTGTGGCCATTTCTGTCTAGGGATTCAAATTGTTGTGCCAGATGCATGTGTGATATATATGACAGAGTACTGTGGTCGTGCCCGGTGGGATGTTGGGCATGATATGTTTCGTGGTCTTGTGATGAAAATTAGGGTTGTGTACCTCCCGGAAAATTCCTAACATATAAAACTCCCCATGCCCCCTCCCCATACTCCTCCCCAACATGAAGTATCTGTCGCCCAAACTCTACTGGCGCTAAAGAACTATGTCGCCAGATCAACTTGCTATAAACTGTTATTACTTCCCGATGGCATGGTGCGTTGATTATGGATACATATACTGCGTTCGATCCTTCATGCGTAGGCGGCGGTGACCCCTTTCTGGAAACAGTCCAAACAAGGTGTTTGTCGCGGGTGCCTGCCTGGAAGGTAGTCGGTCAGTGTGCTCTTTTTGATATTTCCATCCGTTGTTTCGTTTAGCCAATGTCTCTGTTGCTAGGGATTGGGGCCTTCATTAGGTTCATTCTGATTCTCCAGTATCGGTTGTCGGGCGGGTCTTTCCTCCCCTGGTCTCGGTCTTCCCCAGTCCAATCTCCTCCGATGTGGGTCTCCGCCTATCTCCATGCCTCCTGTGGATCAGTGAAGTGGACTGTTTTGCCCTCATGTTGGATCTTCAGCTGTGCCGGGAACAGCAGCCCATATTTCACATTCATAGAGTGAAGTTTCCTTTTCAAGTGTTCAAAGGACTGTCTGGCCTTCTGAACTTCTCGGGTGTAGTCCGGGAAGAAGGCAATCTTGGATCCATTATACACCACCGTCCCTTGTGTTCTGGCCATCTGTAGGATGGCGTCTCTGTCGCGGTAATTAAGAATTTTTCGCGATAACTGTCCTTGGGGGGTATCAGGTATTAATATCGCCACATATATGGTCGCCGTAAATAATATCGCCGGGAAAATGTCGTGCCGATATTATTTGGGTGACCATTTATAAAAATATTTTTAAAAAAATTTGGGGGTTGCGGGGGTGTCCCCCGCATGTTCCATGCAATAATGTCGCCACAAAAAACGACAATTTTTCGGCAATATTTTTGCATGGCGATATTTTTTGTGGTGACATTATTACATGGAGCCCCTTGGGGGCGCCCCCGGGGTTGGACGACCCATGGGGTTCACGATGTGCACGTTCCACCGAGAAGAAGTTCGAGAAGGTTTTCGGCGCGAAGAGATCTGCCAGCCATTCCTCCAGGACGAGTTCCATGCTGGGGCCCTCTGTGCGCTCCGGCAGGCCTAAAATGCGAATGTTATTGTGTCGGGACCTGCCCTCTCCCTCCTCCACTCGGGCTTCCAGGGTTTTCAGGCGGTTCAGTGTTTGTGTGAGCTGCTGGTGCACACCGCCTAGGTCGTCCTCCACGCTAGATATTTGCTGCTCCACTTCTCCCATTCGGGATGAGAGTTTTTGGAGGTCGTGGCGAAGGAACGAAACCTCGGTGGAAATAGTGTCAATTTTTTGCTCCATTGAGGAGTGCGAACTGGCGATTGCGGTCATCACGTCTTTTAGGGACAGGGGTTCTTCCATTGGAGGGGGGGTTCGTCCCCGGATCCTCCGCGTTTGGTGCTGTCTGTGTGCTCGTGGCATATTGATCCATGGTGCTTTGTGTCATGTTTCTCTTGTTTCTTTTCTTGCCCATGATATGGAGTCCCACAAGGATGTAAGTGAGGGGACCAAAGGTGGACTTGTGGCCCCGTTGCCCCTGCTGTGTTACTTCCGTGTTACAGTGTGCGTGACTGCGGCTCTAGCCTCCCCAGGCCTCGGAAGGAGTTGTGGTTGTTGCACAGAGTTATGTGCGGGGTTCCAGTTGTTATAAAAGATGGTCTGTGGGGAAAGAGCTGCCTGCTCAATGTTGGGGGCTCGGATCTATCGGCCTCGGTCATTTCCCGGCCAAGTATCTCAGGTCATCTCACCTCAGGTCACCCGCTTTGACTGTGCTGTTAGGGGGTCCTATCGCTGCAGGGTGTCCCGCTACGTTGTTCCTCCCTGGAAGTTTTCAACTGCAGCGTTGGTATGCAGGGGGGGCTTCCCTCGCAGCGGCCAACCAGTCACGGGCCATCGCGCAGGGGTCCTCTCCGGGCCGCAGGCTGTCCTCCAGGGTTTTTTTCCCCCTTCTGGTCACCGGCCCCTGGGGCGTATCCTACGCTTTGGTCGGCGCGGCGGGCGTCCAGATCCAGGCTTCTCGTCTGTGGGTGGCCCCGGTCGATATCACCAGCCGGGGTTTTTTAGAGCGAGGGCTGGTTCAGCAGGTTGGGATCATGGGCGGGTTCCTCCCGGCTTTCGCTGTGTTTTAGCGCGCTTCATGCGCGGTGGCCATTTTGTTTGCCGTCGGAGGTCCCACTCTGCTATTTTCCAGCGCCGATATCTTACTCCTCACGCCGCGGTTTCGATCCACATCTCTGTCGTGTACAGCCACTGGGTTCCGCTGCACAAAAATATCTTTTTTGCTGGAATCAACTTCCCAAATCACAGGATATCAGCAGGATATTTCGGGCGGCCACGGGAGCAACTGGGAATCGCGTCTCCATTGCTTGCTCGCTGGCCACGCCCCCCACTTGTACTGTTTTAAGTTTTCCAAACCTTCGTTTTTTTAGCCTGCTGTGACCTTCCAGAAGGAGAAAAAGCATACGCAAATCAGACCTGGTCTCGCCCACACAGGTGCATTTGAGCCCAAACTGGTTTGTCAATCCTTCTGCAGGGGACTACAAGCAACCGGTGTAAGTAGAGATCCTGGGCATAACAGTCCCACTGAAGGGGACTTCTGTTATCACTGGGAAGCAGTGGATGAAATGTTCTGAATCAGTCAAAACCACTGGTGGCATTGCCCTGAGCAAAGCTCCAATACCCGTTTCAGCCGGCTGTGCCATTACAGAAGTGAGGGGGCAGGCCGAGTTGCTCTTTTCTCAAAGCAAGCCCTAGTATCGAACAGGACAGCAATGTGGGGATACCAGCGCTACATTGATATGATAAGTCATTTATAACACACCTGTACACAAGTGTTTCTAGGCACGACAAGACAAGGAAAGGGAGGACAAGACAAACGATCTTACTAGGCCTTGTGTCATTCAGATCATGCAAGTGCTCAGGGGAAAGGAGAGAAGAAGTGCCAATGGGAGGAAGGGGTGCGGTGGGGGGGGGGGGGTTAGTGCAATAGGCAAAGCTCAAGTAAGTGCCGCCAGGGTGGCAGGGAACTGTAGGGTTGCAGGTACTGTCCCTAAGTGGTTGGGAGGCCCGGTGGCAGTGCAAGAGGCTACTGGTCGAGTAGGAGCCTGGTGCCCATTAAGGTTCAGAGGGTGGTCAGGTAACCAGTTAGCGCGGCAGACAAGTACATTAGCCGGGGAGAGCGCAAGAAGGCAGAAGTGAAAATGAAGGTTTTGAGTTGCTTCCAGAACCGGAGGTGGGTCTGCTCAAGTTTGAGAGGGACAGGGAGGCTGTTTCAGAAGGAGGCACCTGCCTAGGAGAGAGATCTACTGCCCACTTTCTGCCTGGAGAAACGAATGACCCTGAGAGAGTTGGAGGTGGAGGTGGATGAAGGAAGGGCCCGAGAAGGAAAGTGCTTATGAGAAGGAACATAGCTTGAACTATGACCCACCTGCAGCGACACCAGGTGAGATCGGTCAAATCTCGCTTTAAAAGCATAAACATGTGCAGATGCGCATAACGAGCTGCAGCTTCGTTTACTGAAGCCTAAGCTTTGCAACCATGGGGCAGTTGGGTGGGCTCTTGTGACTGCGACATCAGAATCAAACTGCATGACATTGAACTCATCAAGGCATGTCGCTCATCTTTACTTTTCAATGGACAGGACACCAATCCTGTAGAAAAGGTGAATACGCACTGGCACAGCCGACACTGCTAAACGGAACTCCTTTGGCGGCGCTGGTCTTGTCCTAGGCAGCTAGAGTTGGGAAGAGACCTGGAGTGCAGAAGGATCATCGACGCAGCATAGGAGTGCAGCATCCCTGCACTTCCTTAGCCCCACCCACCTCCCCAGTGCCTTTCAATGTGCACTGCATGCTGCACATCATCATTGGTTCCCTCTATTTGATTCTACAGAGCCACACACAAGTAAAAAAAAAAATGCCTGCGCTAAAGAGCGACCTATGAGCCAAAGGTAACAGTGGCGCTACAGCGAATGTGCAGAAACTCATAATGGCACTAAATGGCCAACACATTTCTTCTAATCAACTCCAAACAAGGCAAAAGCATTGGATACAATCTGGGTGAATAAACTTCCTGGAAAGCTTTACCCCTCCCTCCCACTCTGCCAAAGGATATGTCTTCAGGAGTTGCTCCAGGCACTCCCCTCCTTTATTGACCACTGTACCCATTTTATTAAATCTGACCATGTACCTTCTCTGCGCACCCTTGGAAAATAAGCTACGTTTGCCATTTGATTTCTGCAAAACTTTCGCAATGGAGAGGTAGGAGGGGGAGATTGACACTTCTGTAACACAATTCAAAGCCATCTGCCACCCTGATGCGATACTACGCAGTGGTTTTAGAAAATGTAATATCTTGTATCCAGGTTTGCAACATTATGTGTTACTACTGACTTCTGCAATTGTATTTGCTCTCCTCTCTTGCTTCTCCACTCCTTTTGACTGCTTACTCTCTGTTCTCTCCTCTTCTCCCTTTATCCCTTTTCCTATCTCCTCCCCTTCTCCCCTTACTTTCTTCTATGCACTTACTCTATCAGCATCATTGTGAGCCAATAGTATATGTTGTATAAATAACTGAAGACATGATGATGTAGGGACATTGTAATTCACAGAACACTTTAGGCCTGTCTGCTTTTCCTCACCACCATATGCCAGCTTTCTGTATACACTAAGAGGGGCCTCCCATTAAGTACTAGTAAACTTTACACATGTACTTAGTGGCACAAGTAGCTTCCTAGTTACCATTTACAGAGGTAAAGATTAGTGTTGCTTATAAGATAACAGAAATGGTCGAATGTGTTGGAAGTGGCCTCATTGTCCGATTTGTTCCTCTCCATTCCTAGCCTGTTGGAGTAGACGGCGAGACATTAAGAGAGGCGGAGAGATGCCGGTATGAGGTGAGGACCGGAGTCGGGTGACTGGTGGAGATATCGGGATCCTTTGTGAAAGCTATCTCGACTAGGTCTTACACCCTGTGGTAAGGCGCTCCAGCTCCAGCTAGTAGAGTGAGGCGTGGGCCGCGCTTGATCGTGGTACCTGGAGACTTGCCTGGGAGAAACCTTAGCAGAATTGAGGCTGAGAGAGTTCAGACTGCAGGTGCCCCAGCAACTTGCTATCCTCACCCTTTCTCCTCTCCTTCCTACTTTGTGGGACTGGAGTGGTCGGGTATTTGTGCGTGCCCTGTGCCATAATCATTGGTGCCAGTGTACCTGTAAGATACTGTTTTAGGCAAGAGGGGAGGGTTTGCACTGCCACTTAAACCACATAGAAGTTCTGCCTTTTGGAGTCGAGTGAACACTGAACAGTAAGGAAAGCTTAATGTAAATAGGCTTGTGGTACGTCTGCATGTTTTTTCGACTCGGTTAGTTGAAAAAGATTTCTGTAAGAAACTACACCGCGTTGGTGGAGTATATAACCTGGGAGTGGGTGCATAGTAAATGCAAGATAAGCAGGAACTTGCTGTTACGCAGTTGGGTGGCTTTGGTGATCAAGCCTGGACTGTAACTGTTAGTGAATCTGCAATATTTATTGGTTTTGAATGATTATTTTCTAGAAATGAAATCTGCAAAAACACACACATGCAGATTGAGGAGTAAAACAGGACGTCTAAGTAAAAGGAACAGGACTCGGGTCTCGACTGAGTCTACTATGATTAGCACTGGCCAATGCTCTAAAAAGGGATAAAGTAAATACCCCCAATGCTGATCAACCAAAGACCACAGGCTACCTCTCAGCAACTGTACCCCCAGAATAAATAGGGGATTTGAGTCCCCAGACTATCCTAAGTGATCCTTGTCCAGGTGTTGCCACTCACTCGCTAATAATTGATAATAACAACTCATTGTTGATTTTATGTCTGAATTCACAGAGGGTGTCATTGGGTGTTCCAACTACTGAGAAAATCACTCAAGAACCTAATGTATGCTAACATCATAGGCACGAATTTATCAGCTTCATCCGATTTGGAACAAATTGTGGTCGAATCGGGTGAGTCGTTAAGTGATTTTGACTCCTCTGGTACTTCTCCCTCAAACGTGGATGCTATTGCAGTGACAGTGGGTGCTATTCCTGGACTCTGCTGTACCATGGTAAAAGATACATTAGAACCTAAAAAGATGGTGGCCAGGATAGTTGGTCTTATTGTTGCAAATTGTTGTGGCAAAGCTAATGGTAATTTGAACAATGCCGATACCTCCTGGGAATGTTCTGTGCCTTCCCCTGGACCCCCAAGTTAATCATCTGTGCTATTAGCCACTGAACAAGAGGATAGTATTCGTGAACCGGTGGATTCTCCAACTCATGGAGATAATGGCCACTCGTTCTTGAGTGTGTCAGCAGAGGGAACCCAAGTGGAATTAAAATGTAAACGGAAAAGAAGATGCTGCAGATGCAATAAAAAGCAGAGGCAGAGACAAACTAAAGACAGGAATAAACGTATAGCCGGCAAAACAAACTTAAGGAAGAATGCGGGAGCTCTGGCTGAGACCGGCATGGAGAACATAATGTGTTAGTACTGAGAAGCAATACACCATAGCTAAAATAGGTAATAAAGGTTTGAGATATATTGAGGGCTATAATGGTGGACAGCTACCTCAGGGCCCCTTGGGCAAATGGCTTCCAGTGGCTGAGAAAGGCAGGACAAAAAAAAAGAAAGGAGCTCAAGGGGTCTATGCCTATATAATCCAATGTAAATTGTGTACCTGTAAGACCTCCCTCCCTGTTGCCTTCAGATTATTGTCCTAAATCTTTACCCCCCTGTTGGAAATGTTTCTGCCATTATTCCTGTTGATATAGCGGTGTGAGGGGATGGTTTGCAGGATGATGTTAAAAAATCAAGGTCGATGCAATGGACCTTTGACTTATAGTGATCATAGTACTAAACCTCTGGACTCACACAGTATCATCCTCCATGGGAGGCCTGTGGGTAAGATGGTTAAGTTTGTAGATCTATTTCTTACAGAGGAAAGTCCATTTATCAATCAAAGCCATCTATTGCAACTCCTACACCTCGTACCCTCTTTATCTCCACTGCAGACATTGAAATGTAGAGCTCCCTGAACTTGATTGCGGTCACAATTGGGCCTTGGTTAATTTTGTTTCGCCCATAATTGTGCAGTGGGCCATATTACGGAGAGATGAAGTTTATGAAACATGGCAGTGGTCAGGCGTCCGGGTATGAGAGAAGGGAGGAACGTTGGGTTCCGGAATCATTGGAGGATTTGCAACACTGATTTTAGGCTAAAAGGAAATCCTGTAGATTATTGTCCTGGAATATGAGAGGTCATCAGTGCTTTTTATGTAATACCATTGGTTACCCATTATAACAGCCAACCTTATTTTCTTTTTACATGAGACATGGTTAAGAGATGGTTTTGTTATTGATGGGTATAATGTTTTGTGGAGAGCTGCCACTTCACAGAATAGAGGTCGCCCTGTGGGAGGTATTTGTATCGGGGACAGAACTCATCTAAAATGATATGAGTACACATATAGTAGAGTCGCACCTGCTTTGTGCAGGGTGCTGTCCTAGAAGGACGACTTTTCCCTAGTAATCGCCTTCTATTTATCAGTGTATATGACCCTCCATATGGTAATAAGACACAGCACATTCTCTCCCATCTAAACGAGATTTTGCCGACGTGGGTGTTTTATTCCCATGTATAATTGTTGCATGTGATTTCAATGCTTATTGTGCCCATCCATTGCACCCCAAACACATGGACATTGAAATCGCGGCACATAATATAGGCAATAGTAATATGGCCAATGTAATAAATTGCGTGCCTATCAGCAAAGACAATATGATTCTGGCTGACTATGGGTGGAATTTCTACAAGGCTATGATCTGGCCTACTTCAACCCTAACCACAGGATAGAAGGTACGGCCTCTGAAACATGGACTAATGGGAAAGGGCTATCTAGACTGGATTCTTTATTTGTGGGATTGGGCATTAAGGAAAAGGTAATTTCATTTGAAACTTATTTTAATGTCCCCAGTGATCATGCAGCTTTGACGTTACCCATTGGTTTACAGAAGGGGACAAAAATAAAGAGAATGCGATCAATAGTCACCACTAATGCTCAGGGAAGCAGAATCATATGGACAGAAACGAATATAGAAAAACTGAATATTATATTGAATAGTGATGGAAGGTATGTGGATGATTTATTGAGACAGCCACATTGGGATATTTGTATTCTGATAAATAGCATGCGTACACAGTCTAGGCCCGATAAGTTGTGATCCTTAATGATGAAATACAGAATAGGCTATTTGATGTAATTATAAGTAAAGAAAATAGGATCATATGCGCTGCATTGTGAAAGTTTAAAGATCCGGCACACTAACCAAAGAGGATAAGGTGCGACAAGCGACTACACTTGGAACGATTTATAAAAACTGGCTTGGAGGATACAAGCATGATATGAATTATGCCAACTGGAGACTCTTAGTCAGTGTACTTCAAACACACAATAATAGAAAGTTCTGGCATATGTATGGCACATTCTTAGCGGGGGAAAGACCTAGGGAAATTAGCCCGATCTCTGAGAAGGATTAATCATCTCTATTATCTTAAATCTACTAATTTGGAAATAAAGATGTATTGTAAATACACCCCGCCCACCTCTGATATTGGTTTTGAGTTTGAGGATGTGATGTGTGTTATCAGGAAATTAAAATCGTATAGGGTGCAGGGTCCCGATGGCCTAGAGAATACTGCGATTAAAAAGGGACCCGCATCTGTGGTCTAGGCTATTGCACCAAGTTTTTACTGTGGTAGTTCATTAGGGTATCATCCCAGGGAGTTGGCGAGAATCCATCTTAATTCCAGCGTTTAAAAAAGCTATTAAGAACAGAGAACCCAGAATTATAGATTGCTCGCCATGATGGACTCGAGCTTTAAGTAGGGACAGGAGATGCTCAGCAGCGACCTCATTCACACACAGCTCAGCCTCAACTGACATTCACATAGAACATCCGTCCAAAGCACTCACCCGACATTCTCTGGGCTGTACAAGCACACAGAATTCATCATCATCATCATTACACTTTTAGTCCTGTCCAGCAAGACAAACGGGGTACCACATTACAGTCTCGTGCCAGATTCATGTCCCAGTCTAAGCAGCAGTCGGTCACACATGCAGTCCCAACACATCTCCATGCAGACAAGCCAATTTCGCTCCTTCCCAGCAATGGCAAAACCTCCCAGGAAACATGACAGAGAAGGAGCTATCAAAGCACGAGCAGTGAGAGAGAAACAAAAGCAACCGCACAGCCATCCTAAACACTTCCGCCTCCCACAGCGAAACAGATAGTGAAGAACCTCCTGTTAGTCCTCCCAGACTTAACACACCCTGGAACCTACATCGCGGTCAGGTTCCGCATACAGGAGCACCATAAGTGCTATGGAGTAGATGCTCTAGGATTCAGCTGACTCAACCATCACACTGACATGTACTGCCATGCACCAATCTAAACAAAACTGCCAGGCCTGCAACACCTGGAAACTTTGCAGCTTCATATGCATTTCAGCTCCACATACACCAGGGCTAGTCTATTCCCGGCACACATACCCTTCCATCAGCTAGGAGCTGCCCCCTCCCTTCAGGCAAAAAACCAATTACATGGGCGTCCACCCGTGGCGTACTAGAAAAGGAAAAGCAGTTCTACAGTGTGACTACTAAACCAACATGCCAAACAATAGTGGGAAAGCACACACTTAAGTACCGTCACTGGATAAAAAGTCTTAACCATGATATTATATGCCATTTATAACGCGCCTGTACACAATTGTTTCTAGGCGCGACAACTCATAAATCAACCATTCAGACAACCAAACTATAAAGCTACCCGCTCAAGAAATACCAAACATGCACTTTGTGACATAGCCAGGGAATCCGTCCCCTCTCCCCCAAGGGTGAGCTACACCCCTTTGGGACTAGGGAGGAGATCCCGCTAAGCCCAACACCTCCTAGTGGAGAGGGCAAGAGGGAACCAACTAGGACAGGCAATCCCAAAATAGCGGTATTTGATATTCTCCCTTATCCAAAAATGTTAACAGTTGTGTTGGTTTTAAGGGCATTGAATGGTGCACTGGCTTACAAAGGGATACGCAAGTGGTTGACTTACCTACTGACCCCTTTCTGGCACAGTCAGGTATGGAAGGGAGAGCACGGAGATGAAACACACACCTTTTTTGGGGTGGAACATAAAGATGCAATCCAGACTGAGTTAGAGGAGACGAGCCAGCTGAGGAGCAGCAAAAGCGGGAAGACTGCCTACTCCGAGGTGTCCAGGAGAGGGAGACTGACACCTGGTGCGGCGTTTCAGAGTGTGGAGAGGCCCACGGACTGCTGAGACACCAACAGTCCAGACAGCTGGGAGCACCCAGAAGGTCTTGAGTCGAGAGACCAGTGGTGGGCCAAGTAGCAAAGGCCACTGAAAAGCGAGGGGGCTGAGACAGAACCACCCCACCACATACCACAGCAGAGAGAAGGAACGTCAACCAGAAGGCGCCGACGCCGACCCTGCAGCTTCCCATCTGTCCGAGGAGGTATACGGTGGCTCTGTGAGACATGGGAGGGGACGGGCAAGACAACCCCAGGGAAGGGAGCCAGAAACCATACCCCAGGGATGCGTGAACGTTACCATATCCCAAAGCACAGTCCCACGAGAAATAACCCAGGAAAGGGTGAGAACGAACCTATGCCAAGGCGGGGCCAGCAGGAACTATAGCCCAAGTCGGGCCGCTAGAATCATACCCCATGGCGAGGTCCCAGAGCACATAACCCAAGGCAGGGAAATAACAGTCACACACAGAGGCAGAGCGAGAGAAACCTAGGCCCAGGTCAGCTAGAAGAAACCAAACACCATGGCGGGGACCCAGAAATGATAAACCATAGAGGGGTGCGAGCAATGATACTCCAAGGTATTGAAAAGAAATCCAAACTCCAGGATGGGGTATGAGAGAACAAGCCCTAAGACCGGGTGAGACTAGCCCAGTCCCAAGACAGGAGACATGAAATCGGATTCTAAGACTGGATGAGAAACCCAATGAAGAATGGCAGTCACTGCAGCGACTGCAATAAGACCCCTGGAAGGGGAAACCGGGAAAACGACCTGGTATGGACTAGTGAATCGCAGAACCACCCAGGCTGGATTGTCCAACAGTGACTGAAATAAACCAGTTTATAACTATCCTTATGAAATAAACAAATCAAAAACTAAAACACTAAGAGAGAACCTGACGAAGGGGATAACAACAGGAAAAGTCCTGTTGACTCAACTGGCCTTTGAGAAGGGCCAAGGGCAGAGGTCGAAGTGGGCGGGAGCGGTGCTCCCATACTTTTTATTTTTAAGTCTCACAGTTCCTATACTTTTATTTTAAAAAGAAACCGTTCTGGAATGGTTTAGTTTTAAAATAAAAGTGTAGAAAGAAGTTGAAGCTTGCACTTCAGTGCACTGCACTGCACATTCCCATAAACAGCAGGTGTGTTTGTTTGGGTGTTTGATTTGTGTGTGGGAGGGGCCGCAGGGATAGGGTTTGTGGGGAGTGGGGCAGACCAGAAGAGAACATAGCTCCACGTACACTTCGACCACTGGCCAAGGGCCAATACCACCTGTGACTAGGAATGATGCCAAGGGGATCAGATGTCCATCACCATTTCGGGGTGGGAAAGAAACCTTATTTGGGTTGTTAGCATTTTCTTGTGTTTAAAGTGGCAGTGACAGACTCAACCTCCGAATAGGTTTTCTGGGCGACGGACTGTATAGGACATCCTGACATGCCCACTTGGTTCTATGTGATATTTTTGCATTTTGAAGGATGTACAACAAAAAAAAGACAGATTTATTTTGATTCTTTTGGTGTAGCCTCCAAAATGCCGAAATATCAGCTATTGGGCCCCGACCCCCACCCCTTGCCATCCTGGTGGTTTTGTTAGTAAAACTGGGTGTTTCACCACCAAACTCCCCTTTGATCCCGCTTGCCCCCCTCCCCTGCACTAATAATTCCCTTAATTCACGTAAACAAAACATTTTTCCTGCACAACCGCCCCCCAAATTCTCACCAAAAAACTTTCAGCCACCTCTCCCTCACATACACACACACACGCCAAAACAAACACTTACCTTACTCCCAAGACATCCCTTGCTGCACCACACCCGTCAGCCACTGCGTGCACACGTGTGCGTCACAGGGAACAGCTGTCATCCCCAAGATGGCCGGCACACAGAGAGGAGTGGAGCGTCGAGATCGGGCAAGTTAAGTGAGGGGAGAGGAGAAGTGGCAAGTTTCTTTTCTGGACTACAGAGATGGGTGAATGGGGTTTTAACGATCGTTTTAGAAAGACCGAATAATCGAGTTTAATCAGCCTTTCTAAATCTATCTTTTTTTCCAAGTAAAAGAAAACTACAATTCACTTATTTTTCTATAAGATAGACACACACACAAACGCACACAACTTCCAAATAACAAGGGCATATGTACCCACAACTGGGATTGAACCGCCATATCAACACTCAGGATCCTGGTTAACACACGTGGGGTACTAAGTTAAGTCCAAAATAATGCACCCATACCAACACTCGGTAATCAGGCACCCTGCAGCATCCCATTTTTCAGTAAACTAGCGTGCATTAAACATTTGATCTAGATGAGTCCTATGGATCTAAACTCAGAAGGACGTACACTCCACCGAATTGAGCCTAAATAACCCTGGAGTGCGAGGAGTGTTCTTTGTGTTCAGATCTCTATGTGCTGCTTCTGCTGGAGAGAGCTGCTGCAGTGTGTTTTCACTGTCTATCAACCAGGAGGAGTTTTGCATGAAACCTCTCACCCAGACCCGGAGCGTCACAGAGTGCGAGGACTGTTCTTTGTGTTCCTAGGGTTCTGAGGGCTGAGGCTGCTGAGGATGGCGGGCGCCCCTGAGAACAACTCTGGGCTACTCTATACTGCAACAAAGCATGGCCGTGTGACCAAGCACTTACATCCAAATCAGCTCCGCAGACGAGACTGCTACTCTGTTGATGTAACTCTGCCTTACGACAGCTGACAAAGGATCGACATGCGGAGCAAACAGAATGTAATCAACCGTGAAACACACAATTTGGCTTTTGCCGAGGCTGGTTTTGCTGGCGACACCTTTAGATACCCAATGTCCTTGAGTATTGCAAATATTTTAGGTGCGTATTTCCTGGATATGGTCTGTCGCGTCTCTCTGGAGTGGGCGGAAAGAAAGCCATAAACCGTTAAGTAATACAGAAAAAAAAGGAAGACTCCGGGAGAGCTGTACCAGGTTGGTTGAATGTCCAAATTTTAATTTAACTAATTATAAATGATTCCCTTTCTGATGACACGTGTTTCGGCGGATTTGCCTTTATCAAATCAGGGCTAAATCATCTTTCATTGTTAGTTTTAAATACTCTTGCTCTGAAAATCATGGGTCAAATCCTTTCATAGCAAAACTTGGTTCTCTGTTGCATGTGTCGGCTCTCTCCTTAATAATGTAATCAAGTGGGATTAAATGTATTAGCGAAATGAACTGCGCGCATAACTTTGAAAAAAGATCATCCGCGCTCATTAACTCCCCCTATATATATCTCAGTATAATGAAAAGCTCTGGTCAAAAAATGTATTCTATGGCCCCATGTCTTGCGATCCCCATAACTTCAACAGAGCAAATGCTGGCTGACCATAGACTCATGTGTGGTGGAAGTGATGCATTGGTGTTCAATCATGAAAACAAATTAAATTAATCAAACACCCCCAAACATTATAAGCTCAATCTCAAGGAAAGCAACTGCTGTCAGAGATTGTTCGAAGGAAATATGTGCCGCAGTAATTCCACAGCTGGGCGTATTAGCGTGGTGCGCAGTGGAGATGGGTGGAGGGACAAAGGTGAGGGAGGCGTCATTTGTGAACCCTCCTAATAATGGACAAGCATTGGCTGACAAGACGACGAAGTCGCCTTGACTGGCTGTGAATTATTGTTACTCACGGCAGAACCGCCCAATAATCCGATGCACCTGTATGCGCAAGACTCTGCGCCGCTGTGTAATACAGCACATTGTGAACTCTACGAATCCATGAAAATGCACACGAACATTGCCTTCTGGTCTGCAGAGTTTAGCAAGCCCTGTGAAACTGTTGAAATTATTAAAAGTAAAGAAACACCTCAAGTCCCACGGACGATATGTGGATCTAAGAAGCAAATATGTAAAGCTAACTTCACAGAAACGAATCAAATTTCCCAGACAAGATCGAACTTGTAAATAAATCCATTTACAGCAAATGGTGATATCGTGGCAGAGTCAGTAATGGATTTTTTTTACATTTGCCAGATCTACAGAAAAAACACTTGATGGGAGTGGGATTAGAAGCAGCACACTTTGGCGTGTCAGTAATGGCAATGAAAGATGAGGTTAAGGAGAACTACTATGACCAAGAAGTCAGGAGTCCCAAAAAATAACATAACTCCTTAGCAATGGTTGACAAACTTCTTAAAGATCTGACTCAACTTTAATGACAAAATTAATAATAGCGCCTTGCGTGACGGCACATCAAGTGACATAGTGAAGGATCCAGACACAGGCTTTCGGTCGCTGGCTGTTAAATATGATGGGGTTGGAAACATTATACCAGACGGCTTTGAATTAGATAAACGCCCCCAAAAATGAAGAAGAGTTGAAATGAGCTCCTCTCCTCCTACATCTTGCTCTGAACGCTGGCTACAAACTGCTACAAAATCAGGAGAAGGTAATTTATTAGAAAATTCCAAAACCTACAAGAACAAAATGCGGACCCAGCCAGATGCTCTTGTTGATTCTGTAGACTCTACTGAAGAGTCGTCTTCGGACTCATCATGACAGGGAGTATCCAAAAATCAGGCATTCAATTTCAGTGAACCGATCCACAAATATCAATTTTGATATTAGAGAGGTGGCTGGAAAAATGAGCCATGAGCTCAATCCGCTCACTATGTCTGCATTGACCATTTCTGTTGCTCCTTTTTTAAAAATGTATGAGCAACTCAATGATAACTTTAAGGATCAAAGTACTTTGCTAGCTCTACTGAATTCAAAAATGGTTAACATCAAAATGGGACTAAATGTAATTAAAATTCAAGCGGCCAATGAGAACCAGAAATCGGAAACAACCACCAGTCTTCTAAGGGATCAGCTAAAAAACAATATAGAGGACAAAAGGTTGCTTGCAGAGGTTGCCAGATAAGCTTTGATTTTATTAAAGCGAGACAGACGAGAGCATGGCTCAAGTCGCTTGAAACTATCACAAGATAACATGGGGCCAACCCATCATAATGATCAGGCTCACGTGAAAATTCAATGCAATTTTCCAACTGATGGCGAGGCCCAACAAATATGTCAAGCAGCAACCAGTAATGTGTCAGCCGGTGCATTAAATACTGAAACAGAGAAACTGCCCATCGCACCAATTCCATGATGACAACGAGCATCACTGAAGAGACTGCAGTCCCTCTAAATAAAAAACCAAGCACCTTTACTGAGGTGATCGGTTCTATTGACGGATCCTTATTGGCCGCAAATGATGAGGAAGATGAGCTATCTACCAGACCTTCAACCTCTGCAAATGCTGAGGGGATAATTGGCAATCCGTCAAATATTGGTAGGGACACAGTGGACAGTGCAAACACCAGTCAAAAAACGTACGCTATTTTTGCCCAGAAAAAAATCAGGTCCTATCAAGACAAAAGAATTCTCTTCAAGAAATAAATAAATAAATAAATAGAAAAACTTGCCAAAATGAAAAAGTCTAAAGGCTAACAAATCAAGTAAATTTCTTTGCAACATTAAGTCCCTGAATGTCACAATTCAAGCATCAACATCACAGAAAACCTCCTCGCCCAATGTTTTAACCATGCCGGTTAATCTATCAAAACCACACGAGAGAAAAAAGAAAATCAAGGCGCACAATATAAATGATCAGAAATCTATAGAGGATGACCTTATGACGGAATTGCTAAATTTATCTACATATGATACAGATGATGAAGATGAAGAGGAGGCTGATGATGAAGCCGGGAGAAAGTTCATATGCATTGACTCGGAAGCTGAACAGGACCAACTACCAAATGATGTTTTGTCAGAACATGAGGATGTCTCTGTAAAGAGAATATGCAAAATAATCCCAGCACCTGCTTCTAAGTCAAACATTGATCCAGACCCAATTAGTATTGATGGAGATGGGCCTAGCTTTCAGACTATTGCAGAAAAAAGGGCAATGATAGAAGCAAAAAATGTAATGAAAGACCTTTTACCAAAACAAGGGGGTAGCCTGTATCATAAAGAACATGAAAATGGGCCAAAACTGTACACGTTCACCAATGAGCAATGCAAAAAAAGCTCCATCAGAAGCAATATACGAAGTAATGCGACAAAGAATAACATTGTGAGACTTGGAGGGAGGATAAACGAAAAGCCCCTAGTGTCCTCAAATAGCAGAAAATAACAAAAACCCTGCACAAACTACTGCATATTGCAAGAACGCATACTGTCTGTCAATGATGGGCTTATTTTGAATAGAACAAATGTGCTGTGGCTACTACATCATGTGCCATCCTTAAGAATGATTGTTTCCGATAAAATCAGAACAGTCTAGTTCATAGAAGAAGCCACACATGATTGCGTTCTATTACATATTCAATCAAGATCAATATGCTACTCAGTGCTGTGTCTTCTGTCATTCCCTTAGGATTTGACCTAGTGGAAATTAAGTCAGACGATAAAGAGTTTGGAAATCAAGACATCCCAAATTGGAGTGACAGTCTTGATTATCATGCAAAGTCTACAATGGGAACCTTAGTAAAGGAGCACGCAACTACAAGCGTCGCTGAGAAAGAGCGGCTACGTCATCTGGAGACAATAGGTGATCAAAACATTTGTGACCTGGAGGAGGTCCCAACGATGCAAAAGCAAATTAGAATAACCTTTGCATGCAACAATATAACTGGAGAAGCGAATACAATTAAACAAGACCAGCAAAATATGAACGAAAAGGAGAATGACTGGAGCTGGATCGCTGGCGTACTAGGCGGTAACAACCCGAGCTAATGCCAAATAGAATCGCCAAAGTCATTGCTTCAGATGGGTTCATGGAATATCAGAGGTTTTTCTCATCTGTTTCATAACACATCACAAAATTTGAGATCATTGGATATACTATGCTTGTAAGGGACTTGGCTCTCCATGACGCCCAACGTTGAGGGATATGAAATAACTGTAAATGGCTGGACTGATCACTTTAATCAAGAAGACGAGTGAATGCTGTGTAATAAACACATACAATCAATCTCCATACATACAATTAACTACAATTAAACTATTCTCTGTGGGGAGTTGAATATTGAATGTCTTAGGTTAGAGACTAGCACAAAAATCCATAAAGCAACAAAATCTAAATCTCAAAAATAAATGGTGTTACGTTGGCTGGAAGAAATGGCGATCAGGCATCTTTCTCTACTAAATGGAAATACTGCAGGAGATATTCCTCCACAAGCTACATGGGGAAGAAACGATCAGTAATCTGTTCTTGATTACTTTTTTGCCTCTGAACAAATTGCTACCAAGACTAACAGGCTGCGTGTGATCAATATGAGCCAAAGTGACCATTACCTTGTGGAAATATCAATCCTTGAAACAACTAAGAAGGTTCAAATTCTAAGGAACCCATCGTTGATGGTAGAACTGATTAGAAATCGAGTAAGGATGGATTCCACTAAGGTGAATAGTATCACGAGAGAATTTCAAGCCGAAATAAACAAGAAGAGCTGCTGTAAAATCAAATTCTCTGCTCTGCTGGAACAATATACAGAAAGTACCTGAGGCACTCGTAACATGATGTTCAAAAGGCGTCATGTTCATGATATCGAAATCGGCAAACAAAACGAGAATTATGAAAAAACATCAGATGAATCATGAAGCTAATCCCTGAGAAACGCATTATCAAAGAAAAAAAAAGGCCAAATTGGAATATAAAAACTGGTTAATTTCCCATAGGTTCATAATGGAACAGCGAGATGCAGAAACCATGTTGGGCACCCTTGCACATAAAAACTCAAGGGATTTCTGGAAAATTCTCAGTGATATAAATGCTCCATAGAAATCCATTTTGTGCAACATGGTATCAGAGGCTCAATGGATTGATCATTACAATAAATTGTTCATGAAGACTGGTGCCACAGAAGAACTGTCTCTGCCCTTGCTAGATTGTTAGGACTTCTGCATGAATAAAGAAGACATCTTGAAAAATTTCATGCAAATTAGTTCTTCTAGGGCTCCGGGCCCTGACGGCTTAAACAAAATGTTAAAAGAAAATCCTAATGAGTGGGCTAACTTTTGCGAACTATTGTTCAAAACAATATTGAAAGAACACGCAATACCGACATCGTGGAGGAGTGCAATTGTTGTACCCATATTTAAGAAAGGAATAAGATCAGAGCCAAAAAATGATCAGCCAATTGCACTCCTCGATGTCATAGGAAAGATCTTTGCCACTCAACTACAACTTCATCTAGCAGCTTGGTTTAAAATGCCCTCCATGGTTGACCCAAGACAAACAGGATTTGTCAAGGGGGTTGGGTGTGGGCTAAATCTTCTGATGATCAACTTATTGAAAATGGAGGTAATTAGTCGAGGGATGAAAATCTACCTGGCTTTCATAGATTTAGCCCATGTGTTTGACAGTGTGGACAGAAATCTTTTGTGGACAAAATTGAGACTGTGGAACTGTCCGTTAAGCCTGATCATGGCCATTAAAGAACTACACTCCGAAACGGAGATACGAATCCCCCTTGATCAAGAAGGAACCCTGTCCACCTGCATAAAAACCTACAGAGGTGTGAAACAAGGGTGCCCATTGACTGCCATATTATTCAATCTGTTCATATCCAACATTGGAGAAAGTTTGGGTGGTGTGCCTTCATGCTCTCCAAAAATCAATGGACAACATTGGAGTTGGATGCTATACGCAGATAATTTATTCCTTTTCGGATGTTACACCCATCGGTCTCCAACGAAAACTGTCTGCACTGGAAAAATATGTGGATGTAAATGGTCTCAATATAAGTCCTACTAAATCTGAGATCCTAATACTTCAAAATCTTAAAGGAAGAAAAGGGAAGATGAAAACCTTGGGAAAGAAACCTTAAACCTTAAAATGTGTAAACCAGACTCAATACCTGGGCATGCTAATGAATAGTAACCTCCATGATGCCCCCTGGGAGGAGAGGATCAAAGCGAAGTGCAAACAGTTAACAGCCCAAGGTGCAATAATAAACAACATTAGGCAAATGTTCGATAAAACTGGCACTTGAATTCTACAAAGCCAAGGCGGTTCCTGCTATGATTCATGGAGCAGAATGTGCATTGGGATGCTCGCATTCTGTATGGGCGTCCTTAGAAAAAAAATTCTGGCAAAAAGTCCTGCGGCTGGCGAATGGAATCCCGACCGCATGTATGAGATATGAGCTGGGTCTCATATCAATTAATGCGAGAGTAACCTGGAATATGCTTGCTCTATATTAGAAAACGATTGGAGCAGATAGTCTGCCGCAATTTAACATATTCCCCCAAACTATAGCACGAACGAAACAATTCTGTGCAAATGGGCAGAATGCTGTGAAAGTATCTTGGGGCAGCTAAATACAGACAACATTGTTCTTCAAGTGAATCCAAACTCAGTAAAGAAGAAACTGTGGTGTCAAGACTACGTGGACACTATAGAGCAGAGATCACAACATAGATGTATGCAAAATGCTCCTCCTGAATCGAAGGCTTTTAATAAGCTTCCAAGCTACTTGGAAAAGTTTTCAAGTAAATACCACAGAACACTTTACATGAAATTCCGGCTGAACTTATTTGAAACCACAGAGAGACAATTCATAAGAAATCACAATTTGCCTCTAGATGTGAGCTGTAGATTTTGCAATAATTCGAAAAGAAACTTTGAAACACTAGACCTTATTATGCTCAGCTTTAAAAAACATTGAGACCAAAGCATCTATGCACTGAAATGCTGAAAAACACATTGTGCAGAGAAGAATGGTGGTTGATGTTTTCAGAAGGAGTCGATAAAAAAACTAACGTTTGCATTGATGTTCTATCTGGAACAACTGAACAAGATGCTGTTGAAGCAAAAAGCGTGAAGCAGAAACAGTAAATTGATGAAAAAACATGATGAATGGAATGCTAAAGTAAATTAATTCATTTAGATGTATTTTAAAAGTTTGTAACAAACTGAATACCATTTATTTAATAATAATAAATAACCCCTTACACTAATGGACCTACTCTGCCACAGATATCAATCCTGCATAGCATTGGGAACAGTGCCTGCCATCAGCAGAGGACGCCAACTAAAATGTACTACTACAGTTTCAAGGCCACAACTCACTGTCATTCCACACTACAATCGCACCCAATGAACACACGCATTAAACCTTCCACTAAGAGGCCCTCTGCTACAACATGAGGACACTACACAGCCGTGCTCCACTCGCATGGCCTCTAACACTCACCTACACTTAATAACTGAAGGGCACCCTACTGTAACAAAAAACATTGGCCCAAACTAACATTTATTTATTTATTGATTGGATATATATAAGGCGCTTATACAACAAGACAGTGTTTCAAAGTGCCAGATTTACACAGTTTGGATACAGTAGAACAAATGTTCACCCATGAAGTCAGTGACCAGTGTGTGGTGGTACACCCACAGCGTCTATGTAATGTTTGGCAACATTGCAGGCCTCCACTAGGGTTACACCATCTCTCGAAAGCTGCTTCCACACAGGCCATGGAAGACTCTTGAAGTGCTTTAGTTAAGCCTTTCTGGATTTTTGATGCCAGAAAAATCCAAAACACTTCCAAAAACAGGGGGGTCAGCAAGACTTCCACATATTGCTCTCTGTTTAAAATACATATTCCAGTTGTGGATCCTCAGAAGTATTCTTAAACTTGCAGCTTGCCTTTTTATTTTCTTAAATGTCTCCTGAAATCCGTCCCTCAATTCCCCATTGCCTAATTTGGACTTTAATGAACGCAATTAATTGAAAAACAGAAGGTGGGCGATTTCTACTGGTCTTCTGTGACAAGGCCTGTATGCTGGCGTGGTCAAGAGGGGACATAAACCCCGCTCAGCCAGGGGTGGGAGGTCTACCAGGGAAAACTCCAGAGCTAGTCCTACCCTCGAGATGGATGGTGCCAGTTGAGAGGGCCCAATTCCTGACCCTCTTCATGCCAGCCTGTTTCTATGCCATTCACAATTGTCAAACACCATACGCCGAACATCAAATGCTTGCCTGTCTCTTTCTGTTTCAGACCAAACAAAGTTATCATGCGGAAGAACCACAACAGAAGAGAGCAAGACCCTGATCAGCACCATCCGTGCTCCATGAGCTATAGAAAATCGAGACCCGAATTAGAGAAACCAACCGTTCAGACATATTTACTACCAGTCTCCTGAGCCAGCTAAGAGAGAACACACCGGTGGAGCAAGCCAAACTTGGCAACCAACTGTCCCGTGCAACAATCCTCAGCACCGGGAGAGACATGCCAATATCAGCGGTCTATACCCCGGACTAAAGCCGTGGTTGCAAGCCTCGTGGAATGTGGAATTTAGCATTGGGGGAAAACACAAACCGCCCCAACCATAACATTGGGTGCTCAGATGTCCATGCTGCCAATGTTGTTCCACCGTGGACCTGCATGCAAGAAGAAGTAGGCGGGCCTTAGACCCCCATTCACAAGCTTGCGCACATACAACAAATCCCCGGCAGGCAAGACTGGGTCAGATTGGACAGAGAGCCAACCAGGAAGGAAGGACGGAGGGAGATAAAATTACTACAGGAAGCAGGACGTTTGAGGAATGTGGGTGTGTACAGAGGAGGTGGACCCAGAGAACAGCAGGAGGAAGGAACAAAGAAGCAGCAGCAGATTGTGGAGGCAGATTCTGGATGAGGTGATGTAGTGGGTAGTGAGTGGTACTGCAGTGTCAGTGTGCATGTTATGGTGGTGCGAGCACTTGGGAGATATAGTGTGAGTGATTGGGAAGCATATGGTACTTATGTGTGTGACTGAGTAGCAGTGGTGTGGAAGAAGGAGACGTGGTGTGGAGGAATATCACCATAAATGGAGCCCAGAAACACTCAACTAAAGCATAAAACGCTGAAAAGCTGGACTGCCTTTTCAGATTGTGCACACAATTCAATTTGTATGGTAAAAATGTACACCAATATAGCAAGTGAATAGGTGTAGACTCATGTAATGGACAGTGCCTAATGTTAGACACGGATACTGCCATAATTTAGCGAGCACGCCCTGGAATAATGCCTAGCTTCATTCCCATGTGTATATATTTCTTTCAATTACCACAAAAAGGGTGTACCTGTGGATCCCATGTAGTGACTTGCTTCCATGCGAGATAGCACCAGACAAACCGGAGTACAGAATTTCCATGCATCAACAACAGTACCAAATTGTAGGGTATATATTCTTGTGTGCCACACTATAGTTAAGGTGAGTAGCATGATCCATAGGAATCTCAAACATTTAATTGGAAATAATTTTTGACTTGCGGGACGGATTTGGTTGATAATTTGCAAACAGCAAGTTTGTCCCTTCAGTCTGGACATTTTGGGAAACATCCATAAAAAAAGAAAATGTTAACGAAAGCAAAAAATATATATATATTTTGGCCTACTCCCATTAATTTCCAAAGAGAAAAAAAGATCCGCAGTGCACAGCAAAAACCATTGGAAGGAACTGGACCAGGTACGAAACAACTTGGGTACGGAGCGTTGACTCGAATTCTGGGAGTAGTTCAAATATCAATGGGGCTTTGCGGCAGAGAGACTTTTTCAGAAATGAAATAACCAGGGTTATTTCCGAAATAATCTGGGTGAACCGAAAACGAAAAGTGGAAACAATGGCATTTGGACGAGGAAAAAGGATGAAATGGCATCAGGCTAGAGATGTGGAAAGAGAATTAGAGGGAGCGGGGCAGGGGCTGGGGAGCAAGTTCAGAGCTTGAACGTTTTCTCATAACTGGAGTTATTTTTCCATAACCAGGGTTATAGTAGAAAACAGGATTGGGAATGAAAGTGCGTCACATGAATAACCAGGGTTATTTTACAAATAACCTGGGTTATTTGTATTACATTACTATTATCAGGTTTATTCTAACCACTGTTATGTGGAAACTCTTTTAAAGTGTTAAAAAAAGTGGAATGTTACAGCTACAGTGAGGTGGGGGGTAATGGGTGTGGCTGAAGGCTACAGCTACTAGGTTACTTTAAGGAACCAAATGGTGCAATATGGAATGTGGACACGGCCAAAGGCCATGGCTAGTGTGCCCAAAAGAAACCTAGTGGTGTGGCCATGGCTAGTGGGTCTGTTTTGGAAACCTATTGGAGCAATGTGTAGGTTGTGGGCACTGGCCATGGTCAAAGGCCATGGCTAGTGGGACTGGGAGAAAGCTATTGGGGGAACATATAAAGGGGCCACAGCCAAAGACCAGGGCCAACAGTCATGAGCAAATGGCATGGCTAGTGAACAGGAAAGAAAGGTCGTTTTTTTTAAAGATACAGTGGGCAGGGCTGAAGGCCCTGGCTAGTGTGCCTGAAAGACTTGTAAAGTGGCCTCGGTCAAAGGCTGTAGCCACCTAGGGGGTCCAAAAGAAATGTAATGGTGGAACATGTACAGTGGACACGGCATAGCCGAAAGCCATGGCTAGAGGCCTGTAAAAAAAACATGGTATATGAAAATCCTTGAAATTCACTGGAAAAAAACTTTAGTTACGGTGCAGTTAAATTGCGCAGATTAAGCGCAGCAAAACCCTTGAAATTTAGCGGATGTGGGAAGTCATGACTAGCTTACCTTGGCACGTTCCATTTGCAAAGCCCATGAGCACGTACATATAAGTTATAAGAGAAGGGATACACAATGACATACAAAATGGCATTATGGGGGACATCAACGGTAACATGCCAAGTTAAGCAGGTCATGACTTCCCACATCCGTTGAATTTGTTTTGTTGCGTTAAACTTAACTGCGCATTAACTAATGTTTTTTCAGTGAAAATGTGTGTTATTGTTAGTAATTTCTGGAATTAACAGCACTGTTTTTCTAATCAACACAAAAAACTAAGTAAACAAGGCCTGAATGAAGAAAGGACTTTCCAGCACATGAGCCTGTCCAACCATCCCACCTATCAACACAGATATTAATGGGGTTCAAATGAATGCAAAAACTAAACAACAAATTAAAGCTGGGTAGCTAAGAACGAGAAGCAATGTTCTACAGAGGAGTTCTGAGTGATAGAGGGTAAGAACGACTCTAGATGTGTCCATTAGATGTACTCAGAACCCCTTAGCTGAATATATCCCAGTAGTTGGTAGCACCCCACACTATAAATATCCTATTGTACAGTCTACCCAAGGAAGACGATTCAAACAGTGACATTTGTCAAGTCATTCAGATTCACTTGACATGCACATGCAGGGGCTGCTAGCTTGTTCTTAGTGCTAAACTGGAAGGCAAACCTTGTTGTTAGTGCTAAACTGGAAGGCAAACTGTTTCTTGAGCAGCTTCCAATAAACATTGTGAATTTTCTGTGCTGTAAAAAAAAGTTCACTCTGATTTAATTGGTACATCCAAAAATAGGACACATCTGTCACAGAAAAACAGCAATGAGTGCAAAATTACAATTATTTCCCACTAACTAGCTTCTGGGCGTTACATTATTGGTTTCCTGCAATGTAAAGTCTTCCGGACAAAACCGCAAAAGATTTTTCAATTTATATCGGGTGTTTGTCAAAATTGTCAAGCAAAGCTAAAGAAAGGAAATTCAATCATACCGCTGAGAAAGTTCATCAAACACGAATGTCTACGTTTTTATGGTGTCATTTTTAGTGGAATAGTCGCCTTAAAGAACGCAGGTTTTAGTTAAATTTTAGTTCACTTTTTCTGGGGAAATACTATTGCAAACCGCAAGGAAGACCTTTAAATTATCTATGGCAATATAGTAAATTAAAGACGTTTTACAGGGAGCACATTTTATGCAGTCCCCCAAAGCAGGGAACCTGATCTGGGGGAGTGTACTGTGCATAGGAATATGAACTGAATTATGTATGGAAATGTAGACATTTTTCAGTAGGTACTAGAGATTATCACTTCAAATTGAGGAAGAATCTAGTTGGCAGGTATTACAGTCTTGTAGCCTTGCTGCGAAACAACAGTTGTGCATGGCCGGGCTAACCTGGGCTTAGTTTGGTAGTTAGTAATCATGACAGAACATATATGGGCCAATAAAAGGGTTACTGAAACATACAAAGCATTGCAGAGGAGACACTCTACTATAGTACTCATCAATGTATACACGAGGCTGAAGAGAGGCAAATTAATCTTACATTACGCCGGCCCCTACCCATTATCGATATTATAGAAATGAAAGGTGCACATAATTCATGGCATCTGCCTCGCCATACCACAGATGTGAGAGACGCTACTCACTGAGGCAGCCATACCAACCCTAGCCCGGAGGGATCGAAGAGGAGCTGAATTTGCCGGCTATTGCGGATATCAACATGATGTAACCAAGATGACAAAAGCAAATTACGTCAATGCTGGAGCTAACACACATAGACGCATTAGACACAGAGCAGATACGCGTCCACCATGATGATACACAAATAGGACAAACTGCATTTAAACATGAAGAATTTGCATGTGCTACATATAGGCTGAAATGCAAAATGTATAATAATACATATAAAGTTTGCTTAACGCAGAAACGCAAGAAGAATGGGTGTCCATTTTAAATAAGATAGGCGGTGCAACTATGTTAGATTGAATGGGAGAAATCAGGAAATCTCGAAGCTGCAGGGGGGCCCATGTCACTGCGTTAGCAGAATAATCAGACCTGAACAGCCCAGACACTAATTGCACATCCCTTGCCAAGGTTATCGCGAACAGGGAAGGTTTGGATCGGCACCCAAGGGAACAGATGATAACAGTTCCCATGCGTGAGACACATTTCTCTTAGATTAAGCAAAGAAACAAATAACGCTGGAAGGTCAGATTCCCATTGACTCAGGCTTAACAATGGGAGGAAATAGCTTGAACAAGTCTCTAGCAGACAGAAAGGGTAAAGGCACCCGTATTAATAAGGGCAAAAATACTAGTAAACGCTGAGCAGAATAATCCAAAATGTGGTCTCCACACATGTGACCTGCAGTCAGAGAATAATGTCGATTCACTAGCTTCAGGGACAGACAGACTGAGGCCTTTGTTCCCATTGAGTTCTCAAGACAAAGGTACAAGATATGCCAAGTCCTGGCTTGGTGCCTAGTGAATCAGAGATGGCAACCTAGTTGTGAAAAGCAGCACCTTGGTGCCGCTCTCCCTGGCTACTGTGGTTGCTCATGTGCTGATAACCTTCCAAATAGCCCAGTCTGAGAAAGTCAATGCTAACCAATCCCCATCTTCCAATAATGTTACCCCATAAATGTTGCGCCAGCCAATAAAATTGTATAGAGATGACATGTAACCTGTATCACTTTAGGAGGTGGTCTCAGGTGGGACCACCAGATAAAGCATGAACAATGACAAACCTAACGCATATGGAAAATATACTTGGATGATTCTCCTTAACCAATCCCTCCACCTTATAGGTTTTTATAATTTAGAATTTGCTGAAACATCAGTTGTGACGTAGTTCTCGTTTTTAAACTGTTGTCAAGCCTGAAAGTAAATGAGAGCTCTGAGAATTTCTTGATGTCCACAGCTGTCTACGTTTAATATGGATTGTGAATAAAACAGCTCTTTGTGAAATTCTTTGGACTCTTCCGTTATTGGACGTGGGATTTCCTGGCCTGTCCTTCTGCTTTACACAGGGGCTTCCACCCCACCTTTACATAGCCACCTATATTATATAGTGAAAACAGTTTATTTGAAGTGACGTTAAGGTGCTAGTCTAGTGCAAAAATACTGGCGGCGAGCGCGACGTCATCCCCATAGCAACAAGGATGCCACTGAAAATAAAAAATGATGCCTGATAGCAGCAGTGACATTGGGTGGGCCACCCAGCCAACAAGGCCCACCCAGAATATGAGTCACACTGCCGGTGCAGCAGTGTGTGTGGGCGGTGCCCCAGGCACACAGGAAGCCGCCCAGGACAACTTGCAAAGTGCAGGATGCACAGCAGTGGCCCCATGTGGTGAACGGGGCCACCCTGGATGAAGAGGAGGGGGCCAGGTCCCATGCGTCATATATGGGGGCAGGCCCCAGTCAGCTCACCAACAACCTGACCTTATGGGCAGCCCTGCACCCATCCATCCGGAATCTGCTCCCCAGGACAGACCTAGAGGGTTATTCCGTGTCGTAGTTATTTTTAAATTTGATATAGAAAGGGGTGACCCCTTCCCCAAAAATGATAGTTTTATCTCCCATGGCGTATTGCAGGAATATTGTTTTCAGAAATGAAATAACCGCCATCTTGTTTTTCTCTCGATGCAAGAGATATTTGCGGCTATACCCGAGGTTATGGGAAAATGAAACACATTAAAATTCTATTTGCAGGTCAAAAAACATACAACTGCCATCAGGGTAGAGTTGGGGGGGTGGGGTCGCTAGAAAGCACTTTGTGAAATGTGGGAGTTGGAGGGCGTCCAGGGACCGTGTTTGCAAAACAAAGCTCTCTGTAGCCTCGGCTATAGCCGTGAATAGCCGACATCTGAAAGTGAACTGCGACACAGAAGCAGCGTCTGCTCTGGGGTGAAAGGGAGAGGGTAGGGAAGGTAAGGAGGCCATCTGGGGTGTGGGGGGAGCTGGCACAGATGAGGGGGGCACTTGGTGATGGCTTGGGGGTGAGGGGACAGAGAAGCATTTCTTTTTCCATCTGTTTTGCCGATATTCACGGCTATATCCGAGGTAGTTCGATACCCGCTGTTACATTTAAAAAAAAATCTTTGGGAAGATTTTTAGAACTATAGTGACGTTGGGGGTGAAAAAATCACTGGCTGGGGCCGAAGGCCCTGGCCAGTGACTCAATTGCCATCCAGGTCTCCCATTCATGCAGTAACCAGGACAGACTCTGCTTAGTTTCAAAGTGAGGAAGGGGCCAGCCTCCTCAGGCCATGTTGCCTGATAAATTAACCAAATGTACAAGACCACTTAGATGAATGGACTGGCCCTTTTCTTGCTTTGAAGTTGGTGGTGATTTCCATGGCCTTGAGCACCTGTCTCCCATGTGGCTTGACCGTCCACAAGCCCTGGCTGCACCTCTGGCTGGGCTGCCTTACAGATTATCCTTGTGGGGAGGAATGGAGACCCTGCCAGGGCTCCCCAGAACTGGTGCTGGACTTGGGGATGGTCGACCCACATGGGAGACAGGCTCCCAAGGCCGGTGCCATCACCTCCGACCATCCTGGAGTTCTGGCTGGCCTGTGTTAGAGCTTTTCCCTCTAGGAAAGGACAGGGAACCTGAAGGGGCCCCCTGGAACTGCCGCTGGGCTTGGGGACGGAAGACCTACATGGGAAACGAGTGCCCAAGGCCGGGGACATCACACCTAACCATCCTGCAGGTCTGGCTAGGCTGTGTTACAGATTTTCCCCACCAGGGAGCCCCAGCAGTGCGCCAATCCCTCCCCGGGGGGAAAAGCTGTAACGCAGCCCAGCCAGAACTACAGGACGGTTAGGTGTAATGTCCCTAGCCTTGGGCATTCGTTTTCCATGTGGGTCTACCCTCCCAAAGCCCAGTGCCCGTCCCAGAGAGCCCCGGCAGGGTCCCCATCCCTTCCTGGAGGGAAATTCGATAACGCAGCCCAGCCAGAGCTCCAGGATGGTCGGGGATGATAACCCTGGCCTTGGGTGGCTGTCTCCCATGTTGGCCGATCGTCCCCAAGTCCAGAGGCAGTTCTGGGGAGCCCGGCAGGGTCCCCATTCTTCCCCAGAGGGAAAAGCTGTAATGCTGCCCAGCCAGAGTTCCAGGCTGGACTTCGGCATGATCGACCAACATGGGAGACAGGTGCCCAAGACCTGGGACATCACCCCTAACCATCCTTGAGCTCTGGATGGGCTATGTTACAGAGTTTCCCTCCAGGAAGGGTTGGGGTATGTGAGAAACCTGAGGGTATTCTCCCAAGTAGACCTTGGGAATCCCTTGGCCACGGAAGGGCTGTCGCTTTTCAGATCCTGAGCCTGGGGGTGGACGAGCGAGGGAGAATCACTTGGGTAGGAGAGCCTGGGGTTATGCTGGTGGGGGGGAAATGCCCCAGGTGAGGTGTGGTATTATACCGGAGATAAGGATGAGGAAGATGCTTTTATGGGCTGCACCAACTCAACCTCCCTTCCACCGCAAGATCCTCCATTATCCAAATCTAACGACCCCTCCACATCTGGTAGATTTCTAGGAATCCAAACCCCGGTATATTCAAAAACCAGAATCCCTGTTTTTCTGATGCCTACCCGAATACTACCGGTCATTCCTTTTCACATCCCTCTGATTATTCTTTCACAAAACCCCAGTATACTGCATTGACAACACACTACCAATCTCACTCTTCCGAGTTTACCCAAATCCCTAGGACGAGAGCTATAATCCCATACAAAACCTTTTCTCCATCTTACCACATAGGACACAAAAATGTTTGCACGCCACGAAAGACGCCTGTTACCTGACATGTCCCAACCCGAAGGTCAGGCAAAGCCAGGCAATTGACCAGAATCACTCACAACAAGCGGCCCTTTCCCTTGCCCACAGGAATAAAAGGTGGAGCACAAGAGCACATTACGAGCAAGGCAGACAGCATGATGACACATCTATCCCAGAGCGGCAGTTCATGAGGAGGAGAAAGGCGGCGAGAACCGAGAGGGTGACGGGGAGAGACAATGTATGCTTGCCATTCCTCACCATTTTTGTTTTCCTTATCTTCACATGCTAAGTACGTCTGTTTAGGCCGTCAGCATAAGAATCCTGTGTACCGTGGCTCCGTTTTTGGCTTGTGGTATTACTTGTTTTGTCATTACGAAAAATGTGTGATTTCCTAACTAGAAGAGTCGGAAGAATGTACGGTGCATTGCTTTTCTCAATATTCACAGAAGTCATTCCTTACAGGTCGAACAATTTCCGGTAATATACCTTTTTTTCCTGTCATTTTTCCAATTTTTCCCGAAACTATGGGAATTTTACCTGCATAGTTGTTGCCTGACCTGCGCAAATGACCCATTCCTAAACTTGGAATTGTGTCTACTTTTCAGAAATGTATGCCTTTCTGTCTTCCCATTCAGCTTTCCTACCCTCCTCTTCCATTCCGTCCACGCATGTCCTATTTGGAAAAAAAGGGAAAAATCGCCTACCTCTCACAAAACTGATGGCACCCTTATACAAATGATTTTTTTTTTAATTTCCACTCAACCTATTCTTGAAAGCCTGGGAAATGGCAAATTTAGAACAGAAAACCATTTGTTCCTAGCTCTTGCAAGGAAAAAACCACAGGTTTCTTTGTACATCATTTTATTGTAATTTTGAGAAAAAAAACACAAAATGTGCTCTGTCATTTTCTCTCACCCCCATACAGCAAACTAGTTATGACCGCCTCCATGTGGGAAGAAAAGGGGCCAAATTTGGCCGAGGTATCTCTTGTAACAAAAATGTTACAAGGGATTGAATGTGACATACCAAAATCTTCAAAAAAGGGCTCAGCACTGCGAGGGAAAACCCTCAGCAGTTAAGTAAGGGGTTTAAAAAGGATCCTGAAGGGATGTGATCACTAGTAAACGCTAAAAAAAATGTAAAGTCAGAAGAATGTTTCTTTTCAAAGGGGGAAGAGAAAAAGGAGGATATTTGTGTTGTAACCAAAAACCCCTATAAGAAAATTGTGAACCATGACAATATATTTCCAAGGAACTTTTTAGATGGAGAATAAGTACTGAGGCTATTATGAGAGTCTCCCTTTTTCATTTTAGTCAATTTTTCTAAAGTAGGAGGTTCAATTGGTTACCTTAGATTCGGACTCCAGACTATTTTGATGTGGACTTCGATGCGCACCCTTCGTTTTTTGTTTTAGAAGGCATGGAACTTCCCTCTTAGATGTAGGGTCAGTTGGTCATTTTTATTTTCAATTTCAATAAAAACCCTTGAATATGGCATGGACTCGTCCGAATCCTGCTTAATGTCTACATAAGGGGTGTTCCCCATAGGGTTTGCCACTTGGTATGAGACTTGCATTAGTCCGGTGAGTAAAGGGGCTATGAACTGAGCCCACTGGTCTGTACACCACTGAGCGGTTCGGATGAAAAAAGCTGTGTCATTTACTCAATGAAATTTCTGTAATACTGAACAGGGGACACAGGGTGTACTCTAGCAGTGGATGCCACACTGGACAGCTGTAGAAATGCTTCCTGAGGTTTTTCTTGGTCGGTTGGCTCCCCTGCACTTATATGGCTTGTTGAAATGTTTGCCGATCTGCTTGGCGTTGCTGCTGTCCACTGTGATGACTCCCATGAATCCCTCACTGAAACCCTACCCGGGTGGCCAGGGGAAGGCAGACGTTTCCTGTTTCGGACCTTGAGGGTGATGTTCTGCGGCAGGATCACCTGGGAGGAGAAAAGGGTCAGGGGAGTAAGGGATACGTATGGGATGAGACATGGGATTTAATCACTTTTCAAGAGGATGTCCAACCAATACCACATTATGTGATAGCATTCCACAAGTAGACCATCTGAACAGGAACAAATTCAGCCATGAACTTTGCGATGGTAAAAGTAACCAACAGTCTGTTATAACCCAAGAAATGCATGCAGTTATCAAGTCCCCTAGTTCCCAAAAGCTTAAAAAGAGGAAGTTGTATAATAATGGAAGTCTTAAGGGCAAAGAACCATGGTCCTCTTCTTAAACCTGCCATATGACTAGCTCTTGTAAGATCCCTTTGTTAAATGTTGTAGAAAGTGGAAATCTACTTCGTAATATAGAAAGAGAAAAGAAAGCAAACTCTTTCATTCGGGGCTTCAAGTCCCATAATTCCCCCAGTACTGAGACGAGCAAGGGTGATACAGAGGAACAAAGATGTGGAAGTGGCCAGCTAATTAACAAGAATGACCTACACCTGAGGGAGGCTGGGAGGCATAAAAGGCCCCCCTCAGGTGCAGGTAGTAGAAAACCGAAGCAGCAGGAGAAGCAGAGGAAGTGCAGGCCGTGTATGGAGTAGAGAAGCTGGAAGACGCCTGGACCGTTGCGAGTCCTGAGAGGGTCTGGGCCTCTCATCCTAAACTGCAGAGGTCGCACAGCAGGAAGCATGTGGAAGAAACGCTTACCCAGGAAGACTATGTCTGGCAGAGCTTCTGCAACGCGAAGCAGGCATTAATGATACCACTTTGAGATAGAAACACCAATGTTCTTTGTAACAAGAATGTATTGTCTTGAACAGTATGTAATAGTTCTTTTTGTGGAAGAGGTCATATTACTTTACCCTTTCTCTTTTTTTCTCTTTCTTCTGGGAATAGGTCCTTGCATGGTATGGACCTCTCTACTCTCTCCTCTCTTGCTTCTCTTAACTCTCTGGGAATCCAAATGCCCACCCCCAGAGAAGAGGCTTCTCTCAACCTTCCTTCCTCCTAGAATAGACTAAATGAGATTTTCTCTTATACCTGCTCTGTTCCCGTTTTGTGTGTTTGGCCCTTAAAACCCACCAATCCCTGTGAGTTTACCTTAGACCAATTGAAACGGCTTTATTCCTCCGGAGTCCTGCTCCCTTCCCTGAAGAATTGGGCTGCCATCCAATCAGGGCCCGTAATTATTGGGAGTCCTTCCTCAGATAGAGCAATCTTCTTCCCCTTTCTTGGTCCAATGCAGAGTTAATTACATGTGTCCACCTTTGCTGGGCTCTGAGCAGTGCCAGGGCCTCTCACCGTCGCGGGCAACCCTGCTGAGGCATTGGCAACGCCTTCCTGGCCGACTATGGTCTGTTTGAAACTGCTGCTGATATAACGTGACTGGGTTCACATTCGTCCTACATCTGGAGGGCCCGTATGCCATGGTGTTTACGGCTACGCTGCGTGCCTCCTGGACCCTGCAGTGGTGGCCTCAGACTTTGTCATACCACTGGCATCCAACTGCAGACAACGGTCCCTCTCCCGATAGGACTCCACCGCCCCAACCCTGAAAGAAGAGAGTTGGGCATTTCGGTATAACTTGGGCGTCCCAGCCAGTGTACCTCTCAGACATAGGGTGGCAATAGTTAAGGTGAAACCTATGTACCATTGACTTTTGTGGACAGCCTTTGCTAATAACTTGACTCTTTGAGCGAATGAAGCTAAACATTTCCTATACCACCTCATACACAACATAAAAATTGAAAATTTGGGACAAATTCATCCAACGGTTTAAAAGCCATTAGATGTGAAAAGGCTGTTTTTGGTCGACGTCCATTCGTTTTCGCATACAGGAAAAAAGTGCTTCCTTTGAACAAGTGCAGATCGAAAACCACTGGACGTATGTGCGCAAAGAAAAGAGTTGGGCACAATTCATTTGAGATATTCCTTTTTTATTTGAGTCCAAATCTGTCTAGTAGTTTTGATGGAGAATGGGGAATCCCTAGACCCAAACTTCTTATATTTTCTACCATGATTCATTGCATCATAGGCTGAGCCAGTGTTTTTTCCAAAAGAAAAATTCCAGGGCCAGCTTTCATTTTCGTGGGAATGGCCTTTTTAAAGGAATGGAAAAAAGGAAGTTTTGTAGAAAATGTAGGTTATGTTTTAAAATAAAAATAAGTGGTGTGCTCGGGAAGAGCTGGCAGGCAGTTATGTATTTCAGAGAGCAGATAAAACTGCAGTTGTAATAGCAAGTTCTTCTGAAGAGCACACTGCTCTGGACTGAGGCCACGTCTCATTTACCTAGCCCATTCACTTTAAAATGCTACATTATCACCAAAGTTATATGGGTGCATCCACATCACAGTCCCTCTTCCACTCCTGAGTCCATTTCCTACTGATGGTGTGGAAAAGCAGGGCAGAGGGCATGGTCAAGGTCATGCCATAGGAAAAGAAAGGGGACAGGGGCAAGGAAAAGAAAGAAGGGCTGGGGCAAGGACCTGAATGTGATGGGAGTTACACACCCAGGGACGCAAAAGGGCAGTGGCTGCCTGGAATCCCCCATTGTCCAAATGTGGACAATGGGGGACTGGGACAAGAAAGAGTGAGGCATTCCCAAGTATGCAAAGATAAATGTCTGAATTAACCACCCAGAACACAACCGCACACTCATATGTTTGTCCACAAGAGACCTGATTGCATTAATACTAATCGTGACAATGTGATTAAGAAAAAATATGAATCATGCTTGGAAAACAAATTATTCTAGTTAAATTCAAGCAACTCTCAATGAAGCGATCTGTGCAGTGGTATGTTGTGTATTAACAAATAAAATATAAAATGTCAAAATAAATTGTTCAGATATCAAACACTTTGTAACCCTCACGCCTATTGAACACCTTATAGGGCTGGGCATTTCTCCAAAGTCTCCACTCAAAAACTGTGCTTACATTTATACCCAGTTGTGATGATGTCACCAAATGTACTAATACACCTTCAAGTACACCATACACTTAAGCAGAGCATGTTATTGAAATTGTAGTTTTAGGGGTCTATGAAATACACAGACTCAGATGCCAGGAAACCCAAAGGAAAATGATGTAGCCACACGTCCTTCTTGCCACTACCTACCCCTGCACATGGCAGAGATGCTTACAGCAGTGCAGACTTGACTTGATTCTCATCACCTCTACCCCACAGAGCCTTTCCTCCACCCCTAGGGCAGTGTCCTAGGACCCCTCCCCCCAATTGAGTCTGTGGTAGGAATAGAGGTAGAGAACATATTCACTTTGCATTATAAGAGAGAGTAGGCAACAACCCCCTGCAGTGGATGGCTACCCTTATTCATCCACACAGGACAGATTTACTAGTGTCAAATATATTATATTGATGGTCCACTGTTCAAACCTTCTACTACCCTTTTCATATTAGAACATGCACCAGATACATTATGTCAATATACAGTACTTCTGAATAGTGTAATTTGTTTTATTATGATAAATAAATAGTAACAAAACATTGCTACTAATATAGTAACTACACACAACACACTTAATATGTAAAATATTACAAGTGAATATGCAGCTATCATTGCCATTGCCTCTCCGTCTACTCAAGACCAGACAACCATTTTAGAAAAATAAAAGCCACTTCAAAAGTTACTGTCCACCTCCTTAGTTCTCACTATACCTCTCCTCTTTCCCAATGTGATATTAAAGATGGGTAAAACATGCTCTCATACTCACTACTGTCCTCAGAGTTTAGGGAGATAAGAGCTGGAGACTGGATGCCTGAAGGCTTGTGGTCTGCACAATCCCAAAAATATCAAATCCAAATTGGAAAAACCACTATGGTCTTTTTAGCAATAATCAACCGAAATAGGTATAAAAACACTGTAAAAAGATGTAAGGCCCAATTCACAGAAGTGTTTTATAATGGCAAACCCCCATTGGAAAGCGTTCTGTCAATTAGACCCTTAGTGTCAATTGGTATTGACCATGGTGCAAGGAACAGCCAATTTAGAATAAAATATGTCCATAGGTGGTGAGCTGATTGCCACAGAAATACTTCCCTATGCAGCTCAGTCAAACATTGAGTAGTTCCTCTCAAATAGCAAAAGAAAAGTCATTTCGCGCCTTGAAACACTTGTGTATAGGCGCGTTATAAATGCCATATCATACCATTTGAGTCTCAGAAGCTAAAAAATGCATTTTCAGGTCCTTCAAAATTCAAGCAGGAAAAAGGAGGAAAAAGTCCCCCTGCACCTCTGCATAGGCTTGCATGGAGAGGTTTGTTCTAGTCTACTTCTGGTTTCCAGTCTGCTTCTTGGTGGGCCTTCCAGGCTAGTCTGCCTCGTTCAGCCAGCTCTGTCAAGTACGCAAACAGCTCTGCTCCTGCCCCTCCCAAAGCTAGTCCTTTTATAGTTTCAGAGCGTTGTTTTACTTAAGCCATCTCCTTCCATCAACACCAATTAGCCTAATTATCAGGGTTTAGCAGGATGCGGACTCCTGCCGTCAAGAGTAAGTTGCCCATTTATTAGCGTTTAGCAGGATACGGACTCCTCCAGTCAATAGCAACTTGACGATTTATCGCTAAAGCATGATCAACGGCAAGCTGCCAAATTACCTTCAGCCTACTTTCTACATTCTGCCACATATCTTCAACTAATCCAGAATAGGACTGCAAGAGTTATCCTTGGCCTCAAGCCCAGAGACTGCATCTCTCCAGCCCTAAAATCTCTCCACTGTCTCCCGGTGGCTGCAAGGCTCAACATCAAGACCCTCTGCATCATCCACAAGGCATTCTGGGGCCTGTGACTGGACTACATCCAAATTACTCATCCTAAATACAGCCCTTCTAGAGTCCTATGGTCCTCTTGCTCTAACTCTCTGCAAGTCAGATGTTTCTCTAAGTAGAGAGTGGGTGGTAGATCTCTTTCTTCAGCAGGAGCCTCCCTCTGGAATGGACTCCCCACCCGTCTTAGACTTATGCTGAATCTTGTTCCGGAAGCTTCTCAAGACCCTCCTTTTCTCCTCCTCCTTCCCTCTCCCCCTTCCTTGCTAATTCCTCCTGCTGCTGCAACTGGTCCCTTCTGAGTCATACCAGGGCCAAGCCCTCCCTTGACCAGTCTGACTCAGTGTCCCCTGCCCCCTACCAGCACTTGCTTTCGGGCACCCTTTCCAGACTAGACGTCTGAGTCCGGTCTACCCCCCTCCTCGCACTAGCTGACCCATGTCCTGTTCCCCCAGCACACTTGCCCTCCTGGCTCCCCCTAGCACTTAGCCAGCTCTCTGGGGCCCCTTCCCTCCTGCATCCCCCTCCCCTTACCTTCCCTTTGCCCTGACCTGCCCCTCCCCCCTGCACTTCCTATTGCTGTACTGCACGATCCGAATGTCACAAGGCATAGTAGGAACTTTTACTGCTGTTTATCTTCCTCCGTTCCCCTTCCCATTTAGCCTTGTGGCACCTGGAGAGACTTTGTACTGTATAGGCGCCACACAAATGTTCAATAAAGGAATATCCAGCCTTGCCTGGAAGCATTGTAGTTTCTTAGAATATTGTTATTTTTAACGGGAACATTCAGTTTTATTTATCAAAACAAAATTAGGCAATTGGAACACGTCCCAGACCATTGTTGTAATGCTTCTGTATGTTCCAAAACAATAGAGAAGTCTGGCGCACAGCCCAGACTTAAAAATGAATGGGAACGTTTGTTCCTAATTGTCGATATATGCACACCACCTGAATATATGTCAATGCATTTCACTATGAACTCGCCTAAAGGGTACATGGCTTGATACCACTCAAATCATCATGCCCTAGGCATGGCTAAAACTAAACTTACATATGAGACTGTCACCTGAGTCAGTGGTCGTCTGCCCTCAAGGAAGACTGTGGCTGCCTCATGCCACACGAATCCACTGCCAAGAGTAATTTGCTTGCAAGGACTGAGTGGGATGGCCCACTCTCCTAGTCAGTTCATCCACCACCAATAATTATTTTAGGGTAATCTGAAGCAGTCCATCGCCAGACAGGGCGCAGCTGCCAAATATGCCATATCCAGTACCAGAGTCATCCTTCTGCACTTATCCACAGTTTACTGCCACTTTCCCCCTGGAAGGCCCAAGTGCTGGCACAGAAGCGCTTCGGAGAGCTGCAGGGCCGCAAAGAAGTGAGGCTGAAACCAAGTAAGGAGTAGGGGCCAAAGAAAATGGTGCTTAGGAGGCAGCATAAACTGAACGCAAGCTTAACCAGGCAGATAATGCCCATGATCCCACACCGATCCAAAGTGCCAATATATCATCCATCATTTCCCTCAGGATCCACAGGTGTGGAAAGGGCCTGTGCTTCAAGAAAATGACAAAACAAAAAAATGAAGCCAATCCAGTGAATGTCACAATATAAAGAACTTTCACACAGACCAAGTCTGAAAAACATGGGTTTTCAATTTTCTCATTGTTAGGTTTTGGATCAATCCTTTTTCTCAGGGAAAAGGAATTCTGAAGTCATGCTTTGTCATTAAATACATGCAGAGTTACAACTGTACATGTATGCTGCAGACATCTAAAGCTTGTGGGGATGGAAAAAATGATCTGGAAAATACAAGGCTCATGTTTCTACCAATGTGGGGATCCAACAAAAAAACGAGATTGGATGCCTCATGTTGGGCCGACTGAGGTAACTCATAAGAGTCCATTTTTTTAAATGAGCTAAGCTCCTGCTTTTATGTCAATTGCAAGCAGAGCTGTCGACTTGTCAGCTTCTTACTAGTGGAATCAAAGTTAGAGTAGACTGTACTAACGCTGACTGGTTCCCTGTACAGACAAAGACACGTGATTGAGGCAGACTGGATTCAACGCTGGGTGCTCACAACAAAGCACCACAAATTACAAGGTGCTTATTGAAAGCAAAAGATAAGAAAACTCAGTCACTAATATGCACAGAGATCTATTTGAAATCACAAATGCCAAAATACACTGATATGACATAGGCGAACAGATGGCCATTTGGTCTACTGATTCCCTGTGCATTTCACTGTCACAGCAGGCTTCAATTTTTTATTTCGAATATAGTTTGCTTAGGTGCGTCATGGGAAGAAAAGTACATTTGAGACAAATTTTCATAAGTCAGTTTAATAAATTGTTGGTCTAATACACACAAATGTCCATAAGGTATGCCCAGGTTTCAAAAACCAATAGTGTGCAATTTGGTCGACTAGAGTTGGTTGATTCTACCAAATACATATATGAATATTTATGCATATATGTGTATGGGCATAGGGCAGCATGGAGGGTGGGCATGAGGAAACCCAATACAAAAAATGTGTGCAATTTAGGTCGACCGAACTGTAGACTATAGGTAACAAAGTAGAACCCCACAAACTAGCACTAATCGTTAATTCAATGACCACTATAAAAATCCAAATCAACGAGACAGAAAGACCAAGTACAAAGGTTACGAAAAGAAATCTTGGTGCGCACAACAAGAACACTTAATATAGATTCCTTTAGCGTTTTGCTTGATCCCACAACCTCCTGCCACAAATGTGGAACAGGCATATTTCCTCCTAACATACTTTTTAGTGGAAAAAAAGACATTTCATTCCATTTGAACCTAGTGCATATTGACAGCACTCTCAGATTTGATGTCAAATAGAACATCTTTACTTGGGTGCCATGTCAGCCTAAACTTGCCTTAGTTGGACACCATTTCCTGTTTACCTATGGATAAAGATTATATTTCTGCTGTGGACAATATGTATTTAAAAAGAAATTGATTGTTCACGAGATTTCAATGACCATTCTGCACAGAAGCTTATCGAAGGACCCTAGAGCATCCAGTCTGGGTAGCCACTGCAAACTCTGGATACTGGTAAGGACCCAACATGGTTGCTAAGGTCTTGGTTGTCAGATTCCACACCCTGCAGGACAAAGGTATAGATGCCTGCCTTCTGGTAACCCCCATCCATTTGTTTCCAACAATATTATTCTACTCATAAATTTCACCATAACACGTACTATAATTGGTGTCTCCCATTTATCTGGCCCTTGCTTCTGTCACATCAGCACAGAAGGCACTATGTCTGACCAGGTGATGTATGCAATAAATGCCAAGCACTCAATTTCCCACTTCCCAATGCAATCACAATCTTTAACTACTTAAAATGACTACTGTAATATCACAGCTAATCTGCCTCTCCCTATCCATGCATACTGTTTGGTGGACTCAGAGGAACTCATTACAATCCTGGAGATCCAGATAAATGTACTACAACACCCACTTCAACCTTCTCGCCGTGCTGTGCTGCAGCTGAGTAATTTCAGGCATTGTATGCATTCCTTTATTCCATGAAAGTGCTTCTTAGCCTCACAGCTCCTACCATTTCCATAGGTTAGAATAGAAAACATTTGTGACTTCGTGACTTCAGACACTGACAATCAACTTCTCTGAAAACACAGCACACTCACCCAACTCCTCCTCCACCTCCTCTCAGGCAGAGGAAGCATCTCAAACCAGAGCACCTCAGACGTACCCAGCCTCCCATGAATTTCACTTTTTTAATGCCAAAGCACTGGATGTCAACTATTTACCCTACTCAGTTATCACACCCAAAAACACATTACTGTTTCTAGTCCATCTCTTCTGCTATCAAACACCTGCCCAGGCAGAAATATTTAATTTATCTTCACCTTGGACACCATCTGATCCATCAATTCTTCCTTAAATTCCCCTTTCTACCCCCTTTTCATGCCTCAGCAACTCCATCTCATCCTTTAACCTTCTTCTGACATCGGATCCTATCACCCACACAATCCCAACCTCTTCCCTACTACTATCCTCTCTCACTTTCCAACCTGCCTCTCATTCTCCATTTTTACAAATTTTCCTCCCTGCTTACACCTTACTAGCCTTCACCTCCATCCCCCAACATCGTCACCTATATGAAAATCCCTGCATATCCTGCATTTGTCTATTCCCCCACTTTGCCCAGTAACCGTAACCTTCTGAATAACCTATGCCTCGCCAATGATGTCAGATCCAGAGCACGAAATAGCTATCACATACACAAATGTCCAGCTATCTGAAAAGGCTATAATATATTGGTTCAAAAGAAGTAAAGAGACAAAGCCATTAAAGGGCAGGCGGTCCAAGTGCCCATCCTCTAAAAGGTTCTGAACTTGAAAGCTATTCTGTGCCTATGTAGACTCTCCAAAGTAAAGTTACCTCATAATTCCCTTTCTCCTCATAAACAAACCCCACCCTCCTACTGCCAAACTTTGGTTTTACCCATTTGTTTTAATGCTTTTACATACATTACCTCAGACTCCCAAGCCTGGTACACATTGGTTAGTTTGGGAAGGCAATCAAAAGCCAACCCTCTCCCTTACAAGACCCTTCCCCTCTACCAACTACTGAAAGTCCTGACCTACTGCGAAGAACCAATTGTGGATGTTATCTTCCATAAAATGGTCTCCTCAGTTATTTTGATCTCTTTGGGATATCACAAGGCAAATCCCTTTAGAGCCCTTTCCTTCTGTTGCAATGCCCCCCTCCTCCTCCACTTCCTACTGTGTACTCCCTTCTTCACTAGCTGATTGAAGATCATCAAAATCCCTACTTTGTCAGAAACCTTTTAATCTGAAGCTCCTCCTCTTCATGAGCTTGTCTTCATTTTCAGTGGCACAGAAAACCCAGAACTTTGGCTTACCAACTCCTTGGGCGCCTTCGCACCTCAAAACAAAACAAGCATAACAAAAATAAGAACAAGGTTAGTATGGTATTTTGAAAAGCTGCATTCGCAAAGGAACCAGATACAAGCCCATTTTGTAAAAATGGGAGTAACTTTTTAGTCAGGTCAGTGAGATCTTTTAAAATGCAACATGGATAAACCATTTACCAGGGAGATACAGGTCCAATTGCCATTCCTAGAATCTTCCTGTATTGACCCACACATTCTCACACCACATCGATGTAGACTGCAAGCAGTTCCTACAAATAGTGTGTTCAACTTGAAGCTCAGTACCATCAACCACACGCTTGAGCACAAGTGTTGTGAACATACCAATGAAGCAAAGAAATTGGCATCTAAGTGTCTACTCTGCCACTCCAGAACAACATGAAATCAAAATCACTTTATTCCACCAGGACTGTTATCATACATTGCCCAATGAAGGGACTTCATAAAGTGATCTTGGCATTGATCCTTCTGCATGTAGAAATACCATCTCCCCATCATAAGGTTTTTTGAGACGTCATTCCTGATCACTTTCATACCAAATATGCTTTAGAAACCAATGTCGGACAAGATTCTTACCTTTCCAATTCACCTGTATACGATCGCCCCACTCTCCTTTCCTGTAAAGCACCCCAACCCAACTGCTTTTCGAAGACTCTCCTTCCACATTTAAAGAACTGGACTGGGGAAGCTCAGGCAGGAACGTGAACTGTCCTGCAGATCTTTGACCATCTACGTTCTTCGGAGAAACACTTTTGTCCATACTGAACAGATACTTTCCCTTTTGGTTCCTTCCAGCCAAATCTTTGGACATCTTGTCCAAATTCAGCAGAGTCCAATAACTACAGGGCCATTACAAATGAATGCATTCCTAGGACAGGCGGTTCTATGTGAAAATGTCCCCTAGAAAAGGTAGTCATGTAAAAACAGTCAGCAAAAAGTTGTTTTAAAAAATGTAGTCAATACAAGCAATGCAAAGTGTGAAACTATTGCCAGCCATAAGGACGCCCAAAAAGCTATTTTTTAAATACACAAAAGTAAAAGGCTGTAACCCCAACTATGACCCACACATTCTAATAAATCCTCCATTATCACTCCAACTCCCTTCCTAAACCTTCCCCTAACTCTAATGACAACCCTTATTTAATCCTGAACTCTTACAGAACACTAACCCTTAAGCGCACTACATTTTATTTGAATATTACTCAATGCAAAATAAACAGCAGATGAACAGTGAGCAAACCAGCCCCATCACCAGCCCGCCACAAATTACATAGCCCTTGCCCTAAACCAAACCCTTCCTGTAATACTAGCCTTACCCTAACGCTTACTTTAACCCTAACCACTAGGTTTACCCTAACCGCTTTCCCACTCCAACATCCCCAGCCGTCTCAAACCTTTGTATCCCTTTCTTTAACCCAAACCATTAATATGTTAACCCTAGCCTTACCATAACCCATAACCTAACACTTAATCTACCCTATTGACTAACCAAACCCCAACATTTTTACTGTAACCCGAACCTTTATCCTAAACCCCATCCTTACTGTAACCCTAAACCAGGCAATCACAAGCCCACTAAACTTGAACAATTACTGTAGCGGCACTACATTTTTGGCTACATTTCATCTTCATTTATTGACTACTTTTTGCTTGGCAACGTTTTCACTGCAGAGGTATTTTCACCACTTTTTCACGGACTACATTTCTGTTGGCTACATCTGCACTGGATACTGAACAGGCTAGCCATCAACTCCTAAATTCAACAAAAAGGAACCATCTACTTGTTCATGCAAAAATGGGATCTGTCCAGATATAGGACTTAATTCTGTCTAGATGACACCAAGATGCAAGTTGATGCTGGCGGTGGAGCCACACAGTTTCTATAATCTACCTACCAGTTTGACACTGTGGCCGACTCCAACCTACTCAGTTGGGAGTGTAGACAGTCCTGAATAGGATCCCCTTCCTGCGACAGATCCCAAATAGTGTCTCAACCAACCATATTCTCTCCTTCGTCTGCAAAACTTCGAGCAAGGACAACAAACTCATCGAACAAAAAGTGATATAGGTTTTCCAATTTCAACAACCTGGGCAGCTGACTCCTTGAATTAGGAGCACTGGATGCCATCCAGCACCCTGTAATATTGCTCCAAATGCATTTTGCTAACATGCAGCTGGTGGCTCATCTGGTGTGGGGAAGAAACTGGGCAAGTCGAGAAAGACCATTTCTGACCTTGTTCTTGGCCACTTATGCACCACGAAAGTTAGATTCAAGACAAATGATAGATCCAAAAATGGTATAAAGCCAGACCTTGCCTGAAGTCCCAAGAAGGTGTTGTCCCTTAGCTTTGCACCTCAACATCCTTAGAAACCTGTGAGGAAGTCTGCTTCCTGGTTGTGAAAGCCGCCAGTGTAAGTGACTCAGGTTGCCAGGTACCACCCGAATCCAGTAGATGGTGGGCCCTTGATCCGTGTGGGGAGGATCCCGCAGCCACTTTGCCTTAGTTTCCAGCATATGGCAGGGGACTGATAGTGCCTCACCGCGGGCCTGTCCTGTGTGTATGAGCACTCCCCAATACCTCAGTCTACTAGGGCAGCTTAATATTAAGCAGCCTACAGCCTGCCCAAACTCCTGGAAAAGCCCTGAAAGGTAATAGGGCACCAACTCCCATGCAATTATGAGAGTACCTGCAAACACTAAAAGCAAAACAAAAGAGGGGATGGCTGGAAGGTTTAGAATTCATAACCTCTTGGGGAGCTCTGGTCAGCCATTCAGACTTTCAGCTCTTCCGGCATTACAGAAAGACCATATACAAATCTGGTTTGGTCCCACCTCAAAAAGCGCAGTCCAACCCAAACTGCAAGGTCACATCCTTTCTGCAGAAGACAAAAATCCTCTCCAAACATGTTTCAGACTCACTGGGCATCATCATTGAGGAACAGCTGGGGTCTCTAGGCCCAGCAGGCTCGGGACCCACGTCTGGGCATACCTTTCCCACTCAGGATTACTAAAGCAACACAAAAGAGGTCATGGCTGGAAAGTTTAGAATTAATCTAAACCTCTGGCAGAGGTATGAGCAACCATCAAGACTGTTGTTCTTCAGCTTGACAAGCCAATACACCGAGAGGAGAAAGAACATATGTCAATCAGGCTTAGTCCCACCCCTTCACATAGGCAGGTCCATGGAACAGTTCTATAATCCAAAATTGCTGACAGCTCAGAACTAGGTTTGGTACAACCCCCGGAGTCCAATTTTCCCCAAGGGCACTCAGAGAACCCAGCTGTCAGCCATCATTTGCCACTCACAGGAGCAGACCCTTAGTGAAAAGCACAGACTCGCAGGGTTTGAGGAAAGAATATACATGCAATCAGCCTGGGTGTGGGTTGCAGGAAATGGTAGCCAATGTTTAAAGAAGTCTGGAGATTGGAACGTAGTAGAAGACTAAGAGACTGATGGAGTGGAGGAGAGTGCAGAAGTGTTAAAACTTGGAGTGGAGCAGGAGGAGGTGGTGAAAGGAAAGTCGGAAGGAAGCGATAATAACAGAAGTAGTGAAATATGGGGTTACAGCAAGAGAAAAGAAAGGGGAGAAGGTAGCGTTCGAGTGGGACAGTTCCAGTTGTGACATAAGTGGAGAAGGGTACAGAGGAGATGGCCAAGGAGATCTAGGACATAAGACATAAAGACTTTGCAGGTGAGGCACGGAGACTACAGGCAGAAAAGCTGCAGCTGCATCTCGGTAAGTGCTATTTATTTATTTTTTTAAATAAGCACTAGCTGCAGTTTTTTTTTCGAAGTTTTCCGGGCTGGAGGAGCCCGGAAAACTTAGAAAAAAAAACGCAGCTTTAAAAGCTTTTGAAGCGACCGCAAACATAAATACAACGTTAATGTGTTTGAAAACGCTGCGGTTTTTCTTTCTAGGTTTCTCAGGCTCCTCCGACGGGAGCACCGGAGACCCAAAGTGAAAGCAAGGCAGGTAGAAACACAACGCGATTGTGTTTACATGCCGCTGTGTTTCTGCCTACAGCTGATTTCCCATTTGGGGCTCTCGGGCTCCCCACGGGGGGCCCGAGAGCCCCAAATGGGAAAGCAGATTTAGGCAGAAACACAACGCGGTTGTGTTTGAAAACGCTGCAGTTTTTCTTTCTAAGTTTCTCAGGCTCGGAGGAGCCTAAGAAACTTAGAAAGAAAAACGGCAGCATTTTCAAACACAATAACGTTGTATTTATGTTTGCGGTAGCTTGAAAAGCTACCGCAAACATAAATACAATGTTTTTAAAGCTGCAGTTTTATTTCTAAGTTTTCCGGGCTCCTCCTGCCCGGAAAACTTAGAAAAGAAAACGCAGCTAGTGCTTATTTTTACCGAGATTCAGCTGCAGCTTTTCTGCCTGTAGTCTCCGGTCCGCGTCCTCCGAGTCCCGGCACCAATGAAGGAAAAGCCACCCAGTGGTAGCTTTTGTTTACTACAGCTGGCTGGCTTTTCCTTCATTAGTGCCGCAAAAGCCAGCACAGGAGTGCATCCATTTCACAAAATGGATGCGCCCATGTGCTTGCTTTTCCAAATTTTACATAGGAACTTAACAAAAAAAAAGTGCGAGTATATTTGTTTTATTATTGCCCATCTTTTTGGGCAATAAAACATTTTGGGCGAACCATTCCTTTAATTTCATACAGTATGGACAACGTCCCCAGACTCGTACCTCAAAATTCTGCATCCAACACCTACTCTACCTGTATTCAACTATACCACATATCTTCTCCTTTACAAAATCCAAAACACAGAAAGATAAAAACCGACTTTCTAGAAGACTAGCATTTGCATGAAATTACAGGATCTGCAAATCTGTGAGGCAATGGACAACTCCTAACTTTCCCTTTCTCACTTTGTTAATTTAAAGTAGACCTAACATGTTCAGAACATACAAAATGGGGAGTCATTTAATTACATACTGTGACAAAGTCACAGGGTCAACCTCTTCAACCTCCTGTCCCCTACCTGCCTGAACGTAAGGCTGACAAGTACAGATATGCACCCCGCCCCAACCACCGGAGCATCCCAGATATCATTTTGCACAAGTCAAAGAATGACTGCACAAGAAGGGGGAGGCCCAGGCAGACTAACCCCACAGAATTCTTCCAAAAGACCCTACCAGAGTCCCTAAAAATCACATCTGCAAGGATTCATGGTAAGAGCACCAAAACACGAAGCAGATTCCAGAAGGTCTACCAGAGATTCAGAGGGACATATAGTATGGAGACCCACTAGCACATTCAGAGAGACCCCTTTGAACACGTGCAGATCTTTGAGGGGGTAAAGCCCAACTCATTCCAACCTCCCTTCACCACCAGTGCTTGTAAAGGAGAATTATTTTCCCTCCCCCCTGCAACTTTTAAGGAGTGAACTGCGTCCTTCCCACTGCCCAAAGAAAAAAGATTTTTCCTAAGTGGGAACTTTACCAGAGGTTTTCCTGTGCCTTAAAATGGCTTTTCAAACACCAGAAACACACGAAAGAGGGGACAACCAGGAGACAAGGAAGGAGCACAGCAGCAGAAAATCAGCTCCTGCACTGGTAACCAACTGAGAGAAATTAGAAATGGTGTCAAGCCTTTTAAAGCCTTCCCTCCTATGGCTTTAAATAGAAACCAATTAACGATTTAATTCTAAATGTTGCATGATCCTATGGCCAGACAGGGATGGCTTCAAAACTGAGGCTAAGAAACAGTGTCTTTTGGGCTGGAAGCTGAGGAAAGGGGGTTGCAGAGGAAGCATGAGAGCACCCAAGCAGGAGAGCCCTGTGAGCCCAGAAGAGGTATGTGAACCACTGAGAAAGAGGAGAGCCCTGTAAACCCAGAAGAGGGGTTTGTCCCAGGAGCGAAAGAGAAGCAGAGACACTTTATTCCCTAGAAAAGGGGATGGGTAACAGAGGCGGAAGGGTGGAGGGCTTTGTTCTGGAAGAGGGGCATAAGTAACAGCTAGGAGGAGAACCCCCAAGAGGAGGAGGGCTTTTGGGAAACTTGGCAAAGAGAAGAAGGCTGAGCTCTAGAAATGCCTAAGCAGTAGACCTTCCTGTCTGGAACCTTCTGAATGTATTTTATTTTGCAGAAAATGTGTAAACAGGACCGTTAACTGGGTTGCTTTTATTTTGCAATCCTTCATATATTATCCCAAGGTCAAGGACTACGTTTCCCAAGAACCTTAATGTTACAACCATCCTGGACCAACATGCAATAGTCTTATGTTTTAAAACCCTTAAAGCCTATTCTGGGGTCAGTAGTTGTATGTTCCATGTGACATGTAAACACCTACCAAAAATGACTGCTCAACCAATAGTCATTTGCAACACCCCTTCTTAGTCTGGACGGAAGAAATGCAACCATCTCCCGGTTCTCATGAAGCTTATGGAGGCTATCATTACAACTCAATTTTCATACTTTCTTGAATCTCAGCATCTTCTTCATCCATTTCAATCTGGGTTCAGACCGCTCATGGGCACAGAATCCGTCATGATGACTTCTTTGGATGCTCTTGCTTTGGTTGAGGACTGCAGCAGGGTTGGAGTTTTGATTCTCCTGGGCCTCTCCGCTGCCTTTGAGACCGTAGATCATGGCATTCTTCTTTGCTGCCTGGAAAAGGCAGGCATATCTGGGTGTCAAATTGCCTGGTTTTCTTTTTTTACTGATCGTTCTCAAACGATATCGCTATTTCCCATCCAGCCTGCCCCAGCAGCTTTAACATGTGGTCTGCGTCAGGGATCTGCCTTGTCCCTCTTTTTAATCTTTATGTTTGTCCTTTAGTGGATCTTATTATGGAGCATGATGTGCATTTAGACACCTACTCAGATGACACCAAGGTCCTTTTTGGATCGATTTACCCTCTGCTGTTCCTCCATCAAAACTACAAAACTGTCTGGCGATTGGCAACTGGATGGCCAAGAACTGGTTAAAGTTGAACATGGACAAAACAGATTCTTATGGTGGGTTCCCCTAACTCCAGTACAGCATGGAATGGTTATTATTGGGCAGATTCTCTAGGTCCATGTCCTATTCCTAGTGAGGTCAGTGAAGAGTCTTGGCATCAAACCTTTACCATTAAGCTCTAGAGAAGCCCGAATCTCCTCGTTAGGTCAGACAGGCTTTGTTAAACTTAAATTCTGAAGAAGACCTTGCCTTTCCCTCCTGGCTCAGCTCTGCACTAAAGTAGTGACTTCTTCCATTATGGGGGGGGGGGGGGGGGAATCACTGGATTACTGTAATGGAATGTGATATCTGGATTACTGTAATGGAAATATCTTGACCAACCTTGGTCAGCGGGGCCTCATTGAAGGCTGCCGTATGCTTGTGAGTGAAAGGCTATGTCACTATCACAGTGTCCCCTTCTTGCAGACTTGATTCTTGAGCTCCTCTCGTGACGTCGGCATTACACTTTATCCCTTCTTTGCTTCGAGCATCGCTCTCTCCCTCTCATGTCTTGATCTTTCTCATGAATTTCTTCAGGCAGCGTGGCATGCGGCAGGCGTGTTCTGACGTTGCACTTGAGCATTATTTTGGAGGAAGCCTTGCCAGTGGTACTGTGAGGGGTATTTCTGTAGTCTCTCAAAAGCTGGTAGAGTACCTTTTCCACCAGTTCCCCAGTCAGATGGGCAATCTGGACTTCTCTCAATGTTACTCATGAAGCGCTCCTCCGTTCCATTGGCTTGGGGCCATAAAGGGGTTATCCTTCGGTGTCTGAACCCCATGTATTTAGCAAAAGTCTTGAAGTCCTGCCCTGTGAAAGGGGGTCGATTATCAGACTTCACCCATGGAACCTCATACGCCGTGAACATCCTATCTAGTGCTCGGATGGTGTGATATGCCACTGTGGAGGTCACCAACTGTCAAAAGTCTCTCCCCTTGTCACCGGTCTTTCCTGTTTGCTTGCGACCTTCTTTTGTGACTTCTTCCACATGGTCCGGCTCTTGTATAAGACTGCGCGCGGGTCTTCACATTCCAGCGTGCTTCGTTCAGATTGTCCAGGAAGGAACAATGTCCGCGCGCGGAGGCACGGAACCCGTGGCTCGAGCGCGGGCGAAAATCCAGGAAAGTTTTGGGCAAGTAGTGGGATGAAAGGAAAAGGAGGAGGGAAACAAGGAACCGGGAATAGAGATCAGGAAAACAGCCCTGAGCGAACTCCGACATCACACGTCCAGCTACGGCGAGCAGTAGCTTTGAGACGCGCAGAGCCACGAGGGGCGTGTCTGTTTTGTAGAACGTAGAGCATGTAACACAAAGACTGGTAAGCAGCGTTCCGCATCAAGCCGCCATGTTGGAAGGAGTACGGAGTTCAATCCCCTATGTGTCAGGGACCACGAAGTCCAGAAGGGACGCAGACGGTCGTTCATGACAGTATGCCTCCTCTGAAGTCCAGCTCCTCCGGGTTTGCCCGGATGTATAAGATGGTATCCTTGAATCAGCCTGGGAGCATTCATGTTGGACACGGGTTCCCAGGTGCGCTCACTGGGAGGGTACCCTTTCCATTCGACCTAATATTGTAGTTGACCACATCAATATCTAGAGTCACAGATTCTGGAAACTTCATATTCAAGTTGGTCATTGATAATCACTGGGGTTGATCTTGGAGCAGTTCGAGAGGGTTGCACATATGGTTTTAGTAGAGAGGTGTGGAAGACAGGATGGATCCTTTTCCATGATTCTGGTAGCCGAAGTCGAAAGGCCACTGGGTTGATGATTTCCTTTATAGAAAAGGGGCCATAATACCTGAGAGCCAGTTCATTTGGTCGCAGATGTCGAGGAAGGAGTTTCGAGGATAACCAGACTTTATTGCTTACTGAGTAAGAAGGCCCAGGTCTTCTTTTGGAGTAGGCATGATGTTTAATGTCTTTTCGGGCCTTTTCTAAGTGTTCCTTTGCTTCTTTGTGTACATTAGTAAGGGTTTCAATCCAGGAATCAACCGTAGGAACTGGGGTGGGGTGTGGGAGAATAGAAGGTAGAACTGAAGGATGAAATCCTTGACTACAGAAGAAGGGACTGGTGTTGATAGCTGAATGATCCGAATTGTTGTAGGCGAATTCGGCCATAGGTATTAAGAGTGACCAATCATCCTGGACTTTTGTGGCGAAGCAACGAAGATATTGTTCCAGAGTTTGGTTTACTCGTTCAGTGGCTCCATTGGTCTGTGGGTGATAACCTGAGGACAAGGCACGTTGGATTCCCAGTACACGACATAATTGTTTCTAGAACTGGGATATGTATTGGGGATCTCGGTCAGAAATTATCTTGGAGGGAGCCCATGAAGCCGGAATATGTGTTCCAGGAAGATTCCGGCGAGTTCAGAGGAGGATGGCTGTTTGTATAAAGTTGTAAATTGAGCCATATGAGTGAACAAATCAATGGTAACCATGATAGTTGTGTATCCCCTGGAAGATGGTAGTTCTTCGATAAAATCTGTGGTGATGAATTCCCAGGGTCTTGTTGGTATTGCTGGTTGAAGCAGTAGACCTGCCGGTTTCTTATTATCATGTTTATTCTGATTGCAGACTGCACATGCCTGGATATGAATCCGGACATCCTCTTTCATCCTCGGCCACCAAAATTGTCTTTGTATTGAACGGAGGGTGTTGGTGATGCCACGGTGTCCTGAATTAAAAGTATCATGACATTGGCTTGTGATCTTTTGCCGTAGTCCAGGAGTGGGGATGACCAAGCGATTGTCCTTGAACAGGTATCCGTCCCTTGTCTTGAGTTTCCATCAATTGTTTCTCTTAAACTCCTTCCAGGTTTCAGAGGACGGAGTTTGAATTCGAATATCCTCCAGGAGTGTGATTGCTTGGGCAACAAATATTGTGTGGGGAAACATCTTAGGAAAAGTCTGATCTTCAAGGGTTTCGTAATCAGGACGTCTGGATAAGGCATCGGCTATTATGTTGTGTGTTACGGGGACATGATGGATTTGAAACTGATATTGAGCAAAAAAGAAGGCCCAACGGGCTTTATGACTGTTTCTGCATTCTAGGGATTGCAGGACTTGAAGATTCCGATGGTCTGTGCGGACCTGTACCGGGTGCTTGGCTCCCAGGAGAAGACGCCAATCAGTGAAAGCCTGGCGGATGGCTAGCAGTTCCTTTTCCAGGACGGAATAATGAGTTTCACTGGGAGTCAAGGTGCGAGAAAGATAGGCGATGGGGTGTTCTAATTTATCATCAAGTTCCTGTTTTAGGACTGCCCCGATGGCGTAGTTGGAGGCATCAGTTTCCACAAGAAAAGGGCGATCAATGTCGGGTTGAGCTAAGATGAGAGCTTGTGTAAACTCCAACTTCAAGCGTTGGAAAGCAGTATCTTGGGCTGAGGTCCACTGAAAAGGGGTATCCTTCTTTAGCAGTGTAACAATAGGATGTACAATCTCCGAAAAGGTTGGTATAAATTTCCGATAGAAGTTAGCAAGCCCCAGGAAGGATTGAATTTGTTTTACAGTAGTTGGAATGGGCCAGGATAGAATGGAATCTACCTTTGAGGGTTCCATTCGAATCCCCTTAGGGCTAAGAACGAATCCTAGATAGTGAACAGTAGATACATGGAAAAGACACTTCTCGGGTTTGGCCAGGAGCTTATGTTCACGTAGATGTTGTAAAACTGCCTTTACATGTTCCTCATGTTTCAGATGGTCCTTGGAGTAAATCAGTATGTCGTCCAGATATACAATGATGAAGAGGAACAGCATGTCAGAAAACACTCGGTCCATAAAACGTTGGAAGACCGCTGGGGCATTAGCAAGTCCGAAGGGCATAACCAGGTATTCAAAATGGCCAAAAGGTGTTCTAAAGGCTGTTTTCCATTTGTCACTTTCCTTTATACGAATTAGATGGTAGGCACCCCTGAGATCTAATTTTGTGAATACTACTGCACCTCTTACTGCTTCCAGGATATCCGAAATGAGAGGCAATTAGTAGCAGTCCCTGAGAGTACACTGGTTAAGGCCACGGTAATATAGACATGGTCTAAGCTCCTTGGTATATTTCTTGGGAACGAAAAATAATGAAGCCCACGCCGGGGACTTGGATGGTCGTATGGTGCCATTTTCCAAGTTAGTATCCAGGTATTCCCGGAGGGCCCTTTTTTCAGGTTCTGATAAAATAAACATTCTTCCAAAAGGGATCACTGCTGAAGGCTCAGTATCGATGGCACAATCCTCATGTCTGTGAGGAGGAAGAGCTTGAACTATGGCAGTTGAAAATACATCTGTGTAAGCCCGATAGGCTCTGGGAATTTGGATGATGTTAGAGACAGTGACTGGACTCCGTTGGATTTCTTGTATGTTTTCAGAGGACTTTGGTATGGGATCTAGGAATAATCAGTGGGACATACAGTGTTCTGAACCAAGAAACAAGGAGCCTGCTGCCCAATTGATGTAAGGGTTATGCTTCTGTAACCATGGCATGCCTAGAACCATCGGATAGTGGGCAGATCTTATGATGTCAAATTTGATCCTCTCTCGATGGTGAATTATAGAGTAGGATCTCTTTGGTTTGAAGGGTAATGGGTCCTGAAGATAGGGGTCTTCCATCAATTGCCTCTACTGGTTGCACCTTCTCTCGAGTTTCATGTGAATGTTGTGAGTAGTGACCCAATCATGATCTATGAATATACCCATGGCTCCTCAATCCACTAATGCCAGAATGGGGTAAGATTCTTTCTTGGAAGGCGATAGAAAGGCCTGAAGAATCACAAGCTTGTTTGGTCCAGGAGAGTTCAAGGAAGGAATTGATGTGGAGCAGACATCATTCTCCCGAAACTGTGCCCCATCTAGGATCGGGAGCTGGCGTTTCCCAAATGCCGTGGAGGAGCAATAGGGCACTCTCTGACAAGATGTTTATCGGATGCGCAATACATGCAGAGTCCAGTGTGAATATGGCGCATCCTTTCTTGTGGGGTAATGGATCCACGGAATGCCCCCAGTTGCATGGGTTCTGGATCTGAGGTCGGAGAAACTGCAGGTTCTGGGCTAGAAGGATGGTCTGTGACAGCTTTTTGGAATGATGATTTCGACTTCTTTTTCTCTGCCTTTCTTTCCTGGATTCGAAAATCTATTTGCAAGGAAAGGTCCAAGAGGGCCTGGAAGGAATTAGGGCGAGCTACCCCGGTTAGCTCGTCCTTTATTTCTTCGTTCAAGCCGCTGCGAAAGAGAGTGAAGCTAGCTTCTTGGGACTAATCAGCTTCCTTCATAAATTGTTTGAAACGGGTGACATAGGTAAGCATATCCTGGGATCCTTGTCGAAAATCAAGTAAACGTTCCTGAGCGCTGTAAACCTGCTCAGGATGATCAAACATGGCCTTTAGGGCTTCCACAAATCCATTGTAATCATCCAGGAGGGCGTCCCCTGAATTGACTAGGGGAGTTGCCCAGGTTAATGCGTTGCCAGTGAGGTGTGATATCATAAACCCCACTTTTGCTCTAGTGGTGGAAAAGTAGTAGGGCTTGAAGGTGAAATGCACCAAGCAAGGGTCAAGGAAGGCATGAAGGGTCTTTGGAGAACCATCATATTTGTCCACCACTCCTCCCAATAAAACACTTTCCTTGGTAGCAGAATCACGAGACAATACCAGCTGCTTTAAGGCAGCGTTCTCAGCCTTAAGGTTTTGAACTTCTGTGGTGAGTTCCTACATGCCTCGCTTGAGGTCTTGAACCGCGGCTTCCATCCCTGTATCCGTATCGATTTTTGGGCATCTCAATCTGTCACAAGTCTCTCCCCTTCTCACCTGTCTTTCCTGTTTGCTTGCGACCTTCTTTTGTGACTTCTTCCGCACGGTCCGGGACTTGTATAAGCCTGCGCGCGGGTCTTCGGATTCCAGCGTGCTTCGTTCAGATTGTCCAGGAAGGAACAATGTCCGCGCGTGGAGGAACGGAACCCGTGGCTCGAGCGCAGGCGAAAATCCAGGAAAGTTTTGGGTAAGTAGTGGGATGAAAGGAAAAGGAGGAGGGAAACAAGGAACCGGGAATAGAGATCAGGAAAACAGCCCCGAGCCGACTCCGGCAGCACACGTCCAGCTATAGCAAGCAGTAGCGTTGAGACGCGCAGAGCCGCGGGGGCGTGTCTGTTTTGTAGAACGTACAGCGACAGCATGTAACGCAAAGACTGGAAAGCAGCGTTCCGCATCAAGCGGCCATGTTGGAAGGAGTACTGAGTTCAATCCCCTATGTGTCAGGGACCACGAAGTCCAGAAGGGACGCAAATGGCGGTTCATTACACCAACTGTATTTATTTTATTTTATTTTTTTATTTATTTAACATTTATAAAGCGCTCACACAGCCCGCAGGCATCAAGGCGCTGTTACAGGAATTGTTTGTTTTTCTTAGTTGCGTAATTGTGTGTTTTTTTTGTCTTAGTTACGTATTTATAACACGCGTAAACACCCAGAGGTTTCTAAGCGCGGACCCGGGGATCGATCCTGTTGTTGCTTTGTGTCGTCTTGCTTCCGCATGCTGCCGCTGAGCTATCCTCCCGGGATGTATATCGGGATACCTGGAGTATTCATCCATCACTTCAAGTATATAGTAACCACCATGAATGGGTCCAAAGAAATCAATGGCAATTTCGTCTCATGCCTTCTTGTGAAGTTCTGTCATTTGCAGAGGTTCAGGCCTGGTGTGGTGATTGAGCACTGTACATGTGGGGCAGTCCTTGAGAAGTGCTTCAGCTTGACCATCCAGATGCGGAAACCAGATTTTCTGGTGTAGGAATCTCTTTGTGGAAACCATGCCCCTGTGAACTTCGTGTGCCAGGTTTAGTACCTTTCTTCTTAGAGTTCTGGGTATGCTTATTTTGGTCCCTTTCAAGAGTATTGCATGTACTGCCCACGCTAGTTCCTCCTTTATGAGCAGCAGTCTCTTAACCTCTCGCAGCACTTCAGGACCTGCTCTATCGCCCAATTGGTTCACTTGCTTCCATTTACATGACCTCATGCACTGTAGGATGATCTGGACAGCCTGGTTGTTCTTGCATTCTTGAGCTATCTGCGCTACATCAACACCTTTCGGGATGGCTGCTTGTACTATGTAGTGAATAAATTTGTCCGCAATTGTGGACATCGTTTCTGCAAGGTGATTAGATGACATGACAACATGTCCGCTGGATTCTCCTCTTTTCCAGGCCTATGCATGATTCTAAACTGATAGTCCTGCACCCCATCTTGCGATTCTGGGTCGCATCTTGGCCTGGGGACTCCTGAATATGAACAGAAGTGCTTGGTCCGTCACTAAGGTGAAAGGCTTACCATATAAGAATAAATGGAAACATTTGCAAGCCCATACTACGCCCAAACCCCCCTTCTCGGCCTGAGTGAATGCCTGCTCAGTTTTCGAAAGGCTCCTGCTGGCGTATGACACAATGTGCAGTCGGTCTGGCGATTCCGGATCTACCTGAGCTAGGATGGCCCCTAGCCCCACCGATTGACATCGAACGTGAGCTCTGTGTCTCTGGCTGTGCTGAACTATGCCATGTTCTCAGCAGAGGATGTGCATACAAATGGCTTCAAAAGCTTCCTGGCATTCCTCTGACTACATTTTGTATGAATCGGGTGCAATAGCTGGCTAGCCCCAAGGACGTATATGGAGGTTGGATATGTTGGCGGATGGGTCTGGGTTGGTTAGTGTGGCTACTTTTTCTTGATCTGGGGTCATTCCCTGGGCTGAAAGCACATGTCCGAAAAAAAGAGTCCCCTTACGAAACTCACGCTTGACCTTGTTGATGGTGAGGTGTGCGGCTTCTAGTGCCACGCACACTCTTGTCAGTGTATTGTCCTGCTGGTCGTGATCTTTCCCGAACACCAATATGTCATCACTATAGTTCAGGCAGTTGGGGATGTGCTTGATGACATTGTAAATCTCAGCCTGAAAGAGTTTGGCGGCTGAGGATACTCCAAAATGGAGGCGCTTGTATCTAAAGAACCCCAGATGTGTGAAAAAGGTTATGTACCAGGATTCTTCACTCAGCGCAAGCTGGTGGTAGCCCTTGTTCAAATCCAGCTTGGAGAAAACATGCGCTCCATTCAAAAAGTGAATCATGTCGGTGATCCTTGGGGATTGGTGCCCCTCTCTCATGATTGCATTTGATCTGTGCATGTCAACCCAGATTCTGAAGTCATCTGACCCTTTCTTGGGGACTGAGACAATGGGCGAGACCCAAGGAGTGGGCCCTGTGGCCGGCTCAATAATGCCCTGCGCAACCAGCTTTTGTAGTTCTTCATTCACCTGCCGCTGGATGTTCATGGGTATCCCCCTGTAGTGTTGTGCTACTGGTCGCACCTCTGGATTTATATGTAGTCTGATCTGTCTGTTTAGTTTTCCTACTCCCTTGAACGATTTGGTGAATAACTGCTCAATTTTTTCAATGGTGTCAATGCATTTGTGGGCCATGAGGCTAAACAGGATATGGATCAGTCCCATGTCTATAGCGCCTTGAAGCTTAACATACATCCACTTTCCACTACTGCCTCAAGCACATGTATTGCCACAGTCTAGGTCTGCCCCTTATGCCTGCACTCAGCCATGAAGTATCCCTTGCAAGGTAGAGGCATTTTTGAACCATAAGGGTAAATGTTCACTTCTGCCTCTTGGAGTCTGGCGGGGCCAGGTATTTTTCTTTTGTATATTTCATCACTAATGATGGTGACGGTTGCTCCTGTGTCCACTAGAAATTCTGCCGACAGCGCATGCACTTGGAGCAGCAAGTGGGGGCTGTGTTCTTTGGCTGTGGGATTCCCTAGCGCATATAGGTACCCCTTCTTATAAGGTTCTTCCACCGTTGAATATTTGGAGCTGCTTCTCCTCCTTGGTTCAACAGCTGGAGCCACTATTCAAGGCAAACTGCTCCAGCAAGTAGCAAGCATAGCGTTTGGGCCTCCTCTGGGGTTGTGAGCTCAAGGGTACGATGGGATCACCATTCTGGTACCGTTTTGTCATGCTGACGGCCTTCTTCTTTGAGTTCCCTGTGTTGTCTATGTGGGGTCCGTAGAGGGCTGAGGCCCCCATTTGGTGTGTACTTGTTCTGTCCCTTGGCTGTGTTATTCCGTAGCTGACTACTTCCCCTCTTGTCTGGCTGCGATACTTGTGGCATATACGGCCTTCAAATGGTTTTCTCCACCACACCCTGTTCATTGTTGACCCAATGCCCTCATGTCGGAACTCACAGCCACATCTGTAGCAAAACGGATTACCGTTGGACTGACTCATCGAGGACATCACTACCTTATGGATGCCTTCTGCCGGTGGGGCTGACACTTTCATATTGCTCATTGTCTCCACTTGTAGTTCCATCGCAGTGTCTGACCTGGCCAGACGTAGGCCTTCATCCCGTTTTTGGAGAAGGTGCTTGCAAAATACTGGTGATTCACATCCCGCAATGATCTGGGATTGTAAAGCACCTTCATTAGAGTATTTGTTAAAGTTACAATGTTTTATGCAGACAATGCAAACACATCACAAAAGCATCCATGGACTCACCCTTGTTTTTTGTTGTGTGGAATTCGTGGCACTCATAGTCAACATTCATGTGTGGGTTGAAATATTTAGTCAGTACCGCCCTGAGAGCAATGTATGAGTCTGTGGTATCTGTCGGGAGCTTGTCCACAATGTCGCTCACATTGGGCCCTATGGCCAGTGACAATAGGCTGTGTTTCTCGTCGTTATCCAATTGGTCAAATGCTCTAACATATATATGTCAAAATCTCTGGCCCACCTGGGTCCCAAGTTGCTGGTCTCCTCAAAATGGCCGGGGAGCTTCATGGCCTGATTGTCCAAAAACCGCGATGGCAGGCCCACCTGGCGGCGTGGTGGATACTCTGTGGCTGTCTGGGTCCCACATGCTGCTGTGTGAGTCTTCGGTCAGCCATCACCTAATGTGTAGGTTCCCAGCTGGATTATGATCCACAGTGTTTGGCAGTGGTTTGCCTTTCTAACTGAAAGGTCATGTGCCTCACAAAGCAGCATCTGCAGTGTGTGGGCCTAGTGTGAGATTCCTGCCCCTGCGAGGTGCAGCACTATTTCTTTTTTTCTTACATCGTTGGTAGCATAGAGGCCTCGCCCCTGCTCAGCCACCTCCCAACAAACCCATTCACCACATGAGGGCTGCCTCTCCTGTGCTGTATCTTCAGTCTTATTTTCCACATGAGGTTCCCTCGTTGCTGCCTCGTTATTATAGGTCTCTGGCCACTCCCACCTGTGAGTGCACTGTCTCTGGCCTCCTCGTCTTAATGCAGCGCGGGCGAGCACCAGTGTTGCGTTGCCGCAGTGACCACTGGTGGATGACGTGTGGGTCCTCTGCTTTTCACCACCACTGCAGTGTCGGGTAGCGCTCGGACACAGTAACAAAGAGATCCATTGCGTGGCCCAAACAGCGTCCCTTAATATAGATGCAGAAACAGCTGAGGCTATTTTACAACCTTTAATTCTGTACTCCAACTTAACCCCTAATTGCTCTCTTTCAGCCCGCCCCACACCCTTCGCCTTCCGGCTCCCTCCCGCATCATGTGACTCGCATCACAGCTCCCAAACATCACACTAATATGATATTTAAATGTCAACATCCCTTTTAAACTTGCGTAAAAGCTCCAAATTCATACATCATTGAACTAATTGAACAGAAAAAGTCCCACCTGTAAAATTAGTAAATAAAACAAAATAATTATCACACTTTAAAATGGTATGCTTGTGAGACCAAACAGGGATTATATCGAACAGCATTTTGGTGGGTCTTAATCCCGTGTGGCCTCATTTGATCTTTGAATCTTTAGCGCTCTAAAGATGACCCACATGAAGTGGCAGGCCTGCTACATACCGTTTTGGGTCAAAGGGGACTTTTGTGAGAAACCTGAGGGTATTCTCACTCCTACTCCCCTTGGATCCTCTACACAGGTGGCGAGGGAAAGGCCATTGCTTTTGGATCCTAACCCTGGAGGTGGACAAGCGAGGGAGGATCCCCTGGGTGGAGGGTCCTGGAGTATGAGGGTCCTGGAGTATTGGAAGTGGGATGCACTTAGGTTAGACGCAATATTCCACATTTTCCTTCCAGGAAGGAACCCCTATCCTAGAGGCAGTTATGGGATATTGTTCCCCATGTCCCATTGACCCTGAGAATGGCGGGAGATATTATCAACCCAGATGTACTAGAAAGGAGGAGGAAAAGAATTGGGAGTGGGGTGCCTTTAGGTGAGACATGGTGCCCCCTCCCCCCTTATCCCAGTGACAACCAACCTAACCCTCCCCCCAACCTTTATGGGTTACTATAGGTCAGCCCCCATTCTTTCCCTTCTTGGGACGACTGACCATACTGAGATGAGGAAGAAGCAACAGAGTAATGAACACCACTCACTCTCACCACTTTGGTACTGAGATGAAGACGATGCCTGCAAGGTATGAAGGTCAGGCATGTCCTCTTAATCAGAGTCAGGCAGAATTGAATAATGGAATACACCTGCAGACTACTGACAAAACACTGGTGTATAAAAGAAGCTGCTGTGAAGTGGAAAGGAGGAGGAGAGTCCTGGGAAACCTGGGCATAGATCAGCAGGAAACCACGGGACTCTGGATGCTATGGGATGGAGGTGGGACGCCAGCCGATATACCAAAGCCGAGTGGAGCCTCCCATGTGAAATGGAAGCAACAGGAACTGCGGCAAAGCCAGGACAAAGAGGATGCAGTGTCCGACCTCGCTATGGTATTGAAACTGCCTGTGCCAGCTGAGCTCCATTCCCAGAGCGCCCGGTGCTTGCGAACCCGAAGCAGCAGCCAGAGCGATGGAGAAAAGCAGCAAGAGCTGCTGGAGGAAGACGCCGACAACCAGTGAGTGCTGGGAAAGTTACCCAGAGACCGGGGCACTTCGGGCAGGCTGTGAAAGTAGTGAACAGTGCCGAGGAAATAAATGCTCCCATTGCAGATGGAGCTGTGAAGTTATATGAATGAAAGAAAGGCAAGTGGTGCAAGCAATAGCAAATATGCTGATATTGAATAACAAACTAAAAGAAAGCAGCCAATCTGCTAATATTGAATAACGAACTGAAAGAAAGAAATAGTAAACCAAGTTGAATTAAGGATTGTGACTACAGTCAAGTCTGAGAAACTATTTATTTTGAAATCAACTTTGAGAAACTATTTGTTTGCTGAAAACCGAACTGACAAAACCCCCACATTGTGCTTAAAGTACAATAACCTATATACAAGGAGGAAGCTAAGCATGACGAGCAGAAGAACTAAGGGTCCCTGGTTGAGCGACCTGTCATGGGTGCACCGTGTGGTATGACAACTGCACCTAGACCATAGAACCCCTATGTGCTGAAAAGGAAACCTACTTGTGTGTCAAAAGGAAACTACTATTGATGCATTTAAAGCTTGAACCCCGAGACTTGCTGCAATGAATCTGTATTGAACTTGGGGAAGGGAATCCCAAGAAAGGTGTGGAACTGAATTACCTTAAGTCCAAGAGAAGGTAACTTGAACTCTGTGGTAAATTTGTTTGTACTTGGGCAGGAGAAGCTGAAGATAGTAAAAGTATTTCTGTTATTTAGGTTACATTATGAATCGGTTGTCTGTGTCTTCTTCCATGATGCCAACCTCACATGTTTCATCTCCACCTTTTGAATGAAATATTTCAGTGCAGCAATAGTCTGCACGCGTCTTTCTGGTGCTTAGTTTTGTTCAAAGGTGGCGCTCTAGCACCACCTGCTAATGCTGCATCGTTTTGGCTCAAAAGTGGCAATTTGGTTCCTATTCATTTGTCACATAGGGGGCATGGCACTGTCGTGCTAGAGAAGCCAGGGGTATTATTGTAGAGCTATGGATGCGGCATGCAAGTGTTGGGTTCACTGACAGGAAGCAGGAACGAAGAAATGCAGGGGTATTGCACACTTCTCCTGTAGTATAGTGCACTTTCCTCCGTGCACACCAGATTGTCCGTCTTCTGAGCCTGTAGCCTGGGAGGAGGCCTGCACAGCCCAAGGGATTTCCCAAAGCCAGACCTGTTGGCTTTGCCAAGCCTATATTTCCTTTGCTTTCTGGGTATTTTAGTCCTGGGTTTTAAAAGGAAAATAAACGGCCCAGTGGCAAACAAAAAGAAATGCCCTACACGGGAGTGTCAGAGCTGTCAATCTGCTTTCTCAAGCATATGTACGGCGGAGTGGAGGGTCAAAGCAACTTGCGTTCTGCCGCTTCGCTTCCTGTTCGCCATACAAATGCACCAGCATGCAAATGCATGCTGACGCAAATGATGGGGATCCCTGTGGAGCCCAGCGGCTTTATGCAGCAGTCAGGCGGACTCCGTAGGGATCCACAGTAAATGCTGCTTACCATGCTCACATAGAAGACAGCGTGTACAATTAAACATTGCCCGACATGCTCCCAAGGCAGGCAGTGTTTACAATTACAATTAAATGCTGCCTACCATGTTAGCATCGTAGGCAGTGTATACCGACTTTTGCCCTCCACATTTGCACTGTGCCGTTTAGAAGAACATTTGGCGGTGGAGTACTAGCTATGCCTGAGTGCCAACGTAACAGGACCCCACCATCAAATTACGAAAATTTAGCAAAATGAGCTCTATAGAACCACTTCTCTTGATGCAGCCCACTTTTGATGAAAGGACAGGTGCCATATATAAACATTTACGGTACCCCCTCTGTGTACTTCTCTGCAAGTTTGGGTCGTGTGGAATTATTTCTTAGGCAAACCTGGAGATTAATCTTTTTGCCAAGAAAAACTGATTCTTTGCAAGAGTCCTGGGAAAAAAGAAGACAAACAACATAGGAAATGGTTCCATAAGTGTGTATGGGGCCGCAGCGACTGGAATGAAACGTTCAACATTGACTTCATCAAGGAAAACGTTTAGACATACAATGAAAGGCTTCAAGAGGCAAATAACCTGTTTCATCAGAAACCGGAAGGAGCCACTACAACCCTGAAAGCACTTAAGTGCCTCTTGGGATGTCTCGTGATTGATATAGAAGTGCTTTTATGTTTAGTAGGAAAGATCCAGCAGTCACAGCAGCTAACAGGCCAGTTGGAAACTCAGTAATCACATAAGCAAAGAAAAACTGGAACTGCAGACGTTACAAAAGCACCCACTTGAAGTAAACCATGCTGGAGCAAAGTTGGACAGAAAGGGCATGGCTTTTCTAAGAATATCCTGTGAGGAAAGATCACCTACCAGTAGGACTGGTATTGTCGGTTCAACAGGTTGGTGTGCTGCCAATAATTCCAAGTTCTAATTATTTTTTAGGATATTCATCTGCTAGTTTGTGGATTTTGAAAGTTACGTTTTCTACCGTGTACAATATTTAATTTGAGAGAATAGATTAACTGGGACTCTGTAGCTTTGCAATTCTGGAAATTGATACATTCTTTTACAAGACTTTTTTTGATGTTGGCATCAGATGACAGTAAAATCGGAGACTAACTTGCACCATAATAATACACAATTCGTGAGATTCAGAGACATGGTTTTTGAGCTATTCATGATATAAGGCTAGCATAATTGAGTGAATGTTGGTTATCTTTTCTTACTATCTAGCTATCACAGACTTGAATAATGGTTGAACATTAATTGACCATTGTCACAAAACTGGGATATAAGTTTGCTTGTGGTTTTAAACCGGATTGAAGGTTAGCTCTCATCTTTCGACGCACATTCAGTTTACATTGACTGTATTCCAGTCTAAATGAGTTTGTAAATTTTCTAATTGTTTTAGAATTTGGCAAATTGCCTGAAATCCATCGAATGATCACAAGACACCAATCTTGACTTTTTACTGGGAAAGCATATCAATACAAGATATTGATTAGTTGCTGAAAAACTATCAAATGTGCCTAGTTTGTTTTCATTTCAGAAATTGGTTGTACTCTTTCAAACGTTTTATGTTAGCTGATGTTTTTTGGCATTACATAGCTGAAAGATTTGTTTTATCCTGACTGTAATTCAAACATTTTGAACCAATTTAAGTATTGAAGAATTGCATTGGAGCATGTCCCCTGTATGAGTACAACACTTTTCACACAGGGATTCTTTTGTATTTACCTAATTCACAAGGGGATATTGAGGCTAATATTTTCATTAGAATTGACACTGATATCTACATAAAGATCTTGTTTTTACGCCCTATAAAATTTTTTATGCCCTATAAATTAATTTAGAGATGGAGTGAGGCCTTGATCTTTCTCTCTTTTGGAAGTGATCGTATGCCTGATCAATTTATACTGTACAAAGTGAGGGTACCCAGCATTTGGGCTGGCATCTTTTTACACTACTGCAGTACTGTGCGTTGAGGTCTGTGTGTCGGTATGTGCATCCACTGGCACTAGTCCTTGGTCAGGTGCTGTTGAAAAAGGCATTGTTGGAGTGATTTGTGCAATTGGAGAATTGTGGGGGCATTCTGAGCTACACCTGGATCAAATTCCAGAGGGTGGGTTCATGACAAGAGAAGGATTGTTTGAGGGTCCTCTCTTTGCGGACAAGTCGTGATTCGAGCTGGTTGGTAGATTTGCTAGGCTAGGAGCGTGTTCCACCAGATATGTGGAGCTTAGCCACCAGGTACGCTGGTGTGCTACTCAGGACTGCTTTGTAGATGGTGCATGAAGTCTTGAGCAGTATCCTGACCTGGAAGCCTGGTCAGGAGAGCATTTCCTACTTTGATGTGCAAGACCACAGGGGCCTAAACTACATTCTAGAATTCCTGCAGTGGGATCAAGGGTTTGATTTTTCGAAGGGTAGAAATTCGGAGCCAGGCTTTTTGGGCCTTCTTAGCTATGTGCTTTTGGAAGGACAGGATGCTGTCAATGGTGAAGCTTAAAGATTTTGTAGAGTCTGAGAGTTGCGGATCAAACCCTTCAAGGCTCATATCATTGAGTAATTGTTGGACGATTTGTTTTTTAGCAGTCGATGAGGACGAATTCAGACTTAGGTGGGTTTAGTTTGAGATAGGCAGTTGACATCCAAGACTGGATGATGGCTAGGTAATCATGGAGATGAATGATGTCCTGCAAGCTATTTACTCTCATGTACAACTAAGTATCGTCTGCGTATTGGTGGATGGCTACATTGGGATCTTTGAGGAGAGTGCCCAGAGGCTCCATGTAAAGGTTAATAATGATTGGTGAGAGGATGGTGCCTTGGGGACTTCGCAGGAGACCTCGAGTCGGTTTGAATGCAGCAAGTTCATCTGGGCGGCCTGGTGTCTACCTGAGAGGTAGGGGGTAAACCAATTCAGGGCATTGCCAGAAAATCTCATCCTGTAAGCAAGAAGGGAGAGAAGGATGCAGTTGTCAATTGTGTTGAGGTCAAGAACGAGGAGGAGGCATGAGTGGCCCTTATCCATGATTTGGAAGACATTATCCACCACCTGGATGGTGGCTGTCTCGATGCTAATCTTGGTGCAGCACTCTGACTGATCATCATTTAGGAGGTGGAGTTGTTCGATTCTGGCAAGTAGTTGTGTAGCAACTACTTTTTCCAAGATTTTGCCAACAAACGGGAGGTTCATAATGGGCCGGTTGTTGGCCAGATTCTCTGGATCTAGGGTTCTTTTTTCAAAAGAAGTCGTATGAGACCAGTCTTGAGGGTGTCTGGGAATTACTCTTCTGTGGGGTAGGCATTAATGATGCTGAGGAGCGCGTTGAACGCTGTGCCCGTCAATTGTTTAATGTGGAGGCCCGGATTATATCTTAAGATGTGGGGTTGAGGGTGGCAATCATTTTTAGGGGCTCCGGGGGAGAGAGAGGAGAGAATTCGGTCCATAGGGGCAGTGTGCATGCCGGGGTAAAGTGGTGTTAATGCTGTGAGAGGTTGATTCAATGATCTCTCAGATTGTGACTATTTTTTTTATTTAAAATGTGTTGATTCTGTTGCATTTTTACTGAGTTGCTGGTGCCTTGGCGTCAGGTAAGGGTTTGGTACAATACTTTACTACTTCAACTAGGACTTTGCTGCTGTTAGATGCTGCCACAATGGTGATGGAGTATTAAGCAGCTTTGGCCTCGGTAATCCAAATCCTACAGTTGGTGTGGTCTCCCTGGTTATGGTTTTTGTGACACAATTTCACTAGGACTCAGATAGAGGCTAGCTCGGGGGTGTACGAAAGAGCGGATGGTTTGGTCTTTTTTAGGGGTTATGAGTGTCCACCAGTTTCATAGCAGAGTTGTGGAATAATTCTAGGAGGCCCGAGGCATTCCCTGTGGTGGGGGAAGTCTGCAAAGTTTACTTCTAGCTCATTGACCGGGAAAGTTTGGAATGAGCGGAGTTGAGTGAGGTGGCGTATAGCCTGACCTTTGTGGGCCCTAGTTGAGTGGGTGAATGATAATGGGATGGCAGTGTGGTCAGACCAGTCAAGTGGGATAAGGTCTGCATAAGTGCTGTGGGGTGATGTGAAAACTGAGTCTAGGGTGTTGTCTTTGTTGTGCATGAGGGAGAGCACAATTTGCTTAAGGACCATGGAACCGGTCAGTGTGAAAAGTGTGCTTCCAGTGTGGTTGTCAGCTTGTCTCTAGGGGAAGTTAAAATCTCGAGAAAGACATTATTAGAATGTCCCAATTTGGCAGAGGAGAGTAAGTTGCCAATGTCGGCAAAGAAAAATCCACTGCTGTGAGTTGTAAAGTGATGAATTACTTGTGCGATAAAAGGAACCGGCTGGCGAGTGATTCAAACAAGCTTGCTCTGGAAGAAGGGATGATGGAGAATGGCTAGTCGCACCTCTGGAAGATTGCCACTCTGCCATCTGCCCTTCCTGCCGGCATGTTGGATGCAGTAGCCTTGGGGTAGGATGTCGAAAACATAGGGAGGATGAGGTAAACCATTTTTCAGTGATGAACAGGGCATCAATGTTGTTATACGAAATTAGGTCAGTGATCTTTGCAGCATGAGCAAATGCTGAGCAAGCACTGATCAACATGATAGGGGATGTGCGTGTGGTTCGTGGGTGTTGGATGGGGCAAGGGCGATATTGATGAGGTTCGATATGGTAGCTTGCCGCGGCTGCCCAGGGAGCTTGGCCATTCAAACCCTAGTGGGAGTGGGGACTGGCTGTGGAGGGAGGAGACACATGGATGGAGGCGACACATGGTGATGTCTTTTTGTGAGTAGCAGTATTGGCGCCTGGTTTGCAGGTGAAATGCTTGATAGCGTCTTTGTCTGTCCTTTGCGGAGGACGCCGGCGGTTGAGGATGCCTAAGGAGGGCTAGTTAAATAGGTGGTGGGCGGAACAACTCAAAGGCAGGGCCCGATCACATAACTAGCAGCCTGCTCCATGGCACTATTGTTCCACCCTGGAATGTACACTGGTGACAAAGACACATGACGCCTTCTGCTAGGTTGCAGATGGCTCTTTCCAACAGACACCTTCTGTGAAAATAACCATTGGATTCATGTATTTCATCTGTGTGTAACTCTGCAAGCACATCACTGTAGAATACATCAGGTAAGGTGTTTAGGTGCCTTTCATGATGTTGCCTTTTTTTTCAAGAATTTGGGATCGAAGCATTCATTACAGAGGACAACTACATTAGCTGCATTTCTTTTAGGTTCTACAGCAGTTCAGATTCTAGTGACTTTGGGACTTCAGAAGTGTCCTTCCATTCTAGTTACCTTGACGAGCCTAGCACCAGACGCACATGAGATCCCCCTCCGGAAACAAAGGTAGTTCTGCCTACTACACAGACCACCTAGAAAGCGACCTGCCAACGGGAGCCTTGCACTTTTGTACAACCTGTGGAACACTGTAGAAAAGTGATCTTGCGTTTTCCCTTCCTCCCGGCTCCCAAATCTTTCAGATCTACCGTAGAAGAACAAGTTACTCTCTTACCTGGTAACGTTCTTTCGATGGGATGGTCCAACGACGTATTCCATATCTATCACAGTAATCACCACAGCTTTGCTGCTTCGGAAAATTTTCGGCGTCTGCGTCCTGCGTCGATGACGTTGATGCGCCGTCCTCGAGGACCTCCTGCGACGGCCGACGTCACTGGATGTTATAAGTAGGACGCACAACGCCCGTAGCCTCAGTTGTAGTTTTTTCCCCAGAACGTGTGTCACCAGTCTTCTGCCAGTCTGACACACAAAGCCTTGCGCAAACATAAGCTGCAATCGCATAAGAAATTCTGTAGCGGGGAAGGTAGGGAGGGAGCGATATGGAATACGTCGTCAGACCATCCCATCGAAAGAACGTTACCAGGTAAGAGAGTAACTTGTTCTTTGAGGGGATTGGGTCCTCCGACGTATTCCATATCTATGACAGACTCCCAAAGCAGTACCAATGCAAGGAGGTAGGAAAAGAATTTAGAAAACAGAAATTTAGCATGCCCAATCAAATTGCAGAGTAAAGGACCGCCTTGCCAAAGGCCAGATCCTGCCCCCGGATGGAATCGAGGGAATGGTGACATACAAAAGTATGTACCGAAGCCCAGATGGCTGCATCACAGATGTTGCGAATAGGAACACCCCTCTGCAGGGCAATAGAGGCAGCCATACCCCTGGTAGAATGGGCCCGTAAGCCGACCGGTGGGTCCTTACCCGCCAAGCGGTAACACTCAAAGATAGCCAAAATAATCCAGCGAGACAAAGTCTGTTTCGTCACAGCCTGTCCCAAACGCTTACCAGCGTAACCAATAAAGAGCTGATCGTCCACTCTGACCCGGGACATGCATGAAATATAAAAGCTTAACGCTCTCCTAGGATGAAGCCTATGGAGCCTCTCCTCTATCTTACCAGGATGTGGAGGAGGATAAAATGCCGGAAGAACAACCTTCTGGCCTAAATGAAATTCCAACACCACCTTCGGAAGAAAAGAAGGACGAACTCTAAGGACAACCCTGTCCTTATGAAACACAGTGAAGGGTGGCTTAACTGAAAGTGCCTGTAACTCACTCATTCTGCGAGCGGAAGTGACGGCAACTAAAAATACAGTTTTCAGAGTTAACAGTCTCAAAGGGCATGAATGCAAAGGCTCAAACGGAGCACCCATCAGTAACTTGAAAACAAGGTTCAAATCCCAACCGGGCACCTGGAAAGGTGACGGAGGGAACACATTAGTGAGCCCTTTCAGAAACTGAGAAATTAAAGGAATTTTAAAATAAGAACACTCTTCAGACGAGCACTTAAATATAGACAGCACCGCCAGGTAACCTTTAATGGTACCCACTTGAAGGCCCATGTGGGCCAAAGAAAGCAAAAAAGACAGAACAATGGGAATTTCACATGCAAAAGGATCCACATTCTTAACCCTGCACCAGTCGCAGAACTTCCTCCAACGGCAACGGTACAGGGACTTTGTTGCAGGCCTTCTGGCCGAAAGCAACACCTCCATCACGTCTTCAGGGAGGTCCCAATCCTTATACCTCAACCTTTCAGAAACCAAGCGTGAAGGTTGAGGGACCTGACCTCTAGATGGAGAACCTGACCCCCCTCCCATGAGAACAGATCGGCTCGGTAGGGAAGACGACGTGGAGGGCAGATGGACAAGTCGAGAAGGTCCGGGTACCACGTCCTCCGGGCCCACGCCGGAGCAATGAGGATCATCCGGGAACCGAACCTCCGTAACCTCTGCAGTACTTGCGGGATGACGGGGACTGGAGGAAACGCGTACAGCAGTGGGAAGGACCACTCCACCACGAACGTGTCTCCTAAGGCTCGGTTCGGAGGAAATTCCCGTGAGCAGAACCTCTCGCACTTCCGGTTGACACTGGAGGCAAAGAGATCCACTTGAGGGGTCCCCCAAAGGGCGAAGATCTCCAGGAGAATCTCCTGAGCCAACTCCCACTCGTGAGAGATCGCGCTCTGCCTGCTCAGAGCGTCTGCCGTCTCGTTTCCGTCTCCTGCCAGATGAACTGCCGAGATCAAAACTTCCTGCTGGATTACCCAGAACCAGAGCTGCATCGCCTCCCTGCGCAAAGGAAGTGACCCTGCCCCCCCTTTTTGTTGAGGTAGTGCATGGCCACTGTGTTGTCCGTCAGGATCAGGACATTCTTTCCTCGCACTGTTGGCAGAAAAGCCTTCAGGGCTAGCCTGACGGCCCTCAGCTCCAACAGATTGATATGGAGTCTGGACTCCGAAGGAGACCAACGACCGCTGACTGTCAACTCGTTGGCATGAGCTCCCCATCCCGTGAGGGATGCGTCCGTCACGATCGTCACCTAGGGCAGCCAAAATGGAGCCCCCCCCTCAGATTGCCTTCGTCGGCCCACCACAGAAGGTCCTGGGCGACCAAAGACGGCACCTGAACAGGGTCCGACATCCTGCCGGATGACTGAGACCACTGGAGCTTGAATGCCCATTGCAAAGATCTCATCCGCAACCTGGCCTCTGGCACCAGAAGAATGCAGGATGCCATGAGGCCAAGCAGTCTCAAGAACTCGAAAGCTGGGAGAGTCTGGGCAAGTTGAAACTTGTGCACCATCTGCTGAATGTGAAGAGCCCTCACCTGGGGAGGAAAACACTGCCCCAGGGACGTGTCGAGCACTGCTTGGATGTACTGGAGCCTCTGAGTTGGTGTCAAATGGGACTTATTTAAGTTGAGGGAGAAGCCCAGCTTGTGGAGGGAGTGGCATGTGACTGACAGATGATCCAGGACTTGCCCGGGAGAGCACGCCCTGATCAATCAATCGTACAGGTAGGGGTAGACGTGAATCCCTGAGGTGCGCTGCCACCACTACCATGAGCTTGGTGAAGACCCTCGGGGCGGAGGTCAAGCTGAACGGCAGGACCGGAAACTGAAAGTGCCAGTCGCCAAGCGCAAACCTCAGGTACTTCTTGTGCTTTGGATGGATAGGCACATGAAAATAAGCGTCCTTGAGGTCGAGAGACACCAACCAGTCCTGAAGTTGAAGGGCCTGGAGGACTTGAGAAAGAGTAACCATCTTGATCTTGTCCTTCCCGAGGAGTTTGTTCAAACCGCGCAAGTCCATGATGGGTCTCAATCCCCCGTCTTTCTTGGAAATCAAAAAATAAGGGGAATACCATCCCTTGTTCCTCTCCGCTACAGGCACCAGTTCTATGGCGCCTTTCTCCAGCAGGGATTGAATTTCCTGCGCAAGGAGCGGATCCGGACTCTTCAAAGAGAGATTCCCCGGTGGATTGTTGTGAGGCCTCTGCCGGAAAGGAAGACAGTAGCCGTGGGCTATGATCTCCAGAACCCACACATCTGAAGTAATGGTGCGCCACTCTGCAAGATGCTGCGCCAGCCTTCCCCCAACCGGCGAACCATGGGACATGGCCTCATGACTGAGCTGAAGCGGCTGCGGCGGTGCCTGAGGGCAAAGAGGCAACAGCCCGAGAGGCCTTGGCACCTCGAGTACCTTGTTTTTCACCTCTGGCACTCCTACGGTGGCCCCTTTGACTGGCAGCTCCTCTCGCTTTACCAAAGGAGGAGTAATAATGAAAGGAACCTCCCCTCCATTGCTGTCCCCTAAGACAAAAAGGCAGAGGTTGTCGAACTGCAGCGCCCAACGACTTCGCTGCAGCTTTGTAGGTCTGCAACCTCTCAATGCTCTCGTCAGCCTTACTGCCAAAAAGATGTTCCCCGTCAAAGGGCATGTTGAGGAGCCTGGCCTGCACATCAGGAGCAAACCCAGACTTCCCCAACCACGCAAATCTGCGTATCACGGTGCTCGACGCCATGGACCGGCTGACGCAATCTGCCATGCCCAAACCCGTCTGAACAGCCTCACACATAGCATTCTTGCCATCCTGAACCATGGCAAGGAAACCATACCGTTCATCCCCTTCGGGAATATGTTCAGCCGCCAAGGAAACACAGTTCCACAGAGTGTGCGTGAAACGAGACAAGGCACAAATGGAGTTGGCCGCCTGAAGCGCCATACCCCCTGCAGAAAACAATTTCTTCGCCCAGCCGTCAAAACGCTTGTCATCCCTATCAGGAGGGATGGTAGGGTACGACGCCTGCTTTGCCGGGGCCGTAGCCGCCTGCACCACCAAACTCTCCAGAGTAGGGTGCTTGGACAAGTAGCTGGGGTCACTACTGGCTGGGCGGTATTTTCGCTGCAAAGACTTGCTCACTGCCGGGAGACTCTATGGAGCAGTCCAAGCTGCTGCCACCCTTCTTTGCAGAGCCATATGGAATAGCAGTACCGGGTCAGTTGGTGGACCAATGTCGAGGATATCCCTAAGGTCATCCTGAACAAACTCCCCTGGGGGAGCAGACCAACCCAAGTACTCAGTGACGCGTGACATAAGTCGCCGGTACGAAGAATCGGCATGAGTGCCAGGCTCAGGCCTACAAAACTCTGCCTCCGGAGAGGTGTCCAGCCCACTAGCATCAAGCAGGGACTGCCTCAGGTCCTCAAACTGGCTATGGCCCGAGAGAATCTCGTCAGGCACCGTGTCAGGCACCATGCCATCATCAGAGCCCTCATCCACCTCTGAAATGAATTCCAGATGGCAGTAAGAAGGCACAGAACTGGAACCAAAGCCATGCTTGACCTTGGCCAGAGCCTTCCTGGGTGGTTCCCCCCGTCGACACAGCCCCGAAAGGCATCGAGTGAATCGGCGTCGATGACAGACGTGGCGCCGACAGCGTTGACACAGGCCTCAAAGGCGGAGCCCCGAGCGTGTCCCTCGACATCCTGGGCGGCGAAGGCGTCAACGACTTCCTCGGAGGCAGAGCCTCGAGAGAGTCCGTCGACGACCTCGGCGCCACAAGCGTTGATGTCTTCCTCAAAGACCTCACAGGTTCACACGGTCTCGAGCGCGTCGAGGACCGGGACCTGGACCGGGCATGCCGAGGACGATTCCCCTTGTCCAAGCGGGACCTTTACCCCGAATCGTGACGACCACCAGTGCCCGAAGGCGTGCGAGTAGCGTCTCTCGGCTGATCACGACCGACCCCACTTGGAGGCGCGGACAGACCAGTGCCCTGCGATTCGAGAATCGCCAACATTTTCTTCCCGAAGGAAGCCCATTCCTCCGGTGTCGCATGCTTGGTGGGCTAAGCGACCCACCGACGGGCAGAGTCCTCGGATGAGGACGGGGAAGGCGACCGATGACGGCGCCTCTGGGAGTGCCTCGAAGAGGCAGAGGAGTGGCGAGACCGACTCCGGGACCGAGACCCACTGGACTTCTGACGACGACGCAGAGAGTCGCCCCTCGAGTCGTCCGTCGAAAGCCCCGCAGACCTCGACTTAGCTACCGATAACTTCTTCTCTCGCAAGGCTTTCGACGTGAGTGACTGGCAGTAAACACAGTCATCCGTGTCATGGGCCTCCCCGAGGCACCAGAGGCAGGCATCGTGCGAGTCTGTGACCGACATCTTGGACCCACAGTCCCCCCACTTCTTAAAGCGGCGTGGAAGACGAGGTAGACATCTTCACGAATAACAACTTCACAAACTAACAGGTTCGAAGAACCGAGAGGAACAACAGAAACTCCAAAGAGTCGAGGCGTACCGAGATTCACGAAGCGAACACGTTCGCGGAAAAAACGGAACTGAGGCTACGGGCGTCGTGCGTCCTACTTATAACATCCAGTGACGTCAGCCGTCGGAGGAGGTCCTCGAGGACGGCGCATCAACGTCATCGACGCAGACGCCGAAAATGTTCCGAAGCAGCACAGCTCTGGTGATTACGGTCATAGATATGGAATACGTCAGAGGACCCAATCCCCTCGAAACCTAGATACCATGCATGCGCGTCACTCATAAGCAGCCAGACGGCATGGAGAGGCATCCTGTGAGAAGCGCAACATGCGTCATTTGGGTTGGAGGGGGGCGGAGAGGAGAGGGGTGTGCCTAAGGGAACACACACATCAGGAAGGGGTTGCAGCGGAGGACCCACTGCTGATAGCGTAGTGAGGAGGGTGGAAGCAGAGTGGTCTGGGAGAAGAAAACCTTCAGAAGGCGGCCTCACTGGTTTAATGCGTTCTTAATCCGTCGGCCGTATATTGTTTCCCATCCAAGTTATTAACAACAGACTAAGATATGGTTCTTTTTTCATATCCACTCCAGAAATCTAGTGTTTTGACTTGCAAAAACTCTCTTCTTCGCTTCGCTTCGTGCCAATCGTTTCTGGTGCATCTCAGCAGGATTGTAAGCGTAAAGCTCCCTTTGCTCGTTGTTCGGCAATCAACAATTAGACGCGCAGGCTAAGTGCGAATTATCACCAGAAAGCGAACATTTGTTACGAAGTGCCAACCCATGGAAAACCAAGCGGGGACAAAGACTATAGTTTTGACTCCTGTTAAGCATTTTCTGGCATTCACATTTCACCTTGCATTGACATCAAACCAGTATCTTTGGCGAGGTCTTCAGTCACTGAAGTGCTACAACAACAAAAAAAGCCTTTACACTGCAGCAATGCAGCACACGTTCGTCCCCTGAGTCGCACCCGCCCCCCCTCCCAAACCTTTAGGGATCCCCCCACTCCTCAGCATGTATCCTTTTGCAGGGCTCGTCTTTGAATGTAGAGCAGAAGAATATGGGAGTGTGGCATAATTGTGTGCAGTGCATGGCCCAGTCTATCTCCTCAGCCATCTAGCGAGCACCTGAAAACAGCTGGCAGCTGTGTCACCAATCGGCCATGACAAAGGCAACAGTCGGAGCTTTAAGTGGGGTAAGAAATCGAGAGGGGGCCCTTATTTGGGGCGTGGCTTGTGGGATGGGCGTGGCTTAAAAAGTACACAAACCATAATACGGTATGCAAACAAATATATAAATGCATGTAAGCATTTATATATTTGTATGCATACCTTACTGTGGTTTGTGTACGATGCAAGCCATCTTTTACAAACATAGAAATATGATACGCATTTCCATGTTTATAAAAGATGGCTATAAAAGTACACAAACCATAGTAAGGTACCAGACAAATGTATAACATTTATATATTTGTGTGCATACCTTATAGTTTGCGTACTTTTCAAGCCATATTTCCATGTTTATAAAAAGATGGCTTGAAAAGTACACAATTCAATTCATCTTTTATAAAGCTTTGATGATGGAAAAATCCTGAGGCGTCTTTGTCCGTCGGCAAGGCTTTATAAAAAATGGCTTGAATTGTGCACTTTTCAAGCCGTCTTTTATAAATATAGAAATTAGCACAGAGTCCCCAGGTTAGCCGAGGGTAAAGGCATCTCTGACCTGGGGAGGAGGAAACAAAAAGAACACTAACTTCTTCCTGTGACCCCTTGTGTGAGGGGTCAAAGGAGGAAGTTACAGTGATTGACAGAAGTGCCAGCCAGCCAGCACTTCTGTCATTTTGCCTTACTCGAAAATGATGGGCGCATCTATGGTGGGACCGGGAGGCCTCGGCAGGGCCCCGGCTCAGCCCCAAATTTTGGAGACTGCCTGGCCACTTGGAGCACTGGCAATAGTGCCGTCTACTCAACAACACAGAGCTTGAATGCTTCTATGCAAGCAACGAACAAGCTCCTGCTTTTGCTCTCAAATTAAGCACACACATAGACGATAGATTTTAGATTTCCGAAGTGGCCTTTGAAGAGGTCTCATTAAGGGAACACGCGAAACCAGAGAGGAAAGTCACGCGAAAGATAGAACTCTACGCGCATCAATGAAGTGCGGAACGAAAAAGAAATAAAGCAAGATTTGAAAGCTGCGTTTACACGCTAGAGAATTTCAAGGCGGCAATGGCATTTTCGATGGCCTGCTGGCAACTTTAAATGCAGTTTTTCATGATTAAGCCCACGCAAGCCTTTCATCTCTGTACAATGGCTTTACTGAGGTCTGCTTCTGCAAGTGACAGAGCTTTGACCTCCTGTGATCTCCTAAAGTTGGCAGATGACACAGCCCAGAAGTGTATAGCCTTGCTGTCACATTTCCATACAATAACAAAAAAGAATAAGATTTAAAGGCTTTGGATTCAGGCACACAAGTTATGGGTGGGTCTCAGTTGAAACAAATGTTACATTCTGAAAGTAAACCATGCACTGATATACAAGTGTTGGGTAAATTGTAAGTCCAGATATTTGTATTTGCCCCATCACTACATATATTCATTACTGATTTTCATTTTGTCAAGAAAGTCACTGCTGGTACACACGTTCCCAGAACAGTTTTGCCCAAGATCACAAGGCACTCCAGTGCAATCCCATCAATTCTAATTACCCATTAAAGGTACCTCAAAGGTGCAATGCAGTGCACACTTCAGCTGAGCGATGCAAATAAGATGACATGCTTGTCTTTTAAACTAATCACAAATCATATCTAATAGTCAGCTCTAGTGGGGCAAATACACGTATCTATGCTATAAAATACTATTACAAAAAATAGTAAATAAAAGGGAACTCTGCTTCTTTCCAATTCTAACAAATGTCCTCAATGTCGTGGGTTCACATTGCATTTTGTCCTTTTAGTGCAGTGGGCATATATCTACAAATGATGCACATTTTTGGAGTGCGAGCCAAGGGAGTGTGAGCAACGCATAACTGACCTTCGAGACCACTGTGAAAAACTTGGCATCTCTGGGTCTGGGTAGTAACACTTGCCAGGTTTGCTTTACCCTTGATGCACAGTAAATGTGCATCAAGGGTAAAGCAAAGATCAGTGCTATTGTGCAGAAAGACCGGCATGCAATTCAATGTAGGCAGGGAAGGCCTTAGCTCTGGCAGCATCCCAAGGGCGAAACAATCTTTGGTGCCCCGGGCATCAGCACAGGAGTTGGGATCTTTTCGCTTAAATAGGGTGGTGCCAGACCCTGCCTTGGTAGGGCTTAAGCCTCCCACATTGAGGAGATTGCAGGAAGAAGGCAGCACTCTGGTTTGATATCGACGTGCTAAGTAAGCCCTGGGCTCTGATAGGAATGTGGCGCTACAAAGATCCTGTCAGATTTCTCAACTGGGAGAGCAGATTATTTACATTTAAACATTCATTAACATGGCGGCAGCAGCAGCAAACATGCAGTGTCAGAGACAAAAGCCTGCACAGGGGGGTATCAATACCATATCCCTATGATGACGAGCTTTTCAAAACCGTCATCCAGCCATCCTTCAAAAAAGAAATTGAGGCTGGCTCCACCACCACTCCAGCTCAGGGAGGCACCCTATGTAAAAAAAAAAAAGCTCCCAGTACAAGAAGCTTATTTGTACCGAGCACCAAGGCTGACCAAGGAAAATCACAGATCTGCTTCAGAAGACTTGGCACGAGACTGACTGCAGAAACAGCCAGCCTCACAACCTGTTCATAAGATGTCAAAATTGGTATATGTGTCTTGCAATTTACAGGATCCACGCTATGTCAACAAAACAAGAAATCTGCAAGGATACAAAGGTACAAATCGCACTCCATGTCGATTGAAAATAGCCGCAGACACGGCCACCCACCTGCATGCATCTACATTCATACGCTACTTGAAGACACATCGCACTACACCTCTGCCATTAGAATGTAGCTATGTCCCACGACAAAAAGTGGTTCTAACTGGACACAGTCTCCTGCACTCGCATACTCTCCTGCCAACCTCACAGCACCCAGCCACAACCCAGCTCGACATGGGTCGCTAGCAGAGACTTTGCCAATCCTACTCTCCTTCTTATTGGCTGAAATGCACACACACACACACATTCTACTGGTATATCTCCAATTCCATGGACTTGGCCCCCAGGGGCGTTCTCCTAAAATTGTGGACAATTGTGCCTTTCCCGCCCACCCATAGTGGCCGGCCGACAAGACGCAGGGAAACAGGTTTGAATTGCGGTCCACACTTAGAGACTGGTCTCTGGTATTAAGTAGCATAATAAAAGATTAATTCAAATATTCTTGTGTTTGGAGGTGAATACAGAACGAGAAGTGTGCATAAAAGAATGCAAGATGCACCAACCAAAAATACCAGATTCTATAACCACGTCCTCTCTTAAGGTGCTCCAAAACTCTTGAATTATTTACCCCCGATATTACATTAATTTATGTAATGTAAAGTGGTCTTCTAGAACATCCTTCTGCTAATAATGTTGGCCTCGCTGCACTTGACTTTGCAAGAGGGGGTGGGGTGTGTTAGTCACATAGTGGGAAGGCAGACGGAGAAACCTGTGGTGTTGATGGATGCAGGTTAGATGTACCAGTTACCTGTATGCTGCTATGAACATCTTTTTGTGGTTGGAATAGTCAGGGAAGACTGGCCGTATGGGCATCCCCAGTGTTGTGGAGTGCAGAGTTGACAGAATGGTTGTTGATCGAAGATGGATGGGTCTGAGTCGGTTATGTACACTAGGCTTGATCAGTCATCTGAAAGGGTGTGGGATTGATTTAGGAAAAAAACGTTTGCTGGATTTTCCTTCTCACTGTATTCAATTCATCATTTTCAGAAATCTGAATACATCGGAATTCTAGTAAAATGTAATTTAGGATAACTTTTCAGTTTATATATGTTTGATATTAATGATTTGATATATTTCCCTTTTCTTGATCGAGACGATTGATCTTGTTTTTACTTTGGTTTATTTTCTTTGCCTTAAGTTTGTCTATATTCAGGTTTGAAAAGAAGTGCGAACTAACTCAACGTAAATATCTCAAACTCTCTCCTGCACCAATAGTCATTAGATCATTTGATATGGCTGCACTTGAATAACAGAGGCAAATAGTGTTGTATAATAAGAAGGTAGAAAGGGACAACAAGGCCTGTGTGGTCTGTGCTCACTCAGTCTATGCAGTGCTGTCACCTACATGGTCAGGTCACTAGACAAACTTAAATTACGCTTGAAAGGGGAAAAGAAAAGGAGTAACCTAACTTTCCCTAATGCTAAGAGGGGGTTGCCTACCTCAACGAAAACTAAGGATTCTGTCAGGCTGTCTGTTCAAAGTAAATAGTCCACTGTCCTGTGTGTGCCCAAAACCTATTTCCGTCCCTTACATATGCAACTTAACTAAAGCTGGTACCATTGTTCTTGGTCCAGGAGAATGGCTCCCTTTTCCTGGACAGTGATTTATAGTTAATGTGGTTAAGGGAACGGTTTGCCTGAGGGAATGGCTCACTTCCCCAGTGTATGTTTATTTTCGCAGGTGTAATTTGAGGATCCAAATGGAGTAACAAAAGAACGTTCCAAAGTGTGCAAGCCAAAGGTTCCAAGGGATACAAAGTTCTTAAAGAAAACAAAGGTCCAATTAAAACCCCTGGGATCGAGAAACTTAATCCCTTCTCTTGATCTTGCTCAAGCTTCTTCCAATGCCAAGAGAATACTTCCCTTCGCTTGGCTTTCAACTACTTCTCCGGCTACTGTAGATAGGTTAGACAAGAAGAGGTACTGTGCTTCTCTATCCTTGCCATTCTCCATGGATGCTTCACTTGAGCTACTACTTCTCAGGATAGGGTTATTTTGTCAAGGTCTTAATTTCTGCTGTGAGTGCGGGTTCCCGACTCAAACTGGCTTTTTGCTGGGTTCTTGCCACCTGATATACTCACCTGCCAGGTGTCGGGACTATAATAATCCTCTTGGAGGCCTCGATGGCTCCTGTGCATGTCGGTCCCAGACTAGCACCCTGTTCCCCTCCAATTATATCCACCTGGTACACTAGCCTGCCAGGTACTGTGACTATGAAGATCTCGTTTCAGGCCTATGCCATGGCATGGGTCCCAGACCAGTCCTTTGTAATCCTCCCTTCTTTTAGCTGTCCTACGAAACTTACCAGTCTCCCAGACCTCTCTGGAGAGCTTACCGGTTGTCTGTGGGTGCTTCGGGCCTTCTCTGCGTCCCTCTGCCACTTCCATGGTGGCTCTGCACTGGCTCCCTGCTGCTGGGATGCATGTCTCGGGCTTCTCCATGTGCTCCTGCCTTCCTGTTTGGCTGGCTGCTAGGGCCTCTGCTTCTCTCGGGTGTCCATCTGCAATGGATGTTTTGGGAACACCTCAGCTAACGGTCACGCATCCCGCTCCTGGTACTCTCTGCATCCTGTCTCCTCTACTACTGCAGGAATCGAATCTCCCGCTTCTTCCTGGGAGGGTCTCTCTCTTCACCAAGCCCTTCATTCCTTTTTATTTCTCTTCCACGAGTTGATACAGATTGACTAGTGCGTTTGTACTGGTTCTGTGGAGTAATCCACATTACTCTGCAGCTCTTACTCGTCAAAGTATTCTCCAGCATGGGGTCTGGCATGGATTCACATGCTCATGAATATTCCCCGTCGTCAGGCTGGGAATCCTCGGTAAAGTAAAATCAGTATCAGTTTCGTTTCTGATCTGTCTTTCGTAGTAGTAACCAATCACTGATCTCTGCGTCATACTGACCACAGCCAATGACTGCCCTCTACCTAAGCCCCGCCTCTGGCAGCCATCTTCAGATGTTTACCGCACGTTCAAGTGTTGGGAGTCCTCGTGCTTAGCTCTCGAGCTTTTACTGCGTGTTTCGCGCTTTTTCAGGTGAATTTTCACATTTTTTCGGTTAATCGAGCCTCAAGCTCCACCGTTTCTACTCCCGTTAACGGCTACCCGTTACGGGATTTTCCTACGCCCCTCAAGGGTGAAGATTTCGTCGAATCAACTTCTTGGAGGATTCCAGAAGATTCGCGGCCTACTTCGAGATGGCACAGGACGCGAGTTCGTCACCCGGACCCAAGCTGTTTCGCAGCTGCCCTGGATGCGGGCTGCAGAATGTGTTTAAGGAGGACGAACATTCGCGATGCCTCTACTGTCTTCATGGGGACAAGACTCATGTAGAGAAGGACTGCCAGTTCTGCAAGAACTTGTCGGAGCGGACCATGAGGGACCGTCGATCCCGTCTCGCCAGCTGGTTGGAGAAGGGCTTAACGGGTGAGAAGAAGAAGAAAGGGTCCGAGCGGTCTTCTAAGTCCTGTGCGGGCACCCCGGCGACGGGGGAGCAACACCAGGCCAAGCGCTGCGAGTCCGCTGGCTCCGGGAGCGCCGAAAGGTCGGGCTCTTCGGTCGCCAGGCAGGGCGCGCCTTCCCCGGCACCGTCAACCACGAGCCAGCGCTCCGGTTCGGGGAAGAGGAAGTCCGGGACCCCGGGTAAGCTTCGGGAGAAGCCAGGTCGAATCTCGGAAGAGGGGGAGCGAGGCGTCGCCCCTCCCCCTAAGGAGAAGGCCCGGGACGCACCTAAGGTGGTGAAGGCCCCTACCCAGCAGGCGCGACTCTGGCCAAGCCGGCAGAGACCCCGCCAGCGGAGACTGCCTCCGGGACTAGAGTTTCCCTGCCGCCAAGGAGGGAATCCTCTTTTCAGCCCATCGTCATGGCCACCATGATGGAAGAAGCGAGGGGGGGTACGGTAGCCTCCTCGAGCTCGGAGTCAGCCTCGGAGGAGGAACTGACCGAGGCCGTGAGGAAACTCGAAGTCCAATTCGAGAAGGTTCGATCCCGTAAGGAAGATCCTCGGGAGATAACCGAGGAAGACGACGATGGCGAGGAAGAGCAGCCTTCCCTTCTGGCGCAGCCGGAACCTAGGCCTCAGGATGGCTCGGTGGCCATTTTGTCTGCGATCCAGTCCTTATGCTCTGAGATAAGGACGAGATTCCCACGGCCCAGGCCGGAGGACCCGCAACCTGGCCCGTCGGGAAGTCCTCAGAACAAACGTCAGAGGACCCAACCCTCTCCTCCACTCACCCCCGTAAGGCCTACAGTTCCCTCCTCATCCTCCCACGAGTCGGGAGATGACGGTGCGATGGGCTCGACGGCGGCTTCTGAGGGCGACGACGACGGAACGGGTCTCCCGTCGCACGGGCCTCGCCGCCCGACGAGATTGGCTCATTCCACGCCATGATCGCCAGGGCGTCCAAATTGTTCCAGCTCTGCCCGGAGGAGCAGAAAAAGGAAGGTTTCCTCTATCAGCGCAGGGAGGCCAAGAGGAGGACTGTCATCGCGGTGCCTCTAATCGATGACATCTGGGAGGAGAGCCTGTCGGTTCTCAAGAACCCCTCCACGGCTCCAGACAAACGGGACCAGTACGAGAAGAAGTACCGGGTCCCCGAAACCGCTCCCCTGTGCCTCAGGGCCCAGCCAACGCCAGACACGGTCGTCTCGGCGGCGGCGAAGAAGAAAGCGGCGGGGTCAGGAGCCTCGACGTCGAATTCCCCGCCGGACGGCGAGGGAAAGAAGTTGGACGCCATGGGGCGGCGGGTCATTTCGTCGGCGGCGACAATCAAAGCGGCCAACACCCTGGCGATCGTGGCCCGTTATGACAGGGATCTCTGGTTTAAACTGGCCCCCATATTGGACTTCCTACCGGACGACAAGAGGTCTAAGGCCCTGGAAATACTTCAAGAAGGCGAGGTGGCGTCGGACCACGCCATAACGGTGGCAACCGATATTGCCGATACCGGGTTCTGCCAGCTGGGCAACGGTGTTTGCCTACGACGACGTGGTTGGCTCCGGGCGACCGACTTCCGTCAGGACGTCCAGACCAGGGTGTTGGACATGCCGTTCGACGGCAGCAACTTGTTCGGGAAGGCGGTGGACGAATCCCTCCAAGCCATAAAGACGGACACGGAGACGGCCTGCGCCCTAGGAGCCCTTCAGCAACGACGGCCCTTTTGGAGCTCCGGAGGCAGACAGGGTGCCTCCAAGGGATCCAGCGGTGGCTCGTCGTCCTACCGCCAGGCGGCACGCTCCTCGTCTCAGGAGGCCTACAGGGGTCACGGCAAGCAGGGAGCGCCTCGCCGCCATCGGCAAGGTGGCCAGGGCGGCAAGGCCTCCACCTCCAAGCAGGACTGAACCGGCCGTGGCCTCGGGCCCCCACCGAAGCACCCCGGTGGGAGGCCGGCTGATGAATTTCATCGGCGTGTGGAAGTCCATCTCCACCGACCGTTGGGTGCTGGATACCCTGGCAAGAGGACATTCTATCGAATTCCTGAAGAAGTGCCCTCACGTTCCACCTGTGGCCAGGAAGGAAAATCACGTCCCCCAACTGCTGTTGAAAGTACGGGCGATGCTCAGGAAAGGCGCCATCGAGCTTGTCCCGAAGAGGCTCCGGGGCTCCGGGGTGTACTCAAGGTACTTCCTCGTCAAGAAGAAGACGGGCGGCTGGCGCCCCATCCTGGACCTTCGTCGTTTGAACAAATACATCAGGTCACAAAAGTTCAGGATGGTCACCCTCCAGCACGTACTGGGACAGCTGGAGGAAGGCGAATTTCTATCGTCGTTGGACCTGGAGGATGCATACTTCCACGTTCCCATCCTCAAAAGTCACCGAAAGTTCCTCAGGTTCGTCGTCCAGGGACGCCACTACCACTTCAGAGCACTGCCGTTCGGATTGAAGTCGGCCCCCAGGGTCTTTACCAAGTGCCTAGCACCTGTGGCGGCGCGGCTGCGCCTGCAGGGGATTCACGTCTACCCCTACCTGGACGACTGGCTCATCCGCTCAAGGACGAGGGAACTCGCCGTCGAACACACTGCGAGCACCGTCCAGCTACTCACATACCTGGGATTCGCCATAAACTACCCAAAGTCCCACCTGGTGCCGTCGCAGGTGGCCCTTTTTCTGGGAGCAAAGCTCGATACAGTGAGGCGCCTGGCGGCACCGTCGGAAGAACGGACGAAGACCATTCTAGGCAAAGTGCAGCGCCTGCTAGCCACGGACGTGGCCATGGTGAGGTCCATCAAGTCCCTCCTGGGGATGATGTCCTCTTGCATCTACCTGGTGCACCTCTGCAGACTACGGATGCGCCCTCTTCAAGAATTTCTCGACGCCCGTTGGATGCAGGCAACGGGCACCTTGGAAGACAGGGTCCCCCTCAACGAGGTGTTCCGGCGGGCGATTCAGTGGTGGGGCGTTCGAGCGCACCTCACGGCAGGCAAGGACTTTCAGACGCCGGCGTACCAGGAGACGGTGACGACGGACGCCTCCCTGGAAGGTTGGGGCGCCCACACCGGAGATCTCCACGCAAGAGGCCTCTGGCTCCTGGAGGAGAGGCTCCTGCACATCAACGTCCTGGAACTCCGAGCCGTGTTCTGGGCTCTCAAATCGTTCCTCCCGTCTCTCAAGGGCAAGGTGGTGCGGATCTTCATGGAAAACACCACGACAATGTTTTACATACGGAAGCAGGGAGGCACCAGATCCCCAGCCCTATCCAAGGAGGCACAGGATCTGTGGCACTGGGCGGTCGCCCAGGGGATGTTCCTGGTTCCCTTCCACCTGGCAGGAGAAAAACACCATCGCCGACTCGCTCAGCAGGGAGCTGCGCGCGTGTCACAGGTGGATCAACTCTTCCGACGATGGGGAAAACCCCAAATCGACCTGCTTGCAACAGCGACGAACTCGAAGTGCAAGAGGTTCGCCAGCAGGTTTCCCCAGCCGAGAAGCATGGGCGATGCGTTCTCGTTCCCCTGGGACGGCCTATACCTGTATGCGTTCCCTCCATTGCCGTTGCTGCTTCGACTCATAAACCATGCACAAGAGGTCCCGGTGCAGGATGATCCTCGTCGCACCGGCGTGGCCGAGGCAGATCTGGTTCCCGGACCTTCTGGACTTGTCAACGTCCCCTCCCATCAAGCTGTCGGCGGACGCGGACCTTCTCTCCAGAGAAGGAGGCGCCATCTTCCAGCACGACCCGGCGTTGCTGAACCTGCAGGCTTGGCTCCTGCAGCGCTAGAGTTTGGAGGCTACGATATACCGGCCGATTGCAGAGAGGTTCTTGCAAAGGCCAGGGCGTCCTCGACTCTCAAATGCTACGGTCATAAGTGGAAGAGGTTCTCTATCTGGTGCTGAGCACAGAAGATCAACCCCCTACGGATTACGGCCCCTCGAGTGCTGCCGTACCTGCTATCGCTGGCAAAGGCTGGGCTAGCCCATGCCTCCATTAAGATTCATCTGGCGGCGATCTCCAGATATACCAGAACCGCAGGACGGATGTCCCTGTGGTCCCATCGACTGGTAAAAGAGTTTATGAAAGGACTGTTCCGGTCGTTCCTGCCGGTGAAGGCCCCGGCCCCGGCGTGGGAACTTAACGTGGTGCTGACCAGGCTCATGGGGCCCCCATTCGAGCCGATGCACTCCGCACTGATGAAGTTTGTGTCGTGGAAGACTGCATTCCTGGTGGCCATTACCTCCGCACGACGAGTGGGAGAGATCCAGGCCCTATCCTGCAAAGCACCGTACTTGACTTTCCATGCCTCGAGGGTGGTGCTTAGGACGCACCCCTCCTTTATGCCCAAGGTGCCGTCGGACTTCCATCTTAACGAGCCCCTGGTGTTACCTGTCTTCTTCCCGTCTCCTTCGTCGCCGGCCGAGAGGACTTTGCACTCGCTGGATGTGGCTAGAGCGCTGAAGTTCTACGTGGACCGCACGAAGAGTTTCCGGAGGACATCACAGCTGTTCGTGAACTTTGGACCTGTGAATCAAGGGAAGGCTTTCTCGAAGTCTTCCATTTCCAGATGGCTCTCCGGCTGCATCATGCACTGCCACCGGTTGGCTAACCAACCGCTGCCAGGCCGTCCGAGAGCCCATTCGACCAGAGCGATCGCTGCTACTACGGCGTTCTTATCTGGTGTGCCCTTGCTGGACATCTGCAGGGCGGCTACGTGGAGGTCGACGCACACCTTCACGAGATTCTACTGCGTCGATCGGGATTCCAGGGAGGAGTCCAGGGTCGGCCAAGCAGTGCTGCGCAACCTGTTCGCTTAAGGTGAGCCTGGTGAGGAGGTAAGAGATGCTTAATGTTGAGTTTTTTGTATTGCTTAATGTTGAGCCTTTTGCCACCCCCCGTGGTTGTGCATGTGTGTACTGCTATTTATTCTTATATTCATGAGCATGTGAATCCATGCCAGACCCCATGCTGGAGAAGGAACAAGTTACCTACCTGTAACTGTTGTTCTCCAGCATGGGTCTGGCATGGATTCACATGCGAACCCTCCCGCCTACCCCTCTGCGGCTCTTCACTTGGTCATACTGCCACTTCACGTGCTACCAAATCTGAAGATGGCTGCCAGAGGCGGGGCTTAGTTAGAGGGCAGTCATTGGCTGTGGTCAGTATGACGCAGAGATCAGTGATTGGTTACTACTACGAAAGACAGATCAGAAACGAAACTGATACTGATTTTTCTTTACCGAGGATTCCCAACCTGACGACGGGGAATATTCATGAGCATGTGAAACCATGCCAGTCCCATGCTGGAGAACAACAGTTACAGGTAAGTAACTTGTTCTTTAGTCATCCCAGTACTCGATGTTCTTCCTCGTCTTAGTGGCACATGGGGAAATATTGGTTTCTACTTTACAAGAATACATGGGAAGGCGTTTCTCTTGACTACCCTCTATAGGATGATAGGGTGGGGATGGTTGGGGTGTGGTCGACCCATAGTGCGTTCTCCCTGGATTGTCCTCCCTTGTCCCATAGGAGTTTTCCCTTCCCATGTAATCCTCCTACTGTGCAACACCCCTAGGGAAATATTGGACTGTGGCTGCACCACTCTGGCCCCATGGGAAGGGTCCTCCCCTATGGGAGAATGGACAACTTCCCGGAATTCGTCACAAAGATCACTTACATTACATTCTGCAACATGCACATGCTCCTGATTATTGTGGCCCTTTTATGACTGTATAGTCGAGTAAGAGTTACAGGCAGGCATTATCCAATCAACTCAAGTGGATAGTTCCAGGGCCGTCACTAGGACAAGGGAGGGCCAAACTGCCCCAGGCCTTGCTCTTGCAGTACCCTCGCACGGGACCGTACTGCCCCCCCCCCCCCAGTCCCCTTTGTCGGCAGAGTGCATAGTACTTAATTTATCAACCCCAGAAGGATGCTCCCCAACCTATCTGGTGGCCATGAACCACATGAGAAATACATACAGAATAAACCTTCTGGTCATGCTTCCTCCAGCATGTAACACCTAAAGCTCTGATACATACATTCAAAGGTAGGTGTTAGCCTATTACATTCGTCTTCAACACTTATTTGTACACTGCTAAGAAGCAGGAGTCGTCAGAATGATGTGTTATTCATACGGATATATATAACAGCTATTATACTTCAGTACTGGAAAATCTAGCCCACAGTGTCATGAAATCGTGGAGTATATTTGCACAAAATGAAAAGCACCAGAAACATAAACCAGCCAATTTGACTCTAAATAAGCAGCTCTCTGTCTGGACCATCCAAGTCTGCCTGGCCTATATCGACAAACCTCACTCACTAGATGTACCGTTGCGAATATATCACATTAGAGGAAGCCAAAGCACACGTGAAATAAGGAAGGCTTCTGGCAGGGCATATTGTGATGGAGATGCCATAATGCAGCTCACATTAGCAGCAATGTGAATACATTTCACCCGACTACAGTGTGCAAGTTGGGCGCATGGCCCTAGATCTCGCCCCCCTGGGCAGCCTTCAGGACCCCCTTATAGGGGCGAGGCCCACAGTTTGAAGCCCGCTGCTTAGACACTGGTGGAAGGAAGAGATATGTTGGGAGGCAATGACATGATCTTTGCAAGAGTCTGTGTTCTCAGTCTCCTGGTTTACCCTACACATGTTTTGAATGGAAGTGCAATGCAGCGTCTGTAAGATTTTAGCTCAGCCGGGATTCCTACAGAGGGTTGGGGGGGGGGGGCTCATCAGTTTAAAAAACGCAGACGCTAGTACAAAATACACATTTGTGTGCCCATTGGTTATGCTTGAACAATTGCAAGCACCAATAGAACCCCAAAAGGAAAATGCCAGGAGGGGAGGGCAAGTAAAGGGCACAGCACTCACTTGCAAACATACTGAAACCAACCCTCACTCGAGTGCCCTCGGGAGCACCTACGAACCCTGCCTATAGAACAAGCAATCAAGTACATCCAGTAGTGAAATTAAATTTGGCAAAAGAACCAGCTTGGCAGAAGTAGATTAACGTAGAGCTATGGAGTGCCAGTCAGTTTGCATGATCAGTGGCCACTGATGTACTCTGGTGGCACTGTGCGTAATGGTGCCCAGGGGCAGCGTCGGATGCAGGCTTGGCTGAAGTCTGCCAGCAACATGAAAGTGCTTCGGTAGGAGTCTGTTTTGGTGCCTTCTGGGGATGGCAACCTCCAGTTTTCCAGGCTCATCCTTCAGCAAGGCGAGCTGGGGAACAGAATATGGAGATATCAGGGGCAGGAGGGGAACATGGCAGGGAGATGGCCGTGAAGCACATGGAGGTACGATGGAGCCCTTGGAGCAGGGGCACATACTCACTCACTAGTAGAAGAAAGGGAAGATAGACTGCCTACAGTCCAGGAGGCAGACCCACAACTCTATGCCAACTTGGCAACTGGACTGAAGGTTTAGCGGCCTGGGCCCAACTGTTTCATGAGAAGCTCACCCCCCCCCCAAACAAAAGTGGGCTCCTCCCTGTTCTGAGATCTGCCCCCCGCCCCCGACCCCCGCCACGATTTATATGTAGGGCATAAGTATTTATTACAGCTGGTGCCATATGTAGGCATGAAAGTTGCAAACGCCCAAACTATTGGCTTAGCTAATAATGTAAATCTTTTCGGGCCTTACAGCGAGCCCTGGAAATATTACCATTTATTTATGAAACCCGAACAAAAGAAGTGAAATAAGCAGTTTCTTTTACGAATAAGAAACTCTTTCGCTTATCAGTTTGTTTGTAGGCTACATTCTAATTGGCTTTGGAAGTATGTGTGATGCTTACGTTGATGCCCCAGTTTCTCCCCGGCCTCAGTGGTTGCTTGTTACGTGCCGTTACATCTTGGCACCTGAGCAGTCTTTGTGGATTATGCATTTTACTGAATTGCAAGCCTTGTTGCTTTGCTTTATCCCTTCTGAGTGGATTTGCTTATTTACAGCCCTTAAGCCTAATAAAAGTAATCTTTTGTGACTGGTAGAGTGCAGGGCGTGCTCTAAGGCTGAGTTTTGATGCAACATGTTCGAGAAATGTCACAGGGAAAATAGTTTCCTAGTGAAAGAAATAAGTGATAATAGCCTCATTGTGAATTGCCCTGAAAAAAGTCACGGAATTAGTTCATGATGCTAAACCCAGTAGTATTGTGTTCAATGCATGCAATATAATCCCATAGCAGGGTAGGTCAGGTTGCACCATGTGGAAATGAATCTACAGTGGCGAGTGTGCATGCTTGCAGCCCGGACCGGTGGTTGGGATTCCAACACTTCCCGAAAGCCCACTGTGGTCATCTGTCAGGCTGTGGCTAGGGAGCACCGGCAAGTAGACTCAGTAGTTGTGGTCATCAGGAGCACATGGTGTGGAATTTTACCTTTAGGCAAGCCACTTCTAGGCGTAGTGATGACGGATGTGCTTAAATATAATCGAAAACACACTCTATACCCATTTCTTTTTATTTAATATTACGCCGTCTAGTGCGCCAACTGGCAGTATAGCAGCTTCATGGTGCAGGGAGAGGAGGGAGTGGGTGCAACAAGCACAGTTATTGGTCACAATGTGAGTAGGCTCACATTCAGTTGACTGGGATTTAGCCTGCAAACCTACATAAGTGAGACAAAAAGAATATATATATATTCCTGAAAAAGTTAACGTGTAGTTAAGTGGAGCAAGAAACCCCTTGAAATTCAGCGGATGTGGGAAGTCATGGCCAGCTTAACTCAGCGTGCTCCTGTTGATGTCCCCCATAATGCCATTTTGTAGGTCATTGTAAATCCCTTCTCTTATAATATGTATGTGCTCATGGGCTTTGCAATGGGAATGCGACAAGTTAAGCTGGTCATGACTTCCCACATACGCTGAATTTCAAGCGTTTTGTTGCGTTAAATCTGCTTAACTTAACTAAAGTTTTTTTCAGTGATTTTCAAGGGTTTTGTTATACCATAGTTGTTTTACGGGCCAAAGGCCATGGCCAGTGGCCACGGTCGTCAGTGGTGTCCATTGTACATGTTCCCCCAATGTGTTTCCTTTGAACCCACCAGGTGAGCACGGCCTTTGGCCATGGCCACTATAAATGTCTTGCAGTCCCTTTGTACTTGTTCCCCAATATGATATGATATGGCATTTATAAAGCGCCTTGAAACACTTGTGTATAGGCGCATTATAAATGCCATATCAATATCATATATATCGTATCATATCAATATGTTTGTCTTTTGGGCCCACTAGCCATGGCCTTCGGCCGTGGCCACTATACATGTCTTTCGGGCCTGCTGTATATTTTAAAACACTACCGACCCACTCGACATGGCCATCGGTTGTGTCCACTTTCCATATTGCACCATTCGGTTCTTTAAAGTAACCCAGCAGCCATATCCTTCAGCCACACCCATTACCCCCACCTCCCCCACCTCACTGAAGTTGTGAAATTCAATTTATTTGTATTAATCCGTTTTTTTAAAAAAGTCTTTAACTACAAAGAACTGCAGTTATCTGTGGGTTCCTGCAAATAACCACAGTTACCTGTAAAAAGTGTGCAAAATCCAAAACTCTTGCCTGCCCTCCCAGGTACTCTCCAGGTGCCCCCTCCTCTAGACATGCACCCCCCACATCTCTCCAGTCCTTTGCGTCCCCAGCACTCTTTCATCCCTCTCGCCCCCACACTCGTTTCGTGTGATGCACATTAATTACCAATCAAGTTTTCTTTATAACCGCGGTTGTCCCGCCAAATAACTGTGGCTATGCCAAAAACGTTTGAGCTACAAACTTGCCCCCCCTCGCCGAATTCACATGGTGTCCTCTTTACCCCTCTCTGCCTCTAGCCTGATGCCGTTGCATCCTTTTCCTCCCTCCAAATAGCATTTTTCCACTTTTGTTTTCAGATCGATGCGTTATGGGAATAATCGCTGCTAACAAAAAAGAAAAATGGCAGATATTTAATTTCTGAAAAGTATCTCTCCTGCAAAGCACCATGGGAGATATAGCTATCATTTGGGGAAATATTTAAAAAAATGATTGGACACAATAACCCCATACCGCTCCTGGAAATTGAGTCAACTATTCGTACCCAAGTTGTTTCATACCTGGTCCAATTCCGTACAGTAGTTTGTGCTGTCCGCAAGCAGAAATTATGATTTTTTTCTTTATCAGAAAATAAATAGTAGTCCGAAACAACCTTTTTTAACGTTATTAATGTTTTCATTTTTTAAAGGATCTTTCCCAAAATTCCCAGTCCGGGGGGGGGGGGCGCATGACAAACATTTTATGTGCAATATTTCAGCCAAATCCATCATGCAAGTCGAAACCTATTAGCAATTAATTTTTCAGGTTTCCAATGCATCGCGATACACATCTACTATGATATATAACACTTTTGAAAAGGAACGCACTGGTTAAGTTGCACTAATAAAAACCGATGGAATTCTGTGAAAAAACGTTGAAGGGACCTTATGGTTACAAATAAAATATAAATATACAAAAATTCACCATTTATGGTAAGTTAAGCAACCATAACTCATGCCAACTCGTGCCACCACTGTTCACTGCTAAGACTAAGACCAAGGACATCAAATATGACATCACAAATGTCATTGATGATATCACATATACAATTCATTAATTAATTCACCACCCTGGGGGTGGTTATCTGCGAGAAAACCTGCAGGAAAACCACATGGGAGAGGACAAGCTCCAGGGAGACGGGAAAGACTGAGTCAAGACAACCCTTCAGTCATAACATTTAGGGACAACACTGTGCTAGTGCAGCATTCCTACATGGCTTATTGTAATATGGAGACTGAATTCCCAGGTTTTTCTAGCAAAGAACATCACTTACTCCCCCCTTTACCTTTTGGTACTGAGAAGAGGAAGAGGGATGGAGTAATGAGGATGACTAGACACGCTAAGCCAACGATACATTCTAGTAATTGGAAACTGCAGAGAAAGACCGGGACATTTAAAAAGGACACAGGTGAACCGAATTCAAGAGAGCAAATTTAAATGGAATAGAAAAGAGCCAGAGACTGGAGGGGCATTCTGATGGATGCCCGACACTGGAGGACGCTGAAGGCGAGCAGACTGCAGAGCGCAGCGCAGGGGCCAAGAGGCATGGTGTGCAGAGGAGCCAGGTCGGGAGAAGTTAACTGCTTTTCAGTTTCCCGCAGCCGGAGTTGCCGAACACAGATGAAGGCAAAGTGGGAAGTGAACAACTCATAAGCCGCAATGGCAGTCAACGGACAAGGAGCGCAGGTGCCGTGAAACACGAGGAATGCTGAAGATGCATTTATGAATAGACGCATAATGGAAAAGTGAAGATTCAAGGTGATTTCACCTGCCTTTTACTATTTACTTTTCCACTAAGTGGTGGGAAACAAATAAAATTGCATTAGTATTCAAAACAAAATGACCCTTGTACACTTTTTGATCAACTGGTTTCTTTTTTTTTTTTTACTTTTCTTTATTGGCATGGTGAGAGAACAGACTATTGATGTAGTCCTCCTCGCACACCTGGGTCCAGGTGAGGGCTCCGAGCCACATCTCAAACCAAGGGGGTGGGGGGGAATCGGCGCTTCCAACATTGTAGTATTTATTTTTTGGCTATTATGGTGGCAACATTCAGAAACCTGGACATCTTCTTTAATTCAGGGCTATCCCACAGGCTGAACAGTATAGCTAGAGGTTCTGGAGGGATATGGGACGCTGTAATATCTGAGAGAGCTTCAATTATGGCTTTCCAAAATGGGCCCAGCGCATCACAGGACCAGAACATATGAGTGTGATCTGCAGCAGGAGACCCGCACTTAGGGCAGGTACGGGCCTGAGTGTGTGCAAACCCATCTAGTCTTTGAGGCGTGTAGTATAGTCTGTTCAGGAGCTTGTATTGTATGCACCTATGTCTGGCATTCAGAGAGGTGGTTCGGGTGTGAATGCACATTTTCCCCCACATTGCGTCAGTGATGGGGAGGCCCAGCTCCTCACTCCATGTATCCCGTGCCTTGAGCGGTACGTCCGTGGGGTCGGCCATCATCAATTTGTACAGCGAGGACACTATACCTCTAGCTCCAGCCGGGTTGGATATGTAGTGAATCTCAGGTGAGTCTGGGAGCTCATCCGGGTATGAGGGCCACCAGGCGCGGAACACCGCCCTCAACCTATAGTATTGTAGCAGTTCCAACGCAGTACCCAGGTGTCCGGGGCGCCACGTCTGCGGAGTGATAAACTTCCCGTCGGGGTAAAGGTCGGTTGGGGCCCGGGAGCCCAGGTCGTGCCAGTGTTTCATTAAGAGTTTATCGTGTGTAGGGCTGAGACCTGGGAACTACCAGATGGGCAGCCATTTGTAGTATGGGTGGTGGTCGGGTTGTGTCTGTAGGATATATTTCCAGGCCCTGATAGTGGCCGAGACAGGGTCAGCCGGGGCGTCGGCGTGATAAGTGTGATGGAGAATGAGGGAAAGGGTGTTGACACTCTCGCTTGCTAGTTTCTCGAGCTCCACATGCGGAGGGGGGGGTCGGAGAACGTGTACCAGTGTGTGGCGTGTTGGGCCTGCGCGGCTGTCCAATATTTAGCGAAATCGGGGGCGGTGAAACCCCCGTTTCCATAGGGAAGAGTCATGTGCTGCCATTTCTTACGAACCGCGCCCGAGTGCCATAACAATTGGGCACATGCAGCGTGCAGGTTCTTGAAGTATCGCTTTCCTGGCCAGATCGGCACATTAGTGAAGACATAGAGCAATTTGGGGACCATGATCATTTTGACTAGGGATAGTCTACCCGACATAGAGAGTGGAAGACTACGCAATTTCAACATTTGAGCCTCAGCAAGCTGCGCCACAGCCGTGTAGTTGTCAGCCAACAGTGAAACTTTAGTGAGGGACACCTGTACTCTGAGGTATCTGATGCCCCCCGGTGACCATCGGAGGGGGAATTCGCAGGGTGGTTGTGTAGTGGACGGAGTGAGCGGGAAGATTTCAGATTTGGAGTAGTTTATGGTGAAGCCTGAAAAAGTGCCAATTTTGGTTGTCTCTCAATATCGGGTCCAGGTATGCAGCCGGGTCTCTAACATATAGAAGCACATCGTCGGCATATAGGGAAATGATCTCGGGTGTATCCCAAAGACGTATACCTTTACGCGTGTGTTTGTCCCTAACTTTGTCAGCCATGGGTTCTATGGCGAGCGCAAAGAGTATCGGAGAGAACGGGCAGCCCTGGCGGGTACCCCTGTGGAGAGCGAAGGGGGCCGAGGCCCTGGAGTTGACCAGGACTCTGGCTGCGGGGCTTGTGTAAAGAAGTTTGATGTACGATCTCATGTGTGGACCAATTCCCATTTTGTGGAGCACCGCCCACATATATTGCCATGACACCATATCAAACGTCTTCTGGGCATCGAGGGTGACCGCCATGGCATGTGCGTCGGGGTCAATTCTAGCCAAAACATTGAACAGATGACGGATATTGAGGGCGGTGGATCTGCCGGGTACAAAGCCACTCTGGTCGGGGTGGACTAAGTGGGGCATAATGGGGAGAAACCTATTGGCAATAATCTTGGCAAATATTTTAGTGTCAGTATTAACGACGGTTTACCCGGCTTGGGTAGTACAGTTATAAGCGCCTCACGCATGGATTGGGGTAGGATATTTAACTCTAGGGATTCGTTCCACACCTCCAGGAGTCTGTGTGCCAGGATGGCTACATGTTCCCAATAAAACTCGGAGGTTAGGCCGTCCGGGCCCGGTGCTTTGCCCCTAGGGAAGTTTGAGATGACCGAGGTTATCTCATCTAGGGTGATAGGGGCTTCAAGTAGATCGCTGGTCGCGCCGGAGAGGAGAGTCATGGGGATTTGATCTAGCAGAGTGTTAGTGTTGTGCAGGCTGTGTTCTTGCTGGGGTCCATACAGGGACGTGTAGAACGGGTTGATTGTCCCAAGGATATCCTGGTCGGACCAGCACAGAGTGCCTCCTGTGTCTTTGACGCAATCAATGCGGTTCCTGCCCCCCTCAGTGCGGACCAGTCTGGACAGTGTCCTACCGGGCCTATCCCCCTCACCATACTTCCTGGCCGCTACGGGACGGGCGAAGTACCGAACTTCTCTAAGAGCATGAGACTCAAATGTTTCTAATTCCGCTCTGATCTGCGCCAGTATGTTCGGGGAAGGGGCGGTGGCATATGCCCTCTCCAGCTCCTTTAATTTCACTTCCGACTGCTGCAAGCTACTTTTTATGGCTTTGAGGACCCCCGCCTCCCTCGAGATGCACATCCCTCTGGTGAAGACCTTGAATGCCTCCCAGCGTACTCCAGATCAACTGGTTTCTAAAATGATCTTTACATTGTCAGATTGGTTTATTGTGTGCCTTGGGCACACTCAAAGCCATCTGTATAAAATAGACTATTATTTTAGGGTTTAAACAACAAAACATTGCTACATATTTGTACCACCTTGAAATAGAAAGATACCTCGTCATGTACCTACACTTGAGACTAGGCTTGAATTCCAGCTTCAGCACAAAAGTGTGTGATCCTAGGCAAATCATTTAATCTCACTGTGATTTACCAGCTAAAATAAGGTGCCCCAAGACGTTTTTCAGTCTAGTTTTGCTCTATATAATAGTGAATTTCATATTAACCATACAAAGTAGCATACCCTGTCTCCAAACGTGTATGTCACCCTGAAGATATTGGTTACATGTCCAATTGTTGTTGCATCATGTGTCTCTCTCGGGCATACTATCAATCCACCACAACCCTAGCTCAATTAAAAATGTGCTGCAAACAAGAAGCAAAAATAAAATGTTGTGCTTCAAAATGCCATTATGCCACAAAATGTCCCATTCCATGCTGCAGTATGCTGAAGGATCCGTCATTCACAACAAGATACCCAGACTCAAAGCCCCTCCTCCGCAGCTTACCTGTAGTAGCCACATTGTTGAGGGGTACAATAAAGGAGCGCTGAAGCAGAGATGAACTAAGGGCTGGGGTTTTTGCTGTTCAAACCTTACAGAGGAGAGGACGCATCATCCTCAATTATCTCCAGCAAAGCCACAAAGACATGGTGGGGGTGCGTTAGAGTGGTGGTGAACGGGAATGGTTTTAAGGAGGAGTGGATGGAAGGTGACTTGGGAAATTTGAAGGGGGGTGGAGAGGAAGATCGGTAGATTGATGTTTCCACACTGCTTGCCGTCCTTCTCTTATCTCAGTTTGTACTGTTTCTATCTACGTCTGATTATACATGTATGTTGAATACAACGGTACACAGTTTTTATTCTTGGGAGATGATTCATTGGGATTAACCTCTCTGGCTCTTTTGGGGGGTCTGCAGTGAACAGTCTTTCAGACCAGAAAGACTGGGATGAAAACCTTTTTACCTTTCCCCATAATCCTGCCATCTTGATGGCTTTTTGCCAAACTAAGGGAATTAAATCTATGCTTTAGAATACTCCAGAAGTAGAAAAACCTGACTTTGTTTAAGTAAACTAAATGTCCCAGAATCCTATAGGGACTGAGCCGAAGAAGAGGGTCCAGAAAGCATGTAGATGTAGCAGTCGGGCAATTAGGCCTATTAGCCTTTCAAGGGTCAGGCAATTGAAATTAATGGCTCACACCTGAAGCCAATTGCCAAACCTGTGAGGCATTAAAGGCTGCAGCAGGAGCAGGGAGTAGGAAGGAGCTGGAGCATGAGTCGGAAGGCTGACAGCAGAAGAGTACGAGGCCGGCAATTCACGAGGCAGTGTGTTCACAAAAAGGACGCTGGGGGGTGGAGACGGCAGATTTCACCTGCAAGCTGTGAGAGGGTCCTCTGGTCTCAAACCCTTCATTACTGTGGCCGCAGTGAGGAAGACGTGCTGAGAGTGAAGCTTTCCCCAGGTGTGCCGTGTGTCTGTGATTGCAGAGGCGTGGCCATGCCGAAGCCTGAGGGCTGTAGCAGAAGGCAAGGCAAGGGACTGAGGAGTAAAGGAGACTCCATTGACATGGCCGGACTGGAGACACCCGTGCTGAAGAAGGGTGTGTGTCCCAAGAGTGCCTGAAGTAGTTGTAGCTGTTGAAGAAGTCAGGAAAATGAAGCAGCCCACAACCACAGTGTTCTTGGAGCCGGTGAGTGAAGTTCAGCGTTCGGGTTCACTCAACAAGCCGTCTCTGTGATATTGAATAGAAATACAATCACCAGTGACTCTTTAAGTTTAAAGATCTATCTTAAAGAGTGGGTGCATGTGCTTAACTCTGTTTTTCCTTTGAAGACTGAACCCCGTAGAATTCGGAGTGGAAATACAGCTTGAGGGATGTTACTGGAACCAAGAAGGTGTGAACAAAGCGGGGGAAGGGAGCCGGGTGCTTGTAAAAGAGACATGCAGAAGAAGATAATCTGTAATGCTGAAGTGGAGAGAAGTCTGTCCTGAAGCAGAGGCAGGTTATCCTTGTGGCAGTTAGGCAGACGGAAGAAGGCAGAGGGGGCTGCCATTTTTCTAGGAGTATAGGAAAGAAGGGTGCCTGGTCTACCTGTAGAGGTTGAAGTATCTTGTCTTTACATGCCTAATAATTCTGAAGTATAAAGCGGTAGAAGAAGGTGAAGTACCTGAACTTTGGTGTTGTTAAAACTGTCAGTAGATGTTTTATTGACGTTTGTTGCAGTAGGAGGAGACTGTAGAACAAAGGAGACTGTTTCCACATTAACAGTAGTAGAAGGGTTGTTGTCAAGAGGAAAGCAACAACCCAAAGAGAAGAATCCTGACAATTATACTAAATGCACTGCAGAAGTCTTAATCAATTGTAAAGTCGTAGAAGACGTTGTTAGCCTTATCTTCGAACTGTGGTAATTTATCCTGGAAGAAGACGTCCAGGATTACCATTGGTGCTATTTTATTGGCTGAAATTGGAAGGGGATCTTTTCAACTGAAAGCTGAAGAAGTGTTACCAGTGGATTATTTTGTTTAATGAACCTTTGTGTTGCTTTGAAAATCATAAGAACTGGTTCATGACTTTTCTTTTCCTTTGAACATTTGGAGAACTGACTTGGGAAAACCCTGAAGGGATGGTGAACTAAAGACTCTGGTTGAGACTTTAACCCGGGATATAGGCCAGTAGTAGAGAAACACCCCCAGAACCCTGATTATTTTTTAATATTAAGTAGCTTTGGGTTTTCACCCTAAGTTAGTAGGGTAATCCACAAGTGGAACCCTTGCTCACTGTTCTTAGAGAGGCACAGCTCCACCTCACTAACGAGGCCCAACCAGGCCGAAACACGTGTCTGGGGTTGCTGTTGGTACTCTTGTTAAGAAGAGAATTTCCAGGCATTTCGGTGCTGGACTGCCCTTGGGCAGGACAAAGACTGATGATATGTAGTGGAAATGTCTCTTCTGTGAAAGGATGGTGAACTAAAGACTCTGGTTGAGACTCTAACCCGGGATATAGGCCCGTAGTAGAGAAACTCGCAGACTGCCCCTTGTTGCAGATTTACCCAGGACAGCTGAAGGTCATCCAAAATACTGGTTAAATATTGTTTATTCTTTTATGTTTAACGATTTCCTTTTAATGTATTGTTGTTTAGTGGGAGGGTTAGTTTACTAATGTTAGGAGTTATTCCCTTAGCTTTCAGACCAGATAGGGAATGCCCAGACAGAGTAGGAATAGCGAGTATTTATTTGCCAATTTTGTCTTTAATAAAATGTCTAATCGTGAGAAAAACGGAAGCAGTTGTCCGCCTCGCATTACTGATCCCTCACAAAAAAAAAAGTCATTCGACTAAACACACAACTTAAATAGTGGAAAAGAACTTGCAATACATGGTTACATTTGTTCCCTCGTGACAGCCATTTACTCCTCCCACCGTAAGCTCAGTCTATCCAGGGTCCTCTGTCAATCTTGCCCACTGGGCCCTTCGCCTTAAATCTGCCACTGCCGCCTTGGGGCCTGGTTTCTCTGATTCTCGCACCCCGCCTGGGGGGTCTGTGTGGGCCTTTCTGCCTACCACACGGTTCCCTTGAGCCACAGAACCCCTTCCGCTTCATTCCACATTAGTTAGAGCTGTGGCTTTCTTCCCGCTGTCTGTCTGCTGGGCTTCAGCAGTGGTTCCTAGTCTTGCCTTTCGATGGCCAGTCATCGTCCTCCTCTGCTCTGCACTCTCCAGGACCTGGTCTTTCTGGTCTGTCTCACGGCAGGGCTGCTGTGCGTTCCATGGGCTCCTCTGTGCCTCAGTCCATCATGCTAGGCCTGTGCTTCACTTCAGTCTTCTTGCCACACCTGCGAGGTGGACCTCTCTCCTCTTCTGCACCCCCAGAAAGGTCTAGCTTGCCCTGTCAGTTAGTGGGTGTTAAGTTTAGCAGGCTCAGCTCTCTGTTTCCAAAGGGGGTGGCTCCGGCTTTGGAAGAGGAGATAAACTCCATGAATTCTTCATACCCCAGTGGGTGGCGGACTACTATTCAACATAGTCCAGACCACTTCAGCACAACCTCTCCATGGATTACTCTCAATGCCCAATCTTTCTTTCCATCACCCAGTCTGTGTTGGGTCCAACTAAGAGGTCCAGGGTTGTGCAACGGGGGGGGAGTTGTGTCTATGTGGGCTATCCTCCCATGCAACATTGAAAATTCAGACTGCTCGGGGGGCGCTGTTGCCTACGGGAGAAAATGGCTGCTCCTGTGTGAGCTCCGGAGTGAACCAGGGCCGTAATGCAAATATAACTGCTCAACGTGTCCGGTTCTGCTTCTATGAAACATGGATTGAATGGCAATCGCCACTGAACAGGGCTGTGAAATCTGGGAGCCAACAGTGAACGACTCTCCGAGATATAGCATTATACAAACTTCTCGGACAGCAGGGATCGGAGCCTGAGGTCGAGCCGGAACTCGAGGGGAGGAGCTCTGCGGAAATAGGCGCGCTTCACGCCCAAGACACTGGAGGCCCATCGCTATTGTAGAGCGCCTGCCGGGTCCCCCCCCCACAGGCTCCCGCGACCCCCCTCCTTCGAGCACCGCTGAACGGCCGGCACTCGGCCTCTACCCGGCGACAAGAATCCACCGACGAACTGCTGGAGCGGTACCTTCTCGGTGAGAACAACGCAGATAAGTGGGGCGGCGAGAGGGAGGTGGCAGCTTTGCACAAGACACGAATCCCCACGGCCCCCGCAATATATTTTGGGCGAATTACAAACACACACGGCAGACAGAAACGATTAGAAAGAATTTTGGATTGTGTGTCGTAGACAGTGCATACGAAGGCGGGAACCGAGGCCTCTCAGGGACACTCTCAGAACTGTATCTTCATAGCTAGCGACCGGGAGGCTTCGCGACAGGCCGTGTCGACCTTTTACTACGGCTCTGGTGCTGCGATACCGACCACGCACTACGACTACGCAATACCAGCAACAAGCATATAGCTGATAAGACTTTTCGCGGAACGGGTGCTGTGTTGGCCCGACCAGGCCTGCTGTCGGCAGTGCACACCTCGACCACACATAGCAATCACCGCCATACGCCGATCAGAGAAGGCAGAGCACATTAATTCTGTGGAACAATCGATGAACAAAAAAGGGATAATGCCCAAGAATTTTGGTCCTAAGAAGAACAAGGGGGCTATCGACAAATCCACCACGACTATCCAGAAAGATCCAACGTCCGAGATGGAGGAGGTGACGATCCCGCTCGACCAGCAGGCTCCGCCAACCACACTGATGGACCCTCAAGCGGTTTTCCTCGCAATGCAACAGGGGTTTGCAGCACTGAACGACAAACTTGACGGGATCACCACAAACGTGGCATCCATTAAATCAAAATTGGACAAAACGACAACACGTATAACGGAGGCGGAAACAAGAATATCGGGCACTGAAGATGCTCTTGAAGCCCTGAAAAGTACGGTATCCACGATGGCGATCGAACTAGGAACGGTGAAGACTAAATGCGAGGACTTAGAAGCGAGGTCAAGGCGCAACAATATTCGCATAGTGGAGGTGCCGGAGGAAGCGATGAAGGGCTGAATGGAAAAAGGAGTTGAGGCCCTCCTGCACACACTGCTGGGGGACCCCGGGTGGTCACCTATGTTCATTATCGAGCGAGCTCACAGATCTCTGGCCCCGAAACCAAAGCCGGGAGCATATCCCAGACCAATAATAGCACGTGTGATGAACTACAGGGACAGGGACCCGATACTGAGGGTGGCAAGGGAAAAGCAGGAGCTGAGATGGGAAGCCAACGTGATACGGATCTTTCCGGACTTTACACTAGCGGTGCAACAAGAAAGGAAACAATTCAATGGGGTTAAGAAACTGCTCCGGGAACGGCAGGTTCAGTACGCCATGCTCTATCCGGCAAGACTTAAAATTCAATATCAGAACAAGATCCACTTCTTCACCTTCCCTGAGGAAGCTGCCAACTTCATAGAGACACATATCCTCACTCCGTTGAGGAGCACTGAAGTTAACGGACAAGAATAATCCTCATGAGTGCACATTAACAGAACGTTCAACCAATGATGCATTAGTCCTGTAGCATCAGCTCCCACTTCTGGGGGTTGCTTTAAGTGGGGGTGGGAATGTCTCAATAAGTGTGATAAGCTGCATTGCAATGTCCCCCGCTGACAATAACAAGTGTGAGTGTAACGTATGGAACCGGTTACCCTTATTCAAGGTTTGGAAAAGCATAGGCCCTGGGAATCGCCGCAGGCCCCTCTGTAGCAGGTGCATATGCAGTTAGAAGGGGGGAAGGGTTGGGATCCTAAAAGCACAGTTGAAGTTAGGGGAACTGTGAGGGTAGGGGGAGGGAGGGAGTTTGACACGTTGGGAACGGGTTACGTTATGTTGGGGAAGAAAGTAAAAAGCACACTATTAATGTACACTGGCAAACCTGAAAGCATTGTAAAGCAATTTTTGCAAACACACATTCACAATCATTTTGTGTGGAATGGCTGAAACAAGCACTGAAGATATTAAAGTAATGAGCTGGAATGTTCGAGGTCTAGGCTCCAGAGTTAAGAAATGGAAAATTATAGCATACATTAACAGACAGACCCCCAAGATTCTTTTCCTACAAGAGACACACATTGGGCCACAACAGGGGGGACAGCTGGCTCCGAATTGGGGAACACACCAATATTACACAACTTACTCGAAAAGAGCTAGAGATACAGCAATCCTGTTACACAAGACCTTGCGGTTCACGTGCAAAGAAGTGGAATGTGACTCTGGGGGGAGATATGTGTTAGTACATGGTACTCTACGAGATGGGCCGAACATAGATGACCCGGAATTCTACTCCACAGCCCATCTGATATGCGGGGGGGACTTTAATACCATTCTTGATGTGAACATCGACCGTACTTTGACACAAGTGAGAGCATTATCCAAAGCAGCACAGACAATTATCACTCACATGGCAGATTTGAGACTGAAGGATGCATGGAGGACATTAAACCCCTCTGCGAGAGGATACACATATTACTCAACAGTACACGACATGCACTCCAGCATAGATATTTGGTTGCTGGATAACACAGTATTATCATGGGTCACTGACACTCAGATACTCTCCAGGACATACTCAGATCATTCCCCCATACTGATGGCATTGCGAATACCCGGCGATGCGCTGGGCAGGCCCCCATGGAGATTAAAACATACTCCGCTAAGGGATCTGGTCTACAGAAATGCAATGGACCAGCACATACAAGAATATTTTGAACTCAATGAGAACTCTGTGCCCTCTCCCGCGATATTGTGGCAAGCATTTAAGGTGTATATAAGGGGCGCATCCATATCAAAAGGAAAGGGGCATCCTCAAAGACATTAGGAATAGATTGCAACGACTAGAAGCGCAAATAGCATCAATACAAGCCCAATATGTGCTCACTCCGACACCACAACTCACGTTAGATATAAAAAAAAAATAGACGAATATACAGACACAGCGGACCAAGAGATCCGCTACTTTGACAGACCTGCGGCTGCACGCCGCTACGGTGAAAGCGAATGCCCAAGGAGGTTGCTAGCCAGAGCAGTGAGGGGAGAAAGGGCCTCAACAGATATCCCATGTATACAAACAGCAGGCGGCTCGGTCACCACAGATCAGGGTAAGATACGTGACACATTTCACGCATTCTATGAAGAACTTTACTCACCTCAATCCGACGCTACGGATGCGGAGATTGAACAATACCTCTCCCAGATCCCAACGACATTACTGGCGGAAGATACCAGAGAGTTGTTGGAAACTCTGATATCTGAGGCGGAAGTTGTGGAGGCAATTGAGGCACTCCCCAACGGGAAGGCCCCTGGCACCGATGGCCTTAGCGCAGAGTTCTACAAGGAGTTTAAACATCTTCTGGTACCCAGACTACTGGCGATGTGGACCGAAGCTCTGGACAGGGGAGAGCTCCCCGAGACAACAAGGGAAGCAGTAATAACGCTACTGCTTAAATCGGGGAAACCCCCAGACGACTGCGGGTCTTATAGACCTCTATCATTAATTAATACGGATGCAAAGGTCTTGGCAAAGATACTCGCCACTAGGTTAACACCATTGATGCCGTATATGGTCCATGAGGATCAGGCAGGGTTCATTCCTGGCAGGTCCACGGCCACTAACATCAGAAGATGCCATGAGATCCTGACTACAACATCCCCAGACCAGCAAGCCATAGCCGTGTCACTAGACATGCGCAAAGCATTTGATACAGTGTCCTGGCCCTTCCTGTTCGGGGTCTTACGAAATTATGGGTTTGGTCCAAACTTCCTGAAATGGATACAATTACTATACACAGGGCCCCAGGCCAGAGTTAGAGTTAGAGTTAATGGCACCCTAACAGAAAAGCTCGAACTGCGAGGGGGCACTAGACAGGGTTGCCCATTGTCGCCATTATTGTTCGCCCTAATAATAGAACCATTGGCGGACATACTGAGGGCTCGCTACAGCGCATACGGGCTAAGGATAGGGAATAAACTACACATCATAAATCTATACGCAGACAATATCTTGCTGTACCTAAAGAACCCAGACAGAACATTGGGGAGGATCCTGGCAATAGTAGAACAATTTGGTAGACTCTCGGGCCTACGACTTAACCCCAACAAATCAGAAGTGTTCCCCATTACTGAAAACACGAGTAAGCCCCACGACCTGCATGGCCTACAGTGGTGCCCGACACATATTCTGTACCTGGGAGCATGTATAGCCAGGACGGCTCAGTTGTCTCAGGCACTAAACTATAACCTCCTGGCAGACTATGTATGAAGTTAAAGCATTGGAGTGCTCTCCCCATTTCCATGATGGGTAGGATCGCCTTAGTGAAAATGATAATTCTCCCAAAGCTGTTTTATTTATTTAGTACGGTACCGGTCTGGCCGGGGCGGGCCTTATTCTCCAAGATGTCTAGTGCATGTGTTTCATTTGTTTGGGGTGGTCACCCTAGGGTGAGCTGGAGGGTACTTACTGATGACTACCCAAAGGGCGGTTTGTTGGCACCAGACCTCGAACTATACTATTTGACTGCACAGGCACAGCATGCCGCCCAGTGGGCCACAACATTTCTTAACCCAGCGGGCCCTGCACCGAGCCAGCCCGAAAAAGAGGCAGTGTTGGCGCTCCACCAATTTACGAGGCCCACTTCCAAACATTATAACTCCCTGAAACCAACAAAAGTGGTGACTACGGCGTGGGCCAAAATAGTTGAGATATATGGCATGGATAAGATATACCACCTGAGTATGCCACTCTGGGGTGACCCCCAGACTCCCTTCAGCATAGAGGGGGAAGTAGCCCGCCATTGGTCCTCCAGGGGCATATCACAATGTGGTCAACTATTCACGGATGGGCACCCAGTGGGATGATATCAAGGATGTAGTGGGGAATACGCATGGGACCAGACAACAATATTCCCGTATACGGGCAGCCATACAAAGTATATGTCCGATCTTTCCTAATGAACCACCACTTAACATGGGATTGGGATATATGTTCACGGGGGGGATCTCAAAAGATAACGGCATCAGCACTGTATAAGATCATACTCCAGACACGCCCGATAAAGCAACGCACAACTAAGCCCAAGTGGGAACAAGACTTGGGTGAGCAGATTGAAGACGATGAATGGTCCCGACACTGTGCACTCACCAAACAGATTTCCTGTAACTCTAGATACAGGCTAATTCACTACAAGATAATACAAAGAACACACTACACTCCTATGAAGCTCAAACGCATATATCCGGCCATGACTGGGAACTGCCCGAGATGCCATGCTGAAAATGCAAACATTTACCATATGTTATGGGCGTGTGTTAAACTGAGGGGATATTGGGAGGAGGTGTGTCTAGCATTGGATGAGATGGCAGATCAACCAGTGGAATGGACCCCACGGATGTGCCTGTTGGGGGTAGTCAAGAAAATGAACCCGATTTGGCGGAAACTACTGAACTTAAGTCTGTTCCTAGCCAAGAGGGCAATCTTGCTCAAATGGAAGAGTGCAAATCCCCCAACCAAGGCGGATTGGGACAGGGACATGGTATGGGCAAACAACATGGAGGAACTGTACATAGACTCGGTACTGCCCGTTTCCCGGGCCAAAGAATATTTGGGAAAGATACAAACTGTACCTATTTGAAAAGACCGAGCAAGAACACTCTGACTCTGAACAGTAATTGAAATTGTACAATGTATGAACATATTAATATTACAGCTAAGTGTTTGTATTAACTGTGTGCAACAAAAATAAAGAATTTTAAAAAAAAGAAAATTCAGACTGCTCGACAACCCCTCCCCCAAGTAAATGATACTGCAATAAACTAGTCTTGAGCCAACAGTCACCATCATGAGAGTTGGGTTTGAGCGAGTTGGGAGCAGGTGTTCAGCCAATTGAATCTGATCGTGTTATAGTGATGCTATTGACATGTTTCTATCAAAATGCACCTCACAGTTACTGACTGCTTGCACCAGATTGGGGCAGGTGCACAATGGTAAAGGGCATAGAACTGTTAATCTGCCCCACACGTGGGCCTATAACCGAGCCCTGACGCATCCAGATAGAAACAGTTGCCAACCATCCAATCCTGGATAAGTACCAGGCATGTCACAATTGTATAGTGGTACATCTCAGACTTCCATTTTAATTCAAATCTAAGTCAGCATGCATATCGAGGTGTATGCCAAATGACCCGGTCGAGTCTGCTAAAGATCAATGGGTATAGGTTACTAATAAAAAGCTATATGTTAAACCTAATGCCTACAAAATGTATAGGTGCAGAGAACCATTCTTGAGAGCAAGTTAAGTGGAGCACGTAAAATCATAGAAATGTTCACAAACTTACAAAGCTGGTTGAAGACCAGTGGAATACAAGGTCTTACTGCGTTCTCCTCTGTTGTATATGCTTTCAGAATATAGTACTGTTCAACAATCAGCTCTACTGTACTTCCTGTTCATGCCTGCTCCTGCAGACATAAAGACCCCGGAAGCAGTAGGACATGGATATTGATCACTGAAGGTCGAGGGCTGCATTATGGCTTTGGCTTTACAACCAGTATTGGGCCTCCGCTACAGTATACGACTCACAAAGCCCAGCTGATATTCCCATCCTCAAATCTTTCAGCAACACTGAACCTATGCCAGAGCCCTGTTCAACAGCAGATCTATATGCTAAAATGTGGAAGGGTTATCAATATAAACAAGCACTGGCAAGGCCAGTAGGTCTGGATTTGCAAATTGAGAGGATAAGTATTTTCACTTATAGGTGTTTTACAAAAATAAAATCTTACCCTCTAAAGTTAAAAAGTCGTGTTTTGTCAATGCAGATTTCACCGGCACAACATTAATAGCCTACCATGACTTCCAAGCCTACCATGACTTCCAAGACTCCCTTCAGGTAAAGGATGTATGTGAATGGATCAGGATTTCATTATAGCACAAAACCGTATCTGTACCAAGAATCATACTATATTTCTTTCCTGCCATTCTCAAATGACATTAAGGTAGGGTTGCAGAAGCCATAAGGGGTAGGGAAGGGGAAGACTTCTTCCCTCCCAGACTTTCATGGGTGAGGGAGATAAAAAGAAAAGGGGGACTTCTTCCTCTTACTTTCCCAAGTTAGGGATGCAGGGCAAAGGGACTGAAAGAGGTTTCTTTCGTCAATCACTGTCCAGGGACACGGGCAAACGACAAGAGTTTTAATCTGCCGCAGCAGACGCTGAAATGTCAAGGCTATCTGTAGGCGGCTCTGCCAAACAGCAGGTATACCAATATCACAATAGGGGTCTTTGGAGTTGGCAGCGTGAGCAGATCGGAATCTCACCACAATCAACCACATGTTTATCATGTATTTTCTGCATAGATTTGGATGGTGTTAAAATCCCCACTGTGTACCAATGTCCCATCGTGGAGACTCTGCCACCTATAGTAAAACATAAAATGCCAGCAGGCAACGTTGGTTTAAAATTATCATTACAGATTGAGCAAGCTGCAATTTGTAAAGTAACGAGCTTTTTAGTACCAGGAACTTTCGGTCTCTACTTGTCCTTGGCTGGGTGCATCATTTCTGCTTGCCTCTGGCTGTAGCGATCGTGTGAGCCTTACCATGTATTCAAAGCCTGTCTCCCCTTCAATTATTCATTCAGTGGGCCTATGGCTTCCATATTCGCCCTTATGGCTTTTCCACGTTAGTGGCAGTAAGCATATACAAGCTTGGTATACGTATACTTTGGTGTCTTTCGGTTCAGCTTTGTAAAGAATGTGACTATATATAGAGATATGTATGTGTGTCTGTCATCTACCTGCGTGAGTCATAAGCATGTGTTTCGTGTCTATAGACAACAAACTAGTGCATGTTCATGTAACTTTGTGAATGGATGGCTTTGTACTTCGTGTCTAAGTGTGGCTATGTTGTGATGTCATTGATTTCTTCATTTGCGGTCAGTCGACTTGTTCGATTGGCAACATCTCCATCTCCTACAGATCAACTGGGTATGGCCGGAATGGATGTCTGAGAGAGTAAAGTTTCTCACACCTGTGATACATCGACAATGGCGTTGCAGGGCCTAAGAATGAGGTACATCTGTCGCGTCTTCACGCTGAGAGTCGTGTGGGGTTGATGAGGGCCTTACTTGGACCTCCATCTTCAACGGACACACCAAAATGGGCAGCTCCCCTCTATTATTACATCTGGGCAATAGTGAAACTGAGAGAAAGGTAGTTTGGAGTGATCTACTAAACAGTTTCATCTACTTCATTCAGTTATGGCACTCGTGGAGGACAGCCTGGAAACAATCCCCACGTACAATGCACTAAGTGAAAAGTTTACATGTAGCACAATGTAAAGTAACAAATCATCCTTAATCTCAAATGTAGTGCATACGTAGATGGGGTTAGTATGTTTTTCGGGGTGTTGTTTGGATGAGCTTTCTAAAAAAGAAAATGGGCCTGGCATTAGTTTATGCCACTTCAGGCAGACGGGAATAAAGAGTAGTCTAGATGGAAGATGCAAACACTGATGCATGTGGCTAAATATTAACCACTCAGTGCATTCCAAGAACGTAGACGCACATTAACAGTTCTTCATTGACCCTGCAAGCATTTAGACTTAGATTGTTAATCAAAGTTCACAAGTACTCAACTAAATTAAACCCAGATAATAGCTGGCAACATAACACCTTTGATACCCCTGCTGACCTTTGCACCATTGTTGACGAGCCGGATATCAGTCAAGTGGTTCATTTAGAAAGTCATCCGAGGCACGCCGAAAGAAAAACAAAGCACCAAGAACCATTGCTTCACAGTCATCGGCGCAACCGCAAGGGCTGTCAACGAGCAGCATGGATGTCATTTAGGGGTCACCAGGGGTTGCAATTGCGACCCCTGAGGTCTCCCTTGCTACCCCTGTGGTCTCATGGGCTGTGGCCAGCAGCATGTGGCTCTTTGTTTCTGGAGTGGCTGGTTTTCTTATAGCTATAGCCGGTAAGATAGTTCAGTGGGTTGAGCGCTGGCTGCTGCAATGTGTGTGTGATCGGCAGGTTGCAGGTTTGACTCCCAGCAAGGTCGACTCAGCCTTTCATCCAGCTGAGGTTGATAAATGAGTACCAACACAGGTTGGGTGATATTGTATGTGTATTTGTTCTATATGAAGCACTTAAGCGTAAGTGCTCTATGTTAACACATCATTATGGTTTGGCCTTGGAAGTCTGCTTGCATTCACAGTGATTTGGTAATATGGGCCTATACGCACTGATATTAACGATACATATCGTGATCCATTCTTGTATGAAATGTATATCACTTTTCAGCGATATCAACCATATTTTTTGTAGTGTACTTAGAAACAATGCTATGTGATTCCACTTCCTGTTTTGTTGAGGGGTGAAAGGTTGTGTTCCATCACTTCCCGTGATGCCACTTCTGGGTGGCGTCAAATTACATCACTTCCTGTGATGTCATCAGAGGTCAAGGGTTGCGTGCTGTCACTTCCGCTAGCCCTGGCATTTAGTTGAAATGACGTTCCTGACGAGCAGCAAGAAGGTTTCAGGCGGAGCATTGACCGGGAAGGAAATGGATTCCGGCAAGGGTACCCAACTGAAATTAAGTGTCAGAGAGCACAGCCCTGAAAAGTATGGCAGAGAAAGCCTATTTCCGGTAAGGAGCGTACATCCAACTAACCGCCCACACTAAAATATGTGCGTTACATTCCTTCTGTGCAATAAATTTGACAAGCTGCAAGTTAGAGCATGCCTATCCAGGTGCGCAACTTCCAAACGTACAGGCGTGGGAGAGGTTTACAGACATAGAGATTGGGAATATGCAGTGGTGGAAATGGAAAAAATGGAAAGGGGGATCCCACAATGGCCCGGGTCGGGGCAGAGTTTTGAGGAGGCAGTGGGGTTCCGAGGAGGCAGAGCCGTCATTTAAGCTACGCTCAAAGGAAATAATAGTTAAAAAATTGTGCAATTCCTTTCATGCTGCTCCTTTCTAAAAACTACGCTGGCAAAATGTAAAAGGTCCTCTCCTTTTAAACCCAGCAATCCGTGGTGCAATATTCCCTGGAAAACAAAATATGAGACATGTGCTTTGATGACCATTTTATGTGGTCTTGTGGGTAAGCGCCAACACTAGGAACGTGCAACCTGGGTGAAATCCTGGTAGCCAAACACTTGAGCAAGATTGTCGGCCTCAATACACCCAAGGAGTGCGGTATCTGCCCTCTGAAAAAAAGCGACACTAGCCATCCACATGTATCCTTTCCTTGTGCCCTGAAAAGCAGCACAAGGCCACAATCAGGGAAAATAACTGCTCCAGTCTCCATGGCGTCCTAGGCAAATATTCACGATTCACTTGCACTCTCATCTGCCCTCCTCACCCCGCTGTTTGGCTTTCAACAATGCTATGCCTTCTTTATACAAGATGGCCTGAAAAGTACACAAACCACAGTAAGGTGCACACAAATATTTATAACGATTTATATATTTGTGTGCGTACCCTACCCGTTTTTGTGTCCTTTTCAAGCCATCTTTTGTAAACATAAGCAGAAATACGGTAGGCAAAAGGTGTACAAATGTGACATCTCCCACCCCCCCATCTTGACTGAGAGACAGACTACAAATACCAGAATCCTTGCCGGCATATTTCACCGAGCCCCCAGTTTTGCGTGTGTTCCCTCTGCGAAGCTGGGGGATCGGTAATGTAATCTGTTCGCAGAACTTCTGCCTGTGCTCACAGAGGGTAGATTTGATCACCAAGACTGAAGCGTCTATGACCCTCGGCAAACCTGGGGGCTCTGAGCCGCGCCAGGCCACGCTGGGGCTGAGGCAGGCCGGGTCCCGATATCCGGCCAGACATCTGATGCTGGATCTCAGCCCCTGGCGCCAGTGCATTCCCATTGGTCAGCTCTGGGAATATGTACCATCACAGACATTCCCATTTTGGTTTGGCTACTTTGAGGTTGTAGCTCATGAAGAAAAGCACGCATCTAGCAATTTGTAGTTCACTCGATGCTTGTGAAAAGAAGCACTTGTGTACTAGGGTCACCCCCGCCCTCCACCCCCTCTCCAGTTTGTGGAATCCAGACACGATCTTGTGAACTCTTGCAAACTGAATGCCTGCGCCAATATTGCAAATGACACCATCTCGTTCCCTCACTATTCAAGTCGACAATGTGAAGATTAGTTTTTTGGGATGGGGTTAGAGGTTATGCAAAACACTACAGTTTTGGTTCAAATTTGAAGCCGACAATTGTGCCAATGCAGAGGATGGCAGTTGAATCCCTGCACTTGCCTTCTCATCCTTCCGAGAAAGAGAACCGCCCAGACGTGAAATAAAAACACCTTCTGTCAACGCCTAAAGGCGAGTCGATTCGTGTTAAGCGTGTATCAAGCGTCACTTTGGGGAAGTGGCTCCAAATAAAACTCTAATTTTATGATTTACATTAACCCTTTTTTTTTTTTACTTTTCCTGATGACAGTTTGTTTCACATCGATGTTCTTCGCTGGTTCCCACGCCCAGGTTTGGTCTTTTCTTGTCGTTTTTGCCTTTTCTTATGGTCTCCGTTATTTCTCTTTCCTTCTCCGGCGTACTTCTCCGCTCTAAGATCAAGTACTGTTTTCTGCTCTCTTTGCTTAAGCAAACGCAGCTATCCTCTTTTTCACCTTTAAACTCAAAACTTGAACGCGTCCTCCCTTCTCTTTGCTCCCTGGGTTTCTGCACTCAGTGGAACACTCCCCAGCTGGTGTCTGGTTGCGTCCTCCCACCAGGCTCCAGCGCCAACACCTCCCAGGAGTCCATCTAGCAACATGTCCATCAGATAGATTCCCGTCCCCAGAAATGACAAATGTACACCGTCCTCCCTGAAGTAGGCTGGCTTTCGAACCCAAATCACTTCTTGTCCCCACTAGCCCATGCCTGCAGCTCGGCAAAATCCTGACCTCCCTATGGCGCTCTCTCCTAGACCGGTTAATTGCTGCCATCTTCTTTGCCCCCTTCCGCACTCTCCATGGCAGTAGCTTTGTCCAAAAGATCTTCGTGCCTGTCCAACATCTTATCCCCAAACTCATCATTATTTTTATGATTGTGAGACCAGTCAACTTCACCAAGTCATTTTCGCCCAGGTGTACCATCAACAAATCCGCCGTCCTCATCCTGGCCCCCTGTTCAAACATAGGTAGCCACTGACCCCACCGCGTCTACCCCATCCCCAAAGCCCAGACTATACCATTTCCACATCACTGTAGGCTCTCGCAGGGGTCTGCCTCAAGTCCTTGTCTCCAGATGTCCAGCCCATTTCACAATGGAATGTCCACAAACTGAGATTTCTTTTGGAATCTTCAGAACTAAAATAGATGAACCCCTCAATCTGCAGAATTTCCATCAGCCCAAAACTTTAACCTCCCACCACCATGCCCAACCTAGCACACTCCAAGGCCATCCAATCTGGAAGGAATGAGTACCAAACTGCGCCAGGTCCAATATAGACCATGCTACTTCGCCCCTCAACTTCGCCAACAGCTGCCACCCCGTCAGCGCATTACTATCTTCGTAAACTAATCAAACATCACCTCCCCCACTGTTTCTCTATCCTTCTGTAACTCTTAAGCACTTTGATCAGGCAAATCACAGATTCAACTAACTTTTGCAACTCTGATACTCCTTCCAACCCCCCTCCCAATACGTGCCCTCCACACATAATCCATCCCACTAAGTAGCCCCAACCAAATCAAACCCTAAATGCCCAAAACACCAATACCAAGAGCATACCTTAAAACGCTCACCCAACGAGAGTAGCACACTTCTGCTGTTGCTGCCATCAAGCCTCCTCAAACTCAATCCTGAGAGAGGTTTGTGGTGATCTTGCTGCACTCCTTTTTGTAGCCCAGTCTTCCAGCAGCCCCTTGCCCAGCTCCCCAACTGAGGGCTCATACCCCAAGACTATTTCTAGTACACAGAAGCACCAGCCAGGTTGTTTTTCCGAAATCAGTGACAATCCTTTCCCCCTCACCCCCAATCCCCAAACGTATTCATACCACATCATCCCTGCATTCCATTTCAGTACTCTTCCCTCACCCTTCCTGGCCCTACCCCCCTTTCCTAAAATTCTTCCCATGCAGGCCTGTATGAGGCGCTCATTGGTTCAGACCACGACTTCTGCACTAGCTCCAACGCTTCTTCGTTCCCAGCCGTCATAGCTCCGCCAGCCCTGCCACCAGAAAAGCATCTGCCAGCGGTGCCAGCCCACAGAATCTCCACCACTGAACAGGACAGTGCCTTCGCAGTGCAGTTGCCTGTCCCTGGAATAGGCGTTGCTATAAATGCAATATTCCACTTCAGGAAGAGCAGACCCATTCAGCTGAGCAACGGTAACACCTACCTGTCTCAACAGACCACCACCACAATGCTCTCGCTATCAATTCTAAACAGGAGCCTTTTGACTTGCCAGTTCCTCCCCACAGCTGCACCCCCACCAACACTAGGAAACATTCCAAGAAGGCCATGCTGTGCTCCCAATCACATTCAGGTTTGTACCTACATGCCGCTCGGGGACATGTTTCTTTGTTGTAAGCCCAAGACGCTCCACGCAGTACCAAATACCTGCTCTTTCCTAACCAACCCTTCATCCCCCCTCTGGATGGGGCATAACTGAAACGTCAAAAACCGCACCATCAGCCCCCTTGCCATATGCGCACCTGCCACTAGTCTGGTAGAAGCCAACCGATGCCATCCATACTTCTGCCTCATTTTCACCCTAAGTTTCCCCCTGATCGTCGCTCACCCATGACCTAAATTCCTCATCATAACGAAGCGAAGCAATAACTCCAAAATTAATCCACACCTTCTTCGGCAGGTCCCACGGAGCGCTAGACTCAGATCTGTGAACTTCTCCGAGTAAGTGCTAGTGTAAACAAGGAAAGCAGACATACAATTCTCTCTCGTCATCAGAACCCTAGGCCTCCTAGCCAACCCCACTCTTCTTTTGAGACCTTCTTGCACTGGACTTCCCTATGAAATTGCTTGGAAATTGCAAATAAATCCCCACTCCATATTCTATCTTTTGTGGCCAGTGTCAAATGGGAGCACAAATGCTTAGCCATTCCCATATGCAGCTGCTCGACCTCTTTCCTCCCCTTTTATTGTACAACATCTTGCCTCTCTACCACACCAGCCATGTCCCCTTTCCCATGTCCCTCTTGTTCTCCAGAAATCTTCCCCACCACACCGCGCACTAACCTTCCCACCACCGGTTGTGGCCAGTCTTCCTAATACTATCCCATCAATATTTACCACTGCTGTTCTCCTAACGTACCTTCCCTTCTTGTCCCACCCCTGTGTCATTGTACCCCCATTGCAACACATTTCACTCTCATCTCACCTTTCATAAACGAATCCAAGAGCTCCACCATTCTCTCTTACCCCTTCGGCTTACTGCCGCTACATTCCCCCCACACACTGTGCCATGATCCTTCCTCAGTGGCCGTCTATGACAACTCCTCTTCACACCCATCCCTTTTTTCTTTCACATTCCATGTACCTGCCATCCTGGGACCACGCAATAATTGGGCCCTGGCCAACTGTCATCATCACCCTGTTGCGTCGCTCTGATATTTCTGCTTGCAGTGACGGCACTGCTTCATCCTTCACTGGACCTTTCCTTCCTTGTTCCACAGAGCATCCCACCATGCTCTTTTCACTGGACACTCCCTGGGTGACCAATCTCCAATATCATAGGCCAGATTCTAATCCTTTCTCTGCCCATCACCCCTTGACCCACTTATGCCTTCTTGTCACCCCCCAAACCCCGCTCCTATCTGCCCCAGCTCAATCTGGCGAATCGAGTTGTGATGTTAAGGATTTGTAAAGCACGAAACATCCACCCAAATGGCATCTTGGTGCTAGGAACTGTGAAGAATCAACTTTCGGGGCACCACTGTTCATGGGATGAATATCTGTTTCTAAACCATTAATCAGTCCCACACCTCTAGTACACCAGAAAGTAATCTCCGACTAAGGTAAGGTTATATTATAAATTGATTTTAAAAACTTATTTTCTTAGCAATTATTGACTTTCTCCAAACCATTGGCTGAGATTGATTTCTCAGTTTTGTTACTGAATCAATTAAGGGAATTTCTCTTTTTCTCTTTCTTGTATTTCTCTTCCCTGCAGTTAATTGGTACCTAGTCTATCTGAAGGGGCCTACATAAAACATACCCCTTTTTGGAAAAAGACATTGGTTTTAGGCTACTCCATAAGAACAGCTACAAGAATAGGGTGTGTCAATTCAATTGAGATCAATATTATTTTTCTCAGACACAATACCATCTAATGATGATGCTATATTCGTAATTCTAAACTATAGGAAAAAAATCTTATATTTGCCTTTCCTTTTTTTCTGCAGACAAAAACTATTTCTTTTTTCTCCTGATGAACCATTATAATTAGTAATGGGGAAACACGTGTTGAGAAAGTGAATGAGAAAGCGAATTTGAAGGTGTGAAATCAACACTAAGATTTGTTTATGGACAGAAGGTGTGAAATTAACACTAAGAGAATGATCACTTTGTTAAAGAAAAACTGATTATAAGTAAAGAAATTTGTATCATGAACAAGAATTGAATGGCTCTTCTCTGACTCACCATTGAATATTACCTTCAGGAAACTTTGAATAGGAGTTGTCGCATTGGAGTCATGTTTTCCAAGTACACTAGAAAGGATCCCAACAGATTGGAAACACACGTAAATTATAAACGTCCTAGTCCACTTTTGGTAAAGTGGACGGAACGGCAGCAGGCTTATCTCTGCAAGGTCTTGGATCGTTGGTTAGTCACAACACAGTGAAAACACAATTATAAACCAATGATAAATGGGACTGTCCAGTCAATGTTGTATACAAATATCTACTTTATTATCACAAGAGACAGTTCTAGCACACTACAAAACACAACCCACCCGGTATTAGAATGCAGAGGACAGACAGTTTCAAGAGGGGAAAAGGGATGCACTCTGGATACTGACAGGATGGTAGTCGGTAAAGTAATTCATCGCAATAGTTCAAGGATAATTTGTTTAGACACAAAGTGAACAATGGATTTTAAAATGCCCCAAGGGGCCTTCGGAGGTGGATCTGGGGGTCAGAGCCTCAATATACCTTGTGCTTGTAGAAGTTCGACCCTGTCGAGCATGAAGAATCGGTTTCAGGGCGCTTTGCCGCTCCTGCAACAGAGTTCAAGATGGGAAACAGTTGCGAGTATCAGGCGTCAGGCAGTTCGGCGAGCGCGGCTGCACTGACGGCTGCAGGCTGGCCTAAATAGTGGCTCAGGGTCAGAAATCATTGTCTCAGTGCTGGTTGGTGGTATGAAGCACTGGTCGAGGTGTCCCGGACGACACAAGTGACTGTGGCATGACAACAGTCAGTGGTGCAGTCGGTTGCAGCTTGAGGGGCTCCACTGGCTCGTAAATGTCCTTTAAAGTGGACGCTGGTTGATGCTTGTCGATACACTCCTCCTAGCTTCTTCACTGGGTTGGTGTCGTCCTTTAAGGCAGACGGCCCAAAGCTGAGGAGAGTGCGACAGGCACCGGCCTTGTCCTGGGTTTGGTTCAGAGACTCTCTGGCACTTCCCACCTAGGAAGCTTGCTTACAGAGCCTATCATGGCACGCTGTGTGCGGGCTGGATACTGTTTCTGGAACTGCTGGAGGGTCCTCTGGATTCAGCATCTCCTGCTGTTCCCTGGGAGATGTTTAGAGAAGGGATCTTCCCTCTTTGGAAGTCCTGGCCTTCCTTCACTGGCGGAAGCTGTAAGTCAGACTGTACCTTCAGCCATGCTCCAAATTAGTTCTTCTTGCTACTCCTTGCAAAGTATTCAGATGAGCTGCCAAAAGAGGGGCTCAGCCCTCTTTGTAAGCCAAATGTGCCCCAGTGGTTGGTGTAGGCTAAGCCTACTTTAATGAACTAATCCTGGGTCCCCACCAACAATCTCCTGTATGCCTGAGGTTATAACCAGAGTGTTTTGCAACAGAAAAGGTAAAGAGGTGAAAACATGTAATACTAAGTCCCACCCATCTTCCTGTCTGTTGTGTGTAAGAGGATTCAATTCAGCACTACAGCCAAGTTAACGCCTAGTCCAGAATACTGAATGAAAACCCTTATTGATATATCTTTAGGTCCAGTTCATGCGTTCTGGATGACTACCCTTGTATAACACCCCTCTCTTGGAATCCCCCTGACCCCACTGAGCCAAGAAGTAATTCTGTTTTGCAAGTTTAAAAGGTTTATTTGATAAATTAAAATATATATCACACTTTTTAATAAATTAATAATTGAATATCACACTTAATCTGATATGGTAAATATTAACAACGGAGAATCTGGCACTAGCACACTTCTTTAATCACTAATGAGTTGACATGAAATGGATAAGGTAGCACACTGGTAAATAGGAACAAAAGTATAATGTGGTAGAGGATGCTTTATGTAGGCTCAGGTGGATGCAATATTCAATGAATGCAGTACAGAAAATACGCAATATGATTTCAACCAAACAATGTAATCACTTTTCTCTGGCTACTCCCCTCCCCCCCTTGATGCAAGGCAAGGAAATGGAAGGAAAACACACAGTTCTCAGAAATGCAATCAACTGTAATTCAGTTCAATCCAGCAAGCTTAAACAGAAGTTTGAAAACACAGGCAAATGCTTTGATAGGTGCTAGCAATGAATGAGAAATATGCTGGAAACGCTCTTAATTCCCTTTTAGAGGTTCAGGATGAGTGGTATCTAGTTAATATTAGTCCAGGCTCACACTAGCAATGATGCAGGGATAGTTAGCAGGTTAAACGAATTTCTGGCAAATGAAATCAGGCAGCAGCAGTTTTTTTACATGTGAAGCAATTGCAAATCGCGGCAAAATTCGCGGATGCGCCGAGCGCTATTACAAAGGAACCGCAAGGACTATCTCTACCGTTTTGGGGTCCTAGGAAAGCCTGGGATCTCAGCTTCCAAATGAAAGTTATTGCAAGTCTCTAGCCCAAACGGTTGCGGAGATATGAGTAATTTAGTAAAGGTCGTTTTTGGTTTTGTAAATTTTAAACGCACACTTTTTCAAAATGACAAATTTTACTAGAAATGACAGGTGACAGATAGGAGGCAGTTCTACTTAGGTTAAATAGATTGAATTAGATGAATTTAAACTAAGAGATGTGTTCTGAGTTTTGCTAAGTACTCACAAGAGATTTTGAACAGGAAAGCGACTTGGTCACGATCTTCAGTCTGGTCAGGTCTTTCCGGATTCTGCTCACAGCGCCTGGTCTGGTCTCGGCTAGGCACAGCACTGCTTTCTCTCTGGTCTGGTCTCTGCTAGGCACAGCACTGCTTTCTCTCTGGTCTGGTCTCTGCTAGGCACAGCACTGCTTTCTCTCTGGTCTGGTCTCTGCTCTGGATAGATTGAAGTCTCTAGTTTGGCTTTCTGGAGTTTGATGGAGGTAAGTATGGATTTTTCCGGCAGGGCTTCCAGCGGCAGATGAAATTGAATGTCTCTGTGTCCTGACTCTCTGCTTTTATCTGTTTCTTGAGAATGGGTGTGTGTGTTGCATCACTAGACTTGCCCCTCTCATTCGTCATTGGTCAGGCTTCCATTCCTCCGCTTGATTGGCAAACTGAACTGTGAGTCAGATTGATGTCATTTTATGATCTCTTGAAACAACCTCCCTTATCATCTGTGCACCCAAATATATATATGATCAAAATCCATACTTCAGAGTTACACAGTTGTTTGAAATTACATATACATGGTGTGGCTGAATTTAGCCATGTCTATGTCCAAATCTGCTCATTCTCGGAGCTTGCATTCAAAGAGTGTACATAATTGACTTTTTAACTGCTTTTTCAATTTCCGACATGGACCCAACTTTACATACATGTGTGCAGGGGGTAGGGACATTAACTGATGAAGTTTCAGATTTTTAACATGCACACATTTAGAGTAATATCCACTTTTCCGCTAAAACCCCCCTGAACATACCACCGGTTCCTACCACGTCTTAAACTGTGGGCAGAAAAATCACAAGAATTATGGTATCATTTATAAAATTTTCACATGTCCGCACTATGAATTATCCCCCTTTTTATAAAACCATATCCTTGCTGCAGGGGTGTGTCTTTTCAGGTCACATGGTACAGAAACCAGTCTTTCCAGTTTCTGCCAAGCCAGCTTGCTTCTCACAGGCAGTGCCCCTCCCAGCTTCTCCAGGAGGAAGCCACTTTTTACGACGTCTGTAATAAAAACCTTTGCCTGAGTGGAGAGGGCTTTGTTCACTCTCTGGCAGAGCACAGGAAATTCAATTATCAGATAGATGGCATATCCTTAGTGTGGGCAGCAAAAGGAACATTGGCCTGGGAACATAGTTGTGACTCAAGTTTCACTCCTGATGGGATCCGTTGCTAGGCAAAATCAAGTTCCTTAAGCCAGACCTTCAGCTAACTTTTTGTTGCTTTTAAAATAACTTGTAATTTTACACATGCAGCTAGAATGCTGATTCTAAGTGCAAAACTATGACATTTCAACAGTTACAAAGGCATGTGACACCAAACATAGGTCACTCATTTAATTTAAACATTTTCGATTTTGGTGGTTTTAAATCCAGTTGCAGTTAGGCTTAAGCTGCTGACTCCATAGCATTTTTGTTATAAGCATTGTTTTTGGGCTCTTCATTTCCCAGATTTTGTAGGCACACAAAACTCCATTCTGCCAAATGTCTGCTGGTGTTCAGTGAATATTTTGCACATGTTGCAAGGTTTGAAATAGGCATTTTGCTTGCCTTCAGAAAAACACACAGTGGGTTTTAAAACGCCGGCTTTTGGATAGTGGTGAGTACTGGTACTGCACCCATTTTTGGGATTTTCTTGGATTAATGCATTCTAAACAGGAATGGTTCTTACATGGTAGTAAATCCTTGCTTAACATTGTTTTGATGGGGCTCCTTACAGTAAGATGGTTATGTGGAACCCCACAAAAAGGGTTGAATCTTTAAAGTGGTCCAATGAGTCACGATTTCAGCAACTTTTTGACATCAGTAAAAGTGGATTTTGTTAACAAAGACCTTTCTTTACCCTGGTGGGTGGCAAGTTAGGTAACCATTTTGGTGTGCGCACAACTGCGCAGCTTTCCTGGATTTCGGCGCACATGTGGGTTTTCCGCCATCTTGAATTTCCTAAGCCCACAGCACCAAATGTTGTAGCAGGGTAGCTTAAACGTGGGTCAGGACACCCTACAAGCCCCCCCACGTGACTGCACTTTGAGTTTGGGTCGATGGGGAGTCGCGTGCCCAAGGGTTTTGACCCACGCACCGGTCTGTCCGCATAATCTTCTTCCTCTTCTGTAGATGGCACAGTTCAGCATCTTCTTCTCCATCCGGTCAGATCGATCAGTTCTCCTCGCCGGTCCTGATGGGAAGATTGGGCGGTACCCCGGGCCCGTTGTGTCTTTGCTCCCGGTCTCCGGATCGTCCTTCTTGGTCATCCTTCATGGTTTCATCTCTCCTAGGATGATAAAGGAAGAGCGGCAATATCTACTCATAGACTATTTTTTTTCCACCACTGTTGAGATAGTGGGGCAGCATATGCATTTCATCGTAACGAAATATTACATTCTTATTTTGAAAAAAAAAACAGCATCACTAGAGACAGTTTCATGTAAATCACAATATTTTAGAGACTAGATGTGGTAGGTTTTATGATTGGAACTGAATTAGTCTGATACAGTACCCGCTAGGATTCCAGAGGATTCCTCCAGTTGTTGCAGAGTGTGCCTGGGATGGCAACATTTCAACTGGTTTATGTGGACCCACTTGTCTTCCCCCTCTGCCGAACCACCTTTGGGGATGCGGATCTTGTAGGCCACAGGGGAGATCTTATCGACGATCTCAAAGGGTCCCTTCCATGTAGGCAAAAATTTGCGCTGCTTGGCCTGGTTCCTTTGGAAGTTGTATAGATAGACCCGGTCTCCCACCTGATATTCCTTCCTGGAAGTTTTCAGGTCATAATGGGTCTTCATGCTATCAGTCGATCTTTCTAGATTCCGCTGAGCATAAGCAAAAGCATGTTGGAGGTGTTTCCTTAAATTCTCTACATACTCATGAGTAGTGGAGGCATTTATCAGTGTCTGCTCTTGGGTCCTGTAGAGCAAATGCTGCGGAAGCACCATCTTGCGCCCAGTCATCAACTCAAATGGTGACATTTTGGTTGCAGATGAAGGGGTAGATCTGATGGCCATTAGGACCAGAGGTAATCGGATATCCCAACTTGGCCCAGAATCTGCCACAAACTTCTTTAATATGCTCACAATTGTCCGGTTATATCTCTCTACTGCCCCAGAAGAAGCTGGTCTATAAGCAATATGCAGCTTTCTCTTGACCCCCAGTATCTCCCACATCTTTGTCATTACTTCACTGGTGAAGTGGCTACCTCTGTCTGACTCAATCCTTTGAGGTAGACCAAAACGGGAAAAGATGTGGTTAATCATCAAGGCCGCTGCAGTTTCTGCCTTGCAATTTGGGGCTGGGAGACATTCCACCCACTTGGTAAACAAGCATGTCACGGTCAACATGTACTTATTCCCCCTAGCCGAGCGAATCACAGGGCCTACAAAGTCGATTTGTAAATCTGACCATGGCAGTGTCATTCCCCTCTTTTGTAAAGGCGCCCGGTGTGTGAGGGATGATGGCTGAAATTGTGCACACACAAGGCAACCCTTCAGGTACTGGTCGAGGTCCTGCCCCATGTGTGGCCAGTATGCAACCTCTCTTAAGATTTCCAATGTTGTGTGAAACCCCCTATGACCGGCAGTGGCCGCATCATGGGCGTGACTTAACATCAGGCTTCGGAATGAGGTAGGAACCACCCACTGATCGTGGCCAGCTTTGGATTTCCTTACCAGCAAACCGTCTTGGATCCGGAACATTTTTGGACGTTTCATCAACACTCTTAGGTCCTCTTTCCCAATGTAATCGGTATCCGTCAGGGGAAAGTTCTCAGGGTCCTCAAGGTGCTGGTAAAATTTACCAATAATTGGATCCCCCTTCTGAGCGGTAATCAAATCAGCATCAGGGGTCTCCTTACTCCATTGTGCAATTGAAAGGTCGTTGTGAGCATTGGTCTGGGACCTAGTGATGGCAGTGACCTGGATTTCCCCCAATAGGGACTCAATCTCAATTAGATCCCCTTGGATGGCCCCGGTTTTGGCCAGCTGATCAGCTAAGTCATTTCCAGTTTTGTCTGGTCCCTCTACTTTGGAATGACCCTTGATCTTTTTCCAATAGATGGTCATCCCATTCGATGTGACCAGATCATCAATGTTTTGGATCAACTTCCCATGTTTCAAGGGTTTGTTGTTAGCACATAACATGCCTCTGGTTTTCCAATTAACCAGGTGCTCCACGAACCCGTTCCGTACATAATCCGAATCTGTGATTATGACCAGTTCGTGGAGTTGATGCTGGACAGCAGTGAGGATGGCCTGATGCACAGCCATCAATTCTGCCACCTGACTACTTCGGGGACCAATTTTGTATCCAGCGGAGGGTTCTGGGGACTCATTCACCCATGCATTCCCTACGCCGGCCACCAGTTCTTTCTCCCCGTCGTTGTCAACATGGTAAGAGCATCCATCCACATAGACAGTGGGCATTCCCTCACACTTGTCTTCTTCAAAGACTTTGTGGGGGGAATTAAGGTATGCCTCCATGTTGTCCTTTATTTTTAGACTTTCGTCCTCGAGACAGTTTTCTCTGGCACAATCATGCAAGTCAGCCAGACCTTGCGCGAGGGGACTCTTCTTGTTTTGGCCATATCTGACCTCCACAGGAAAGCCTTGCATTGACAGAATCCAGGAAGTAATTCGGGAATTACTCACATTTCCGGCCCGGATTCTGTCACTTTGGAGATATTGCAGAGGCTGGTGTGGAGTCTCCACTATGATGTGTTCCCCCTGGATAAACGGGCGGTAGTTCTTCAATGCCCACACCGTTGCCAGGAGTGCCTTCTCACAATCGTTGAATTTTTCCTCCACAGAGGATAAAGTTTTGCTCGCATAGGAGATTACTTTATTGACCTTGTCATGCTTTTGATATAATACTGCCGTCAAGCATGTATTAGAGAACCCCGTCTCCAGGAAGAACTCCTTGTTTCTGACAGGGTAAGCTAGGCAAGGCGCTTGTGAGAGGCTTCTTTTGAGTTGTTTTACTGCCTCGGCTTGTTCTGGACCCCATTCCCACTTGACCCCCCCCTTCAGGAGATGAATCAGGGGTCTGGTGATCTCTGCGTAGCCCTCAATGAACTTTCTGCTGTAATTAGTCAGTCCAAGGAGGCTCCTTAGTTCCCGCAGAGTTGTGGGGTCTTTCAGTTTCTGAAGTGCTTCCACTTTCTTTTCCTGGGGACAGAGACCCTGAGGAGTAATCTCATGCCCCAAGAAATTAACACGGGTTCTACACCACTGTGCTTTCTGAAAGGAAAGTTTTGCTCCGGCAGCCCTCAACTGTGTCAGAACATAACGGATCTCTGCTATGTGTTCCTCCACAGATGAACTTTTGATGAGGACATCATCTACATAAGCCAGGTTACCCCTCGTACCCAGGTCGGGCATGGCCTTATGTAGGAAAATATTGAACTCATTACCGGAGTTAAGGTATCCGAAGGGAGTCCGGGTCCATGTGTACTGCTGGCCCCCAAAGGTAAAAGCCAGCTTGTATTGGTCCTCCCTACTGACAGGCACGGTCCAGTATCCATTGGTCAGGTCTATTGCAGTGAATACCTGTGACCCCTGAATCTGGGCCAGCCCTTGGTCAATGTAGGGAAGAGGCCATCGGGAAGTGTGGACCCGTTTGTTGAGCTCCCTGAGGTCAGCGCAGAGTCTCCACTGGCCGTTTGGCTTCAATATTCCCAGCACCGGATTATTGAAGGTGCTGTGGACTGGACGGATTATTCCCCGGGACTCAAGGTTCTTAATTATTTCAGTAAGGGACTCCATTGATGCGAGAGGCAAGCGATATTGCTTCACAAACACTGGAGTCATGCCAGGGTCTGTGGGGATTGTTGTGGTGTGGATGTCGGTGCGACCACAGTCATATGAGTCTACCGCAAAGAGATCTTGGAAATCCAAGAAAACTTGTTTCAACTTTTGCTTTTGTTCCAGAGTCACACAGGCATCAGCTAGGTTGACTCTCTCTTCCACCATCTGCCTGAAGCCTGGAAAGACTTCTGGTTTGGCTATCTCCGCGGCCTCCTCCAGCTGGGTGGAGAAGTCCCTGGTCAGAGTGCTGATTTGGACCGGAGGCTTCAGGTGGGAAAGGCAGCCCTCATGGACCTGGAAAATCACCTCATCCCTCCTGAAGTCACAGGTCACATCTTCCTTACCATAGGGGCAGGAAGTGTACACCAGGAAGTTCCCCCCATGCCGGGTAAAAATCCTGTCTGGTGTTGCGTTGTCATCACTGTCACTGTCAAAACAGTCCTTGGGGATGGGTCCTAATAGTTCATTTACAAGATCAATGGAGAAATGTCGGTCATCAACCGCCATTCCAATAATGGTGCCTGCGGCTAGAGTAATACTCTTTAAGTCGCTGTTATCCACCTCTATTAGAATGGGGTCATGTTCTATGTTGACTAATGGAGTCGGGTTTACCCCCAACCCTTGCTGTTGGAGAGAAGCATTTAGATGTATGTAAGCATCAGGGTTTTTCAACTCTTGTCCCCTTTTAACTTTCACTTCCAGGGAGAATTGTCGGGTCCTTTCTGGGATGGTGACTTCCTCTTTAACCTGAATTTCAACTGCATAAGGTAGCAATTGAGCTGACCTAAATGCTTTTTCTGGATCATCAAAGCCCATGGGATTATCCGCTAATCGGGACCAAGCTTTGAAGTTTATTAGGTCCAAACTAATGGCAAAGCGATTGAGAATGTCACTGCCTAAGTAAAAGGCGGCAGTGACGTCTCGCACGACCCAACAATTATGGACTATGCTCTTGTGGCCAATGGAGATTTTGAGCATACACCTGCTTGGCGGGAGATGTTTGGAGTCAGGTGCTTCCAGGTCCATTTCCCATTTGTCTATCAGTTTGAAGGTGGGAATGGCTGGATCTTTTGGGAGTTGGCGGAACATGGCTTCGCTGATGAAGCTCTTACCGTTGTTCACACACACTCGAGCGAGAACAGAGTCCTTCCCATCATTTAACTGAACAGGGATGAACAACTGCTCTCCAATTTGCTGAATATCAGCCAGGCTTTGAGCTGATTTCACATCTTTCTGGACTATAGGAGTGGGGGTTTCTGATTGTGGATTAGTATAGAATTTCAGAGTGTTTCCTTCCAGCGTGGAATACCACTTTAGACTGGAAGGAAGGTTGATTTTCAGAAATAGAGAGGACCCCCCATCACCAGTCTGTTGTCCTACTGCTATTACCGTCACGTCTGGAATTTGGTTGTTCTGGAAGTGAAATTCTACTTGGTCAGATTTTTGTTCAACCATGTGGCATGTGCCGTTTAAACTAACATGGTTGACACTCTGTTTTAATTTTATGGGTCGGCTAGTCTGGGTCCAGAGGACCTTGTTTACACAATCTATTAGGGGTGACAACCTTCTCAGGAGGTCATTCCCTAGTAAACAAGGGGTGCCCTCCGGGGTCACAACTATGACCGGGTGTTTCAACTTATGTCGCCCAATTTTAATGTCCACGTCTGCAGTCCCCTCAACGGGAATTTCCTTCCCGTCAAAGTTCTGTAGTTGTCCCGGAAGAGAGGTGAGAGGAATTTGGTAATCCTCTCCCCTTCCTGCATTCAGTTCGTCAAAGGCCCTTCTGGACAGAAGGGTAGCTTGAGATCCAGTGTCCACCAGTGCCGATATTGTACCCTGCCCCTGTACTTGTACCGGGGCATAATATCTTCCCTCCTTCTCCTCAAGGGGGCACAGGTAATGTACATTTTTGGACAACTGGTGGGCTAACTTTCTGGTTTTGGACATTGCGAGAGAAGAATTTTGGGCAGAATTCTGTGGAGAGCCTTGGGAATCTGAAAGAAAAAGTTGGCAACTGGAGATCAGAGCCATTGTGGGTTCCCCTGGTTCCGGTTCTGGGCTGCCCCCCCCTTTTTGGAGGCAGTCCCCAGGATGGGTTTGAACCAGGGGATTTTCTTGCTGTTGGTTCTGGGATGAGATGGTGGGCGGCGGTAGCTCAGTCTCCACATCTCCCCAGTCTGGATTTGCATCCCTAGGGACCCATTTTTCTTTGGGAGGAGTTCCCCCCTCTCTGAAGGAGAAGATCCTTTTCCCAGGATCCTCTGAGGATCCCTCTCCCTCAAATTGGAAGATCTGTACCTCCTCCTCAAACTGAGTCTGTTTGGGCCTTTTGTTTCTCCTACCCCCCCTCTGCTCCTTAGGAGGCAGACTTTCAGGGGCAAGAGATTTTGTTTCCGGTTCCTGGGTTTCCAGGGGCTGTTTACAAGTGAGGAAGGAAGCTTCCTCCAAGGCTTTACACCCCCCTTCCCTTTGTGCCTCCTCCCTGGGAACCGGTGATTTATCGGGGTGCTGCCCCCGTCATTGTTCTGGAGCACCAGGTCCAGAGTTGGGTGCGTTCTGCGCCGGCATGCTGATCTGAGGGTTCTGCTGTGCCCTCAGTATATGACCCATATCCCGCGCCATGTTTTGAACCTGGCGCTCTAACTGGGAAACCCGCTCAGGCTGATACGGGGCCCTGTTTTCTCCCCTGGGCTGATCCCGGGAAGGGTAGCTGTCCCTCCTCTGGTAGTACCCCTGGTTGGGAAGATTTTGGTACCCCTCCACCCTTGGCCTCCCCTCTCCCGGATTCAGTGGTCTGGGCTCAGGGAATTGAGGAAAGAAGGATGGATGATTTTGGGGTTGGAAGTCGGGTGGATATCTGGGGAAAAAGTTCTGCCCAGGGTTTGGTAAATTTCTGCCCTCCTGTGGGAAGTTTGGAGGGAAGTTCCCTGGGTTAGGTGCTTGGCTGGATCCCCCCCCTTGGGCTGGAGGAGTCCACACATAACCCAGGATGGGTCTGTTACCTTTGTAGCGAGGACTTACATAGTCAGGAGAGCGAGGGACCCCATTTGTGGGGCTGCCTCCCTGGCTCCCTGTCTGCGACTGGCCCGAGGACCTTCTGGGCCTAGCATTATTAGGTGCAGGTAGGTTTTTAGGCCCCCCCATCTCCAAATCCAAAACGGGGGTGACCTTTACCTCTGCCACCTTGGCAGCAGCAGGGGTGCTGTTGGCTTTGGGGTTTTTCTGGGCATTGCTTTTATTTTCTATGGGCTTCTGCACCTCATAGATGCGGGTAGCCTGTTCAATGACCCAGTCTAAAGATCTTTTCTCGTGAAAATCCCTCACGAGCTGGGTCATGATATATTTGGGCAAGGCATGGAAAAACGTGTTTATAAATTCACGGCTATCCGTGCGCACCCTTCTTGTGGTCTGTGCAAAAGCCCGCTTTAACTCCTGCACAAATTCTTGTGGGGCCTGATCCTCCCCACATTGCAAATTGTAGGCTGCCTTGCGAGCCTCTTGAGGATTTCTGTGAACAGAAAAATGTTTCAGGATGGCCGCCTTATAGGTGGACCATCTTAAATGATTTTGGTCCTCCAGCCCCGCAAAGAAACTGGAGTATTCCGGGGAGAAGGTCCACTTTACATATTGAATGCAGCTTTGGCTGTCCTTCAAATGGAAAGTCTCCATCATTTGTTCAAACAACTCTAAGTGCTCCCAAACAGAATACTTAGCGTTCTTATGGTAAGGCGTGATGACGCTCCTGATCGCCTTAATCTGCTTTAAGGGGTCCTTGAGCAAGGCCCTTTTTGCCTTATTGGCCTTTTTGGTTCGGGTAACCCTTGTCCATTCTTCGTCGGACTCAGAGGCACTGCTCCCAGAGGTTCCCGTCTGTTCTTCCAGGTTTTCCCGGATTCTGCGAGCCTGGGAATGGCTGGCAGAATGTGGGGACCTGGTCTCCTGTGTCCTGCGCAGTTCAGAGGAGTCTTCAGATTCCTCCTTGCTGTCAGGATTTGATGGGTACCCCCTCCACTGACCTAACTGGGCAGAGGTTTTCAGGATGCCCTTAATGGGCCTACTCTCCTGGGGTTCCCCACTGAACTGTATTGTACTTGGGTGCCCATACCCGGATGCCCACCCCTCCATTCCTGGATGGTACTGGCCTATGAGCCCCATGCTTCTGGCTGGATAGTAATCTGCCATCCCTGTGGCCCTGTGTTCATGTGCGCCAGGGGACATGGGGGTGGCAGAGTCCAGGGACTGAGAGGTATGAGGGCCTCTGGTACTAGGGCTCCTGAGGTTATGCTCCGGAGTTTCCATTTCCCAGCGAACCTCATCTCTATCCGCCCCTGCTCCCTGTTGCAATGCAAGAGCCTGCATTTGTGCCTTCAGTTCCTCAGTTAAGGCCTTACTCGACTCTATCAGTCTCTCCTGCATCGCTACCTGCTGTTGGAGCCTATCATTGTGTTGACAGAGGGCCTCATTTTCCCTCTGTGCTTCCTGGTTGGTCCTGGAGAACTGGGCCAGTCTTTGCTGCAGGAGGGTTACCTCCTGAGCTGTGTCCCTATTGGCCTGCTCCTTTCTTGCTAGAGCATCCTCCACCCTCCTGGTGTGCTCTAGCAAGTTCTGGTTTTCTTTTTGGAGGTCACCCAGTCCCTGGTGGGCCAGGTGATTTTCTTCCATTTTCCTTTTTAAATGGCAGACTTCCTGGCCTAAGGCGTCTCTTTCCTGACTAAGAGCCTGCATTTGTGCCGCCAGGTCGTCCCTTTGCCTTTGGAAGGCACCAGCTTTCTGGCGCTCCTGATCAAACTCTGCCTGGGTATCCAGGTCTTTCAGGATCAGTTTATTGCTCTCCTCTTTCTCTCTGTCTAGTTGGATTTGCAGGGTGGCTACCTGCTCTGTGCATGCCCTGTTGAAATTGATCTGTTGCTCCAGCTTTTTCTGGCTCTGCAGTAAGGAGTCCAAACTGTCTTGCTGCTCCTTCTGCAGGGCCAGAAATCTAGTATCCTGTTCTGACTTTTCCTTTTGCAGCACATCCATATCCTCCTTTATTTTAGTAATGTACAGTCTGCTGTCATTTTCTGACTCCTGGCTCCTCTGCAGCCTCTGCTCAGAAGAGTCCAGATCAGATTGGACCTTCTGTAATGCCATCTGTTGCCTATTTGCCAGATTTTGGCTTTCAGCACATCTATCCTGCATGTCTCCCATATATAGGTACAGGTATGCTGCTATCCTGGCGATCTTATTGTGTTCCTCTTTGGCTTTAGGAGCCATATATAGTTCACTCAGGGCCACATGTAAGGGACCCTGATCTCTATATATATCTGACCCTGTTTCAGTGACCTGTTGTGTGATGGCCTGCAACCACACATCCTGGCCCTGTTCGGTCCATTCACCTCTCACAAATAGCTTATGCAAGAGGTGCTCTCTGGCTATTTTCATGTCTACTAAGGTCGTCATTCTAGAGATTGGTCTCTGTCCTGACTTACAGAAGTTAGTATTTTATTTTTGCAGAACAGAACTTTTCTTGGAGTGTCCCTTTTGAGGAATGCTTCACAGCGTAATGCAGCGTGGTGATCCGACCGGGTGTATGTATCCCGTCAGTTAGCACACTGTATTAAGCTGCACAACTGGTAAATCAATTCAGCACTACAGCCAAGTTAACGCCTAGTCCAGAATACTGAATGAAAACCCTTATTGATATATCTTTAGGTCCAGTTCATGCGTTCTGGATGACTACCCTTGTATAACACCCCTCTCTTGGAATCCCCCTGACCCCACTGAGCCAAGAAGTAATTCTGTTTTGCAAGTTTAAAAGGTTTATTTGATAAATTAAAATATATATCACACTTTTTAATAAATTAATAATTGAATATCACACTTAATCTGATATGGTAAATATTAACAACGGAGAATCTGGCACTAGCACACTTCTTTAATCACTAATGAGTTGACATGAAATGGATAAGGTAGCACACTGGTAAATAGGAACAAAAGTATAATGTGGTAGAGGATGCTTTATGTAGGCTCAGGTGGATGCAATATTCAATGAATGCAGTACAGAAAATACGCAATATGATTTCAACCAAACAATGTAATCACTTTTCTCTGGCTACTCCCCTCCCCCCCTTGATGCAAGGCAAGGAAATGGAAGGAAAACACACAGTTCTCAGAAATGCAATCAACTGTAATTCAGTTCAATCCAGCAAGCTTAAACAGAAGTTTGAAAACACAGGCAAATGCTTTGATAGGTGCTAGCAATGAATGAGAAATATGCTGGAAACGCTCTTAATTCCCTTTTAGAGGTTCAGGATGAGTGGTATCTAGTTAATATTAGTCCAGGCTCACACTAGCAATGATGCAGGGATAGTTAGCAGGTTAAACGAATTTCTGGCAAATGAAATCAGGCAGCAGCAGTTTTTTTACATGTGAAGCAATTGCAAATCGCGGCAAAATTCGCGGATGCGCCGAGCGCTATTACAAAGGAACCCCAAGGACTATCTCTACCGTTTTGGGGTCCTAGGAAAGCCTGGGATCTCAGCTTCCAAATGAAAGTTATTGCAAGTCTCTAGCCCAAACGGTTGCGGAGATATGAGTAATTTAGTAAAGGTCGTTTTTGGTTTTGTAAATTTTAAACGCACACTTTTTCAAAATGACAAATTTTACTAGAAATGACAGGTGACAGATAGGAGGCAGTTCTACTTAGGTTAAATAGATTGAATTAGATGAATTTAAACTAAGAGATGTGTTCTGAGTTTTGCTAAGTACTCACAAGAGATTTTGAACAGGAAAGCGACTTGGTCACGATCTTCAGTCTGGTCAGGTCTTTCCGGATTCTGCTCACAGCGCCTGGTCTGGTCTCGGCTAGGCACAGCACTGCTTTCTCTCTGGTCTGGTCTCTGCTAGGCACAGCACTGCTTTCTCTCTGGTCTGGTCTCTGCTAGGCACAGCACTGCTTTCTCTCTGGTCTGGTCTCTGCTCTGGATAGATTGAAGTCTCTAGTTTGGCTTTCTGGAGTTTGATGGAGGTAAGTATGGATTTTTCCGGCAGGGCTTCCAGCGGCAGATGAAATTGAATGTCTCTATGTGTCCTGACTCTCTGCTTTTATCTGTTTCTTGAGAATGGGTGTGTGTGTTGCATCACTAGACTTGCCCCTCTCATTCGTCATTGGTCAGGCTTCCATTCCTCCGCTTGATTGGCAAACTGAACTGTGAGTCAGATTGATGTCATTTTATGATCTCTTGAAACAACCTCCCTTATCATCTGTGCACCCAAATATATATATGATCAAAATCCATACTTCAGAGTTACACAGTTGTTTGAAATTACATATACATGGTGTGGCTGAATTTAGCCATGTCTATGTCCAAATCTGCTCATTCTCGGAGCTTGCATTCAAAGAGTGTACATAATTGACTTTTTAACTGCTTTTTCAATTTCCGACATGGACCCAACTTTACATACATGTGTGCAGGGGGTAGGGACATTAACTGATGAAGTTTCAGATTTTTAACATGCACACATTTAGAGTAATATCCACTTTTCCGCTAAAACCCCCCTGAACATACCACCGGTTCCTACCACGTCTTAAACTGTGGGCAGAAAAATCACAAGAATTATGGTATCATTTATAAAATTTTCACATGTCCGCACTATGAATTATCCCCCTTTTTATAAAACCATATCCTTGCTGCAGGGGTGTGTCTTTTCAGGTCACATGGTACAGAAACCAGTCTTTCCAGTTTCTGCCAAGCCAGCTTGCTTCTCACAGGCAGTGCCCCTCCCAGCTTCTCCAGGAGGAAGCCACTTTTTATGACGTCTGTAATAAAAACCTTTGCCTGAGTGGAGAGGGCTTTGTTCACTCTCTGGCAGAGCACAGGAAATTCAATTATCAGATAGATGGCATATCCTTAGTGTGGGCAGCAAAAGGAACATTGGCCTGGGAACATAGTTGTGACTCAAGTTTCACTCCTGATGGGATCCGTTGCTAGGCAAAATCAAGTTCCTTAAGCCAGACCTTCAGCTAACTTTTTGTTGCTTTTAAAATAACTTGTAATTTTACACATGCAGCTAGAATGCTGATTCTAAGTGCAAAACTATGACATTTCAACAGTTACAAAGGCATGTGACACCAAACATAGGTCACTCATTTAATTTAAACATTTTCGATTTTGGTGGTTTTAAATCCAGTTGCAGTTAGGCTTAAGCTGCTGACTCCATAGCATTTTTGTTATAAGCATTGTTTTTGGGCTCTTCATTTCCCAGATTTTGTAGGCACACAAAACTCCATTCTGCCAAATGTCTGCTGGTGTTCAGTGAATATTTTGCACATGTTGCAAGGTTTGAAATAGGCATTTTGCTTGCCTTCAGAAAAACACACAGTGGGTTTTAAAACGCTGGCTTTTGGATAGTGGTGAGTACTGGTACTGCACCCATTTTTGGGATTTTCTTGGATTAATGCATTCTAAACAGGAATGGTTCTTACATGGTAGTAAATCCTTGCTTAACATTGTTTTGATGGGGCTCCTTACAGTAAGATGGTTATGTGGAACCCCACAAAAAGGGTTGAATCTTTAAAGTGGTCCAATGAGTCACGATTTCAGCAACTTTTTGACATCAGTAAAAGTGGATTTTGTTAACAAAGACCTTTCTTTACCCTGGTGGGTGGCAAGTTAGGTAACCATTTTGGTGTGCGCACAACTGCGCAGCTTTCCTGGATTTCGGCGCACATGTGGGTTTTCCGCCATCTTGAATTTCCTAAGCCCACAGCACCAAATGTTGTAGCAGGGTAGCTTAAACGTGGGTCAGGACACCCTACATGTGGATCAAAGGGCCTCTCTGGTTAATGGAGCTCTTTGTGGTTCCTGATTAAAGCAGCAGGTCTCCCTTGAAGCTGCAGCGAGAACAGAATGTCTCCTGCAAACCACATTCTCGTACCTTCTGAATGGGGTCCCCCTGCAGGGGCTGTCTACTGTAAACACAGCCCCAGACATGACAGCTCACTGTCATTGATACTTTAGGGCAGGAGCTGGCTTCAGGTTGAAACACTGCATATCAAAGGACTGTTGGGGTTTTCTGTCTCCTTTGTTTTAGCCTCTTGCAGCCAAGCCCCTGGTGGGCCTGTTTGAAGTACACTCTATTAGTATGTTAATTATGTTAATTGCTACCACCATCTGCAGAGGATAAACAAACAGAAAGGACAGATCCCCTAGAGCCTTTGATAATTAATTAGGCTTGCCATGGCAGGAGGAAGGTGTTTGCCCTCCACCTTCTGAGATGTACTGTGTACTCCACTTGTCAGATCCCAACTAAACATGACAGGGAGGGCTGCACCTGTAGGCTGTGTCCACCCACAGTACACAGGTCTATGTGTAGGTCGTGTGGTGAGCATAGGAAAATGTGTCCGGATTAGCCTTGCACATTTTCCAGAGGTTGATCCCCCATCATTGAATTTCATAAATAAATTTTAAAAAGCCCAGGTGTGCACACACCCACCATGTAGATGGTTGAATTCCTAACAGGAGCCCAACAGAACAGGAGTTAGCTGTGAACGAAAACAATATTCAAAAGAGATAAGATTTCAACAGTTTACTAAAAACAGGATGGTTCACCATAGCACGTAATGTTGTATGGAAGGGCATTTCATAACTTGCAGGTACTAAGAAGGCAAGACTCCCCATGTGGGAAAGTCTAAACCGAGGGACCTGAATAGACAGAGATTCCATAGAGCGGAGAGCATGACCAGGAACATAGGGGGGGAATTTTGATTGCAAATATTTTGACCCTTCGTATAGAAACCCCAATGAAACAAGCAAAGATTTAAATTAAATGTGCTTGGAAATGGAGACCCAATGAAGTTTACACAGAACCAGAGAGATATGGGTATTGGCATAGTTGACCTAATGCCAACTTGACCTACTCCCATTTCATTGCATCTTTTTGATCCAATTTGGTAGGTCAAATGGTACACAAAAATAAAAATAGTGGTGGGGTAAGGGAATAGGTTGAGGTGTGGGGGGGCGGTCAGGCGGTGCGGGGGGCCTCCCTCTGCATTGGAGGGGAACACGGGGTGTCTCCCTCCATTGTACGTAAAAAAAAATGGGTAAAAAAAATGTGGTTAAAATGGGCTGTAGGTCAAGTTTCTTAGGTCAAACAACAACCCATATCTGAGATATGTCCTCTAAAAGGCATTTGAGTGGCTACTCTGGTGGCGGAGTCCTGAAGCATCTGCAAGCGATGAGTCAGATATATAGGTTGAGCAAAATAGAGTGAGTTGCAGTAGTCAAATCTGCTCATCACCAGTGAAGCCACCACAGAAGCATGGAACTGCGAAGGAAGGAAAAAAAGATTTTCCCGCAACATTCTGAGCTTAAAGTAACCCGCCTGACAAATTGCAGCTACCTGAACCTCATTGGACAGCGAGACAGGAACCTGAACTCCAAGATAAAGTGACCGGAGAAGGAAGGGGGCCAGAAGCTGGATGTCCATAATGCAGCAACGAAAGGGGGGCCAACCACAAGTACCTCTGTATTGTCCCCATTCAACCTGAGCCAGTTGTCACTCATCCAACATCCCATGTCTTCCAAGCAACCCCTAAGTTGATTTGCAGTGTCCGGCTGGGCAAGATTAAGTCATTGTCAAGCCCTTTTGGCCACGCCCCATCGGATGCCCCCTAGCTCTGCTCCAAGTCACTACCACTCCCCTTGCACTCACACAGGACACGCGCCCCCTTACTAAACTCTTGGCATTCAGGGTTGGCTTTTCTCTGAGCCATCCCAGCCACTTCTTAGTCCATGGCAGCTAAAATTTGGTCCAGCCAGTCTTCCTCACAACTACTTTACTCGCGTTGCCCCTTCCTTGTGGCAGTTCCATGCTATGGACATTTAACCCCACCACAGGTTGTCTCCCCAACACCAAATATCCCTCCTTTGTGGACACGCTTCCTCCTCTTCCTATTCCAGTCCTTGGCCATCCCCCTCCAGACTTTCAGATTCCCCTCCTCTGGGTCAGCACCCACATCTTTCCATAAAATACCTCGTTGTCCTACCCTTTGCTGGTGCCAGTGTGCGCCCCGCTCCTTCTGCTACTGGGCCCCACTTGCCCCCTGTCCTCTACCCAACCCCCAGACTTAGGCCAGGCTCCCCCATTCCTTCTGACTTGGCCCTGGTCCTCGTAACAGACATATGCAGTACATTTGCCCCATCTGTCTCTTTGGCAGGTTTTGCTGCCCCCTGCCTACCCTCATTTACTTTCTGCCCCCTTGTCCCTGTATCCCTCACCACTCTGCCTCGTTGTAAATTCTCCAGAGCCAAAACTATCTCCAACACCCCTGTTGATGTCGTGCTCCTGGGCCTTCCCCAAGCCAAACATTTTGTAAGGGCTCCCCTCACCTCTTACAACCCCGCCCAAACGACCTGCTGCCTGCAAGACCGCAAGAGCAGCCGGGGTCTCCTTTACTGCCTCCCTGCCGTTGTGCGGACTTGGATCACGACACCAGCCATCAGACCAATTTGCGCAGGCAGCCAAGTTATGAGGCAGAGAAATAATGATTAAAACTAAGGTGCTGCGTGAGGTCCTTCCTGTCGTTGGAGACGGGGGCGACCGCTAGGGCCACCTGTACGCACACTAGAAGGTGCCAGAAGCCATACTAAGTAACTGTTGTAAAGATTTGAAGGCACGCACATCCGCACACTTAAGCACAGAGTATTGTTAAACAATGTCGAAGTGGTTTAACAGGTTAGGCGCTATAACTGGTGAGGAAAAGTAAAAGGCGAAGAAAACCGCTCATACAGTACAACCTGCTGGGGAGTTACAACACAAATCTTCAATATGCAACTACCCAAAAATGCCAAATACACTTTGGATGATGCCTTCAACGTGTAGGGACTAGCAGGAAATGTGATCTATCGAGATGAGATGACGTCAGGCTAGGGCTCTTTTCTACGAAGTCAGATTTCAGACGAAGCTTGTGTGGACAAAACAGACATGAACAGCAAGCATCAAATGACAGATGCAGGCTAACTTTTCTTGAGGATTTCAGCCAAGGATAAATAGCACAGCGAGTTAAGCACTCGCCTCCTAGATCTACATGCATGACAGGTCCACATTTCAGCCCTATGAACCTCAAATGAACCACCTCTCAAGAATAGACCCGATTGCAGTGCTTAGGAGCACCAAGAACCCACATGAAGGGCCCCATAAAGATGAGATTTCACACTTTATCTTGGGTCTCCAAGAATTTGATGCCATTATGATTGGGGGTGGGGGGGGGGGGTGGAGTCAAGCGGTATTTGTGTGGTCTACATGCTCTACCCACCATTATGGCTCCAGATATGCGGCGCACCAACAGGTAATCCACTTTCTGACCCAGTATTCACCAAGCAATGCTCATTTTCAAATTTCAGGCCCTTGGCACCTTCTCATGTGTGGGAGCCGAGCTAACTATTGCAGATCTACTCCTTCAGACCTTTTAAGCTATCGATTGACCAATAAGCCGTATTTTTGTTCAATTCAAGGGACTGAACCACTCCACTAATTAACCCTTTCATGTCATATGGAACCTGCATATTCACTTATCCTCTTTGGTTCCCTTCAGAAAAACAGACCGCTTATGTAATGGTTCTCAAACTGCAATCTGGAATGCTTTCCACAGTTGTAGGGATAATGGAGAAAAAGGGAATTGTTTTTGCCAAGATATGCTTAAAGCGCCATTTGCACTCTAACATGAGACTAACAACCTCTGAATAGGGTGACGGACTATCACAGTGTGACCCAACGAGAGCTTTTCTTAGCCATAGGCTATAATGTCCTCTCCAAAACGCCTGCTTCCCTAGGCAGGAAATGATGTGGTCATTTAGACAGTGAGGTCAAAAGAACTAGTGAGAAACCTAGTTCAAATTGTAAGACTTTACTTTTCATCCATTTCCATTGACTCCAGCTTGTAAGGATTCTTAGCCTCTGTTTCACGACCGTCTCTTTCTCAGGGGTCCCTTCACAAGGCTCCGTCTTTCTGTAAGGCGGAAACTGAATCTGAGAAATCCTCTTTATGGGCTTCACGTTCTTGCATGAATTGGATTGCCATACAGCACTTGGAAGTCTGGTCTCTGCTTCTCCTTGCCACCCTTGTGTGGGGCCACGCACACTCTAACCTTGCAAACCTTTCTTCTGCTTGTATTCGTCAGCTGTTCTTGTAGACTTTCCTCGTTTCCCCAGCATGGGAGACTTTGTTTCTGTATGTCCATGTATTTCCATATCCAACTACTCCTCAAGGGTCCACACACTTTTCTGATCCTCGGCACCTCTCAATTTCAAGTGCTCCTAAAATTCTTAGCATCTCTCAGGTTCAGGCCTCCAGACCATCCTCTAAAACCCCGCTTTTTGCTCCAGATTTCAAACCCCTCACCAAGTCTGTGAGGCACCTTTTACATACCTGGGAACCCTCCTTCAGTCCATCCCACTCTCCAGGATAGACTATCCTCCTTTCTATCTTCAGGTTTGTGTAGGCATAAAGCACTGTTAAATTAGCCCGATAATTTCGATAGTAAATGGCACGTCACCCCCAGGAAATTACTAAGTGTGCCGTCAACATCTTGCTTTGCTTTTCTTTGTTTCTCTGGTTAGTGCTAGTCTCTAGCATTTTCTACCCATTTGATACTTTATTCTGAAAGAAGCAAGCTCTTCTGGCAAGTTCGAGAACAACATTCATCTATGGACATCAACTGCCTTTCAGAACACCCTCGGTCTCGTAACGTGTGAGGTTTGTCAGGTGCACGGCAGACACCTCACTGCAGGCCCATGGAGCACATATGTGCTCCTTCAAGCACTTCTCCATAATGAAGAGGGCTCTTGCATCTGCCTGCTTGTCCTAGCAAAGCTCGGAGCCTAATCCAGTCAGTAAAGGGACCTTACAAATTATTAGTACCCGGCACGCGCTGCGCACCGGGAATACGACGTGCGGATTGGCTCTTTTCCGAGCCACACCACATGGTATTCCCGTGTACGCCGTGCGTGCCGGGTACTCTGTTCCCGGCGAGGGGCGTGGCAGCCCCATAGCCAATGAGGAGGCTCGAAACGGGGCAATCCCCACTCTGAGCCTCCCCATGGCTGGAGGCTGCCTTCGTCCCCCGCCAGGGACCCAGGTAAGTTTTTTTTTTCCTCCACCCCCTCCCCCACAAACTATCCCGACCCCACCCTCCCAACCCCACTTACCTTCTTTTTTCTTCTTTTCTTGGAGGGAACACGCTGGAAACACTTCAGTTCCCGGCACGTCCGCTCCTGATGGCTGCCATGGAAAGGGAAAACGGAGTAGGTTTTCGCTTTCCCGGCGGCCATTTTTTTCAACTTTATTTTTTTCTGTTTCGAAACGCGGCAGCATTTCAAAACACAAAAAAAAATGCCATTGTAACTACGGCCCTGGGGGCATTACCTGGGGCGGTATTGGCCCGCCGCCTCGGGTCTTATTGCCACAATAATATGCACTGCGCAGTTTCCCAATAACTTGTGTTTGTAGTTACATTTTTCAGTTCAGTATGCAAATGTAGTGGCAGATTTTTTTCCTGTTCAGAGTTCAGGTGGGAGCACGATTATTAAATGTTGCAACAATGTCCGTTGTGTTTGTTTGGCAAAGTTCACAGGCACCCCAGAAAAACGAGAATGTTCTAGTCACCGTGACAGAGGGCACAGAAAACACTTAAGTATCAAGGCCGGTTTTTGGGGCATTTATTCTATTCTTCGTGGGGGATATGGCTGAATCTCTGGCTAGTTCTACCGATTGTTGACCCTTACTGTTGAATAACTGCCTTATACTAAAGTTGTTCTCCCTGAAAGCAGGCTCACTCAGGTTCCCACAGGTTAGTGTTACAATGGGGAAAGTTAGGGTTTGGGCCTTGCAGCTACTCGCTAAGAGCTAGCCAGTTCGCTCACGCCCACCATCACCTCTCCCTTCTCAGTTGAGTTCCAAAGAGTTTTATTCGTAGTAGGCCACAAGTGCAACATTTACAATCAATTTACATTAAAAAGAATAATACTTCATCATAATTCACCGTTAGAAGTGCATCAATTGCATCAAACAACATCAATATCTCATTTAAAATTAAGTCACAGGATAAAGCGCCATATTAAGGGCTCTGTACAAGGGAAAATGTGCAAGTGCAATGATGCATATGCCATTCAAAACCCACATGGAATTTTCAGCTCATTCTATTAGATTACGAGGCCTCCCTAGCAAAGATGTTCATCAGGGGATAAATGCGCCGTGCAATAAGCAACAGCTGCAGTATCGAATGTGGCTGTGTCCAGTGTTGTACTCAATACATGTGTGCGCCTCCGTCCTTCGATAAACCATCGCTATGTAGCCACACTCAATGTATATATTTAGCCACCAGTTTCACTACCAGTAATTCAGTTGTATTTTTTTACAACATTCCATTGCTTCTCTTGTACTTGTGATGCCTCTTGCCTTAAAGATGGGCTTCCAATACTGCGCCCTCAATGATTGCAATCGATCACAGAGATCCCTTCTACTGTATCTGCTCCTCGCCGGTCTCCTCCCACACCAACTTCCTGTCACTCCAATAATTCACTCCTCCCTCCACCTTTTGATGTCAACTCCTCCCTCCTTTTCTGCCTGCACCACTACTCCTCCGGACCCAGTGATCGAAGTGATCAGGAACGGTCGGGAGCGGTGTTCCACTACTTTTTTTTTTCAGTTTACCATTCCTCTAATTTTTACGACCATATTCACCATTATATATAGAGGACATGTCCATTCATGTCCGTGTGCAAGCGGAGCCTTAGTTACTAGTCACTTACACTACTGCAATGCCCGGCCGCAACACCTTGTCACATGTTGCACTATGCTTCCGCCTACCCTCTCCCCTGCTGAGACCACAGTGCCACTACTTTTTCCGGTACACTTCTACCACTGTCCGCCCCACTACTCCTCCTCCTCTGCCCGCACAACTACGCCGCCACCTCCTCCTCTGCCCGCACCACTACGCTGCATCCTTCTCCGTCCACACCACAACTGCCCCTTCTCCGCCCACACCACCACTACTCTGCATAGATTTTCTGCCAGGGAGATCTAGCAGTGATGGAAAAATCCATGTCAAAGTTGGTTCTCGGGGGTCAAATTGCCCCTGGGGCAAGCCTGGGGAACCTGCCCTTTTAAGTCCATGTTGATCTAGTGGTTTGTCTTTTGTGGCCGGACTACCGCCAGCTTCTGCTTATCCCGCTCGTTGGGCAGCAGCTTGGTGAGGAGCTTTGTTCTTTTCTGGCTTCTCTTTTTTTGTCTTGTTGCTTGTCGGGTTCTCTCACTCATGTGCAAGCATCTGAAACGGTAAAAGAATACTGGCAAGCATAGGCGGTATGCCGTCCTATCACGACAAACGTTTTTTCGACTGTTCTTTGTGACCTTAAAGCACATTTGTCTACTTTACCAATAACATTACCTGATATCGCCTCCCAACCCCGGCTAAGAGGAGTTTCCCGACCCCTTTGCCAAGGCCCAGTTATGGGTCTTGTCTAATTACTTAAATAGGCGCCACACAGTCCCAACTATTTTTTTCAGCTCAGAGTAATGCATCGACAACTTGCTGCAGTCTCTCCTCCTATTTGGCCATGGTACAGCGCCTTACACACCTTTCCCAGCAGATCGCAATGCAGGAACTTTGCCCAGGCCGGTTCCTTGACATCCAATCAAAAGACCTACTGAACCAAATCTCGAAAAAAGAAAATGATCATACTCTTCAGATTCCCATTCAGAGGACATCAGATGCCTCGATCGGTTGGGTATATGCAAAAGGTTTGCCTCGATTCAATGAATCCATGATCGCATACCTAGATTACACATTGTGATCAGTCTTTTTAACATTTTCTCGGAGGTTGTGCTTGAACCATTCGAAGGCCCACCGGAGGGAATTAATTCATGGAATTAATTCACTCAAGTTTAATTTTTATTGTAAAGCTAGTACTGTAAAGCTAGTACTTGCCAAGAGGTAATTGCTGAGAGGGCCACTGTTAACAAGACATACATTGAGGAGCAGTCGCCTTTCTTACTGTGTGGTGCCGGACATCACAAAACTAAGGGTTAACGTGCGGTAACAATCGGAGTGTGTTGGTGTTGGTTCAGAATATAGTCACAGAGATTCTAACAAAACACAAAAGATTGTTGCCCCATGAAACTTTTCAACATCAGCTCACCTTAAACCACGTATTCCTCAAGAACAGTGGTAGAAGTGGGTGGGAACAGTCGGGAGCGGAGTTCCACTACTTGTCTTTTTTACTGTTAACAGTTACACTTTTTGCAACCATTTTCACCATTCCGGAAATATTCTTTGTGAAGCACATTTGTCCACCTTACCACTTCGTAGCAGTCACAGCTAAACTGAAATCTGTTTCAACTCAACTGGCTGTCAAGCAGCATGTCTGCAACCCTTGAAACATGTGTTGCATGTTGCTCCCCGCACGGGTCACAGTTCCACTACTTTTTTTGGTACACTTCTACCACTGCTCAAGAATCAACATTAAGCGTTCTTTACCATTGCAAATGTTTCGGTCTCCCATAAACTGTGTGTGAGAGAAGCCATATTTCCCCAAGGCTGAACTGGATATGGCGCCATTGACCGATGTATGACCCTATCAAGCTTCCCTTTTGCAGTTATCTCATTTGAAGATGGTAAAATGGTTTACTTCAACCTTTGGTGCCATCCACATACTCGGAAACCCATCTCCCGATTGCCAGAAAAGGTAAACACTCATCCTTCTTGCTCTAGCAGCAATCCATGCAGCACCACAACAAAGCAATGATCAAGGAACACCAATGATGGGAGGGAGGGATGCCACTGGGCTGCCGGCTACTTGATCTGAGCATGTATTGAGTTGGCAGATCCCATTCAGAGTCGGACACTTTCCTAAAAAGGATGGTTCCAGTTTGTGGCACCACTTGCAATTGGGAAGAGGTGGCTAAAACACCCCTTACCTTCAAGGGCTCAACGGGTATTTCAGTTCCAAGGGACTTTGTGGCGTCTTTCTTTGAAAGTGTTTGCAAGGTGGATGTCCCTGTGGCATTCCACTCAGAGATGAGATCTAGGATGTCCTAGCTTGGTTTATAGTGGGCGTGTACCCCACTGTACAAAAGAAACAACAACAAAAACTGCCCACTCATGACTGGAATATACTAACAGCTCTGTAACTGTTCAAACCTGATACACAGGGGGTACAGGCAATCCATACAATAAAGAAAGACACAGACAACAGGGGTGGTACGGGTCTGCATTCCTGACCCTTCACCCGGGACGTCGCAGGGACACAGCCCAGCACTTCCCTCTTCACCGCCCCCCCTGGCCCTTGGGGTGGGCCACCAACATCAGGTAGGCCAGTGATTGCTCCCTGGCTACTACGCTCACACAGGTTGGAAATAGCAATCTTCTGGGCCTGCCTCTCCAGGCAACACCACCTGGTCCTGGGCTGCCAGTTTCATCAGAGTCGCTGCACACATCTGGTACCGGACTTCAGTTTTCTTTCTTTGTAATTTCCTTTCTTTGCCTCATCGGTGGAGCTCTGTAACCCTACTTAGACTGGCCCTAATTGGGCAAGGGGTTACATCCCGGTTTCCATTTAGGAATTTTTAGGATTTGTGTCGAATGGCTCTCATTAGAAGCTACAAAATGGATACTGTTCAGGGTCGGACCGGGGCATAAAATGGTCTCGGGCACCAATGAAAAAGTGGCCACAAGTTGCAAATAGTAATTTGTTCCTTTTGGGACCGACTGTTTGGGTAGTACCCAAGGGAAGTCTTTGATAAAATGTGATGCAAATTGTGCATTTTAAAGAATATTTTTTCAGTAACACTGGTCTAAACTGCTAGCCGCATGGTGAGGTAACTTATCAAACTGGTCTACATGGGCCAAAAAAGTGGCCCACACTGGCATTTTGTGGTTTTTTGGCTCGAACATTGCCCTATTGCCCTATATGCCAGTCTGAGCCGGACTATGGGGGCGGTGAAAGGGTGCGCTCACAGTTAAACCCTCTTCAACGTTGCGCAGGGGAGGGAATTTAAATTAAAACAACTCTTACGAGGGCAACACATCAGCACAGAAGGATGGCAAACATGACGCCCCCTCACCCAGATGCGAACAGCAAGTGACAAGTCCCAAAAAGAGGAAGCAATGTTCGACTGCGTGAACATCTACCATGCTGCGTATTAAGGGCAGGGAAATGACAACTGGCTGCATTTAGAGAGATGAAATTCCTAACATGGCGGCCTGCTTAGCGCTAAACTGCAGAGTGATGGAGGCTCACGGGAAAGGGATACCTCCGAGGAACAGGATAGCTGCGTAACCGGACCTGCTCCTGTGAAAGGAATGAGGCCATAATCATCTTTAGAGGGCGTGGCATGCTTAGATGGACATAACCCGTGGAGGTTAACACTGGAAATCTCAACTCCCCCCCCCGCCCCCGCCTCTGGCGACTTTGGTGATTTATAAATAAGCACCTGTGATGAACAGCTCCAGGCTCGAGCATCCTGGCTTGTTGTGGAAAAAGCCTCCGCCGATCATGGACCTTCGTCATGGTTGCACGGCTGTCACAGCAGCGATATGGAACGTCATTCATTACTCTTTTATAACCCAGAGACCAGTCTCTAAGCACGGACCTGTATTCGAACCTGGGTTGCTCTGCATTGTCTTGCTTCCAAGACAAACCTTGCCCCCGAGCTATCCTCACAGCCCACTAGGGACTTGAAGTTAATACTATATGCTTTAAAAAACGTGCCAACCCTCTGGAAGTGCCAATGAAAGTGGCAGTGCCACTTTAAGGTGCCAAATATTTTTAGAGCCACAAAATCTCTGTTACATATTCATATTTGAATCATGCTGGCGCTGCTTCCAATTCAAACGATGCCTCGTTACTACATAACTGCCATTTTCTAGAATAACCCCTTACCAATTTACTTTATTTCCTCCAGCAGATAATTGCCAGTTTCCAGCAAGCCCACGAATGCCATAGCTGCCTACTTTCCCAGTTCCATGCTGGTCTCTTCGTGAGCAAGTTCGGTTTTATTTTCCCACACTGCATGCTGGGACCTGGCGGCCCAACCTTACAATGGGAAAAGAGAAGTTCCAGCATGCAATTGGAAGCACAAACCAGGAATGTCTAGAAGAGACCGACTGGAAACTGGGAAAGTTGTCAGCTATGCAATACTAACTTACATTAGGCCCACTTTCAATTGGCATCGAATAGCCTTGCCTTAAATGTCCTCTTGCAGCAGGTTACCCCTTCTTCGGCTTCCGATCCTGGAAAGAAGGGAGACCAGGTTCCTACACTGAATGGCACATTACGCATTATGCCCTCCATGCAGCATCCCATTTCTTTTCCTTAATCTTTTATTCTGTTTTCTCCTGCTCTCCTTTCGCCCTCTCTCTTCCAACCCTCCTTTACTTGTTCTATGCACTTACTCCATTAGAATTGTCCCTGGACCTAGTATGATAGCAACAACTGTTTGTCTCCTCACCCCTCCCTTTTGGTGTCCCCTCCACCCCCAGCACTATCGGAAATGTCATCACACCTAGTAGGATAGTCACTTGTTTTCTTGCTCTCCCTCCTTTCTCCTCCCCCCTCCCTCACCTTTTGTTAATCTCCGGCTCTACCAGAAATGTTGTTAGGCCTAGTACGGTAGTCCCCTGCCTGTCTATGTCTTATCTCTTGCACTATCTGAAATATCGTCAGGCCGAGTACGATAATTTCACATCCTTACTGTTCATGGCCTGTAAGAATGTCATTGTATTTTCCCTTGTTCCCTCCCTAGCTGTGAAGCGCTTTGAAACACATTGTGTATAGGCGCTAAATAAATAAACTATCATATCATATCTTGCGGGATGGAGGCAATTGGCTGGACTGCCAGGCGCATCTGAGCAGCGAGCCTGTAATCCAGTAGCAAGCAAGTCAATTCATGGACGCTGGCAGCCATCCCCTTGCTCATTTTCTTTTTGGAACATGTACTTTACGGGTCTTAGGGCCTCATTACACGGATGGCGGAGAACCATGGCGCTAATAGCGCCATGGTTCATGCCAGTAAAATACCGGCACCGCCTTGGCGGAAAGGGGAATTACCGCCCCATTCCAAGGTTGGCGGGGCGGTAATTCCCCCTTCCACCATTGCCCTTCCCCATTCCCATTTTTGGCGCATAGGGCTCAATGGGAATGGGGAAGGCGCTAATTACGGTACCGCAAAATGCGGTACCGTAATTAGCTCCCTGGGTCCCTTTGCGGGTTGGTTTTTAACGCCTTCAAAAAGCAGGCGTTAAATCCCCCAACCCACAAAAGGACCTCGTAGTAAGACGGTAAGGATTTACCGGTACCAGTATTTTACCGGTACCGGTAAATCCTTACCGCCATCCGTGTAATGAGGCCCTTAGTGTCTTGTTTACAGAGCTATGCCGGGTAAATGCCACTGGCACCAGTGTTTAGTTTGGTGACTGTGACAACACTAGCACTCGTGCAAATATTTGCATTCCACCAGCGCAAATCTGGGCACTCCGCGGACAACCCCCACAATGTAGGCCTGCCATAAATACAGCCTCAGACACGACATTCCGACAGCCTCTGAATATTAGTCCGATAGGAAGCCTTCAAATTCCAGACTCAGACAACTTCATATTTATTTGTTATTTTGAGAAATGCCCTGGGATGGCTAGCAACAGTTTTGTACCACTGAGTATCTGCAGTCTGAGAAATAGGTTTTTTGTTTAAAAAAAAATATATATGTGCAGCACATCAGAACATTGTTTGCATAAAATAAATGAAATTTGCATTTTTAATTAAAAAGAACAAATGCACTTTTGTAAACATTTCTAAAAAAAGGAAAACATTTGCGGGGGATATTTCCATTGAAACAGCAGCGATTTGCAACGGGGTCTGCCTTGGGCTGATATTTTCCATGAAGACAACGTGGCTTGTAGGTGAGACATAATATACATTGCGCGTCGTCAACCCACACATCATGTTTTGTTTTCCTGACATTTTTCTGTGAGCAATGATCATTTGTTCCTCTTTTGCTTTTTATTTTAAAGCGGTTTTTTATTTGCACAAACATGTGCAGGCCGTTTTTGTTTTTACGGTTTAAAAATCCTGTTTTCCATGTGACAGGGATCTTTGATTCCTCCTCCTTTTGTAAATTAAAATGCTGCTTGTCCATTGATAATGACAAGTAGGCCCCTTTCCCCGTTGCTCTTTAACTTTACTTGAAAAACAAAAACGAATGCAAGGCCGTTTTTGTTTCAGCGTTTAACATCTTGCTATTCATGTGAAAGGGACTTCTGTTTGGGGCCTTTCAATGCACCCCACACCGGAAGGGACTGTACTAAACAGTGTCCAGAGGTGTCATTGAGCCAGGTCTCTGTCACAGAAGCCAAGTCAGGTAGATGCTCCTGGAGTATTTTGTAGAATGAAACCGCATGCGCCTTAAGCGAAGGGGCCAGGGACAAGGGCAAACTGGGGACAGACAGGTCTGCAGCTCAAAGTAACAGACCCTGCACATGAAGCGCTTCTGATTCTGCGAGGAGGGCGTTGGAAAACATGTAATCAGTAGAAAGGACAGCTCGGTCATTCAAACAAGCAAAGACCCACATACTGGACAGGTGCAGTGTTTCTTTTTCAGGGAGACCGGCAGTGTTTAGACATCTTTTGAACTCGGGCCTTTCACTTAGGAAGCCATCAACAGTAAAACAGCCAAATAAAAAATAATAAACACACCCCAGGGCCTTTCAACATTTCTATTTGAAATGGGACCCAGAGGGAAGGGGTTGGGGTTGCAACTGCCCCCGTGTTGGCAGTTTTACTTTACTATTGCCAACGCTTGAACAAAGTGGTGTGGTAAGTATTTTTGGGGGAGGAGGCAAGGCCGGGAGGCTTGATGCCAACCCGCAAAATAACATATGTATGTCTGCTGCATATGGGTTCAACGGTTATGTGGATTGAAGGTGGGCGGCCAGCGTGAGGGAGGATGCTGGCCGGAGACATGTGGTGTGACAAGACAAGGCACAGGAAGACTATTCAATGGAGACACACTAGATTCATTTAAAAAATCAAAACAACCATTGTTAAAATATATGTTGGGTTTTATTTTAGATCTTAATTTCAATTGAACATAAATAATAAACATTACACATTGTAAAGTTGCGGTTGCAGCACATCCAGGGAAAATCCGCGGTATTGTCCACTGTCGCTGGGGAAATGTTGTCTAATGGCAAGTACCGCACAGGCAGGTATTACTCTCCGAACGCGGTGTCCGAGCCTCCCGTGAAGCCACCAAGTGAAGCAACGATAGGCCACCAGCCTGTACCACCTGTGAAAATGAAAGATGCAAACTGTATTAAAATGACAACTTTCTTATCACTGTCGATTCAGGTAAAAAATGTCATTCTGCTTTGAAAAAAATTCTATCTAGAAAATGCACAACATGGAACCAATTTACATGCATTCGAATGATATGTAGATGTAGTTTTATACGTGGGAGACGACCATGAAATAGTAGTGGCATCACTGACATCACAACCAGAGTATACTTACTCGTTACTCGGATTACGCGGACGAACAGTGCCGCAAAGTTCGTGCATAAGCACCATCATCATCCTCAACACGGTCCGTGAGAGGCAGGCTTCCCTGAACTCTGGCAGCTCGGTGATGCATTGCGGACTTGGCTCGCCTTCCGAAATGTAGGCCAAGCACCCGGAATTTTCACGGCAGCAGCAGTTCTCCTCCTCAGTTGGCATTAGCTCGCACCGATTGCACGTGCACCAGGTGGAGACGCCGTCCATGCGACATGGTCCAGGCTCTTCATCCGTTGACTGGTCCTCCCAACTGCCGTCCGAATCCCCATCGTTTTCGCGTGCTTGCCTTTCCAGTAGTTCTTCCTCGGTGTACTCGGGCTCGTACATATACGGCATTATTGTAGCCATTGTGTGGTAAAGAAAGTAAAATAATTTATAGCGGTGGTACTGGTATCTGTTCACACGGGCTACAATCAACGAAGGTAGCTGACCAGAGCACAGAAACGAGTCACAGAATACTCAAAGTAACACACAGAGAGTAATGGAATCGAAAATCTGCTGCTGTGTGTTGTGAAACGGTGTGTTTATACTTATTGAGGAAAGAGGCGTCCTGCCATTTCCATGGCGACACTTCATTAGCTGAGGCGCAGCGATTGTTGACACGAAACGTGCTTTGGCGTTGGGAAATGGGCGGTACGCGTCTGCTGATAGTCAGGCTCAGGGGCGGGGGATTTGATTTAGTGCCGCAAAAGCAGGTGAGCCAGGGCGATGGGGGGAAATGATAGGATTATCATAAAATGGCGGCTGATTTCGAGTGCGTTAATGGACGAAAAGTCGGGTAAGGTCCATAGGAAAGTTTTCTACGATCTACCGAGTTATGCTTAAAAACACATGGCCGAACCGTAGGGACAATAAATAAAAAAGTCCCGGAACTCTCCTTTAAATGCGTGCTTTGGAGCGCACATGCTACATGCTGCCTTTGCTGGTGCCCAGTATTCATCATAGTTATTACCTTGTTGTCGGTTTAGTCTGTATTAGCACTTTGCCGACAAAGAGCAATTACTAGCTTTTCAGTGGACGTTTAGTGTTTCAGCTCCCCACTGGCAGTGCGCCCCTGTGATAATCTGCAACTATTAACATCCCTGCTGCATTGGTTTGTATCAATTATTATTGTAGCACCCCACCTACAATTTTTTCCCTGAACTGCAGGCAAGAGGGCCCCAGAAAAATCATATTGAAACAGGCCCACATGCACCCAGAAAAATCTTCAGCAGTCCCGGCCCACAACCCCCTATCAATTCCCATTCAATAGTTATTCCAACATCAAACACATACTCAAGGAGAAGCAATTTTTGAAAGATTTACATGGCTCGCTGAGACTTCCAGCATTCAGCTGCGCTCCTATAAATAACGTATTCGCCAGCCCAAGTTAAGGGCTCGCTATTCTGAATGTGTGTGTAACCTGCAGGTCATGGTTTCAAATCCCAGCCGAGTCAACTCCAGCTACTAAGGTCAAACTGAGTGACGATGGATTGAGTTTATAGTAGCACCTGTATGTTACAGCACTAAGACAGCGAGCACTGCGAAAAATTGCAAAACCTTATTTGCACCTGCTCCATTTATAGCCCTGAAACGCTTGCAATGCATAGTTGCCAACATGATCCATTCTAATCTGAATGTGCTAACCCCATCCAGGTTTGTCTTTGAATTCTGGTACTTGTATGAGTTTTATAATGAGAACAACCGAACTACAAGTCCCAGCATGCAGAGAAAAAAACCAGGACTGGGTAAGCACCTACAGATTGTAATGGATCATGTTGGCAAATATGGTGATGCTGTTTGGCTGCTAGACGTCCCCAGTGAAAATCTCATACAAAGGGTTAGCATGGTGATGCCCACGAGAGGAGGGGGGCCAAGGGGACGGGAGAGCTTTATTAAAATGCATTCATCTGTAGTGTTTGCAAACAATTACCATTTTGGAATCACGGTCTTGTTAATAGACGTAGGTCATCAGGAACAATCCTTACGATTACCAACTTGGGACAGAGAATAGAACCAGAACCAGTGCAGGCTAAATTGTGCCAACACTAGATAGCTAGACATGGCGCGCGTACATCAACAATCCCGAACCCGCTGTGCTCGTCGTTTCCAATGGCATCACAGCACATATACTGCAAACACCTGCCACACAGAGGCGTAGGCAAGGCCCACCCAAAATCTATAAATGCCCACTCAGTAGCGCTGTGTGGGCATTTAGATGTTAAGGACACTGTGATGCGCCCAACTACATCGGATTCAGGCCCCACTTGTTAGACAATCCTGGCTACGCCTCTGCCACCACATGAGGATTACAAAGGACACTATGGTCGCATTCAAGGGGATTCGTGGTCAAGAGCCAAGTTCGGACGGCTTAATATATGAAGCATTCAACCTTCCCAGAGAGAAACAATAACCTCGCCCATTAGACACAGTTTCATGCTTCCCAAAGTTGTGGTGGTTAATTAAGGCCAACATATTGATTAATAATCACCACCACCTAAAACAATTTAAAACAAGGAAGGGCAGTATATGATGTGTATATGCAATTATAACTCCTAGCATCTATTGTCATAAAGGCACGGAAGACAGTAATTTATTTGTTTGGCCTTCATAACAGTGCAATACATTAGTGAAGAATGAGTCAAATAATGGTTTGCCTTTTCTTAAGTGAGTAAAGAGTATTGAGTATTTTGGCACCACGAGGCCTGAACTTTATATCCAGGGGAAAATGGCTGACCCATTCTTTGCAGAACTCACAGAGCAAGATGCTTTCCCTAGGGGACGGCGAATAAGCAGTTTACTGCTCATTGTACATTTGTGACCTCATCCAACCATTTCCTGTGTTAAGATATCGAAGTGACACTGGCAGACTGTACTTGGGGCTCATGTTGCTCCTTTGTGGAATCTCACCAGCCCCCGATACAAATATTCCAGTTTGCCTATTCGGTGTGAGCCGCCATTTCCTTATTTACGCCAGCATTGAAGCGCCAAGTCATTCGCCGGTGGTGGGAACCCGCTTCCCTGGCCTTCCTGGATAATGCAGTCATTCTTCCTGGAAGAAGCGGCGTGGCCACGCCCTTGGAAATGCTCCCGCTTCGCCATTGCTGAACACTGAAAGCCGTCAACTTACTCTTTCGATATTGTACACGCAGAGCGACACACAGGCCAGTTTCCTGAGGACTGCCATTGGGCCAGACCCCACCATCTAATGGTGCCATAAGATGTCAGAGAGCAGAGAATCCCATGGGAACTGGTTACCCCTTCCTTGGGAGAGGGAGGTCAGAGTGTGATGATCAGATTAGAGGGGGGCCTTCTTGCCAGCTCTCTGCTTCTGCGGTAGGCCATTCCAGCCTAGTGTGTTCGCATTCATCCTGCAACATATTTTCAGGACAAAAGTTAAGCGCCCCGTTGCAGGGATAGATGCCTGGACCTGAAACAAGGGTGAAAAGGGGGGACATTGTGGGGGGGGGGGGGGGAGGACGAAGAAGAAGAGATAAAAACTCATAAATGCACATACTGTGGGGTGAAATAGCCCCTGGATGCGAGAAATAAAAAGGCCAGAGTCATTGGGTCACACGCCCCTAAGCAAAAGAACTGCCCTGAAATATTGTGGGAAATGAGGCCTATAAGATGAAAGCAAAAAGGAGTGAAATTGGGCCTCAAAACGTCAAGATATTAAAGATGCCAACTGCCTGGCATAAGGGAAAGGCACGTGGCAAGATTTAACAAATTCTTGAAGAGCTAGAATGACCTGTCCAGGAAACACCAGTACATAGAATCTATAATGGGGTGCTGGACTGGGTTTAAGCAGCTGCAGGAAAATGGAGTCCACTATGGGTGAAATCAACAAAATGACATTTCGATTTTGCCTCCACAATGACAATCTGTAAAGCAAGATGTTCATCAAGGCCCAAAAAATGTAATTATGATGTCTTCCTGGACAGCATTTATACCCTTATATGTGTTTTAACCAGTGGCGGCTGGTGAGTTTTAAAGCTGGTGGGGCGGTAAGTTCCCAGTGTGAATTTGGGAGCGAGCGCGTGCAGCGCGCAAGCCCACACCATCCAAGAGGGGTCTTGGGGGGTTCTGCCCCCATGAAATTATTTGAAAAATGGCTTCCAAAATGTGCTGTTTACTGTCCAAAACCCACCAAAATATAACATAAAAAGCATTAGGTTTTACATACTAATGGTGGTACATTTTTCTTATGTGTGCAAGTGTGGTAGTCTATTTTACAGCAGCTTGTATTGAGAATAGCTGGTACTATGATGTATGCATAAAGAAATTCATCATTATATAGTCAGTAATGATGGAAAAATATAATTTGTCATGCTGTTACTGGCATTCATATGCGTTCATCCTCTTAGCAAGGTGGGATTTTAGGCATTTTCTGAAAGGGGGAAACTAAGCTAAAATATAACTTTTTAACCGCTTAATCGTGACCAACAAAATCAATGTCAGTGGTGGTCAGAATGTTCAGTTGTGGTGCGTGAAGATTAAAGTCTGATTCATGAGGTCCAGGTGGTAGTGGTAGGCTGGTGAAGATGGGGTCAGAGTACTTGCATCGAGATAATGATCGCCATCTTCTGCAAGGGATGAAGAGGGCGATTCGACATGCAAGACGCTTTTCTAGCAACAAGACAGGCTGGATGTTGTATGAGGTGGTGGTGGTATAGTGATTCTATGTCAAGACTGGAGGCTCCCATTATGCTTCTCTTTCTTTTATTCGACAATAAAGAAAAGAGCTCAGCAGCAAGATATTTGTGCACCAAAAGTGAATGTGCCATGAGTAATGTGCAGAAAACAGGTGCACCAAATATATATAATAAACATAGCAATATAACAGTAATATAACAGTAAAATCTCAACATAAAAGGTAAGCGTCTCTGAAGAAAAACTACATTTACCAGGGAGCTTGGCTCCAGTTCATTTTGAGGCCATCAACACGTGACCTAGTCCACCAATAGTAGTTCAGATCCCCTGCATAAACAGTCCTAAACAAGATGACACTTCCTCTTTCTTTGTTGCTCACAGCAAGAGATAAGTACTTCATGTTTAGCACCGCTTACGTCATGATTTTATAATTTAAAAGATAACGTTGCAAAATGTCATAATATATGTTTACTGCATAGTTATAGACTTATACGAATTTTACTTTCAATATTTATTTTAAAAAAAAAAAGAAATATAATTATAATAATTTGTACTTTTATGTTGGGCTCCGACGTCAGTCCTCTGACCTCGGAGAGCGCTTCACACGGTCACAACTGATCAGTTATTTATTCCGCTCATCGAGCGGATTCTCTGACGGCTCGCGCCGGCTTCGCCACAACTTCGTTGCGCTCCCGAGGTACTGGGGATCCGGCGCGGCCTAGTCAGACCACGCTGCACCGCATGCAGGCCGCCAGGAGAGCTCCTGCTCTCCGGGTCCTTTCCTCTACATTCCGGCGCTCGAGCGCGCATGCCGGTTATAATATAATGGTTCTTGCAGCTCGAGCGCCGGAATCTTTCCTCAGACAAGAGCGACCGTTTCCTCTCACTGGTTTTTCACCGCGCATATATCAAAGAAATTTTCTATTCAGCATTTAAGAACAATTACAAAGCTGAACTGAAATAACATTATTGGGCAGTGAGGGAAGACCAGAAAAGGAAAAAAAAAAGTGAGTAAGGTGCATTTATTTTATGATGGCAGAACAGTACTCGCCTCAATCAGATCAGGTTTGTTCTGAGGCTGAGGGAGATCACTGTTACATAGATGAAGTGGCAATGGCTAATAGTTTACAGAAGCTTCTGGGATCCTCTGTGGAGACCAGTGTTAAGAAAGCTGTAACGGATATGCTCATTCCCATACAAAATCGTCTAGACACTATGGAGGAGCATTTCAGAGGGACCTCCCCTCCTGGGAGGAAGAGAACACAGAAAAGGAAGCACCTTACAGAAGGGGGATGTATACCGGCTCGCAAGAGTAAAAGCTCTACGACCCCCCCGAGCCAGCCATCTAATGCCACAGCTGCCGTAACGGACGCCTTCTCAAGGCTGAAACAAGCCTTCATGAATAGGAAGGTAACCCCTTCCCATCTACCCTCTTAGCCCGAGGAGGAAACCAGGGGAACTAGACCCTCAAGCCCGGAGGGACATGGACAGGGCTCGGAAGAAGAAGATCATAACAAAAACGTCTACAACGCTGATCTTTCTCACTCCTCTTCAGATGAGGAATTTCATTTTGAGGATTCAAGACCCTCTGCGTCAGGGATTGCGGCAGATCCCATCCCCTAATGACACAACCGGGACCAAACCTTCTACTGAAGGTACATTTACCCTGGAAGACTTAATACACCCCGGGTCCACCGACTGGGAACCATCTTCCAAGACATCGAGTTACATCCACCTTAGGCTGCGCAAGCCGCTTGATAAAGAAGTTCGCGCCAGACTATGTGCTGAATGTCCACAACCAGACATTGCGGATAAAGTAGCTCTGACTCCAGAGCTCGATTCTAAAATGATTACCTTTTTGGGTAAAAACGTTAAAGACCCCAGGAAGGGTATTGATCGCGCCTGGAAAGCCTGCCAGGACAAAGTATTGGACATAGCAGGTCCACTAGCAAAAATCTCAGATCTTGCGATTGCAGCCATCTCCTCATCGGACCCCATCGACCCAGTGATACTGTCCGGTTGGGTCCAGAGGCCTATTTGCCTCTTGGGCAACGCCAGTTGCGCCATCTCAACAGAGCGACGGAAAGGCCTCCTATACAAGATAGATGCCAAATTAACCGAACTGGCAGACACAGAATCCGGCCAACTGCGCAAGGCCAGCTTTTCGGAGACCCTTTTATGAAGGAGATGACAAAATTCGTCGGGACATTCACGGCGTTAGACAAAGCACAGGCTTCAATAAAAAGAGTATTTACAACCAAGGTTTTCTCCACGGCCGGACGAGGAAGAGGTCGCTCTTCCGGCCATTACTTCTTCGACAAGAGACCTCAACAATCTCGAGGTCAGCATAATTCCTGGCAAGAACGCCCCAACACTTTCTTCCCCTCGAGAGGTCGTGGAAGAGGGCGTCCCTGGAGGAGAGCGGCCAGATACCCAGCCCAGCAACAACCCACAGTCAGTGTACTGATAACTGCGCCAGCGCCACTAACACCTATAGGAGGGAGGTTAAGGATGTTTGCAAATGCTTGGGATACCTTATCGAGAGATGCCTGGGTCAGGGACACAGCTCAGGTTCTACACCTAGAGTTTTTTACACAGCCCGTGCAGACATGTCGCCCCACTCCCATAGTAATGTCTCTATCAGACCAAACTGCCTTAGACAGCGAAATACTCAGTCTCCATCGGAAGCACGTGATTCACCCCTGCTCAAGTCAGGGAGGCTTCTTCAGTCCCATTTTTCTGGTACGCAGGAAGCAAAAAGTGCGCCCAGTCATAAACCTCAGAGCACTCAACGAGTTCATCCTTTACCGCCATTTCAAAATGGAAGGTTTACACATGCTCAGAGATCTTCTCAGACCGAACGACTGGCTTATGCGCCTAGACTTAAAAGACGCTTACCTCGCAGTACCGATTCATCAAACACACATCAGTTACCTCAGATTCTCCTGGAGAAACCAGATTGGGAATGCACAAGTCTCCCATTCGGTCTCTCTTCGGCGCCTTGGGTATTCACCAAACTCTTAAGACCTGTAGTAGATCGATTAAGAGAGCAAGGTGTTCGTCTCATAATTTATCTAGACGACATTATTTTCATGGCCCAATCACAGGAGTTAGTTCAGAAACAAACCGAACTGGCAAACTTGCTACACAGCCTAGGTTTTCTTATAAACTGGTAGAAGTCAGTTCTACTTCCATCCAAAATATGGAATTTCTAGGATTCATAGTGGATACACAGAATTCGCAGCTTCGACTCCCATCAGCCAAGATTCACTCTACCAAAAGAGAAATACGCAGACTCTTACAGAAGAACATGTTATCCCTTCGAGAACTAGCAAGAGTGATAGGGCCACTTTCATCTTCCATCCAAGCAATATTTCCCGGCCCTCTTCACTATCGAGAGCTGCAAAGATTAAAATGCCAACACTTAAGGAGAAACCTTTCTTATTCTCAACTCCTGACACTGTCTCCTCAAGCGAGGACAGAGCTCAACTGGTGGCTCTCTCACATGGAAGCCTGGAACGGCAGAGCCATCTTCGGCTCCGCTCCAGATATTATTATCGAGTCGGATGCCAGTCGCTCCGGTTGGGGAGCGAGATGCGGTCCCATAGCCACGGGAGGGACTTGGTCCCCACAGGAGCTGGACCTTCATATCAATTGTCTATAGCTTCTTGCAGGTTCCTTTGCAGTGCGCTCTTTTTGCCAAAGACAAAGCGAGTTGCTGTATTTTACTAAAGATGGACAACATCTCAGCGGTAAGATACATCAACCATCTGGGCGGCACCAAGTTGAGACCCCTGGCAGAATTAGCCAAAGACTTCTGGCATTTCTGTCTGGATCACCAGATTTCAGTTACAGCGGAGTACCTTCCCGGCCTCCCAAATGCAGTAGCGGACTGGTACTCACGCCACTCGACAGATTACAGCGATTGGAGAATCAACAGAGATTTTCCTCCGCCTTCAGGAGATCTGGGGGCCGATGTCCATAGACCTCTTTGCTTCCAGACTCAACTCCCAACTACCAGCTTTCTACAGCTGGAGGCCGGACCCAGCAGCAGCTGCAACAGACGAATTCCTACAGTCATGGTCCCAGGGAATACTGTATGCCTTTCCTCCTTTCACTATGATAGCGAGGACCCTGGTGAAGGCCCGTCAGGAGCATGCGAATCTGATCCTTATAGCGCCGGTCTGGACATCTCAGACTTGGTATCCAGTTCTTCTGGAACTTTCTACGGATTCTCCAATCCTACTACCCCAGTTTCCGGATCTCCTATTAGATCCATCAGGTTAACGTCATCCTCTCCTCCTCAACAGATCTCTGACCTTAGCAGCCTGGAAGATTTCAGGTCAAGATGGAGAGTCCTAGGCATGTCTCACAAAGCGATCAACCTTATCGAAGAGAGCTGGGCTCCTAGTACCCAGAAGAGATATTCCAACTCTTGGAGCATCTGGAGCTCCTGGTGTCGATCCAATTTCAGCACCTATAGAAGAGATTTTGAATTTTCTAGCATCCCTAGCGGAAAAAGGGCTCGCCTACAGGTCTGTGAACGCCTACCGTTCAGCAATTTCCGCAGGTCATGACCTTATCCAAGGAGTACCAGCAGGAGAACACCACCTCGTCTGCAGGTTGCTCAAGGGTGTAAGGCTTACCGTCCCACCTCCAGCTCGCTATGACAAGCTTTGGGACGTTAATAAAGTACTGAACCTTTTTCTGGCATGGCCTAGTAACGAAGAACTATAGCGTACAGCCCTATCTGGCAAACTCACTACTCTACTCTGCTTGGTCTCCTGCAGGAGAGTCTCAGACATCAGAGCTCTGGCTCTAGCAGGCAGAACCTTTTCTCCTGATGGCATTGTATTCCATATTCATAGAAGAACAAAGTGCAATTCCAGGGTGATTTCCCATCCCGCCTTTAGAGATCAACCGAAGCTCTGCTTGGTTAAATGCTTGAAAGTCTACGAAGAAAAGATGGCTCCATTCAGAACCTCCCCTAACGGGCAGCTACTGATCGCTCTGCGTAAACTGCACAAAGCAGTATCAGCACTGACCTTAGCACGTTGGGTCCGGTGGACGCTAGCTCAAGCAGGGATAGACACCAAGCATTTCGGAGCCCACTCAGTTAGAGGAGACATGGCCTCCAAAGCCTTTCAGGCAGGAGTTCGCCTAGAAGATATCATGAGGATGGCAGACTGGGCTAGTGAATCAGTTTTCAAACAATTCTACCTAAAGCCAGCAGATCAGCCGGCATCTATTGTGGTAAGTAAGCTTTAAACAAGCATAATGGAAGCCTCCGGTCTTGACATAGAATAAAGATTTTCCATAATAACTTACTAGAAAGTCTCAATTCTATTAAAGATTCGGAGGCAAGCATTATCCCACCCGGCGAGAAAATAACAGCATGTTACCTGATGTTAATTAAAGATGTAATGAAAAGATTAATGTTCTGAAATTTACATGTACCCTATCGGAATAACTCCAAGATTTTCTCCCACCCTGATAAGGGATCTAGGGTTGTCATATACAAGAGACTCAAATTTTCCTTTTTCTTGACAGCGCCTGCAGACAAGTCCGCCTGATCACGGCCCGACACAAGTTCTTCTTCTTCAAGTTAGCTACAATTATCTCCTACTATGGACAGCCAAGTTCGCAGCCCAGAAAGAGGAAGTGTCATCTTGTTTAGGACTGTTTATGCAGGGGATCTGAACTACTATTGGTTGACTAGGTCACGTGTTGATGGCCTCAAAATGAACTGGAGCCAAGCTCTCTGGGAAATGTAGTTTTTCTTCAGAGACTCTTACCTTTTATGTTAAGATATTACTGTTATACTGTTATATTGCTATGTTTATTATATATATTTGGTGCACCTGTTTTCTGCGCATTACTCATGGCACATTCACTTTTGGTGCACAAATATCTTGCTGCTGAGCTCTTTTCTTTATTGTCGAATAAAAGAAAGAGAAGCATAATGCTCGCCTCCGAGTCTTTAATAGAATTAAGAGTTTCTAGTAAGTTATTATGGAAAATCTTTATTCATCCAATCAAAAGCCTGGATCACCTGCAGGGACTTCGGAGGGGAGTGCTGGATGGCAAAGAAGTGGATTGTTTCCGGTTGCCCCATGCAGAGGAAATGGCCTGGGTTTCCATCATCCTCAAGTTCCCATCACACAATGGTTGAGGACTAGAATGGCTGACGGGCTCCTGGGTGCAGGGTTTACTGAGGGAGATGATGGTTCCGGGTCAGGTGTTCAGTGTTGGGCCAAAGGGAGGCCTAGATCACATGCTTGGACTGCAGGGGCGAGGATGAGCCAGCGCATGGTCAGACTGGTTGCATAAAATTGTCACTGGAACCAATGAGAAAGTGTCCCACAGTTGCAAATGGCAATTCATTCATTTTGTGATAGACTGTTTGAATAGTACACAAGGGGATATTTTAAATAAAATTTGATACAAATTGTACATTTTAAAGATATGTATTCCGTAACACTGGCCAAAACAACTAGCCGCATAGTGAAGTAACTCGTCATCAAACTGGCCCACAGCACCATTTTGCGTTCCAATCCGAGCCTAGCCAGCGGTACCTTTCCTAATGCAAGTGGGCATCCGTCACTGGGACGAATCCCAAAAAATTGATCGATTGTTCTGCAAACTTCTCTGCACACACATTGCCATTAGATGCGCTAAGGGCAAATACAGAGCTTTGTGTGGCAGATCATTACTTAAAAAGAGAACATTACCCACACACGGTTTGCGGCAATATGTTATTAAATGCAAGACACATACGCAAACACAAAATGAAAACATGATAATACATAACTGTAGAGGAGGTCCCAAATCTAGCCTGCACGCCAGTCGCCCATTTTGAAGTACCAGGAACATTCACACCGAAATATGTGACGTATGATGAGCAGATAAACCAGCAGAGAGCCTCAGTGGGGTTCTGCCCAGTACCTATTAGAAGAATGACACCTATTGAAGTACCAATAACCAGACAACCATGGGCAGTAAGGTATCCATTAAGAAAACCCTACCAGCAAATGAAACGAAATGAAGATTGTTTAAGTACTGGGCATGAAGAACACAAAAAGTCCTTAATGGAAGACGAATGGTGACATCACGAGGGCCTGCACTAACGCACCCATAGAAGATATGACCACCCAAGGATGACACAAAAGGAGACGAAACACCATGAATAGAGATATCGTGAAACTAAAAGAAAGCGATGTTAGAATACAAAGGGGCTTAAACTGTAAGCAGGATGAAGATATTCAACCAGCTAACGCCTATACATATACTTGTAACCGCAAGAAAGCAAAATAAATCAGTGCGGCTATGCTAAGTAGAAGAATAGAGCGGCAAGTGCCATTGTACACAATCTACCTCAAAATGAAGCATGTTATACAAGTGCAAATCCACTTTGCATGAAAAGTCAAACTAACCCGGGTTATTGTAGGCCAAACACAAGAAGTTTCATATTTTAGTAGCACGAGGAAAAAAGGCTGACTCGAAACTCGACTGAGGCAGCTTGTGCCGGGGAAGCCAAGGTCATATCAATAGAAGCTTTGAACAGTAGCTACATCTAATTGAAGCAAAGAGCAGAATATCCTGCCACTGAAGGAACGAGATCAGAAGGCGTAGGCAGGTGGCAGGGTGAAACGAAAAATCAAATGCACAAATTGAAAGAAACAAGGTAAATCCATGGTGTGCTAGCATGTGACCAGCCAAGCGAGATGAGGCACAGATATACACCTCCGCTTGGCACCCACCCAGACAGAGATATCAGAGCTTTTTCGAGACAAGAAGATGCAGTTTCGAGGCCAACCACAGTGAACTAATTGACACATAGCCCATAAAGCAGTGGTATTCAAACTGTGGGTCGCGACCCCCTAGGGGTCAGCGGGTGCATCCCAGGGGGGCCCTGAGAGCTCAGCATGAAAAAAGATTTTTTTTTTTTTTAGATTGTAAGAAATGGGCAGGGGTGGCCCACATGGGCGGGCTGAAGCATGAAACTGTCTCAGGCAACAATGAAAAAGTGGCCCACAGTTGTAAATGGATATTCATTCCTTTAGTTACAGACTGGGCCTCATTACTACTATGGCGGACCAGTAACAACGGTGCTGGTAAGCTACCGGCACCGTTGCTACCGTTCCGCCATAGTAAGAGTTGTGCTCGTGGGTGCTTGACAGCCCCCGCCAGGTCTGACCTCAGCTCGTCGGATGCACCGGCACCGTTATTAACGGTGCCGGTGCATCCGAGCTCCCCCTTCCCATTTGAGCCATATGGGGCTCAAATGGGAATGGGGATCTACCGGCACCTTCGAAAGGGCAATTATCATGTCCGCCTAACTCGGCATGACCTAGTAATTGCCCATTCGCGGGTGCCAGACCCGGATGCAACTCCAGTGGCAGCCGTGCCGGTTTTACCGGCACAGCTACCGCCAGAGTAGTTATGAAGCCCACTGTTTCAATAGTACCCAAAGGGGTGCTTTGTGTTAAAATGTAAGTAAATTGTGATATATTCAGCAACAATGGTCAACATTACTAACTGCATAGTGGCCCCTCACCCATTATGGAGGAGCTAAGGAGCCAGCCCAGTGAAACAGTGAGCACTCCCTCAGCTGCTTTATCCAGCTAATGGAGTGCTCCTGGGCTGGCTGAACTGTCAAAGGGAAACACTGTTTCCCTTTGACAGTTCAGTTTAGTTCCCCAGCCGCACATGCTCACTGAGCCATGCAAGTGCTGGGGCGTTTTGCTTCGCCAGCATTGCATAGCTCATTGGAAATGCTGGCTGGGGCACTGCATGTCTGTATGTCCGAGGGGGAGCTCCTGCGCCTCATCGCACATACGGACAGAGCAGCTGGAGCAGCACCCACACACAGGCCAATGCAGAAGGTACGTTTATGTTCATTGTTTTTATTTAAACATGTGTATGGATGCGTTATGAGTGAGTGTATGGTGATGGATGCTCATGTGAATGATAGAGTGATTGCTGTATGAATGTGCAGCGCCTTGCATATACACATAATCATGTTCATTGTGTTAGGACCAGTGGGGCCCAGGGCACAGGGATGGTATCTTTTTACCGGACATCTATCATTCAAAACCCTCTGCCTTGTCCACAAGGCTTTCTGGGGCCTCGGTCCAAAATACCTTCAGCTATTCCTCCGCAAATACCTCCCCTCTCGAGCTCTTCACTCCTCTACCTCCAACTCCCTCAGGGTCAGTCGTTTATCAAAGAAACGAGCTGGGGGTAGATCTCCGTCTTCGGCTGGGGCCTCCCTCTGGAACAGCGCCCTGCCACTCTAAAACTTGAGGAGAACAATCTTTCTTCCTGCACTTATCAGACCTACCCTGTCTGCTGCCTTAAACGTAGCACTTGCAAATTGCTGGCTGCACTACCACTGTTTGTTGCCTTTATTATTTATTTATTGTTATTTATCTGTTTCTCCTCTGCTTCGCACTTTCCACTTCTCCCCCCTTCCATGCACTTTTCCCCTCACACTTGCGCGTTCTCAATGTCACTGGGCCTAGTAAGATCGCTGTTTTATTCTCCTCTGTTCCCCTCCCTTGCCTTGTCACGCTCTGAAACACTTGTGTACGAGCGCGATAGAAATAAAATATCAATGCCTGCCCCCTGGACTCCCAGCAACAATTGCAAACTGTTTGGCTATTTACCCATTTTTTGTTAAAAGTATGCTCTACAATGCAACATTTTAACCTATTATTTAAAAAAAAATTCACAGGGGGAAACCCCCCCGAACCTCCCCTTAATGCCCCTCCACTTAAAAAAGATTCACCAGCCGCCACTGGCCCTCAGACTGTGTTGGGAACGGGATGGGGGAACCGAGGGACTATGGTGGGAGCACAATGGGCGGGAACCATGGGATAGTGATGGGAGCAGAGTGGGGAGAGCCCTGGGTGTGTGATGGGGTGGGGAGAGACCAGCGACTGGGTAGGAGTGGGATGAGGGAGCCCAGCGACTTTGATGGGAGCAGGTGACGGCGCGCAATATATACTGTCCATTTGGCATTTCTGGGGGGTCCCGACCTGCCCAAATTTTGCTCAGGGGGGCCCTGGCCAAAAAAGTTTGAAGACCACTGCCATAAAGTGATGATTGATTGAAGGAAGGCATGGTGAATTGGGGGGACACCCTGCACCTGGTTGTCCGTTCTGCGTGCTGCTAAGCAAAGTGGAGATTTATGCATGGGGTTGATGCCAACCCAATCACAATGGACCAAATAATCTAGGGTCCTATAGTTAGTAGAACCAATGATACATTGTAGTTTTAGTGATGTCTACAGTAGTCATTTTTGAAGGAAGGGCTTAGATGCTCACCTGACAGTATTTACCCAATCCCCTCACTCTGTTATCATATACAAATAAAGCACCTATATTAAAGTTACCTTTTTCAAACCAATAGTATTGCATGTTAACTTTTGAGTGTTACACATCAGATTATGACGAGTTTTTGGTATAAAAGTTATGTTTTGTATGAAGTTCGAGGGAGTTGAAGCGAGACGGGCTGTCGAACCACTGTCGATTTCCATGTTTCTCTGTTTTTTGTGCCAAACCATTGAGTTGTCCTTATTGATGGCGTTGGAGTAAGAAAACCTGCCCCCCCCCATCCATCTCAAGGTGCAGCTATCTCGCCTTAAAGTACTGAAGAGCAAACCCCCGACTCTATGGGCCGGCCGGGGGTCTCTACATACACCTGGTAGCAAGATCAGATGGTTTATCGACTATCGATTGAAGTAAGACCCCTATTGACCTTCGACATGAAGTAACTCTAGGTCTTTGTCAATATCATGAGTTCATGAGTCCTTTGCCATTCGGCTGAGTAGACCGTGAAGCTCCCCTTAGACAATGGTAGTGTAAGCAAGAGACAGCAGTCAGGGCCTGAAGGGACTCGTTTTCCCACATATCCCTTCCCATTTCTACAGGCAGCCGATCGGGCGAACATCTGAAGAAGGCAGTAACGAAGGCGGTGATCCCAAGAATCCAGAGACAAACCATGTGAACGGTGAGTGAAGCAAACATTTAGTGCTTTGGCAAACAGTGCATGCCTTAGAACAAGTAAAGGGAAAAGGGTAACGGAGGGAGGAGGGAAAACACAATATAGTTAGAAGTAGAGAAGGCTGTATATATATATATATAAAAGGGGATAATGACTCAAGAATACATAAATAAAGGTTACCAGGGTGGACACCGAGAAGAGAGAGGTTACCAGGGCGGACACCTGAGAAGTGAGTGGATTCGCCTTATTCCTGCGCTTTAAATATAGCAGCCAGAAGAAACGTGTACCCAGAGTGCCACAAAATGGGGAACAAATAGACTACCACAACGTTTAAAAACGTCGTGAAAGGGGTTGGTTTACACTCCATGAAGAGGTAATGATTAAAGGCAGAGACATTTGTGTCCAGCTGGTGTCTGTCTAGTCTGTTAAGCGTCTGTCTTACTTGTTTTCTGTCGTGATATCTTAAAAACAAGCACTGATTAAAAATGTGTGCGATTCAATAGCCGAGACAGAATCGCACATGAATTGATGTTTTTTGATCAAATTGGTAATATAAAATTTTTGTGGAAAATTTGGATTGGAGCTTGCGGTGTTTGGTGCTCGCTCATATTGTCACAAGTTGTTTAAACCACACGAAAGCATTGACAAGTGTTTTATAAGAGGAAAGGGTACAGATTTAAACATGGAAGACATAACTTCATTAGCACACTTATGCAAGCAATTGCCAAAACACGCACCCAAGCTAAAGAAGTATAGCACCGAGTGTGTTAAAGGTACTGCCCACAAGAGGTTTATGCTATGGCCGCAAAATGGGTCTTTATCTAAAGCCGTTTTACAACATATGATGACATATTTGCACGACACATGTACTGGCAAGAAGTTAGAAAAACGCCTTGCCGTTCCCGAATTGTGGAAAATGTACGAACAAGTAAAGGAGCAAGAGCCGCCAACAGATTGAATACTTAATGTATGCACAGAGGGGGATGAGACGCCTACTGCGCCACCTGCCCCACCCGAAACGAAAATTGAAGGACGTAAGGATGAGGGATTATAACCGTTGAGGGAACTTAAAGCAGCCACGGGGTACAGCAATCCCGCATATGAGTCACCTACACATAGTAGTGACGAAAATCAAGGGAAGGATAAGGACAAGAATCTTACCTCCACAGTCCCAAGGGACAAGGGGAGGCACGATGATGAAAGGAAAGATCAGGCACAGACCAGTGCATCTCTTGACAAGGAGAGAGAAGGGAAGAGATGGAAAGGGAGTCGGGCAGAACTGATGAGATAGCATTAGCGAAAGACGAATGGATGGGAGGACACATTTTATTGAAATTCGCTGGTAAAGGCATTGATGACGCAAGACAAAAGGAGAGGTTAAATGAGACACAGAGAAAGGGGAAAGAAAAGGAGTTAAGAGACGAAAGGATAATGGAAAGACAGACACAGGCAAGAGCAGCTATATAGCGAGGAGCAAGAAAAACAGCTCAATTACAACCCAAGAGCAGCCTACGATCAAGACAGGCAGAAACAGCAAAGGTTAGAAGAAGAGCAAAGGATACATGAGAAAAGAATAAGGAGACAAAGAGATGAGGCAATATGAAGGGCAGATGAACGTAGAAATGAAAAGAGAAAGGAAGAAGATAGGGTCAGAGAAGAGGCGAGGAAGCACAAAGAATTTGATGACGATATTGAACGCAAGCGAAGACAGAGAGCACGCTATCTTGAATATTTGGAGAGGGAAGTTAAAAAAACCTGATCCAGTTGTAGACTGGGAAGACATTGAAGAATTGTTTAATGCATACGACTCAGTACCAGGCACATCTAGGGCGAATATTGACGATGACTTCGACATCAGAAGCATCGGAGAAACGATCGATAGAATAGATGATGAAATGGGGCTAGAACAAATACCCCAAGGAGAGGGGGAAGACGAACTCCTGGAAAGCACTCAGCTGTATGATACTGAGGAGCTCACTCGAAGCAGTGGGAACAGAGAGCTATCCCTGGATAGATTAGAAATCAGGTTTTTAAGAAAGGGAAAAGGGGGGTCCTCTTTGTGTTTTATAGAGGGGCCTGAGTCTGGAGGACGAATTTACACTGCAGAAAAAAGGGGTGGACTCTGGCTGCCTCTTCCTCTGAGACACTAACAGGTGTCGCACTGGCATACTTGAAACCAAGTCTACACTGGTAGGACTTGTATTTCTTATAGTAGAACCCAACAACACTTTTTCACAGGTGCTTTTGTGAACACAGATCATGTCTAAAAAACGCGGTTGAAGATAAACCATTGGTTGCCCACTTCAGTAAACTCAAACATAAATATACAGACTTCCAGTGGGCGATCATCCAAACCATAGATGAAAAAGAACGAGGAGGTGACAGAGACCTAGCCCTGAGGAAATTGGAACAGAAATGGATCCACAGACTGGATACGGTGAAAAATGGATTAAACATTTGCATAGAGTGGAACCTCTTCTTCTAATACATAACCAACCGATGTACACCTCCATACAATTATCTCCCAGCACTGTACTTCCCAACCTTGCCCCTCCCACCATTAATCAATCAAGATGCAGAAAGTGGTACAATGAGGTTACAGCAAGGAGGAGCACGCATGGTTTTTAAAACCATCTAAAACCACTTCGGGCGTAGTGTTAAAAATATGTTTAAAAATGTTTTTTCAAAGCATCAAAAGTCTGTTTATCTAAACATGAACATGCCTCTATTTACGAATATACATGTTCAGATCTATATTGTTGAGATTCAAGCTCATAATGTATACTGTGTTGTGTTTTTGTTGTTTTCAAAATGAACACTCGGACTACACAGACCCCCTACATACATTGCAATTACGGGACTAGTTCCCCGCACACACAGACCACGCCTTCCTCTGACGCGACATAGCAACAGTAACTAAGCCATAAACACACGTAGGCTCTCACTTTCTCCTCCCACGCACACGCGGCAATTCCACCACTATTCGCTCGCGCATGCGCAAATCACTCGCTCTCGCCTTTTTCTGATCGCTCGCGTCCCCGGCATGACACAACGCATGCGTGGTGCACGTTCAGCGACGAACAGAATACACAGCTCACTTCGAGAGCTCTTCCCAGTACGAGAAGGTAAGCACACCGCTCTCTCCTTCGGGATACTACAAGTACTGGCACCATAGGGACTGTTACATTTGACTGTCAGCCCCCATATATAAGAAATTTTCGTTTCTCCTATAATAAATAGAGATTACCAAATAGGACACTCGTCCTCGCAGTTAGCCACACTGTCTCACGATCTCTACACTGGTCAATAATAAGTCACCAGCACTTATTTTTCACGTGCACTTTGTTGTCAATTACATGACACAAGTAGGACACTTTTCTCTAACACATGCTGTGTCCTATGTGTTGTAGTGGATGCCTCTTCTGCAACTCAAGAGAACGATCTCTACTTGGTCTGGCACACTTGGATCTGCCATTCCCCACGCATCATTTTGCCCTGAGACAAAATACTGTTGAAGACAGGTATGTCTGAGCACTGCATCAGGCATTTTAGTTACTTATCTAGTAGAACCTTTTAAACAACACACGTTCCTTTTCTTGTTCCTTATCCACAGTTCTTTCTGAGCAACACACGAAAGACTACTTGATTCCTTCTCATTTTACAGTCCTGAGGAAAGCTATAGAACAACCCACCATCAACACCTGCGTTGTTACATAGCTGGAAACACATTTGAGTGTCGACTCTTTTTCAGTGCATGCGCAGTAATATTGCACTTGATAACCTTGTTGTATTAACAATCATGTGTTGTTGACATTATATGCCGATACAATATAATGGAAATGCAATTTGTGAAAGTGGACTTGTTAGTTTGTCTATCTATTATAAAAATGGAAAAACTTGTTGTGTGTTAAATAAAGAAGTTTTAGCACCTGTGAAAAAGTGTTGTTGGGTTTTACTATAAGAAATACAAGTCCTACCAGTGTAGACTAGGTTTCATGTATGCCAGTGCGACACCTGTTAGTGTCTCAGAGGAAGAGGAAGCCAGAGTCCACCCCTTTTTTCTGTAGATTAGAAATCAGTACAAACAATGAAGACACAAGAAGTTACGTGAATTGGGGACAAACAATGTCCGACTCTGAAAGGGAGGCGTGCAAAGAAAACGAAGAAGGGAGGCGAAGCAAAAGTTGACTTCCAATGGAAATGGAAATAAGATGGTCAGACGCTAGCGAGTCGGCACCGAGGACAGCAGAGTCAGCCTCGCAGTCTGACCGACATGAAGGAGTATCTCATGGTCAGAGGGGGGTGTCTTCACCGCCATATGTAGACAGACTTAGGACATTGCCAGGTAGACGGCGATGCAGGAATATTACCCCTGCAATAGACAGGAGAACAACGAGAGAAGAAAAAGAAGGCTATGCATTCCAATTTCCGCTAAAAGAGAAAGGAGGAGTAAGACCACAATAAATTCCATGGCCATACGTGGATCAGGAAAACTTGAAAAACAAGCTTCCAATGCTGACATCGGGAGCCAGAAAATGGATACATGAGTTAGAAAAAAATGACAGGGGGAAACACGTTAGCCATAGGGGACATTAAGGGTCTCCTAATTGCCATACTTGGTGAGAGAGCAGATGATGTGTGGGCACGGGCCGGGTACCCTTGGGTAACCACAATCAATCCCGCACATGACGGAGTGCCATTTAACAAATGTAGAGCAGCAGCATGGAAAGTGCTATGAGTACTTTACCCAGATACTTCCGATATGGGAGCTATAATGACTCGAAAAATGAAGGATTCTGAAGATCCGTTAATTTATATACAGAATTTCCAAGACCCATGGGTGCTCGAAATGCATGAATCTTGGACAAAATCCATACCTGTGTTTTACCATATATTGTGCCAAGGATTGCCAGAACCGGTGCAGAAACAACTCAAGAAATTGGTAGGAGTTGAGGCTAAACCTTGGGCTGAAATACAGTTGACAATCAAACATTACTGCAGACTGCTGCAGGAAAAGAATCGCAAAAAGGAAGCAACTCGAAAGGGTGAGGAAGCGAAATTGTCGCAGAAGAAACTATCAAAGTATGCTCTTGAAGGAGCCATGATAACTAGTGCAGCTGAACAAAGCATGCAGCAGGTGGCTAGTGCACAACAGAATAATCAGGGTAACATAGGATTTTACTCACAGGGAAGAGGATTTAGGGGAAGAGGATGGCAGAGCAGTCAGGGGGGCTTCCAAAATAATCAAGGAGTCTTTCAAAACGTGCAAAATGGAAGCCTGGATATGTCAAATGGACAAATAATCTGACCACCGCCAGTATGCTGGCTGTGTGGAGTGACAGGGCACTTGGCGCGCACATGCAGAAATCAAGGCATGATGCAGAACGGCCAAGTATGGGAGCAGGCATGGCAAATCCACCTGCAGTTTTACAAGAGGGCGCTGCACAGAATCACACGGTGCAACAACAAGCGCCAGGAGCGAAACAAGGTGTACAACCTCAGAGCATGGGCAGTTTTTTACAAGGACAAATCCAACAAGCACCGTTGCAAGTGTCCCACACGATGAGCACAGGGCAAACCCAGAACCCTGGAAGGGGAAGCAACAAAGGGAATTTGGAAAATCTACAAGTGCACACTGGGCCAAATTTGTATATGAACTAGGACAGCTCACTGGGAACCCTGATGTGCTCTATCCTATCAGTGACACCAGACCCCCTAGGGTGGATGTCGTTATAGGGGGTAAGGATTATTCCTTCCTAGTAGACATGGGTGCAACACGCTCGTGCATACGTGAAGGCAAGTTTTCCTTGTCCGGCGAGGCCTTAGATACTGTTTCACAGGAGCTTACAGTCGAGTTCCCTTTACAAACACACTCCCAGTCTCCATAGGACAGTGCGAAATGAATGTACCCTTATACTCACGTCAGACTCCAGTAAACATTTTGGGTCGAGACCTTATGACAAAATTGAACATGACAATTTCGTTCACGGAAGAGGGCATAGTATGCTCCACTCCCGGAATGCACTACTCAAATGTATGTGAAATGATTAGAGCATACTCCGGACACATAGCCATGAGAGCCATACCATTAGAGCCAGAAATGTTTGCATATGGCATGCGAGTGCTTATGGCAGGATTGCCAGGCCTTGCAGACAGGATCATGAGAGCCCCTGATGAGTTCCTATTCAGACCAGGAATACCGATGCATGAGGAGGAGGGACAAGTATTTCCCTTAATGATGCACGCAGCTGTAGTGCGAGGGAAAGTGGTGTTGGTTGACGGTTACGATGAGGAGGGCAGACAATGGTGCGCAATTATCGCCATCGAAGAAAGATATCGAGTGACTGAAATGAACAAGCAGAAATGGGAGAGATGGGAGAGACAATGGTGGAAGTGAGTCTCACCTTTTGGGTAAAGATGATTAAAAGAGAAGTACCTCAGAGAATGACACTAAAACGTCCTGAATACTTTAATGATGATATAGCTAAAGTGCCTGTCTCAGTGTGGACTACCGGACCCTATGACTTGGGTCTCTTGAATGGGGTTGGAGAAGTAAAGATTAAACTGAAACCAGGAGCAATTCTACCAAGAACCCGACAATATCCCATGTCCAGAGAGGCAGATGAAGGGATTTCTAAGACAATTTCTGCCATGATGGACCAGGGCATTTTAGTGATGTTAGAGTCACCATTTAATACGTCAGTTTATCCTGTCAAGAAATCAAAGGGGGGGGGGGGTCTTTGAGGCTAATTCAAGATCTTAGACCAATAAACGATATTGTTGACGCCGAGTTGCCATTAGTCCCTAACCCGTCTACAATTCTATGCAATATACCAGTCGAGACAAAATATTTCACTGTGATTGACTTGAAAAATGCCTTTTTCTTCATCACATTGCACCGTGACTCACAAGATCTGACGTCATTCACATTCAGACAAATGCGTCTGAAAAGCACGAGACTGCCACAGGGATACTGTGAGTCTCCGTCCATATTAAACAGAGTCCTGCAGATGGATTTGAGCAATATTGCACTAAAAAGTGTCGTCTTGCAGTATGTGGATGACATCCTAATCTGCAGCACAACAGAATAGCAATGCAGGCCCGATTCTGTTCAGCTACTGACTATACTGGCTGAAAAAGGATATAAAGTTGACAAGGAAAAGTTACAATATTGTCAACAAGAAAGTGCTGTACATAGGCCAGTTAATCTCACATGAGGGAAAGAAAGTGACCCCAGAAAGGGCTGAAGCCATACTTAACACGGCTAAGCCTCACACGATAAAGCAGATGCAGAGCTTTCTAGGCGTGTGCAACTATGTTAGGGCATGGGTTTTCGATTACAGCTCTTATACTAAGCCTTTACTTCAGGCCCTAAAGAAGGCCCAAGTGACAAAGGAAAAGATTGAATGGTCTGAAGCCATGGAGGAAGGGTTTGCTGAACTCAAGAGAGCGATTTGTACAGCTCCAGTTCTCGGAATTCCCAATTATGCAGAGGAATTTTACCTGTTCTCACACACAAATGGCAGCGTCATGACGGCAATACTCGCTCAAAGAACCTCCTTGGGCTACAAGCCCCTAGCATACTATAGTGGGAACCTGGACCCAGAAATGAGAGGCCACTTCCCATGCAAACAAAGTTTAGCTTCCGCAGTGTTCGCCATAGAGAAGGCTACAACCATTGTGATGGGATGCTCCATGACATTGTATGTCGAGCACTCACTATTTGCCATTCTAGAAAAACCAAAGGGCACATTGACATCTCAGAGAGCTTCTGCTTATGAAGTAATCATATCAAACCCATCGATTAAGATAGTTCGATGTAATATAGTAAACTCAGCCATGTTCATTGCAGAACCAATCACTGAGGGAGAGCCGATAAATGACTGCGTGAACTATGAAGAATATGATGAAATTCCCAGGGTGAAAGAAAATGCCTTGGCAGGAGAGATCATCTTTATTGACGGATCTTCAAGAATCGAACAAAGTGATGGGCAAAGATACACAGGCGTTGCTGTGATAAAGCATACAGCAAATTGAGAGTTTCAAGTGCTTCTTAGTGCACAAATACCATCACATTATTCAGCACTTATTGGACAGGTTGATTAAGGCACTACAGCTCCCAGTGGGCATAGCGGTTGTGAAATGCGTCACCCACACCAAGGGGACAGATTTTGTCTCACGCGGGAACCAAGCAGCAGACACAGAAGCCAAACGCATGGTATCCAAAAGTGAGACAATTATGGAAGTGAAGTGGCGCGCACCAATGAAAGGATGATGGTTGCATGGGCAACATCGGAAGCCTATAACGATCTTGGGCAAACACAATTGATGGAGCTCCAAGGCGAGGCACCACAGGAAGAGAAGAACCTGTGGAAATGTCAAGGGTGTTCAACCCCTCTGACAGCTTGTGGCGACAAAACAGCACTGGTAAACCAGTAATGCCTGTAGCCCTATTAAAAATAGCGCTGGAGCAGTTACATTACCCGGCGCACATGACAAAAGAGAATCTAGCAGCAACGCTCGCAGAAGACTGGTTCATACTGAATTCAGCTGAGCATGTTGCATTTTTCATGGTGAACTGCATAATCTGCCAGCAATTCACCGCTGGGCACACATTAAAAGTTATGAGAGGAGTCATCCCCAGGCCAAATGGGCCTTTTCAGCACTTGCATGTCGATTACGTCGACATGATTCAAGTATGCAACGGGTACAGGTATTTAATTTTTGTGGTGTGTCCATTCTCTAGGTGGATTGAGGCAAGAGCATGTACACAACCAGACTCTACCTGTGCAGCCAAATTTCTAGTGAGGGAAGTGTTCCCCAGGTGGGGGTGTGAGAAGTAATGAGATCAGATAATGGGGCTCATTTTGTTAATACAGTGTTCCAGCAGATTAGCTTGCTGCTTGGTATAAAGCACAAGTTCTCCTCGGCGTATCATCCAGAAGGTAATGGGATCTGTGAGAGGCTCAATGGCTTGTTAAAGGAAAGAATAGCCAAGTTGAAGCTTACTCTAAAGAGGAGATGGTTGCACTGCCTTCCATTGACACTGTATGCTCTTCGGAACCAACCTGGCTCCGACCATCATCTTACGCCAAACGAGATAGCCACAGGAAGAAGAATGAGAACTCCCCTCACACCCTGAGATAGAGCTAGATGTGATGTGCAGTCGACAGGAGAGGTTTTAGGGTCTGAAATGCAAAACTATCTGAACTGTATGACATCTTGCCTTACTGTAACGTCAGACCAACTGCAGCAATGACGAAGATGGTGCACCGCAGCACAGAACACAGAAGGAGACACTACATCAGACTCAGTTCAAGGTCTACGTGTTCCACTCATCTTCCCTGGTGACTCTGTCTTGGTGAGAAATCATACAAGGAAAAAGTGGGACGGACCAAGATTCAACGGTCCTTTCATCATAGAGGACTGCACTCCGTCCGCTGTGAAGCTACAGGTCAGGACAGCGTGGACTTTTCTCAGTGATATCAAACCCTACATCGGAGAAGGCCCCCTGCCTGCACCCCAACGAGAGGAATCAATGAGCAACGGGGAAGAACCACAGCACGTGCCGATGAGATCCATGACGAGGAAGGACGACGCATGACCAGCAAAGTAAAGACAAAGAATGTTTTGCCAAAAGATTGTGGCTTCATTTTGGACATTCCTCTAAGCAAAAAAGGGGATAAGGACATAAACAGACACTCTGTGCATCCTAGTTGCAGGGTGAAGAAGTAAATTTTGCTTATAAGCCACAACATAGTCTGTTAACTTTGAACTTTGAACTGAGACACGCTAAAGCCTTGATTAGAAAGAATATGCCAAATTTTGACCGAGGACAAATGAATTGGAAGAAGATACAGTACCCGGATTCCTTCCACACCAAGACTATATTTGGAATCACTTATGGTGTCCCACAGTAGAGATATCACAAAAAGACGTGGTCACATATTTCAACCTAGTGCTAAGATCGTACCCGTCACTGGTAGGAAGACTCACAAGTGTCACAGAATTTCTCCAAGATCCTGAAAAGGAAAAAAATAATAAGACAACTACTTACTGTCATTGCAGAACAATTCATTGTACTCCTCAAGTACAGTGAGAAAGAAGCAAATGTTCCCAACACAGGAAAAAATAAATGAGTTTATCAAGACAGTGTTCATTCGCATAATTGAAGACTGTCCAACCATTGTCGGAAGAACAAATGACACACTTACATTTCTGCGAGACCCAGCAAACACTGAGCATTTATACCATCTTCTAGACAAGACCATAATTTTGGTCGCACTCCACGCAAACGGACAGCGCAGACATTGTTTACATCAAGGAAAAACATATAATCCTGAATCTCAACGAAAATCCGGACAGATGTCCCTATCACCAGAAGACAGCAGGCTGGCTCATAATGTTCTGTTTCGCCTAGTTACTGACTTTCCAGAGCTGGTGGGGAGACCAATCGATGTTGATGTTGACGTTCTCACATTCATCAGAGATCCAACGAATATTGCACAAATGGAAACGCTGCTGCATGCGATCATGCTCCAAGTGGAACTTTCCAATTATCAGAGAAGTTTCCTGAGAAGATTGTGAAACCTTCCGCCGAGGGACAGATCGAGGGAGCAGAGTCAAGAACTCCATGTGTTACATTTTTTTGTTATTTTTCCCTATTTCTTCATACTGACCAGTGTCCAGCATATCCTCAGGACTGAAGCAGATTCGGGGGGTGAACTGGGAGCTCACCTGCTTTGAACATGCACAGTAAAGGGACACACTGAAGTATTACTTAATTTGATTTATTTTCCATAGTCTAACAAAGGAACTGGATCCTGAATTAAAAGACAATTGCCACTTGCAAGAAGGGGAACGGGAACACCTTTGAACACCAGACACTCAAACTCAGAACTTGAAAAACGACAGTAGATAAGGAAGTACTAACATCAACAGTGGTGAATGATCGAGATGGGGGTCCAGAGCAGCAACCTGGTCCTCCCACAAGAAGCGAGGCATCCAGGCTTCTCTAGAAGGAAATGCTGTCACCTCACATACTGAACCATAATGTACTTATGCATTGTATTTATCATTATTCAACTGTCATTAACGATCAGAACTGCGTTCTATATTGGTGCACAAAGCGTTCCAATTTCAGTGCACCCACCTAATGATATACGCATGAAACCCACAAAAGCACCCAGACCTTATATAGTCATTCCAGTCCCTAGAAGATCTGATGTGGAGTGAATGAAATCGAAAAGGATGTAATTAGCAATGACACACACACACACTTGTGGTAACGAATGAGCAGGAAAGCCGGAGACGGGGTCGGCATGAAATGAATGAAGTAAAATCACTGACAACTAAATGCACACAAACACTGAATGTACACGAAACAGGCCTAGCATCTATGACTGCAGAACCACAAACTAAAGCAGCAGAAGGGAAGAGACTGCATGCCATAAGAAACGTCACAGAAGCTGTCATGAGAAAACAAGAAGAGTTAAAGGAAAAGCCAACAGATCAGAACCTCTTGAGAAAACAAAGGCAAACTCAGAAAAACTCTCTGAAAGGATGCAAATGTTAGTAGATTTACTATTCCCGTACATAGCCAGAGTGAGGAAACTGCATGAGGAACTGAAAAATAAAACTGCAGAAACTGCAGTACCCAGCATATACGTTCCAACACGAGGGACAAGTACCAGTTCCACAGTACATCCATATACCGGACCAGTGCCAACCTGGTTGGCATGGGCATTTGCACGCAGCAGAGAAAAAATGCATGAAGAAAGGAAAGAGCTGCCAGACTCCTGTCCACTCAAATGGTGCAGATGAAGAAGCCTGCACCATGGACCAGGATACCAGAGAACCCTCCAGCAAGAAAAGGACACACAGATGCATTCAGAGATGTAGTAATAACAAACTACATGAAGACCTTGAGAATCAAGAGAAGCATGCATGAAGAGGACAATGACCTGAACGATGACCTGGATAGCGCAGCACACCTAGGAAACAACATTTGGTACCAGCACACAAAGGAAGTTGGAAGACGAAAGTCTTGAAGAAGAATGCTTTGTCTGTGCACTCCTACCAAACAGCATGGGGAAATCCACGACCTTCGTGGCTGTAGAAATTGATGTCCAGACAGCACACTGTCTCCCACATGTAGCAATGTGCAAAACTAGAGGCCAGTTTATGGGAATTGACGCTTCACTGATAAGGGCAACTGAAACAGCTTATCCCGATGAAGATGATTATGCTCAAGACATTAAAACGAGAAACAGAGCTCATACAAGGAATCATGTGATCAGATACGAGAAGCCTGGAGTTAAAGGAGCAGGAATAAGATGGAAAGTAAACCCGAGACTAAATGTCCAAGGAAAAACTCCAGAGGAAGCTCGCAAGTGGAAGAACAGAGCCCAAATGCAGATTTGGGGAACAGAGTTTTGTCAGATGGATGGGAGAAAGTAGTGGTGATTTGCAGAGCATGGGTGATCACTGGACTCTACAAAGAAACTGTTGACATTGTGCAGAATGGCTGCAAGCCATTATGGCCAAAACTTGCAAAACTACTAACATGGGTCGAAGACAGAGGAGGACCCTTGCAGATAGTCCTATTTGAAAGCCCAAAGTTCTGTTTCAGGAACAATGGCACAAGAAAAATGGGGGAGAATCAGAACTGTGCACGAGTCTTTGATGCTCCAGGGATGGTGCATGGAACTGCAGAAATTATGGATCATTATTGGGCATGCAGATCCAAATCATACATGAGACTGCCAAGAGACGGGGGAGGCATATGCACGATTGTGAATATCCACGTTCCAGCATTAGTGATCCCGAAAAGCGACCTGAGCATTGACAATTTCCCGAAAGCAGATGCTCACCTGAGGAAAAGGAGATCTGTGGAACTGATAACTCGAATGAAGTGAGAGAATTACTTCTCTGCTAAATCAGAAGAAGCATTTCATGCAATCCCATATGTACACAGGCTGTTCAGCCTCACCTCATCAGTGTTCATGAAAATTCTGATGCCAAGATTCCAAGTTGGAGCAAATACTAAATGGTTGCAGATAATCAAATGGGAGTTACTGCAGATGATCAATACGACCATAAAAGCATTCAATGCAATCAAGGAAGAGCTAAGAGCCATCCGGCTGATGACTCTCCAAAACAGATATGTACTTGACATGATCAAAGCTATGGATGGAGGAGTTTGTGCAAAAATAGGAGAATCATGTTGCACATTTATACCTTCTCACAATGAGGAAAATCGAACTTTTAACAGAAGCTATAGGCATGCTGACGAAGCTACAGAACCAGATGATCGACGAAACTGACGAAGTTGATGAAACAGCTGGTTTGGATCACTGTTTTCATGGGTTCCACAATGGATGGCAGACCTATTCAAGTTCCTGGGAGTCTTGCTAGTGATGATATTACTAGGATTTTGCGTTGTCAAGATAATAATCTCACAATGCCAGAAAACTGCGAAGCAAGCCATATGGATGAAGATCATGACTGATGTCAAACCAGGATGGAAGTCTTGTGAAGGCCAGCAAGCACGCACCAGAAGGTACCAAGTTTCTCTAACCCAGGAAGCGCAGAAATTATGTGGGAAGATGGATTTATTACAGCCCAAATGAACAATGCCAGCTGATGACATGGAACAAAGACAAACACATAAGGACAGCAGGAAACCTGAGAGGAGTAATACAAATATGGACTCCAAAGTGACACTTCTTCAAACCATCATGTACAGACCCAGAGGATGAAGAGGGAATGAACACAGAAGATGAAATGAAGATGAAAACAGAAGAACCAAGTAAGAGGAAGCCAAAGGAGGAAGTGGTCGATGAATCGACCAGAGGGGGGGGAGGAGTTTAGAGGAGGTCCCAAATATAGCCTGCACTCCAGTCGCCCATTTTGAAGTACCAGGAACATTCACACCGAAATATGTGATGTATGATGAGCAGATAAACCAGCAGAGAGCCGCAGTGGGGCTCTGTCCAGCACCCAATAGAAGAATGACACCTATTGAAGTACCAATAACCAGACAACCATAGGCAGTAAGGTACCCATTAAGAAAACCCTACCAGCAAATTAAACAAAATGAAGATTGTTGTTACACTCATCTGGCTCCCACAGGGGCGTCGTTCGGAGCAGGACAGCTGCGGTCTCCACCCACGTGATGCGTAGTGCAGCGTTGACTGACTGGATCTGCCCTCCTAATCTTGTCTGCTTAACCCGTAAAAATATTCTCCTGCAAGTGGAGAGATGGATTTAGCCACTTGTGGATTCAAGTGATGGAACCCTCACAGTCCTCCCCAACTAATCACCTCCGAAATGCCCTCACAGCAATCTCACCTTATATTCTTGAAAGATGAGCTCTCCATCCTGCGTGGATTTGCAGGGGCGCATCGATTCCAGTTACTTCACTGGTTTGAAGGCTTGGGAGAGTTCCAGAGAGTATTGACTCTGAGGTTCCTGGTGAGGACCAGTAAGTATTAAGTTCATAGAGTTCAATATGACCGATGTTCACTCTTGTTCCCCCCTTCCTTTCTTGTCTTGCAGCTGGCTAGTGAAAAGATGCTCTTGTGGCAGCTGGTGGCGCTCAGGTAAGAGTCTGTATTACCCGATGCTGTCCGGTAATTGTTGCACGAGGAAAACGTGTTGTTTTGGTCTCTCTTTACAGATGCGGCACGTGAAAATATGGAGAGTCACAAAAGGATGCCTCCGGTGGTAAATCAGGTAAGTCTATGGTGGTAAGAATTATATTTGTTGGTTCCCTCGGCTCACCTTGTGGTTTTCTTTTGTCTCCTAGGTGCCGAAGTTCGGCGAAGAAATGATGGAGGCAGTGCCGACGGATGCTGTGAAGACTGGCGAGTATGGCGCGGCGCTGCAGCTGGAGGTGCGGCGCGTGCAGAAATGATGTTCTTTACAGGTCCGGAGACAAGATGGATCCAGAATCAGGTGTGGGATAGAAATAAGTTTGTTTTCTAACCTTGTCCCTTTCTTTCCTCTTTGTTTTAGGAGCTCTGGATTCGAGGCGGGCGTGGCAGAAGACTGGATGCAGGCTGCAGGCACGGTGAGTGTTACGCTGCTGGATGCAGAATAACGCGAAGCGTGTGTTGCTAGTCGGGTGTGGTTTAAATAGCCTCAAAAGTAGTCCCAGGCCCTAGAACCACACCCGAGTAAAAAATAGTCACTGTAGAAAAATAGTCCCCTTCAGGCTTCATGTTGGATTGGAGTCATTTGCAGCATGGTCTGCCTGAGGTAAGTAATGACTATGAGCCTGGCACCTTAGGCGCCAGGACTGATTCCTACTATGAGACTGGCGCCTAAGGCGCCAGGCCTGAACCCAGATAGCCCCTAGCCAGGGCTGCTGAGGTTTTACTAAATGTCTAGATGCCTGCTCCTGGGGCTGATGGGCTTGGTCCGGATGCCTGGGGGTAGGCATCATGACAATTGTACTGTGCAGGAAGAACACAAAAAGTCCTTAATGGAAGACGAATGGTGAATTCACGAGGGCCTGGACTAACGCACCCATAGAAGATATGACGACCCAAGGATGACACAAAAGGAGACGAAACACCATGAATAGAGATATCGTGAAACTACAAGAAGAAAGCGATGTTAGAATACAAAGGAGCTTAAACTGTATGCAGAATGAATATTCTGCATACAGCTAACGCCTGCACATATGCTTGTAACCGCAAGAAAGCTAAAGAAATCAGTGCAGCTTGCTATGCTAAGTAGAAGAATAGAGCGGCAAGCGCCATTGTACACAATCTACCTCAAAATGAAGCATGTTATACAAGTGCAAATCCACTTTGCACGAAAAGCAGAACTAACCCAGGTTATTATAGGCCATACGCAAGAAGTTTCATATTTTAGTAACATGCGGAAAAAAGGCTGAATCGAAACTCGACCGAGGCAGCTTGTGCCGGGGAAGCCAAGGTCATATCAATAGAAGCTATGAACAGTGGCTACGTCTAATTGAAGCAACAGCAGAATATCCTGCCACTGAAGGAACGAGATAAGAAAGCATAGGCAGGGTGAAATGAAAATCAAATGCCCAAATTGATAGAAACAGGGTAAATCCATGGTGTGCTAGCACGTGACCAGCCGAGCGAGACGAGGCACAGATTCAAACCTACGCTTGGCACCCACCCAGACAGAGATATCAGAACTTTTTCGAGACAAGATGATGCAGTTTCGAGGCCAACCACAGTGAACTAATTGACACATAGCCCATAAAGTGATGATTGATTGAAGGAAGGCAGGGTGAATTGGGGGACACCCTGCACCTGGTTGACCGTTCTGCATGCTGCTTAGCAAAGTGGAGATTTATGCATGGGTTTGAAGCAAACCCAATCACAATGGACCAAATAATCTAGGGTCCTATAGTTAGTAGTACCAATGAGACATTGTACATTTAGTGATGTCTACAGTAGTCATTTTTGAAGGAAGGGCTTAGATGCCCACCTGAAAGTATTTACCCAATCCCCTCACTCTGGTACCATATACAGATATAGCACCTATATTAAAGTTACCTTTAACCAACCAATAGTATTGCATGTTAACTTTTGAGTGTTACACGTCAGATTATGACACGTTTTTGGTATAAAAGTTATGTTTGTATGACGTTCGAGGGAGTTGAAGTGAGACGGGCTGTCGAACCACTGTCGATTTTATGTGCCCCATTTTTTGTACTTGTCATTAAATGGACTCCCCTTTGCCAAACCATTGAGTTGTCCTTATTGATTGGTGTTGGAGTAAGAAAACCTGCACCCCCATCCACCTCAAGGTGCAGCCATCTCGTCTTAAAGCACTGAAGAGCAAACCCAGACTATGGGCCGGCCAGGGGTCTCTCAGTACATAACGACAATATAGAACAAGACAAGAGGAATTCCTTTTAGTGGCTACAAACACAAAACATTATTATGAGGTGCATTCCTTCAGCTAGCAAAATAATCTTTTTAAAAGGAATGCGTATAAAACTGGTTTGAATGAACATTGAATGGGGCATTGCTAGTTGTGCAGCAGAAAAATTTAATTCTGAGTGCGTCGTCATGTATGTTTGTTTTAATTATTCTGCCACCTGAACCTTGAAGGAGTGTTTGATGCATTATCTCCCGGCTCAAGACAAGACTCTGATAAGACTGAAACTTTCAAAAGCACTGCAAGTGTGTGATTTCGCCTAACTCCAAGCTTGCAGAAACGCTCCCAGCTGAATGCAGAGAAAGCACAAATGGCGTGCACATCTCACAGCCTCCTTCTTTCGTTTCTTGGAAACGGCCAGGCAGAAGGAGAAAGCGAAAGGTGTACGTTTAGTTTTAGAACATTAAGTGACTTAGACTGGAACGACAGGCCCCAGAGACTGCACAATGGACAGGCAGGGACTTGCGGCACAAAGAGAAGCGTGCGCGAGGCACGAGGGTCAGGGTGGCTTCAGAAACTAAAGCATTTTAACTTGTGTTTCTCTCCCCAGCCCTGCTGTCTATACAAAAAAATGACTAATCCGGTCTTGCACCATGACAAGGACTGTGCAGCAGCGTGCGGCCCTCCCTTGACAGTCACGCACTTGGCATCATTCCCTGAGGCCAGCATCAATCGCAAATACTATTGGAACGGTTTATTACTTTATATGTATTCCGAGCTGTATGCATGAACGTTAAACGTTATCATAACATTCGTATAACCTCAAAGCTGGTGTGCGAGAGCGAGGATCACCCTCGTCTCTCCAGTGCACAGCCCTCTGTGGCCACGCTTTCCAATCATCAGAAAAATTATCCACAAGGAATGAATAGTCAGGCATTCTTACCTGCACAACTACGCCTTACAAGGTCCACTACTGGAAACACGCTTGTTCCGACCCACACTGGAACATAAATGATACATTCAAGTGAGAGAAAGTGGCACGCCATCATCCGACCTCACCCACAATACTGAATGTCATTGGCTGACAAACAGCCAATGACACATTCTTCAGTAAAACTTACTAGCCAGTAGCCCATGCCTCACAGTAAGTTCAGATCCTCCTGGTGCGCTGTTTGTGCACAGATCAGTACTGGCGGGGCCACCCCTCTAGCACCCCGCCAGCCTCCTGCATTGTGAATGCTTACATAGAGTGCGTGGAGCTACGAGCTCCACGCACTCTACAATAGAGAAACGTTCTGTAAAACAGGACGTGCCCCTGTGTTAGGGTGGCAGGCCCAGCCAGCCACATTGAAGACTGAACATTGCAGAGCGGCAGATTAATTATTTATTTATAATTAATCTGCTGCTCTGTAACATCGATTTGCCGCCAAGCTGCGCTGTGTGCACAATGTTCTCTGTAAAAGCGGCCGCCACTGGTTGTAACTGTGCACTTTCTAAAAAAAAAAAGCTATTTAAAAAGGTAAAATGTGAGTTAGGCAATTTCGGCTGAGTGGGGAAGGCCGTGCCCTGCTTGTAATTTATTTGGAACTGCATTCCTTCCTTTGGTTGTCCTGGAGACCTAGAGATGCCTGTAACTTCAAACACGAGTGCCTTCTTTTAAAAATACAAAGAATAAGAGGCTCTGAGATCGAATCCACGGGCTGGACAAGATAAGACAGTTTTGGTCCTCAGCATTTATGATCTTCAGGTCACGCAAACCCATAAAAAAATGCATTAGTGGTCGTTAGCTCTTGGAATGAGCAGGCTAATCTAAACACAGACCTCTCTGTTGATGTTGTGTGCTTCAGGAAGGTGGGGGCCAGAGCCAAGGAGTTTTTTTGGCTGCACATTGTGTAAAATTGGAGAAATGCATATCATGTAAAATCGACAATATTTATCCCACAATAGTCATTGTGGGATTTCTGGAAACATGTCAACTACCCCCTTCTGGTCATCCCAAAACGATTTTTATGAGATCACCGTAACTAAAGTTATTCATGAAAACATAAAGTGGCTCTCCTTGTGAATTTTAGAGCTATAAAAAGTTGATTAAAGCGGGCCCAGTCTAATTTATATGCCGCCAACCAAGAGCCATATTTTTCACTGAATAATTCTGGAGTAAATGAAGAAAATGTGTATTTTTGCAAAGGAATGATGTACAGACACCTGATGAGGCTTATTTGACTCGTAGGAAAATATAGGTTTAAGAAATGCATTCATATCTGTCAAAACATGGAGGTAAAGGGTACTTGTCATGCAGTGAGATTTATATGGCCCCAGACCAAGCCCCCTGTTGAAGTGAGATGATGAAGTGGTCTCCTCCCCTGGTGTCCCAAAGCACTCCCACATGTTCTGGTCCTATCAGCACACAGGTGGGAGTGTGGCACTGGAGCAGTAACCAAGCCCTTCTGTGGGAACAATGACACATTTTTGATGGCATTTGCCCTATAACTAAGTAAGCCTGCCTCAGAGCAGGACTCTTTCCACTAACCCCGGAGATGATCTGTTGTCAAATTCTGGAGGACCACCCCAGCAGCGAGAGGCCCGGCTTGCAGTGGAGCCAGGAGATTTAGAAGCTGACTTGGGACCACTTGGAGGACTCAGCAAAGACCTTGACTGACCCCCGTTTGCTGTTCCAGCAGTGTCCCGATGCTCCCTGATGTCCAGTCCAGACCTCTCCTGTAAGTTGAACTAAACCCCACAAACCATAGTGTAGGCCTGCTATTCTTGTAGCATTGCATTCGATAATTCCCCATTTGCCTGTATTGTTCAGTCAATTCCCCATTGAAGAATCCCCATTTGCCTGTGTAGATACTTAGTATATTTGTCAAAATAAATAAATTAATTCCCCCATTGAATCCACGGGTTCTGCATTGATGGAATTTGAAACCAACAATCTCTTCCCAGTGTTTTGTCAGCCGGTATAGTCCTAAAGATTTGCAAAAGAATCTACTTCAAAAAGCCCTGTTTACATGTGTGTCCCATTGTAATGCAAAAACTAAACGGTTCCCATTTTTCCATTCTGTTACTATTTCCCCATTTTAAGGCAAAAACTAAACTGTTTCCATGTTCCCATTCTGGCCCTACTTCCCCATTGTAAGGTAAAAACGAATTCCCATTTGCATTTTCTTTCCCCACTGAAAGTGTGCTCTCATCATCCCAAATTGATTTTCCCATTCTGTTCCTAATTCCCCATTGTGAAGTAAAAACGAATTTCCATTTGCATTTTTCTTTCCCCATTGAAATTGTGCTAAACTTCCCAAAATCAGTTTTCCTACCCTGTTCTGACCATAAACCGAAAAACCTGTGCGTTACTGGTAGCAAAACGAATTTTCCCCTCGCATCCCTGTCTGCTCTCTATTATTTTTGTGATCAAGTCTTTCAAAATCCGATTTTCCCATTGGTTGCTGACTGATAATCTATAAAGCCCTGCTTGTCTTATAAGTGTAAGCAGAACAAATTCTCTCCCCTTCAGTTCTTTCCCATAGCAATTGTGATAAATAATTTAAAAAACCCATTCTACTATTGTGCTCTAAAAACAAAATGTCCCTCTTCTTTGCCTGCTCCCCATATTGCTTCTGTGAACTTCATCCCAACTCCGATTTTTCCATTGTGTTCATACTCCTTGCCACTCCATTCAAAAGAGACAGGCCTGGTGGATGTTTGGCGGCGGTGGCGGGTTGGGGTGAGGGTTGCTGGGACTAAAGCATAGTTCTGTGTACCTTCACTTTCCTGTTTGTTTGCATTCATTTTATTGCTGTGTTTTGAACTGTTCTCTGATTGTAGTTGTGGGAGAAGTAAAAGGAAATTCTTGCGACAGTATATTATTGAGTTATCTTAGTGTGCTGCTTAACCCAAAACGATATTTGTCTTTGTGTTGCCACAACATTGGTGGCTGATGTAAGCCGTTTATTCTAATTTGACATAAATAATAAATTAATAAATACCTTCTTAATACACACCGCCCTGGTATCTAGTCCATTGGAGCACTGGGAATTTGTTGGGATTGTGTGCGGGACGGGTTGGAGGCCTTTTCAAAGAGGACCTAAGGTATATAAATCAAAGCGTTTTTATTGTGCGCCACATTCATTGTAGGGGAAGGAGATCCCTGACTTGAGTGTGCAGTGTAATAAACCGCGACAATACTACACGTTGTGGGGCCAAACACCATTGCATAGCCTTGGGTTCCACGAAGGCTGTGATGTCACCAGGGCAACCAGTTGGGGGTGGGAGGCGAGGAGGACAGTTACTCCACATTTGTTTGTACTACAGGGATCCATGCCATTTCCCTACCACTTCTAAGAAGCTGTAATAACAGGCGTTATCGCCCGGTTTAATCGTATTAAATGTAGTGACCACCGAAGGATACGGGGATGCTTTGGGAGTCAAACATGTGTCCGTACATGCAGCCCCGTGTGAGAGGAGGAGATTTAGCTCACCAAAGAGCCCCTCTGCTTAGCGTGGGCCCCCCAGTGCCTCATCCTCCCCCCTCCTCCATGACCTGGCCTCATGGCCCCACTCCCCCCCCCCCACCACGCAAACCGGCATATGTCATACATTACATGTTGGAAAAGAAACAACACAGACACCTTGTAAAGTTGGAAGAGTGAAATGCCTCAGCAGCTTTATTTTGCATAAAGTCTTGGAGTTATCTTACAGACGATCCGTAATTCACCACCACAGGTATTCTACTCTGTGTGCGGCTACCTAGGTATCCCTTGCCCCCCCACCCCCTCTCCCTTACCGTCCTTGTCCGGTGGACGCCTCGGGTTGAGCCCGGCCCTTGCTATTCACCCCTCTCTGCCCCTGGCCGTTATAGATTTCCCATGACCGACATTTTTGCCCCAGGCCCCCCCTTTTGCTCTAGGTCTTTGTTGGGAATCCCCTGCCCCCCCTCCCCTGACACTTGCACAGTGTCCTGGTTCTGGGTCTAGGTAAAACCGGCAGCCACGCGGTGCCTCGCTAGTGTTCAGGTTCCTATACCGGCACCACCACAAGTGCCCCAACGCTACACATCCCACATCTGTACATTTAAGGCCGACACCGCCCTCCGGTGCCGGCCCACAACTTTCTGCCTGCCTATATTGTCATCGCTTTGCGATGCCCGTCTATTTTGAGTCATTTCTACTCTACTCTGTCCCCCCCTCCGTCCCCCAAGTGCCGCTTGTACCGGAAGCCCTATCCTATCTATGCCGCCCCCCAGGTCTCCCTTCCGTCTTGCCGAGCCCCTAAATCCTCCCAGTTCCCTCTCCCCCCAGGCCTCCCTGTGGAGTCTGGCCCGGTGCCCCCCCTGCCAGCGTGTACCCTCTCACTTCTCCTTCCTTCCTTCCTTCGCTTGCTCCTCCACTCACCAGGTCCCCAGTTTTTCCGGGTCCCGCCAGACCCCCCCCTCCCTGCCGTTTCTGCCCCTCCCTATCCTAGCTCCATTTCCCCCCAGAGGCAGACTTCCCAGCTCTATTCTTCCATACCCAGTCTCCTGTCCCCCAGCTTTTAGCCCTTGCCCCCCCTTATTCCTTGGGGCTGGCTTCCTCCCCCCTGTTCCCTCTATTCCCTTGCTGCCCTATCTTGGATCCCCCACCTCCCTCCCCTCATGCCCCCCTCCTTCCAGGAAGACTTCCCCTTGCTGTTATTTTGTCACTGTTACCTGAGCCCCCCGTAGCCTCCTCTTGCTCCCCCCCGACCGACTTCCCTTGATGGTTTTGTATGCGAGTCCCCTGCATCCCTCCCCTTTTTCCCAGGGCCTCCCCCGAGCCTAGTACTCCTGGGGCGCCGTAAATCTAATCTTGTTGGCTGATCATTCCCCTATGGGTCTGCCAGTGCTTTGCTAAAGGGATCGACCTGTGACTCCTCCAAGACTCTCTGCTGGTTGCCGGCAGCAGAGAGTTCCCCCAGCCTGAACAGGTCGCTCCATAGCCGGCCCTTCCGCTTGCTCACCCTCGCTCGGTTGCTCCTTGGTAGGTGTATAGCCTCTTTATCCCCCCCCGCCCTTCCCGGTCCTTGCCCTTTTCAATGTCCTACCGGGAAGCCCACGCTTTCTAACCGCATTCTTCTCCATGTGTTCCAGCTTTGTCCTTGAACAGCCCTTAGCCCCTCCTTGTTGAGCCAACGAGAGCACCCCTCCCCTGCCAGAGGGGGAGGGGGAAGCCACCTGCGCACCCTACCACAAACAGCAGCAAGGGAAAAGTAAAGGGGTTGGTGCCCCTACGAGTTGGGCTGCAGCAGCCCTAACTTAATTACGTGATGCCCTTACATGGAGTTTGTTTGCAAATTAATTATCTGCATTACCATGTGTATTTATTGTGGAATGGAAATTTGCTCCAGTCAAATCTCTACAGCCCCCTACAAAGAGATGACCCTTTCATTGATCTGCCCTTTGCACCTGCGGCATCGTTAACTTGTGATAATTAAATTGTTGGTTTATTTGACTGTACGTGCCCTACCGATCATACTTAGATGTGTTATTTGTGCTCTAACCCTTGTAACCCCCAATTCGCGGTGTCCGGTTCTGTACCCCCTAATGTTGTGCCTCGCTTTGCTCCCCGTTGCACCGGACCGAGCACCCCACTCCCCAACAACTCTCTGCTCAGGATGAGGGGGCTCGACGCAAATGTGTGGTGCTCTATGTATATTGTACCAGGGTTGAATTAACACAGTAAGTCCAAGAGTTTCATTGCATACATCGGACAGTACTCCTGTTCTATTATGCTGCAAAAGACAAAGATGAAACTGTCATGCTGGCACCAAACTTCGAGGGGCCGACTGTGTGCCCCCCATACTACTATTATCTGAAACTTCTATCCATACATTCTATCCGACATGCTAAACACTTGCACATATTGCTCGCGGCCCTCTCGCAAGCCCCCACCTTTGAGCCTAAACTATGCGGGCGGCATTTAGAATCAGATGCTGTGATGAACACCGCCCAGTTTGTCCCATTTACCTTGTGCTGACATCTGCCTACAACGCCCTCCGTGTTAAAAGATATCAAGGTAAATGTGCACTTTTCATGAAATTGGTTTTGCATAGCCACACAAATTGCACAGGAGGGTTGGCATTTGCCATTCATAAAATCCATGCTCACACCAAACCAAGGGAGGATATAGTCTTCTAATAGTGTTTTGGAAAACGTTAAAGAGTGTGCATGTTTTAAACTCCAAACGCCAATATAAATGTTTCCCATGGGACTTGCAGTACCGAAATTCCCCATTTGGTTGTTTGCTATTCTTCCTCAGTTAACATAGTGCAGTGGTGAAGTCTCCGGCCCGCAGACCCGACCACTGCGGCTCGATCCCAGAGTCTGCCCCAAATTCATAGCGCATTCAATGTTTCTCATTTTTTGGCCGGGGGGACTAAGTCCACCCTCTAAATAAAGTGGGCGGACTTCGTCCCCCCTCGTGCACCCTCGACTTGAGCCCTGATCCCATTAAACTACTGCCCCAATCTGAGCCAACTTCTGGTTGCCTGTAAGTCGTGGGTAGGCACATCTTGGTAACAAACAATGTGAATTCTAGGTCTTAACCCAATTGTTCCTTTCTCTACAATATTCGAATATTGTCACCCACCCCTCCCGCCACCCCCTACCCCCGGTATTTGCTTTTCCTTGCCCTGTGCTTAGTGTGGATATCCCGTTCATTGCACACTTGTGGTGGGCACAGTGAAATATACTCGTGCCACTCCTGATTATTTAACCCATTCCATGTCACTGTGGACTTTACATAGCACTCCCCCATCGTATTAGATCACCACCAGTCCCACCCCAAATCGACTTGGTTAGCAGAGCGGAACCAACCCATGCTCCCGTGATTTGAACACCTTCAGCCACCTGTCGTAAACCCATCTAACTTTTGTAACAACCAACCGTGCCCCATAAAATGAAACCTAATAGGTACACTGCCCACCCGATATCCACCATCTTCTTGGCTAACTCCTCAACCCTATCTCCCAAACATCTTCCATACAAGTATGCATGCCATCGTTCCTACTTTGCCACAACAATGTTTATTTTTGTAAATTTTATTTATTTATTTTTTTTTTTGTTATAGCATTTTCCGCCCACGGAACATTGGTCGTGGCGCTGCGGCCACCACGTTGCGAGAGCGAGAAACCTGCCGTGGAGCCACATGCTGCGCACCACCTCAAAACAAACAATGCCCCCTTGCCCGCGCCTTTGTACACGACTTGAAAGGCATTGCTGTGATGATGTCACGAGCGCGGTGCGCCGCGGCCATCCTGCGACTGATCGGCCTCATACCGCATGCGTTAGCCGCATGCAATTGTAGTACGGTGACCCCAAGCTCCACGAGCTGGCAACGCGACGCGCCCCGTTATGTGACCAGCGAGCCAACCGCCCCCATGACTAGCCACCCCTTGCCGCGATGAAACCGTGTACTGCCCTACATGAGAGTGCCTAACCATGAGCAAACCTGTCTCCGCCTTGCAAGTCCCACCTTATCCTTGCCACACCCCCGCCGAACGCCCCACTAACGCTCCCCGCGCCCCCGATATGTTACAATCTCGCGGCGTTAGCTTATCTATTTTCCGAGTTTGGAACCGGATTCTGCTTCAAACGCACGCACGAATCCCACAACCGACCAAGCTACTAAGGTACTCCCGGAACACAACACCGACCTGGCCTGGAACCCCTTCCAATGCAATCCCCTACACCAATGTCTTTCCCTCCACCAGCGCTCTCCTCCTTCTGAAATATCTCCCCATCCACCATTATCTCTTCCTCTAACTGCGTGAACTTGCCCCCATCCTCTTCCACACACACACCCACATGCAAAAGTAGCTCGTAGCATTTACCGTGTGTATTCCCCTTGCTGGGCTGTATGGGCTGGCCATCTCTGGCCCTGCTGGCCTCTTGGGCTCTCTGACACTGTGCCTTCTCTGTCCAGGACTGCTGCCGCTGCTAGAGGGGGTACTTGAGAGTGGGGATCGGGGGCGGTGGAGGGAGCAGCCATGTGAAGATGAAAGTGAGAGAGGAGGGCTGCCTTTCATGAGCTCTCAAGTCCCTGCCCTGGGTGGGTGCAGGGGGTGTCCCAGTAACGCCCCTCCCCCACACTTGCCACTGTAAATGACCAGTCCTTGAACGAAGAGAGGGGGTTGGGGAACCCCAAGAATGTGTTCTCGGAAATCCTCCCGAGGAAAACAGGGGCATTGAACTTCCAGCAAGACACACACATTTCCGCCAATGCAATTTCCCCGTCTTCAAACCCCGCGCCGCCCCCGCGCATCTCAAAAGCCACGGACAGCAACAAACCCAGCCGTAAACCCGCCAACAACCGCCATTAGTTCCCCGACACAAATGAAACGCACTTCAAAGGAAACCAACGCGCCTTTGCTTTTCTGGATCACAGCAAAACAGCAAAACAGTCTCGCCCAACCAAAAGGACGTGTATAAGCTCCTCACTGACTGAAACAAATTACAACACTACTTCACAATCACTCCTGTCCCTCGCCCACCCCGCGCTCCTTCCCTGCTGCCCCTCTCCCTGCACTACCCCCCCGACCAAATCGCCATCACACTCGCCACCCCCCGTACGTAGCGCTGCGTTATGCAACCTGCTATTGGAAGGTATTGTTGGCTTGAGGGTCTGGGAAGTTAACCTGCGAGTTGAAACTAATGTCGTTATGCAGGCCCTGCATAGTCAACCTGCGAGTTGGAGTTAAAATGAGCTCTGCAGAGATCCAACCCGCTAGTAGTAAATGTTATATATGAATGAGGTGACTATGCAGACTCTGCCAGGATGCAACCTGCATATTTAGAGACATGGTGTCTATATTGCGGGCTCTGGGAAGTAAACCGGCGAATGAAATTTATTGTGGGCTCTGCTCGGATGTAACCCGCTAGTACAAGTTATTGTCGTTTTGCAGGCTATGGGAAGTGAACACTGCGATTCACAGCGCTAAAGCCCCCATGGCAATCCCGCAGCGCCTGTCAATCAGCACTCCGATCTCCGCACTACATACTGCCCTGTCATGCATATTCACCTCCATCCTCCCCATGGCACGCCGCCATCTACCTCGAGGCTGCCCGCCCCTGCAAGTGGCGCAGCAACGGCAAAACATCCTGCGGCCCCTCTATGCCTTCTAGTCAGGGCTCCGCTCTTGTTCCATGGCACGCCGCCATTACCCACAAGGCTGTCCCCCTACCCCATGACAAACACGCAATCAGGTCCCTCTTGCTTCCAGGCACATTACCTCTCCCTGTATTATTGCTAGCCATTTCCTCTGAGGTTGCCTGCCTCCAGTCACCGACACCATGCCTGGCCTCCTTGTCGAGCGCATCTGTTCGCACACTCTGAACTCACCTCTCTTGTTTCTCCGGACTTCTTCATCCTCCTGGAACGGAGCCCTGTACCCACTCGAGACTGGAACACTGGCCACGCTAGACCGGAACACAGGCCTGGCCCTGCTGGACTGGAACACTGGCCTCACAGGATACACAGACTCGTTCTTCACTCTGATGGCAGGAACAATTCCAAAGGGATCTCTTCTTTGGAAAACGAAATCCACGATCCGGCGAGGCAGGAAACCGAGGGAGAATGTGCTGGTACTTGTAACCCGTGTCTTTATGGGGCCGGTCTCTCCCTCGGCTTCCTGTCCCGCCCTTCACGTTTCGCGGGCTCTCGTCCGCTTCCGGGGGCGGGTTCTCGTGTTCCTCCCCCATCCCTGCCCCCTTGACCCGTATGAGGAGTGGGGGAGGAGGTCGGCTGGGCAACCCCCACTAAGGGGCGGCGCCCGCCATGCCACCTTCGCTGGCACGTTCGCCAGCCAAAACCGAGCAGCGATGCAGTCATTAGAAACACTAATGGCAGGGGACCGTGGAAAGGCACTCGTAGCTGGAGCCCCAAGAGTGCATTCAGCCGCGCAATGCGAGACAGCAGTTTCCCATCAGCCACGTGCTGGAGAAGAAAGACCTGTTAACAATTTCTCCGAGGGCGTAATAACAGGTAATAAAACACATATTCCAGCGGGTGGGTGGCTCGAGAGCCAAGGCCCAGAGTCCACAACTAGGAGACTCGGAAGTGATAAGGAAGTCATTCAATGTAAGAGCTTAAACGCATGCAACGGCTTTAAAAAAAGAAAAGAAAAAAAAAGTGTCGCAGGTGCTATCAGAATGGGACAGCCTCTGATGACGGCATCTGAGTTGGCGCTGCCAGTTCGAGGTGAAGGAAGTACGTGCGGGTACAGTATTCCCTGCAGATAAGCCGTGTCTTAAAATAACATGGTGTGATCAGGCAGTTTAGCACGCAACGTGTTAGGCAGGCTTCCGGGCCGCATGCTCCCAGTCGGATGCAATCAAAAGAGACAGAAAAGAAGGACGGACAGTTGTTTTCAGTTTTTTTCTTAAATTGTACTTTACTGAAACACCTCCACCATTCAAGCACTTTCCATTTTGTGTGGCAATTTTTAAGCACGTCATAATCATGGGCATCTGTGTTCACGCGCGGGCCACACGTTCTGCTGCAGGTTTGTTTGTAATGCCACGGCCCCTATCGTGCAGCATTCTGTTATAATCAGTGTTGCTTCAGTGTGGAATTCTACATGTAGAATTCCACATTGGCTTCTTACCTGTTGTTTACTTCTGCTGGGGGTTCTGTGTTCCATGAGGAACAGTTGGTGTCTTGGAGTTGAGGGGTGATCCACAGGCTGAGTACTGCTGGGCTCAGGCTGGTTACCAATAAAGATACTTCCCTCATCTAGTGTGTGCCTTCATTATTACATTCCTACCAACATGAAAACGTACACACAACCCCCACTCAAGCCCCCTTGTAGTCGAGCCTCCAGTGAACCAGCATCCACCCCATTCAGTCCCCACAACCCCTTTGCCACCCAGGCCCAGCGCATTCAACTCATCAGTCATTGGCTCTGCTGCATGTTGTCTCTTTCTCTCCCTCACACAGAGAAGGTGGGCGGTGTGGTGTCTCATGTGAACGGTGCATCCTAGGCTTTTGGTGCAAAGGAATCGCACAGAAGAACATACACCATCCAATGAATTTAGACTGGTGGGATACCGGGTGGGGAGCTTAGAAACTCTTGACCCCTTGCCAAGAGCAGACCTCTCACAAACCCAAACTGAAAGTTGAGGGTGAGGACTGCAATCCCCGACACCCCCACCAGAACGGGCCCCTCATTTACCCCTCAAATATATTCCCTGACAAGGAAGCCTGGTAGGACTCCTCAACAAGTGACCACTCGGGCCTACAGAATGATACACATGCCCAAACCGAGAGGACTCTTAAGGTCCTCACCTACTCCAAGCAAAGTACAAATTCCTACCCCACTGAGACACACATCACACTCCTACAAGGAGATGCAGGGCTCCCACCCTAGGACTGTAAGTAGTGTAGCCGGATGTAAGCTTCCAGCCCCCCCACCATCAAGACCATTCCTTCCCTCACCCCTCTGATTTGCACCAACACTAGGATCCACGCTTTGACGCGACTCACGGACCATCTAGGCAAAACGCAACATGCAGGCACCAACTACTGCACAGGACTCCGAACCCTCTGCCAAGAAGGGACTCCAATCCCCTAGCACAATAAAACACACTTGCAGGGAATCAGCGCTGGTGGGGACAGAGGAATTCAGTGATCACAAACGAGCATCAGCGCCGTGGCGTTATGCAAATGGAAGAGTAGTGGTATACAGGCCACGAATTAGGGAGAACAAAAAATTAAGTGGTAAATGTTGCCAACTTGGCCAAAATAAACTCGCACGCTTTTACCTTAAATTGGCAACTGTTTTAGCTTTTTAAACCTCACAAAAGTACCATAACCTTAGGTACAAGGACATTGGCACGGCTTGCACAGTTCTCATCACCAGCTTTATCAGTAAAAGATCCAATACGTTTTTAATTGGATACTCGCTGTCCCCTGCATCAACCTGGTTATCAAAAGGTGCCAGTGTGTAGTCTTTCACAATCAAAGTAATCTTCTAAAATCACTGCCAGAAAATCTAATGAGGATTATAAAGAGAATGGCAAGGTACCAACTCCAGCATAAGCAAACATTTGTGCTTTTTAGATACAGGCGAGCATAGCGATAGGGGTTGTGTACCATTTTACATTACCATGTGGAAAAATAGGTGGTATATGTGCAACATGTGTGTGTTGATGTGGAATGCGGAAGTGCTCTGTCCAGTTGAGTGTCCAGGCTTTACTAGAATCAAGATGGTCTCTAAATACTTCATACTTCATTTGCTCAGGAGAATACAATTTGGTTACGCGGGAAATCAGGAAGATCAAGATTTGGCAGCCATGACAATGTGTGAAAAAAACGGGGACTGCACCCTAATAACTTTTCAATCAGTTGCACTCTGAATGTTTAACTCTTTCTAAATCTTAACTGAAGAGCCGGCTGGTAAGGTAGCCACCCAAAACCCCTAACTAAATTTAAACTGTATTACAATGTCTGCACACAAGTTGTCCATAACCCCTCCCGCACACTCCTATTGTGTGAACCTAAATTGGTTCTAATGACACATTAATCACTATTCACCATATACATTTTATGAATCATTGTACAAAAACGTAATATCTCCAAGTCTCAAAATAAATCGCCTTAAATAAACAAAAACATTTCACCAAATCTTTCAGCAAAAAACAGATCTCCATTTGTTAGATCAATATTGTTCCTAATTCAACTTAAATTCACAAACCCTCCCAAAACATGCAAATATATCTTTGTTCTAACAACACAAATTTGCAGCTTGGTTTCATAAGAATGATATCAGGTTCGTCTACATATAATAATCGGAATATATACACAATAAATTCAAACATCACAGAGGGTTATTTAGTACAAATCCTAGGGTTGACCCTCGGTTGCCTTTTGAGCCTTACATCAGAATCCAGTTAAAGACACCATGATGTTGAGGTATCCAGTATCTTCACCAATATATTTAACTAAAATGGCTTTCACGCCTTCTATGCTATATCCCAAACAGGTTCTTAGAAAATTTATATAACATTAAAAAATACTTGCTCGAAGGCAGTGGAAGATTTAAGGCAAAGGGCCCTGTAGGCAAGTCTGACAAGGCCCAAGATAGACAGAGCTTAGGGTGGGAGGAGTTAATGGCTATCACATGGGCGAATTTAGTGATGAATGTTCTGATCAGTTCCTGTTGCACATGGTGTCCTTGCTGAGCCTGTTAAAAGAATAGGATCTCAGTGTGGGGCCCAGACTGTAGGACTTTGAGGTGAGAAAGGCATAGGGAGGGGCCCCCCGTGGGCATTTGTCCCTTGTCGGAGAGCTACATCCGCCTCAGGGTGGTCCTGCGAGGAGCAGGGGAGTAGCAAATTCAAGGAAGCCCTGTTCAAAGCCCCTTGGTTCTCAGTCTGTTATCCTTTCCATCAGGGGTGTTGCTAGGTCTGGAAAAGATCCGGGGCTAAGCTAATGTCGGAACCTTCGGGACTGGGGGCTAGCTAGCCTTTTGGCTGTAGCTCCTGAGATTCTATCAACCAAAGACCAGGGGCTATAGCCCCCTTACCCACCCCTAGCAACGCCTCTGCTTTCCATATACCCCAATGTCCATACTCAACATCATGGTGTCTTTAACTGGATTCTGATGGAAGGTTCAAAAGGCAACTGAGGGTTACTCCCGGAGGATGGGACACAGTATCCCTATAATCGGGGTCGAAGACAGCCCCGCAAACCTTCCATCTGCACAGCACCGAACACCACCACCTTCAAACATCGCACCGGAGCAAATAGCGCGTTCCTAGCGTTGTCCAGCATGGGGTCTGGCATGGATTCACATGCTCATGAATATTCCCCGTCATCAGGCTGGGAATCCTCGGTAAAGAAAAAATCAGTATCAGTTTCGTTTCTGATCTGTCTTTCTTAGTAGTAACCAATCACTGATCTCTGGGTCATACTGCCCCCAGCCAATGACTGCCCTCTCCCTAAGCCCCGCCTCTGGCAGCCATCCTCAGATTTTTACCGCACGCTCAAGTGTTGGGAGTCCTCGTGTTTAGCTCTCGAGTTTTTTTTACTGCGTTTTCATGCTTTTTCAGGAGATTTTCTCATTTTTCGGTTTAATCGAGCCTCAAGCTCCACCGTTTCTACTTCCGATAACGGGGACCTGTTTCGGAATTCTTCTAGTTTTCGTCGAGTTTACACTTCTTGGAGGATTACGGAAGATCTGCGGCCTACCTCAACGGACATGGCCCAGGACAAAGGGAGCTCGACGCCCGGATCCAAGCTGTTCAGGAACTGCCCTGGATGCGGATTATATAACGTTTTCAAGGAGGATGAGCATTCGCAATGTCTCTACTGCCTCCATGGGGACAAGACGCACGTGGAGAAGGACTGTGCGTTCTGCAAGAACCTTTCGGAACGGACCAAACAAGATCGTCGTTCCCGCCTCGCCACCTGGCTGGAGAAGGGCACAGCAAGTGAGAAGGCAAAGAAGTCGTCTGAGCGGGCTTCTAAGTCCTTTGAGGGCGCCCTGGCGACGGGGGCCCAACAGAAGGCCAAGCACCGCGAGTCCGCGGGCTCCGGGAGCGCCGAAAGGTCGGGCTCTTTGGTTGCCAAGCAGGGCGCTACTTCCCCGGCACGTTCGACCATGAGCCAGCGCTCTGGTTCGGGGAAGAGGAAGTCCGAGAACCCGGGTAGGCTGCTGGAGCGGACCCGGTCGATCTCTAAGGGGGAGCGAGGCGTTGACCCTCCCCGCAAGGTGAAGGCCCAGGACGAACCTAAGGTGGTGAGGGCGTTGATCCACCCGGCTAAGGCCTCTACCGAAGTGGTCTCTGCGACCCTGGCGGAGCCGGCTGAGACTACGCCAATGGAAACAGCCTCTCGGCAGAGAGTATCCCTGCCACCGCGGAGGGAATCCTCTTTCCAGCCCACCGCTAAGACCCCCGCGGAGCGCCCGGCTGAAAAGGGGGGGGCGGTGGCCGTTACAGACTCAGAATCAGCCTCTGAGGAGGAACTGGTGGAGACCGAGAGGGGCCTCAAAGAAAGGTCCATAGGCCTCAACGAGAGGTTCATAAACCTCAACGAGAGGTTCGAGAAGGTTCGACCCCAGATCCCTGATCGAAGATAGCGACGAGGACGACGAACAGGGCCCAGTGGAGCGGCCATCCCGTCCGTCGCAGCCATTGCCTGATCCCCAGGATAGCTCGGCGGCCATTTTGTTGGCAATCCAATCCTTCTGTACCGAGATAAGGATGAGATTACCACGGACCCTGACGGAGGATCCAGAACCAGGCCCGTCGGGAAACCCTCCGAACAAGCGGAGGAGAGTCCACCCCTCTCGGCCCTTCGTGTCCGCAAGGCCCGTGGACCTCTCATCCCCCTCACCGGGAGAGGATAAGGGGACGGACGATGACGTCGGCGATGACACAGCAGACATCCCGTCGTCACCCCCCCCGCGGGCGTCCCCAGCCGACGAGGTTGGCTCTTTTCCACACCATGATAACCAGGGCATCCGAGCTCTTCCAGCTATGCCCTGAAGGACAGAAAAAGGAGGGGTTTCTGTACCAACGACAAGAGGCTAAGAGGAAGACGGTCCTTGCGGTGCCTTTACTCGACGACATCTGGGACGAGGGGCTTGCTGTCCTCAAGAACCCTGCCACGACACCCGCCAAGAGGGACAGGTACGAGAAGAAGTACCGAGTCCCCGATGCCGCCCCCTTGTGCCTCAGGGCCCAGCCCACGCCGGACTCGGTCGTCTCGGCAGCGGCTAAGAAGAAGGCAGCGGGCGCGGCAGCTTCAACTTCCACTTCCCCGCCGGACAGCGAGGGTAAGAAGTTGGACTCTATGGGACGACGAGTCATCTCGTCGGCGGCGACGACGATTAAGGGGGTCAATGCCTTAGCGATCGTGGCCCGCTACGACAGGGAGCTCTGGTTCAAGATAGCTCCCCTGCTAGATTTCTTGCATGATGACAAAAGGACGGAGGCCCTAGAAATTCTGCAGGAGGGCGAGGTGGCGTCGGATCACGCCATTACGGTGGCAACGGACATTGCCAATACCGGATTTCGCCAACTGGGCAACAGAGTTTGCCTCCGGTGACGAGGATGGCTCAAGGCGACAGACTTTCGCCAGGACGTCCAGACCAGAGTGTTGGACATGCCAATCGACGGCAACAACCTCTTTGGTAAGGTGGTGGATGAGTCTCTACAGGCCATCAAGACCAACTCGGAGACGGCCCGGGCCCTTGGGGTGCTTCAGCAGCGACGGCCCTTTCGGAGCTCTGGAGGCAGACAGGGTGCCTCCAAAGGATCCAGCGGTGGCTCCTCCACCTACCACCAGGCGGCCCGCTCCTCTTCCCAGGAGGCCTACAGAGGTCGCGGCAAGCAAGGGGTTTCCCGCCGTCGTCGCCAAGGAGGCCAAGGCCGCTTCCAAGCAGGACTGACCCGGCTGGGTGGTCGGGCCCCCACCGAAGCACCCCAGTGGGAGGCCGACTGACAAAGTTCGTCAAGGTGTGGGAGTCCATCTCCACCGATCGTTGGGTGTTGGACACCCTGGCCAACGGGCACTCGCTGGAATTCCTAAAGAAGTGCCCTCGCATTCCTCCCATGGCCAGGAAGGTCAATCACGTCCCTCAACTGCTGTTGGAGGTAAAGGCGATGCTCAAGAAAGGTGCCATTGAGCTCGTCCCCAGGAGGCTCCGGAGTATACTCAAGGTACTTCCTCGTCAGGAAGAAGACAGGCGGTTGGCGCCCCATCCTAGACCTGCGTCGGTTAAACAAATACATTAAGGTGCAGAAATTCAGGATGGTCACCCTCCAGCACGTACTGGGACAGCTGGAGGAAGGCGACTTCCTATTGTCGCTGGACCTGGAGGATGCTTACTTCCACATCCCCATTCTGAAAAGGCACAGGAAGTTCCTCAGCTTCATGGTTCAAGGACCCACTACCAATTCAGAGCCCTACCGTTCGGATTAAAGTCGGCACCCAGGGTTTTCACCAAGTGCCTAGCACCAGACGTGGTGCGGCTGCGCCTGCAGGGGATCCACGTCTACCCCTACCTGGACGACTGGCTATTCCGGGCAAGGTCAAGGGAACTCGCCGTCGATCATACGGCGAGGACCGTCCGGTTGCTCACGGAGCTGGGGTTCTCCATCAACTACCCCAAATCCCACCTGGTTCCGTCGCAAGTAGCACTGTTTTTGGGGGCGTAGCTCGATAAAGTGGAGCAATTGGCCTCCCCTTCAGAGGAGAGGACCAAAACCATCCTGGGCAAGGTACGGCGGCTGTTAGCCACGGACGTGGCCAGGGCGAGGTCCATCAAGTCCCTTCTCGGGATGATGTCCTCATGCATCTACTTTGTACCCCTTTGCAGACTTCGGATGCGTCCGCTAAAGGAGTTCCTTGACACCCACTGGTTTCAGGCGGGGGGCTGCTTTGAGGACAGGATCCCCCTCGACGAGGAGTTCCGTCAGGCGATCCTATGGTGGGGCACCCGGGCTCACCTCACGACGGGCACAGACTTTCAAACCCTGGCGTTTCAGGAGACGGTGACTACGGACGCCTCTCTGGAGGGTTGGGGGGGCCCACACCGGAGATCTCCACGCAAGAGGCCTTTGGCTCCCAGAGGAGAGGTCTCTTCACATCAACATCTTGGAGCTCCGTGCAGTGTTCTGGGCGCTCAAGTCGTTCCTCCCGTCCCTCAAGGACAAAGTGGTGAGGATCTTCACCGACAACACCACCACGATGTTCTACATACGGAAGCAGAGAGGCACTAGATCCCCAGCCCTATCCAAGGAGGCCCAGGATCTGTGGCACTGGGCCGTTGCCCAGGGGATGTTTCTAGTTCCCTTCCACCTGGCAGGAATAAAAAACACCATCGCCGACTCACTCAGCAGGGAGCTGCCCTCGTGCCACGAGTGGGAATTGTGCCAGGATCAAGTGGATCGACTCTTCCAACGATGGGGCAAACCCCAGATCGACCTGTTCGAGACGGCGATGAACTCCATGTGCCAGAGGTTCGCCAGCAGGTTCCCACAGCCGAGGAGCATGGGTGATGCTTTCTCGTTCCCATGGGACGGCCTATGTATTCTTTTATTCATGCGCATGTGAATCCATGCCAGACCCCATGCTGGAGAAGGAACAAGTTACTTACCTGTAACTGTTGTTCTCCAGCATGGGTCTGGCATGGATTCACATGCGAACCCTCCCACCTACCCCTCTGCGGCTCTTCACTTGGTCATACTGCCACTTTGCGTGCTACCAAATCTGAGGATGGCTGCCAGAGGCGGGGCTTAGGGAGAGGGCAGTCATTGGCTGGGGGCAGTATGACCCAGAGATCAGTGATTGGCTACTACCAAGAAAGACAGATCAGAAACGAAACTGATACTGATTTTTTCTTTACCAAGGATTCCCAGCCTGACGACGGGGAATATTCATGAGCATGTGAATCCATGCCAGACCCATGCTGGAGAACAACAGTTACAGGTAAGTAACTTGTTCCTTCTTTCACCGATAGGCCTTCCTGTGGAACAGGGAAAGACAGAGCACCTCTAGCACACGATCATATTGGTTCATGCCCCCTGGTGGTCTCAACCACACACATTTTTAAATCTTAATAAGAATTATGATTTTTCTTATAACATTTTAAGATTAATTAGGCTGTGTATATTATTGTGGGTATGATGCAGAAAGATTTTAGTCTGTGTTTCGGTAGGTCATTTCTATTGAAACAAATCAATAAAATGGAGATTATTTCTCTATTAAAAAAAGAAAAATCAAATTAATATATTCCATTCTTCGGGCACCCCAGCATCTGGCTAGGCCCTATTGAATGTGCATTATTGGTTTAAACAACTTTATTGGAGCAAGAATGAACATATGTAATAATTGCTTACATAAACCGAGCAGGAACAGCCGCAGGTTCGTTTTTAGTTTGGACTATTAGGTGGCGCTTTAGCACCACCTACAAGCCGAAACTATTGCATGAGAGTGCAGGCACAGAGACATGGCATATGAGGAGAGGCACACAGCTTGTAGGTGTTGTTTATTGTCCCACCCAATGACTGCCCATGACCATTCCAATCCCTATGGCCATTCCCACGCACTCCCTGCCCCCCGTCCAAAACGCCTCATGGGAACTCTTTTGAGCTCTTTAATCAAGCCTTACCATCAAACTTTGCACTGGAAGGGCCTGCCAGTGTTTTTTAGAAGCAGTCACGATTAATGACTTAAATGGCACTGTAATAATGTTTTCACCAGGTCTGCCTTCAGCACTCGATTTAAAGCACTATGCGTGTCCTTCACTGAAGTCCTCTTAAAAACAAACATTGGCAAAGCCAACAGTTTTGGCTTGCGTATAAGTTGGGCATTTGCCAGGCACTGATATTGGATGCCCAGGTATGTGAACCATTTAGCACGTGCTACAATCAATGGCCAGTTAATACCATTACAGCAGTGCTTGGAAAGTGCCTTTCCCATGCCTACACAAAAGCCCAAACTGTTGGCATTGCCAATGCTTGTTTACTAATGTGGACACATGGCTACAGGACTGCCAGCTTCATCCGTGGTGACTGCAGGAGGAGCAGAAGTAGGCACACATTCCACTGTATAACTCAACGCAAAATAAACATTGTTGGTGGCCTCTGTATTTCTTTTTTATGAGTAAAATACATCAAGCCCCTGTCACTGCAATCCAAACTATATTGACCATCAAATGAAAAGAAAAGCTTGCACTGAAGAGGGAATTAGATCTTCGCTTTAGACAGGGACACAAAATGCTTTTTTACAGCATCACAGATGCACATAAAAGGTATTTGCTGTTGCATGCAAGCCCAGGTACAAGCAGAAGTACAGCCAGCCATCATTGACAAAGCAGAACAGAGAATACTAACCGCAGACCAAACAGCTCAAGAGAGAAACAGCAATGGAATGGAAATGTCTTCCAGAGACATTAGAACTTATAGTGCCCTAAAGCATGCAACTAGAGGGAATAGACCTAGTGGGGGGTGAAGTGGAGGAGACAAATAACAGCTATCAGGCTGGCTCTGCCAGTACCCACTATTGAAGGGCCACCCTCTTCGACTAAGCCTCAGCAGGCTCTGGCTTCCTTCTGGCAGGAATGGAGAAAAAGCTCCCAGCAAGCTTATAAGAAAGTCCACTCCTTTGCTTTCCTACACTGGTCAGGCTCCATGTTATGGTCTAAGGCGATTGATTGCTCCTTCCTTTCCCCGCAGCAGCCGAGCATCAGCTCTCTGCAGTCTGTGGCGTCCTTTGCCCTCTGCTTCTCCAACTGCAGACCCGCATCACTGGAACCAGTGTCCCAACAGTGGAAGACCTGGATATGCGCGGTCTCTTTACATGGCTGTGCATTCATAAACTGCCTTACAATGTGGTGTAGTGGTTGGGCAATTTCCGTTCGGGCTGTGGGTTTGGTCAAGACACCATTGCCGCCTTCTTCCCATGACTTTCATGTCCACCCGTTAGCATTCGCAAATGTTGGGTCTTTTCCCGCTCTTTTTTTCTCATTGATTGCTTCCGCCAACGCGGGCCAAAGGGGTAAAGGTATGTGCCATCATTTTGAGATCCAGCAGAAGTGTGTGTAGCAGTGCGCAGCTACGCATCCCGGCTCCAGCTTAAAGTATGGTCTCAGAGCTTGCTAGCAAGTGATTTAGGAGGTCACACGGTCATGATTGGTATTTTGTTGAATCATTTCTGCAAAAGAAATAGTCATAACACTGTTCCACACAACCCTCCAAGCTCCTTCTGCTCTGCCCTGTGTCAATGGAAAACTATTAAAGCTCAACAAAGGCTGGTGTTGGCCCCAACATGGTTTTCTAACCCATGGGGGTGAGCTGTGACTGCATTCCGAGCCCAGAGCCCCTCTCCAATCCTCCCCATATGCCTCCTACAATGCAAATTGATCGCACAAGGTAACGGTTGATCATTATCTCATTCAACAAGGACACTCGTACCAGGGACCCGAGCAGATTTATCAGCAGTCTGCTGGCAATTGTAAATGTACAAAGAGGGCACAGACAGTTTCCCCAGGAGAGAGGGCACTGTACAAGCCTCGGGTACTCTGACCCCACTCAAAAAAAAAAAAAAAAAAAATCGCTAGAGCTCTAGACATTGGCTAGTAGGTGAATGGCAAACAAGTCTTACGAAAGCCATGGGGGAACAACCGGAGTGGAACAGAGCCACAAAGCCACACTTTCAACTTGACTTCAAACATGTGGGAAGGTTCAAGTCCTCACACGCTGCCGTACACACTCCAATCAGGCACAACAATCGGCACAGAGTTAGGATCCACAACTGAGAAGGTTATTTGGGAACAGTTCACAGATGGAACAAATGCTTTGGAAAGGGAGCACAACCAATCACCACTCAGAGTGAAGACGACAGTAGGACATATCCTACTGGACCAGTTAGTGAACGGTTGAGTTGATCAACGACACAATAAGAACCTTCAGTACAGATAGTGGACACACGAGTTATAATGTCAAGTTGCAAACTGCTAGCCAGCCATTAAATTAAAAAACAAAATCAACCTCCACCTCAATTCTACCCAAACACAGAGCACACCATTCCTTACTTGCCAAGAAGTCAATTATAATTAGCCAATAGCTACTGGTAGACGTGTGTTACTTCCGATTAGAAAGTCTCTAGGAATTTAATTGGTGTCTGCCGGCATTCCTGAATGTGGTAATACCACCAGCACCATTGACTAAAATATTTAATGGAGGTAATGCTTTCACTCACACGCAGGGGGCAGTCTTGCTTATGGGCTTCAAACCCATGATCGGGAAAGTGCTAAATAGGTCACAGTGGTATTACTGGCAGCCTTTACCAATACCGCCAGAATCGTAATGGTACCCTAAGCGTGAGCAAAGAAGCCTGCTGGTCGCTATACCCTAGAGACTGGTGGGTAAGATCAAAATCCCGAGTCAGCCTGTTTAAGCAAACTGTGTAGACCCATCTCAACACCTTTAACCTTTGTGTCCTGATGTTCAGGTGTGGTTCCCATAGGCCATTTAGGAGATACAATCTATCCTAACTCAAGAGGTCTAGAACTTTCATTGTCCTATTGATCCTTCACCAGACTTTGTCCACAAGCCGAAGCATCATCGGGACATAATAGCCACTGTTGGTGTGAACTTCGTTCGTTGGTTCACCACCACTGCTTTTTGAGCGATGGGACCAACAGAAGCTCAAATCTTGCACTAGTTTATACAATTTTGCAGGGTACAAACAGTGCGACAGTTACTTAGATGAAAATCTTGGAATAATGACATTTCTCTAGGGCTAGTTCCCCTGCTTGCATTACGGGGGAACTTGTTCAAGATTCTGGACAGGTCTGTAAAGCAATCCCACAGCTTAAATATATGCATTATAAATATTACTTGTTCCTGCATATGCCCGCTCCTCCATCAATCCCCTAGATGATTTCCAAGACCCTATTGGGTCAAATAAAGGCAGAAATCCAGAAGCATTTGCCCTACCTACTAATGCTCTGAGGAGCTTGGCTGCTGGACAGCAATGGGTAGATTGCATTACCACAGTAGTACTTTCTGCTTTGAACAGTTTGTCCTTCTTCCATCTTTGAATATGGTCGAAGAACTTCCAGAATGTGTACACTGAATATCCTTGTAGGATCTAAGATGCAACTACTTTGGGCGTTTGCAGGATTCACTTCATGAATCCGATAATGTGTATTTCTAAAAGAATGCAATGAGTAATGTGAAAATGTACGCTTGATGGCCATTTGTGATTTGCAGTCAGTACATTTAGACCAAAAACCTAAGCCATTGCAGGTGGTGTCTAGCTAAAACTAGCACCAGTTTGGCACCTTTTCAAGATATATGTTAACCCTTCAGACAAGTACAACACCGCAAGGCCCACCGGTGGCCGGCACAGCATAAACATCCAGTAACTTAACATATGTACAAACACACTGCTATTCACAAAAATGTCTGGTAGAACTTAGGAGTTTAAGTATTTACTTTTCAAATCATGACCATGTGGCGTACTTGTGCCAGTGAAATAGCAAGGGTGCAGTGACTATTGCAGTACAATTCCTCTGCATCACGAAGTATGTTTGTGCCACACCCATAATCTGCATATTTTAACATGTACAAATTGTTGTCTCAATTGTTGTGTTGGTGCATTATGTAATTAGCTTTGTACTCCCACTTGGGCTTGTTTGCCAAATAAAGATGTTCATTCTTTGGAGGGAACTCTAGGTGGGGGGCAACCTCAGAACTTCCTGAATTTACCAATATCTGAAGTGTTCGGCCCCGCGGGAGGGAGAAGGGGGTCCACTCCTCAGACAAAGAAGAGTAGGGGGTAAGGGTAAGGAAGACTAAGAAAGGCAAGTCATCGGGGCATTACCTCCACATCCCAGTAATTACTTTCGAAGTATACCTAAACATCTGTTAGGTAGTGGCGCTTGAAAAAGACAGCAGATTTTCACACACTACGAGATTTAAAATGAACCTCTGCCAGGCCTGCTGCCTCGAATTGCAGTCGGTCCCCAGACCAGGAAAGGGTATTCTCCTGGGACAAGAGAACAGGTGACACCAACTCAGGGCTAAAGGAGGATGCCCAGCGCAAAACGATAGACATAGGGTACAAAACCAGAAAGGGGCAGAAGGGACCTAACAGAGCACAGGGGTATGCTAATGTCGGGACTGTCTGGACGCGGGGCTAGGTAGCCTTTTGGTTGTACCCCCTGAGATTCTATCTGGGGCTTCAACCAAAAGACCTGGGGCAATAGCCCCTTAACCCCCCCCCCCACCGGTAGTAAAATGCTGGGCTGTCGTGCGGTGTGTGACAATGCTAGAAACCTGGCCCTGGCTAGGAAGTAAACTGAGCAATTCAGAGTCGGCCCCAAGGGCAGAATTGCTTGGGAAGGACATCATTCCTGTCTTTTCCACTGGTGCCAGTAGGTTTCTATGCAGTCCATCAGTAACTTTAACCTTACCTTCAAGATCAAATTCCTGCCCTTGTTTTTCTGTCTTTAGAAACACATCAGCGGACAGCCCCCTGGGCAGTGCACTGGTAGAGGGAATCGGGAAACCACCACCGTGGGAACCACCCCAATTGGAATTGGTGGGGAAACCGGGACCTTCTGGAGCAAATAGGACCCACCAGCATTACTGAAGCCTTTCTTCCTGCATCTTCAGAACCACTCTAGCCAGCAGTCGAAGAGGAGGAAAGGTGTGAAGTCGGAGGCCAAGAAATCGAAAGGGCATTGAAATTATCAAGGTGGGGTCCTTCCGGAGCACAACCCTCGGCTGAAAATTCCATGATAGCCGACTGCTCCCTCTTTATCCCCTTTCTACCTGAACCATCGTCACAAGAAACACAAACACTGATGCGACACGCTCCAGGCGGCCCAAGTCGCCGGCAATGGACACAAATCCTCCTTAAAATGCATGTTGCTTTCCATTTCTTCAGTGGAAGTTATGATGCGTGCCACTGAAACGCAGCGTTCCACTGAGAAGCTACGTTCCATGCAAGACAGCAATGCTGCTTCATCCTGCGATGGGGACGGCACCACTTTGCTTCCAGCAGCGGACGGGGGACACATCTCTGAGCTAAGCTACCCAATTCTCTGGGAGGCAAATTCAGCTCATGTCTGTTAGAAATATAGTACCAATGAATTGTAATCTCGGGAAAGGAATCGGTTTCAACCTTGACAGATTCTTCAAAAACCCAAAGTCAATGAAAACTTTGCACTGTCTTCTCACCTCTGACTACAACCCTTGGCAGATGTCACCCTGCAAAAGCCAATCACACAGAGAAGGATAAAGTAGAATCTTCTCCTGGTGTAAAAGGCCTCCCAGAAAAGTAAGTACTTTGGTAAACACCCTTGATGCAGAGCGTAGCCCGAAAGGTAAAACATGAAACCGAAAATGGTCTAGACCCCTTTCAAATCCAAAAATAAGCTAAGGAATCTGCATCCAAGAGTTCCAAGGATGCCAAGCAATCCCCTAGGGCCACAAGGCGAACGCAAAATGTCCATTTTGAATGGAAAGGTTTGCCGCTTTCAAAATATTCTGTAGACCGTCTGCTCCAAGAAAACTATGGAATATCAGTCCCTTCGTCGCTCCGCGGTCACCCTCATTATACCCTTTGTGTACCCGCATCTGAATCTCTGCATGCAACATTGATTTCTTCGCTGGGTCCCTCGGCCAGGGAGTCCTCACTTTCCCAGCTTCTATCGGTGGGCCAGAGAACTCCAGATGACACCCTTATCAAACAATGCCAAAAAACCCTGGGGTCGGAGGTCCTCGATTCCCACACCCGAGTGAAAAGCCAAAGCCTGGCCCCCACCTGTGGGACCCCTGCATAGTCAAGAGTGCTGCTGCAGTTTCGGGGCAGAGGCCTCATGCCTGGAAGCGGGGGCTCCTCCAAGTTTCCTTGACGGCCCATGCTTTAGCCCAATAGCTGGTTTTGAAAGAAGACAGAGTTTCTACAATGATTAGCATGGGATGTGTTTTGAGGGCCCCCGCATGCTTTTCCAGTTTGTGCACCCAGTCAACCTATTTGTCCAATTCATCCCCAAACAACTTCTCTCCTTAAAAGGAGAGATTGCGTGCCATGGTCTGGGCTTTATCAGTTTCCCAGTCCTTCACATGTGTATGTCTCTGGATCGACAACATGGTTCCCAACGTCAGAGCTGAGCTGCACCCCTGACCGAGGAGTGTACTAGGTCTGAGAGGAATTCGGCCTACACTTGCATAGTCTTAATGACAAAGGAGCAGTCCTCCCGCTCTTCCATTTTGTCTTATAACTTGAGGAAATCTTTCAAAAGAGGTTTTGCCATGTAGGAGGCATAGGTCCCTGTAGGTAATTAAAAATGTGCCCCCAGCAGCTGCTTTCTGAGGGCAGAATTCACCTTGCGTTCCACAGGGTCCCCGACTGCTGCCTCCTCTGCTGGCATTGACGGCCTCACCATGGGACTAGACAGAAGAGAATCCATTTCTAACATTACCGGGCACTTCACCTCGTCCACTAGGGGGTATGAATTATCCATATATGTGGGGACAGTCAATCTTTCCGGGGGGTCCCAAGTCCCTGAATACCTTCTTCATATTGGCTGCATCACAGGGAGTCCCTCCTTAGCTTCCTCCTGAAATTGCTAAAATGTAGGATTCACCTCTCATCCAGTCAGCGCCTCCTTGAACTTTATGCATTCGGTGACATGCCTTAACACCTCCACCGACCCTTTCCTGTCAAGCAATTTCCCTTTAGGTTTCTCCTCACCTTCAGAGAACAGGACAGAGGGAAAGGATGTAGTGGAGGATGATGAGGAGGAGGAGGTAATAAACCTCTTCTTTGTCTTGTTGGTGCTGCCTTTCTCCTCTAACAGAGCCACTCTAATGAGTTTCATGTGACTGGCATCCTCTACAGGCAGTCCCCCTTTGCCTTCTTCCTCAGGGGAGAATCCTCAGTGACTGAAGAGGAGGCGCGACCCTCCATAGTATCTCTTAGCTGTGTGCTTTCCAATTCTTATTCAATCACACAGCCCATAGACTACTCTGCCTAGGAGCATGGGTCGGTTCAAGTACACTAGGCCCCAGCCCTTTCACGACTGGCAATGAATGACATATCCCTCCGTCTCACATGCCCCATCTTTGAGGTGTGAAAGAGGCAGACTTATATCCAGCACTTGCCTGGCCCCAGCATGTCAGGCCCATTTTTTACCTTAGAGCAACTCATGAGGGTCCTTTCCTCACACAGGAGTTCCTCACAGAGCCCTTGTCAGCATCCTGTACTCCTCCCTGTGTGGTGCTACTGAGCCTCCCCACCCCAGCGTTTCCTCAACCACAGGGCCCATTCCTGTCACAAAGTTCGCCATGTATCTTACCAAGTCTTGAAGAATGTCCTTGTCCTTCAGACCTGTGGTCCCTGGCGCTCTCCGGTGATCGTCGAAGGGAAAGGGGCTCCAACTCCAACACCCTTCGGCCACAAGGTTGCCCATGGCAAATCTAGGACACTGGCCAATCTCGGCATCCCTAAATGGCCCTACTCACCCAGAGTCCTGTGCTTTCACTTCCACTACCTGTGGGCCCAGCAGGAGAGGTAGGATCCACATTTTGTTCCCAGTAGAAAAGGCAGCCTTGCGACGATCTGGGACCAGCCCAGCATGCCCTAGGGATCGCTACTGCGAAGGATGAGAAAAAATGAAGTATAGTGATAGGTCCTACTCAGGGTGGGGGTAGATGGGTGTTCGGCTATGGCTTAAACTGATTTAGGGTTTGCTCTTGGGAAGGGTGGAATCCTTCTGGGATAAGGAAAAGTGATGTGGAGGTAATGACAGTTGTCATTCGAAATAGAAAAATGGATCACTTGTTGACACATTGGATTACAAAAGAGAACTCAACCTTTTTGATCTTTACTTCTTATGGCAGGTTAGGTTTCTCGTCACCGCTTGTCGCTGTGCAAAACTGCAATTACCAGGGAAAGATATAAACAAGCACATAACAGCCGACATAAATCAAGCTGAACAAAAACATGGCACATAGGCTCTCAATCTGTGCCAACCAGCGTGATTGGCTGCAGGAATATTAGACACTCAGCACTTCATGTTCCCGCCCAGTTCAGAGTGCCTCAATTTCCAGCACGGCTCGGTTTTATGCTGCATCAGAAACGAGGTGCACGAGTTTCACACTGGTGACATCTTCCCGCTTCATTGAAGACACTATGCGTTGGAGGATGGCCGGGCGCACTTTAAAAGAGCCACTGCCATGACATATATATTCCTACTAATGACCACATTACAGCGGCCACTGATAAAATGCACACCAGCGCTTTAGCAAAAGACCCTACAAAGAAATACTGAATATTTCTGTGCAGCCACATCCCAGATACTTCCAGCCATCAGACCACCAAAGCGCTGCCTGGTGCGCACTTTCAACAGCGCTTTGAAGGAATCTGCCTGTTGTATCCGAGAAAATACTGTATGGGTGCAGAAGGAAGGCCCTGACACAGTTGCGACATTTTCTGGGTTATAAACTTTTCTTAAATGATAAAAGGTTGGAAAACAGCATCTCTTGGTCTAGCTTTAAGAGGGGTTTCCCCGCCTCAAAACATTCTAGTGAATAGGTCAGGATGTCAACTTAAATGTGAGTCACGGTCGTGCCCAAAAAGCTACCTCTGACCCTAACACTAATAACGGAAAGCAAAAGTGCAGGGATATACTCTTCTCCGTAAGTGATGGTTCACCTTCCTCCACAACAAATGTTCCAGATAATGCTGGTCATAAAAAATGGACAAAGCTAAAAGTTATTTCAACAGAGTAATGTTCAAACTTCCTTTGCCCTGGATTTCCTATGCTTCCACTTTATGAAGCTACAATATAGGACAGGAGTTCCTTTGGCCAGGGGAAGTCTTCCGGTCTTCCTGACCGTTCTAAGGAACCCCCAAAAGGTTCACAACAAAAATATCTCAGAAGTTCCTGTGAGTCCCCTTCTCTGGCTCACAGTCGGCAGACAGTTCTGGTTCACTCTCCTGCCAAACACTATCCAGAAAATTACTTCTGATAGTCTCTGTATATTTCTTCCTTTTATCTTGGTGGGTCTCAGACCCCATATGGTTTCAAATACAGTTTGCCTTTTTTGTTACTCTCACATGGATGTGTGTCCCAGGCTCACAATGCAGCATTTTGGTAGCTTGGTTTACTCTCCTGCCAAGCCTCTGGCTCTCTCTGTCCCAGACCTTCTTATTCTTTTATACTTGTCTTGCCTCTATAGTTGCCTTGGGTTCCAGACCCTTTTGTATTGGCTTTGCCTCTGTAGTTCGTTTGGGTCCCAGACCCCTTTATATTTCTCTTTAGAGACACGTGGTTTACTCTCCTGCCAAGCATCTACCGATGCGGAACAGGTCTGTGTCCTTGTATTTCTCTCAGGGTCATTGACGCATATTTTATCTGTTTCAGTTCCTATTGGTTCCCAACCCTCCTTAAGCTCCCCTCGTTTGGTTCCCAGCACCTTTCATGGACCCAGGCAGCACTCTTACCTTGTTTCCGGGTCACTGGGCGACCTTCCGATCCGTCTGTCACCTCCTGCTACCGTCCGCGTTCCTACTTTGGCTTCAGCGAGTCAGCTCCGTGGCTTCTGTCCAGGAGGTGTTCCAAGTCTTCTGCATTCTTGGTTTCTCGTGGTCTGCCGGTTCTTGGCAGCACCCTTAGAGAAGGTGGCTCTAACCAATAAACAGTTCAAATGATCCTTAAACTAACACATTTGCAGTCTGGCGACTGGCGTTATATCGTGTTGGCAACATGTTCCAGGACAGAGAGGCAATGTGCTATTGAGCAGCAGCACCTCCAACGCAAACACATTTTAAGCCCCCACTTCCTCTACGCGTGTGCCACTAAAAAAAGACAAAATCCGGATTTCGCTTGGTTTTACAGGCATCAGAGCATACATCCTGAAATGGGGTAATGCTGCCCACAAACATCTAGCTTGCCAACAAGCATAGCTGTGGGCGAGGAGAGGTTAGAATTCTATTTTCTGTCTTGCAGGCAACTTTCGTGGCATTGGTGACACTGGGTTAACCACATAAAGAAAATAATGCCTTGGGACAGCTTTGGCGTGTTGGAGGAGAAGGGCTCCCAGGATGCCATGTTGCAATGAACCCCATAGGTGTGCATAGGGTAGGAAATGGGGAGGAACTCCAGCAAGCGCCATCTGCATCTCGGGTCCCAGGGTTAGCACAGGAAACTCCCAGATACGTTCTCAAGTCCGCTCTCGCAGCAGCCTGTGCTTCAGAAGACTGACTGCTGAAACAGCCAAAGCCTCACATACTGTTTAGCAGCTATCCAAATTGGTACATAGGTCTTGCAATTTGCAGACATGTTTATGTTAGTATTGTATTATAGTCATCATTTACATAGTGCCATTTCCCCATTTGTATGGCCTCAATGCGCATTGTACTTGGAACGCCCTCGGGGACCGGAGTCCAGGTATAGGAAAATTAGAAGCGTTTAATTTTATATGCATGTGTACATTCTGCCGGGTTAGGATTTAGGAGGGCTGGCTAGGCTCCAGTGAGCAACCCACAGATCAGGTACTTGGGCGGGTACTGTCGACGGGAGTGCTAGTGCAGTAGACTCGATGTGTGCCCAGCTAGACCAAATTGGACTTAGGCTGTCGCTGTAGCTGTATACTAATGGCAGAGGTGTTACAGCAAGACCAGATTTGACATAGCGGTAGCTGCATTCTAGAGTGCATGGATGGGGAGCCGTACCTGCGGCATGCGTCCACATATGTACTACGATTTATACATACCTTAGACTCTGACAGATTCTGTGTCGTTTTCTTAGGTCTCCCAAGTCGATAGGCTGCAGCTTCTGGCGGGGATATCATACTACCATTGGGAATGACTCGGCTGGCTGGTGGCATTCATCGAGTGCAATAGCAAGTGAAATTAAATGGACATTGCCAACTATGGCCTAAGACCAATGGTATCATTTCCTGTCACCAAAGGAGAGAACTGTCTAAGTGCCTTTTAGTGCCTCTCTATTCCTACCACCCCTCCCAACCCCCCCAAAACATGAAAATTTGTGCTGTGCCATATAGCCCAAGTTGAACTGGCATATTTCCGCTCAGCCTCTCGTGAAACCTATGGGTTGAACGTTCTGAGTGCTTGGGTAAGGCCCTTGATAATTAGAAAGGGCCGTCCAACTGAGTGCATGACCAGACCTGTCCCCAAATCAAAATAGGTGCGCTTCAGTCGCTACCACCGGTGGTCTGTTTAATCGAGCATTCTGTCCAGACACTTAAGTGGCCATGGTCATTGTACAATCAGATTCATAGGTGTTATTCAGTAACCAGTTTGTGTCAGATACAGAGTTAGTTGATGAGCGTGGGGGGTGGGAGGGCAAGGGCTGGGGAGAGTTTGATGTATGATTGTCTCTGGGAGTGGAAGGGGTGAGTTTATCACGGTGTGCCACTGCGAACGCTGCCGGCATCTGCGGTTGTTTGAAATTAATGGCATTTTGTTGGGTCTAGGCCAGTACTTGTTTGCAAGAAGCAATCAAAGCATGGTCTGAAAGAGGAATTTCAAGAGGATTAACGGAAAAAGCCAGGTTTTGAGAGCCTTTCTGAATGTGAGGGGATTGTTAATACTGCGGATGGGGAGCGGCAAATATTTCCAGATGGTGGGAGCTTGGACGGAGGAGGAGGATCCACCCAGTGGGTGCTGTTAAATTGGGGAGAACTAGGATAAAAAAAAGCTGTGCCGGATTCGGGTGTCCTGGAGGGTCGGTAGCGTGTGAGTTTATCTTGGAGGAATTTGGGGCCGGTGTTATCGATGGCACATAGAGTAATGAACATAGTGGTAGATCGTCGACCAATGGGACTCTCAGTGTGGGACTGATGTGTTGTCTTGGAGGGAGGCCAATGAGCAGGTGGGCAGCAGCGTTTTGGATTCTTTGGAGTTTCCCCATGTTGGAACGCCAGTGCCCATAGATAAAGGCAGTTTGCATAGTCTAAGCGGGAGAGGATGATGGTGAGGAAGGCAGAGATTTGGCATGGATAGGTGAAGTATGGGACACTTCACCTGAGGATGTGTAGGTGGAGTATTGTGACTAATAAAAGAGCAGCCCAACTTCCATTACTCACTCAAAAGGGTTTCTTTCTGAATCGCCAGTAGACATGTTTAATTTGAAATTGTGGGCCTTCTTATGTTCCCATAATGCCATTTGCTTTTATGCAAATGGAAAGGTTTGGGTTCTACAAAAAGATAACATGTTGCATGGTTACATAGTGTGGATACAGGGGACTGATTGGGAGGAATGAGAAAGGTACACACGCTCGACTACAAATACAATAGACGGATTAGTGCCTTTGAGGAAAGTACCCATAAACCGATCCTAGATGAAGGGCACACACATTAGAAGTCTCACATAATATATAGCTGCTGAAGCAGGGATAAAAGGACAGGGTGTGGAAATAGCAAAGAGGGCACACATACGTCGACCAAGAAGGTGCATGTATCGATCATTGACTGAAATGAGAAGAAAGCCATGCTTTAAGGGGTGCTGCTATTAATAAGCCAAGAAAGAAATGACTGGCGTGCAATATACCTGACAACTAAAGCACTTTTAAACAATACAATATTGAAGTATTTAAGGAACGGCAATTTTGAGAGTTTAGGCACTACGAGAGTAAATCAGTTGCCCAGGATCACACATTGGGCTCAAATCACAGCTTCACCCCTTAACCAGTCTGCAATGTGGGCACTTTGTTACCCGTTCTTGTGCAGGGGTCTACAGACTGTGGCTCTCCAAATGCTGGATTAGGACTCAAATGATCCCTCACCATCAAATATACTGGCTAGGTCTGATGGGAATTGCAGTTCAAACTGAACTCGAAAAGTACACGATAAACCAACAGGACGATTTTTTTAAAAATTAAATAAAAAAATACTCATAGTAACAAGTTTTGCAAACGGAGAAAGCGCGTAGCTTTATTTTCTAAATCATAAATGGAAGTCTACAAGTACCAGAAGGCTAATGAATGTGAGACTAAAACACATTCCAGGATTTACTACGGTATTTTAAAGATTTAAATGCACCCAACCAAAGTAATGGTTCGCCTGTTTATAGAACGTCATTGTTTGACACAGACTTACAGATTGTTGGTATTCATGATGTTCTTCTTGACATTTGAAAATGTATTTTTTTTAAAAAAAAGTAAAAGAATAAATAGATCAAATTAGAAATGGCATGCGTTAAAAGAACGAGCAGGCACTGGACCAAACAATGCCACTAGAACGCGAGAAAGCAAACCTTTTCTCCAAAGGCAGCACAGTAATGTGCAACGAGATAACATGGGTGGCCCTACTCTCACCTTCCATCCACTGCCTCTGCTCACAGATGGCTCAAACAACACTCAGAATCTCAGAGACGGTTCAGGGGATTTTATTTGATTTTCTAGGGCCTTAGGCCTTCCCTTCTCGCTCTAGTGTAAAACGCACCAATCGTTCCTAGCCCAGGGATCCCGAGTACCCAAATAATTATATACCGAAAACTGACCACTGTCTAGGTTCTGACCTCTATTACGCTGACGAACATGTGTTGCTCCGTGTCGTCTTTCTTCCAAGGAGAGCACGTTGCCCCTGAGCTATCCTCCTGAGACTAGTGATATGATTGGTTATGCCCGATTCGGTCTGCTTTCCATCACGCCCACATTCTCAACTCACTTACTGATGTTCCCTTCTTGCTACTCTCCCTCCACCAAATCCACCCACCTTCTGTATTCCGTGCGTCTTCCACATCTGTCCCTCCAATCTCTCTCACTCATAAGCCAGGCCTCCACCCTTTGATGTTACTCCTTCCACGCGACTTCTGCTCCCTCCTCTATACTGCCAATTCTCTGCCCCACCTTCTACTCAAACACCCTCCTTTCACCCACAGAAGCACTTCACATTCACTCCCCGCACTACTCCTCCTTAACACCTGTCACTCTTTCACACACACTCACAATTCACTAACCAATGCCTCACCTTCTCGAAAAGTCCCCTCCACAAACCACTTCATAGCCCCTTCTCCTGCTGGTCTCTTGTTCTGCCACCTCGTTGTCCTCTGACCCCGCCAACCCACAACTTCCTATTTCATGAGGGCTCACTTATCCCTCTCCCTATTCTCGTATTGGTGGTCTGTTCCTACCCTTTCTGGCCAACCTAGGAGGTGTTACATAGAGTGCCTCAAGCCCCGCTCCCTTTCCCACATGGGCCTCTGTCGACTCGCAATGGCGTTAGTATAGTGTTCCAGTTCATGCTGGGAGAGGGGGGTGGGGGTTCTGGCCACCCCTAAGGTAAGTCCAGTCTTTGGTTGGGGGGGTAATTGTTTGCCCCAGGTGGTCTAGGGGAACCTCCCGGGTCTCCTCATCAGGCAGACTTAGGCTGGTGTGTGTTGCCCAGCTTCCTGTCTAGCATGTCATAGCTCAGGCTCATGCTTCCTCTCCCGTGGCACTCTTTGCCACCGCTCACATAGACCTTCTCATGACTAAGGTCTGTCCCGGTCTCTCTTCCCGTGATCCCTTTTTCTCCCCCTGCAGGAGTCCTGGTGTGAAGTGCTGCTGGCTCTCAGTGTGGTGGCTGTTCTACAGAATCTGTTTCTCTAGGATGAGCAGAAAACCTGGAGAGCATTTAGGGTCAGATGCATGCATGAGGTGCTGCAATTTAGTACAGCACATTAACAAACTGGCACATGGGGAGGGGATAGGAATTGGGGCCCTCCCAACTGCCACATTCCCCTCTGGGGTAGAACTGGCTACGATTCCTGCCCAGGCTGAGAAGGCTTCTTATCCCCCTCTTGACAAAGTTAGCAACTGACCTTGTCATGGTTCCATGCAATAATGTCCCCGCAAAAATGTCTCCTGAAAAAAAAAGTTACTGTTTTTTGCAGGCACATTATTACATTGAACATGCAGGGGACAACCCGGCAATCCCCGAATTTTTCCCATACATAATCTCACCATAGATTATGTTGTCAATGACTTTTCCCAGCGACATTGTGCACCGAGACCTTATGTATGGGGACCTTATGTCACATCCTCCTGGCCCAGTTTACCATCATAGCTATTCCTGACCTCTCCTTCCTGAACCTACAGCATACTGATTCAGTAGTAGTTTGTATTGACGGAGGCTTTCTAGTGAAGGTACTTTGTTTTGTATCACAGCAGTTGGTACTATCACCAAATGTACATACCGGACTATGTATTTCAACTTTGGTTATTGCACATAATAAATATTCCACAAAGAAAAGTCATGATGCTGCACAAGGTTTACTATATATCATACATACATGTATCATTAGCACACTATACAATACAGCACACTCAAAATATAGTAGCCCACACTCATTGGCAAGGAGATTTTTTGAAGGGCGAGTACCAGTTGCATGGTACTCAACCTTCCTGCATGGGAGATGTTTGAAACTTAATTTCGACATTTACTTCAAAGTTTCTTTGCAGTGAATGGCAAATAATGGTTTCAGTGCGCCTGGCTAGCCTTTGGGTGGCAGCATTGCACCAAATGTAAAGTGTGCTTAAGGTGACATGCACCATTTTACAGAAAGTACTGGTAAATATTGTGTCACCAGTCACCATGGGGCACTCACTGTCTTTAAGGAACTCACCCTGCAGGTCTAGTAGGATTTGAGAATGTGCGAGGCCTTCAATATCATGACATGTTATTTAGGTTGTATACAAAATTTCTGCCGACTCCTCTAGCAGCACCAGGAAGAGCCTGCAGCAACAGAAAAATATAAGCCCTTGACGAGTTCCCCATAATTGCTTAGGACAGCCACTCTAAGAAGAGCAAGGGAGCGCAAATTAGGCCCATAGATAGTGTGCTACGCTTGGAGGCCTCCGACTCTTTCCTGGATTATGGTGGGTGTAAGAGCATATCCGCCAACTAGCGGGTGACTCAAGAGTCTCACCTGCAAGAAGTCACCAAACACAGGAACCTGCAAAGGTGTGTATAAACACGCGAGCAGAGCAGGCTGAGAAACAAGATCACCATGTTACTGAAGTGATAGCAAGCCTATCACCTGCTTACAATGGCTCTGCAGGAGGACTGCGTCTCACCGTGCTATGGCCTACTCAACTTGCAGGCTTCACAGCCCTGAAGCGTGCCTCGAGGCCGCCTTATATCAACAAGTGCCATGTTCACAAGTTACTGGAGGGGCCCAGTTAAAAATAAAGCTCACTTCTGAAAATAGTAAATATAAGGAAGCCCTGAGGAACCAGACATACAAATGTTTACAATGTGGTTAATTTGAAGTCTAGACAATGTTGTTTGCTCGATTACTAAATATATATAGTAACAATGTTTTGATATGTGGAGAAAATCACTGATCGTGAACACAGGAGCTCAAAACAGTTCGGTCCAAGATCGCATGGCACGCAAGTGAAATCTGACCGCTTCCCAGGGTGCATTAAAGGGTCATTCAAAATTATAATGCAGTGCACACTTCCACTGAGTGGTGCAAATAAGATGAAGTGCTTGCCTATTAAAGGAGCATATGCACCCACCTACACTACTAAAAAAGATTACAAAAGGGTAAATCGATTCGAATGAAATTGTCCTCTTATGTGTACTATGTTCACAGGGCACTGTCTCCTCTCAGGCGGTGGGTGTGGCTGAAAAATTACTCATGCGCATATTTTGAGGGTTGGCCATGGGAGTGTGGGCAATGTGCACGTGACCCTCGAGTCCACTGAGAAAAGAAATGGTGGCAGGCACGGCAGGTGTCAGAGGCCAGACTCTTCTTTACAAAGAATTGGGACTCTTCAGCTCCGAAGTGAAGTGGTTCCCGTCTTAACATTCCCAAACAGCGTGCCTACAATGCTCAAAAATAGCTGATGTTGTGGGGGCCCGTTGCGCGAATTGCCAGGCTGCAAAGCCGTGCCCGTGCAGTGAATACAGTGGCAATGATCGAGATTTGAAAAGTACAATGCAGAGAGGCAGCTTCCAAAATGGACACCACCGTCTTTGCTCTGTACCATGCTTCAGACACACCATTCAACTCCAGATAAGTATTCATTTCCACCCCATCTCTTAAACACCTCCGCCGCCCCCCGCCCTCCTGGCCGCGAGCCTGCACCCCATGGATTAAGAGGGACTGGACCACATTGATAGGCTACAATAGTAATCAGGAAGCAACTTGCCACACACACAGAGGAGGCTCCTGAAAGGAAAACAATGACCCTTGGTCTCGGCATCACGTCCTTGAAAGAAATTCAGATCCCCAGGCAACCATAAGGCAGGAGTTTGCAGAGGACTAGATCGACCTGGTGTGTTAGGGATGCCACCTGTAAGGGTGAAACTGCCCGAGCAGGTTTGATTTTTAGTTATAACCTGATGCAGGTAATTCGGATCCTGCAAGTGGAAGCTGCAACCCACTTTTATAAAGCTCTAGGCCAAAAAGCGCACATGTACCTCGCTGTGACCATCTAACATCCGAAGCAGCTGCACTGCAGTGGCATTGAGGTTGGTTCAAAGGGTGACATGTGCATTCCTGTACAAAGCCAAGGTTCCAACAGAGCGCAGTGTTTTGTTATCTGTAGGCAACTTTGGTTAAACATCTAATATTTGTGTACCTCAGAAGTCTGGTGGCATTTGTTCAAAAATAAATATAAGTCAGGTCTCGTTTTGACATGGTAGCTACTGACATTAGACAATTATACAGCCATAAACATTTGATCTCATTTTACTGTCAGTTTAGTGGCCAGTGACTCATTCATGACAGGGCTTGGTGTGCGTTCAGAAATCTGGGCTAGGTGTACCCACAACCACCATGTTGGGTCCAGCCCAGGAAGCACGCTCTCGATCCCACCCCCTCCTCCCCCGCCCCAAGAATGGTTGCCACCTTCCACCAGGAAACAGGAACACTCCATTGGAGGTCACCTCGGAACCAATGCCTTAAAGACAATCCCGTCCCTAAAATGGCCACCTTGCACCAGGGTGCGATTACTGGAGTCATTTAGACGTAAGCAACAGCGGAAGGGGCAGAGTTAGAACAGCCCAGGGGAAGCTTCGGTCCACAGAGAGGTTTCACCATCTTGGATTTTGCTCAGACTCCCAAACTTCCTGTCCCTCTCCCCACTTCCTCTAGGCAATGCACTCTGGCTAGGACATCAGTAGGCAAAGGACGATGTTACAGCAGTCAGGATTTCAGCCTTAACAGGCTTACTAGGGATGAATCCACTGTTGCATTTTGCTGCGTTATGTGGTAAACCCTCCCCTTAGTCAATGCATCTTCAGGCACTGCTTGAAGAAGGATTCACATAATACGATTGTGCAGTGTACTGAATGTCTCATAGCAGAGACGTAAAGCCCAGAAGCTCAAAGGAGAAAGAAAGCACTTCTCCCTAATCCTGCATGGGCCCATTTGGGATGACCAGCTAACTAGAACTGGCCTACTGCAACTGAGACACTGTTACCCCAGGACCCTGCCACTGATGCCACATAACGTTTCAAATGCTCTCTAAAACCTTCCGTGTTGGGAAGGTTTGAACAAAGGACTCGCCTTGCCCAAGACACCCTGGACTGGGTTTCATAGCAACTACAGAACCCTGGCTCTCCCTGCGTCTCAAAACCGCCACGACAATGGTTTGGGGACCTTAGTCGCTGTCCAGGATGCTGCAAGAGAACAGCCTGAGTCACCTTTGACCTCAACGTTCCACCACCTCTGCGTTGGCTCTGCCATCTGCGCATCTGAACTTGCCGTGTCTTCTAGCCTCCCAAACTCAACACCACCTGCCTGGTTATCCACTTCTTTGAGCTCCTAGCAGTCACTGCTGCAGTGCTCACTCACTGTTTTGAGCTGGTCAATCCTGCTCACTACCAAAGCCAATCTTCACTTCTCTGCACCAGAGGACACTGCACTACAATCGCCAGTGTCTTCGACCCATTAGCAGTCAGCACTACCAAATAGCGCTGCAGCACTGGAACCCAGTGCTGCTACTCCATAACCCAAACCCAAGAGTGCCGAGTCTCCAAATTTGATGCTGAAAAGTCTAGTTCAACACTGTTGAGCCCTGAAAGCCAATAACTAAATGTATTTTAAGTAGTCCTGTCCTCCTGGTCCACCTTCTTATACCAGCTCACACCGTTCCTGAAAAATATACCCTGGCATTGACCTGCGCATAAACAATAAAAGAGGTATAGATGTGGAGCTGCGCAGCTTTCAGCTTTATGATTGGGGATCACTGCTGATTTAGTAGTGTGGGGATGAGTAGACTCTTCAGCAGCTTCTCATCCCTGTACTATTGGGGTGCAGCAGTAATTTCGTCACACCCTGCCAATATGCGCAGCGTGGTAAGTCAGATTCAGGACACGGACAAGAGGTAATGTTGAAACTCGAAGTTTATTGAGCCAGGAGTATAAGGCCCATCCTATCCCTACCTCTAAGGAGTCCAACTAAAGAAAACAACAACAGCTGCTAGTCAAGATGTCTCACAAACATAACAATCCTCCATCTAAAGCCTAATCTAACCTAAGTTCTCCAGCATGGGGTCTGGCATGGATTCACATGCTCATGAATATTCCCCGTCGTCAGGCCAGGAGTACTCGGTATAGAAAAAAATCAGTATCAGTTTCGTTTCTGATCTGTCTTTCTTAGTAGTAACCAATCACTGGTCTCTGGGTCATACTGCCCCCAGCCAATGACTGCCCTCTCCCTAAGCCCCGCCTCTGGCAGCCATCCTCAGATTTTTACCGCACGTTCAAGTGTTGGGAGTCCTCGTGCTGTAGCTCTTGAGCTTTTGCTGCGTTTTCGCGCTTTTTCAGGAGATTTTTCTCATTTTTCGGTTAAATAGAGCCTCAAGCTCCACCGTTTCTACATCCGATCAACAGGGATCCGTTTCAGAGTTTTCTATGCCCCTCAAGGGTGAAGTTTTCATCGAGTTACGCTTTTGGAGGATTCCAGAAGTTCCGAGGCCTACCCCGGACTGGCCCAGGAGAAAGGAAGCTCGACGCCCGGGAAGCTGTTCAGGACCTGCCCTGGATGCCAGCTTCAGAATGTTTTCAAGGAGGACGAGCATTCGTTATGCCTCTACTGTCTCCATGAGGACAAGACGCACACGGAGAAGGACTGTGCGTTTTGTGGGAACATGTCGGAGCGGACCATGAAGGATCGCCACCTCCGTCTCGCCAACTGGCTGGAAGGGAAGAGCCCGTCAGGCGAGAAGAAGAAAAAGAAGTCTGAGCGGTCTTCTAAGTCCTGTGAGGGCGCCCCGGGGACAGGGGCCCAACAAAAGGCTAAGCACCGCGAGTCTGCAGGCACTGGGAGCGCCGAACGGTCGGGCTCCTTGGCTGCCAGGCAGGGCGCACCCTCCCCGGCGCCATCAACCACGAGCCAATGCTCTGGCTCGGGTAAGAGGAAGTCCGAGAACCCGGCGAAGCTTCTGGAGAGGCCCCGGTCGATCTCGAAGATTCCGGCAGAGGGGGAGCGAGGCTCGGACCCTCCCCCCAAGGTGAAGGCCCAGGCGTCCAGAAGGTGGCGATGGCCTTAATTCACCCTGCTAAGACCTCAATTGAGGATGTCGCCGTGGCCCTGGCTCAGCCTGTGGAGGCTACACCAGTGGAGGCGCCCTCAGGACCCAGAGTCTCCCTGCCGCCGCGGAGGGAGTCGTCTTTCAGGCCCATTGAGAAGACCCCCACGAAGTCCTCGTTGGAAAAGGTGGGGGAGGGGCTGGTGGCCATCGTTGATACGGACACGACCTCTGAAGAAGAGCTCATCAAAGTCGTGGAAGAGGCCCAGCCCATCGGGAGGGATCCCGACGAGGGCGACGACGAGAGCGACGGTGTCGCCGACAAGGCTCCTTAAGAGCCCTCGCGCCCGTCGCTTCCGGCGCCGCAGGACACATCGGCGGCCATTTTGTCAGCGATTCAGTCCTAATGCTCAGAGATGAGGACAAGGTGCCCCTTCCCCCGACGGAGGTACCTGAGCCAGACCCGACGGGAGAACCGGAGTCAGGACCTTCGGAGAGTCCACCGCATAAGAGGAGGAGGACGCATCTTACGCCACCTCTCCCACCTCTGCGGCCTGCTCTGCCTTCCCCCCGGTCTACTACCCACGGGGATGATAAAGGCACGGACACGGCTACGACAGGTACAGATGACGACGGAGGCGACGACGGGACGTGTCCCCCGTCACCCCCTGCTCGGGCGTCCCCGCCCGACGAGATCGGATCCTTTCATGCCATGATTTCCAGGGCATCCGAGCTTTTCCAGCTCTGCCCAGAAGAAAAGAAGAAAGAAAAAGAGGGACCGGTACGAGAAGAAGTACCGGGTCCCTGACGCTGCCCCCTTGTGCCTTCGGGCACAACCTACCCCGGATTCGCGGCAGCAAAGAAGAAAGTTGGGGGGGGCATCGGCCTCCACATCAACTTCCCCGCCAGACGGCGAGGGCAGGAAGTTGGACACGATGGGACGACGGATCATCTCATCCGCAGCGACGACCATCAAGGCGGCCAAGGCCCTGGCTATCGTAGCCCGCTACAACAGGGAGTTGTGGTTCAAAATCGCCCCTCTGTTAGACTTCCTTCCGGACGCCAAAAGGGCTGAGGCCCTTGAAATCCTACAGGAGGGGGGAGATTGCTTCGGACCACGCCATCACGGTGGCAACGGAAATCGCCGACACCGGTTTCCATCAGTTGGGCAACGGCGTTTGCTTGAGATGACAAGGATGGCTCAAGGCCACGGATTTCCGCCAGGACGTACAAACCAAGGTTCTGGACATGCCCTTCGATGGGAACAACCTTTTTGGGAAGGCGGTTGATGAGTCCCTTCAGGCCATCAAGACAGACACAGAGACTGCCCGGGCACTGGGAGTGCTCCAACGACGACGGCCGTCCTTTCGGAGCTCCGGAGGCGGACAAGGTGCCTCCAAGGGATCCGGCAGTGGCTCCTCCACTTACCGCCAAGCGGCAAGATCTTCATCCCAGGAAGCCTACAGGGGACGCGGCAAGTCAGGTGGTGCCCGTCGTCGTCGACAGGGAGGTCAAGGAGGCAAGGCGGCCTCCAAACAAGATAGAACCGACCGTGGGGTCGGGCCCCCGCCGAAGCACCCCGGTGGGAGGCCAGCTGGCAAGGTTCGTCAGCGTGTGGGAGTCCATCTCCACCGACCGCTGGGTGCTGGACGCCCTGGCCCAAGGGCACGCCCTCGAGTTTCAGAAGAAGTGCCCTCGCGTTCCACCCGTGGCCCGGAAGGAAAATCACGTCCCTCAACTACTGTTGGAAGTAAGGGCGATGCTCAAGAAGGGTGCCATTGAGCTCGTCCCAAAGAGGCTTCGGGGCTCCGGAGTTTACTCAAGGTACTTCCTCGTAAAAAAGAAGACAGGAGGATGGCGCCCCATCCTGGACCTACGACGACTGAACAAGTACATCAAGGCGCAGAAGTTCCGTATGGTCACCCTCCAGCACGTGCTGGGACAGCTGGAGGAGGGCGATTTCCTGTCGTTGTTGGACTTGGAGGATGCGTACTTCCACATCCCCATTCTAAAAAGACACCGAAAGTTCCTCAGGATTGTGGTCCAAGGGCGGCACTACCAGTTCAAGGCCCTCCCGTTCGGATTGAAGTCAGCACCCAGGGTATTCACCAAGTGCCTCGCACTGGTGGCAGCGCGGCTGCGCCTACAGGGGATCCACATTTACCCCTACCTGGACGACTGGCTCATCCGGGCAAGGACGAGGGAACTCGCCGTGGAGCACACTGCGAAGACCGTCCAGCTGCTCACGGACCTGGGATTCTCCATCAACTTTCCAAAATCCCACCTGGTTCCGTCGCAAGTCGCCCTGTTTCTGGGAGCCAAGCTCGACACAGTGGCGCGGCTGGCCTCGCCGTTGGAGGAAAGGACCAGGACCATTCTGGGCAAGGTGCAGCGTCTGCTGGCCACGGACATGGCCAGGGTAAGATCTATCAAGTCCCTCCTCGGGACGATGTCCTCCTGCATTTATCTGGTGCGTCTTTGCATGCTTCGGATGCGCCCCTTACAAGAGTTCCTCGATGCCCGCTGGGTCCAGTCGATGGGCAGCTTCGAAGACAGGATCCCTTTCGACGAGACGTTCCATCAGGCGATCCGGTGGTGGGGTACCCGCTCCCATCTGGCGGCGGGCACGGACTTTCAGATCCCAGCTCACCAGGTGACGGTGACGACGGACGCCTCCCTGGAAGGTTGGGGAGCGCACTCTGGAGATCTTCACGCAAGAGGCCTTTGGCTCCCGGAGGAGAAGTCACTCCACATCAACATTTTGGAGCTCCGCGCAGTGTTCTGGGCCCTCGGGTCTTTTCTTCCATCCCTCAAGGGCAAGGTGGTGAGGATCTTCACCGACAACACCACCACGATGTTCTACATCCGGAAGCGGGGCGAGACCAGGTCCCTGGCCCTATTCAAGGAAGCCCAGGATCTGTGGCATTGGGCCATCGCCCAACGGATGTTTCTGGTGCCTCTTCATCTGGCAGGGATAAAAAAACACGATCGCCGACTCACTCAGCAGGGAGCTGCGCCCTTGCCACGAGTGGGAGCTATGCCAGGACCAAGTGGATTGACTCTTCCGACGATGGGGCGAACCTCAAATCGATCTCTTTGTGACGGCGACGAATTCCAAGTGCCGGAGGTTCGCCAGCAGGTTCCCCCAGCCGAGGAGAATGGGGGATGCTTTCTCGTTCCCCTGGGACGGCCTATTTCTTTATGCATTCCCTCCGCTGCCGTTGCTGCTCCGGCTCATCAACCAGCTCAAGAGGTCCCGGTGCAGGATGATCCTCGTCGCACCGGCGTGGCCGAGACAGATCCGTTTCCCGGACCTTCTGGACTTGTCAACGTCCACACCAGTCAAGCTGCCGACGGACGCAGACCTTCTCTCCAGAGAAGGAGGCACCATTCTTCACCACAACCCGGAGTCGCTGAACTTGCAGGCCTGGCTCCTGCAGCACTAGAGTTTGGAGGTTACGACATCCCTGCCGACTGCAGAGAGGTTCTTGCAAAGGCCAGGGCGTCCTCAACTCTCAAGTGCTACGGACATAAATGGAAGAGGTTCTCTGTCTGGTGCCGTGCACAGAAGATTAACCCTCTGCGGATTACGGCCCCTCAAGTACTGCCGTACCTACTGTCGCTGGCCAAAGCTGGACTGGCTCACGCCTCCATCAAAATACATCTGGCTGCAATCTCCCGATATACCAGGACTGCGGGACGAGCGTCCTTGTGGTCTCATCGCCTGGTGAAAGAATTCACGAAGGGACTATTCCGATAATTTCCGCCGGTGAAGGCTCCTGCCCCGGCGTGGGAGGTTAATGTGGTGCTGACCAGGCTCATGGGGGCCCCATTCGAGCCTATGCATTCGGCGCCTCTGAAGTTCCTGTCATGGAAGACAGCTTTCCTTGTGGCCTTCACCTCCGCACGACGAGTGGGAGAGATCCAGGCCCTATCTTACAAGCCTCCATACTTGACTTTTCATGACACGAGGGTGGTGCTGAGGACGCATCCCTCCTTTATGCCCAAGGTGCCGTCGGACTTCCACCTCAACAAGCCCTTGGTGTTGCCAGTTTTCTTCCCGTCGCCTTCGTTGCCAGCCGAGAGGACTTTGCACTCGCTGGATGTAGCTAGAGTGCTGAAGTTCTACGTGGACCGCACGAAGAGTTTTTGGAAGACGTCACAGCTGTTTGTGAACTTTGGGACTGTGAATCAAGGGAAGGCTCTCTCGAAGACTTCCATTTCCAGATGGCTCTCCGGCTGCATCATGCATTGTCACCGGTTGGCAAACCGACCGCTGCCCGGCCATCCAAGAGCCCATTCGACCAGAGCGATCGCTGCTACCACGGCGTTCCTGTCTGGTGTGCCCCTGCTCAACATCTGCAGGGCTGCGACGTGGAGGTCGACGCACACCTTCACAAGATTCTACTGCATCGATCGGGACTCCAGGGAGGAGTCCAGGGTCGGCCAAGCAGTGCTGCACAACCTGTTCACCTAAGGTGAGCCTGGTGAGGAGGTAAGAGTTGCTTAATGTTGAGTTGTTGTATTGCTTAAGGTTGAGCCTGTTGCCACCTCCCGTGGTTGTGCATGTGTGTACTGCTATGTATTCTCTTATTCATGAGCATGTGAATCCATGCCAGACCCCATGCTGGAGAAGGAACAAGTTACTTACCTGTAACTGTTGTTCTCCAGCATGGGTCTGGCATGGATTCACATGCGAACCCTCCCACCTACCCCTCTGCGGCTCTTCACTTGGTCATACTTCCACTTTACGTGCTACCAAATCTGAGGATGGCTGCCAGAGGTGGGGCTTAGGGAGAGGGCAGTCATTGGCTGGGGGCAGTATGACCCAGAGACCAGTGATTGGTTACTACTAAGAAAGACAGATCAGAAACGAAACTGATACTGATTTTTTTCTATACCGAGGATACCCGGCCTGACGACAGGGAATATTCATGAGCATGTGAATCCATGCCAGACCCACGCTGGAGAACAACAGTTACAGGTAAGTAACTTGTTCCTTCTGTCCCTACCACTAACAAAAGGATCAACATAAACTCAATCAGAAAAGGTCTAGAAAGGGATTCCTTCTCAACCTATGAAGTGATGGCTGGCTTCTGACCGCCATACCCATGATATTCTTTTACATCTGATGGACCGAGGAATACAGTAAACTTCACTCACTTTAAAACTTAGAGTAGCCTTTTGTGGTACTCTAACCCCTTTGTGGCTAGTAGTAGCCTGTGCATTTTCTGTGACTGTATTTTTAGGTTAAGCTATTAGTGGACGATGAAAGCGCTACCTTTAAGCAGAAAATATTTTCATTAACATAAGAGCGCTTCACATATGGGCTTTGAATGAGGCTCTGCAATGCTTTTCCAATAGAGATGACATTTGAGGAGGGATACACAGTTGTAATCCCTCCAATTCCCTGGCCCTAGCCAATGTAACCCCTAGCTATCAGCCAGGTCTGTGGCTCAGTAGCCTGATGCAGCCACTACAGGGAGCTGTGTTTGAACTCATTGTCACAGGTTAGAATCCCGGCAGGTCCACTCAGCCCTTTATCCATACTTGCGCTCGGCGCCTGCCACTCTGGTGGTGGTGCTAGTTGGAGGCCAGGGGCTTCCCAAATCAGAATGCGAGCAGCGGAGGAAAGCAAACCCTGGGAGCCAGCATGTCCTGCAGAAGCCACCACAGCAGGGCAATGCCAGCCTCACGCTCAGTTCCTTGTCACTCTCCCACCAAATGAACATTGATGAAATACAACTATTAATCATTAACACGCAACAGAAATGATGTACATTTTGGAGTTTATTTTATCACTTTTTCGTGTATGTGCCAAAACATTGAAAGACACTATTTTAAGACACTGACTGAGAGGAAAAGTGTGGCCAACCTCTCTCCTGGTCAGACTCAGGCCGGTGAGGCAATGTTAGAAGGACTGGCTGGTCCGGCCGTTTATTTTTTTAGGGCAATTTGCGTTAGGTAGATGATTTAGTGCACTGTGACGCGAGTCTTTTCCACCAATATTTCTGGGCTAGAGAGCTTTACGATACAATATACTATTTCCCACACGTGTATCCTAAAATGTGTCTCCTTCTACTCTACCACTCAACCACAAATTGGAAATGGGGCCCAATTTTTGGTGCGCCAACCAGGGTCGAACAGGGGCATACAATTGGCTCTGGTAACAACAAAAACATGGCCCCAAGTCGCAAATGACAATTCATTCCTTTTGTGACCGACTCTGAGTAGTACACAAGGAGAGTCTTTTGGCAAAATGTGTATTTTGATGAATATTTGTTCAGTGACATTGGTGGAGGCTACTAGCTGCAACGTAAAGTAACTCACCTTACATTGGTAAAAAAAATAAAAATTATAAAAATAGCCCACTTTCACCAGAAAAATGGCCTACACTCGCATGTTGAGTGTGAACTTCGGCCATTGCCCTATAGTTCACTCCGAGCCTGTGAACCAGGCTATTTTTGCCCTAGTAGGTCGGACCCTTTCGATTGCAACTCATTTCTAATGATAACCTCTGCTTCAACCAGCGCCCTGATGCCCACGGGCTATGCGCGCCCATATGAATGTAAAAATGAATACATAAAAATAGAACCCTCTTCCGTAGGATATCACTGGGTAACTCCATCTCCTCTGAATCACTCTCCAAGCTTTTAGCGGTTTTCTGAGATGTTTGTGTTTTTCTGGTCACTGGACAAGGTCCGTTTAGGCACACAGCCAGAGCCCTGTTCAAGGGTAGATTAGGCATGGTCATCCAGACAGCTGCCGCTGGGCAGGTAGGTGAGATTGTGTGTTCCACTGAGCCTCAATGTAGTCACCGTTTTCAAATAAAGAGCACTTAACTTATACATTCACTTTCATTTTTCCTGTAAATTGCTTACGATCAATCGAACCTAGCTAATTGTGCGGGGGACACTTCACGTCTTGTGGTTTTGCGTGGCCCGTTTTATCTAGCGGCATAATGTGCAAAGGGCAGCTATTTGAGCAGGGTACACACAAATGTTACGTACGCGAGTATATAGCACTCATTTCGAATTTTCGCCCGTCAGGAAACCAACATGTCTCAGCCACTTTGACTCCCATCCTCTGCAAATATTCTTGGCGTTGCTGAGGAGCCTGAAACGTGTTTCCTTAGCTGTGCTCCCTTCCCAAGCCTGGTATAGTTTACACGCATGTCTGTTTAGAATCCCTTGCACCTAATCTGCGTTTTCTTTTTTGGAGAGCAGGTGATTGGGATTTTATAGTCCCTGAGTGGAGTACTGAATCTCCTGTGTCCATGTGCTCCTGTGTTTTTTTTTTATTATTAAGTTTATTGAATTTTATAGAAAACATACAAGCAACAAACTTATCAGCATTGTAATCGTAGAACTCATTGCATAGAATCCACACCCCATAACCACCCCCAACCTTCACAGAATCTAAAAAGCAAAACAGGCCAACTTATTATCACATGTCATCCAAAAACCCACCCCACCTATCATCAAACAATTTCAACTTTTTGTTCCTGCGAAGGATAACCTTCTCAATTCTGGCCACTTGCCTCAAGTCCTCCACCCATTCTGAACAGGTCGGCCTCTCATCACATTTCCATTTTCACAAAACAATTTTTTTCGCAGAATTTGTAGCCCTAAAAAACCAGCATTTATGTGGATAAGTGAGATCTTCCACTTTATCATCCTCAACCAAGATGATAGTGTTATAATCAAAATCCTCTTGCAGTAATAGAACCTCATTAATCTTCTCATTGACACTCCTCCAAAATGTCCTCAGTTCATAACAGTCCCAGATCAAGTGTTCAAAGGAGCCGACATCATGCTTACACCTCCAACAGGCCTCTGAGTCAATCATCCCTCTCGCATAAAGTCTCTGGGGAGTCCAAAACACTCTATTAAGAATTTTGATTTGGCGGCATTGTTCTCCAAGATTAATGGATGTCAGAGTTACGTTTTTACAAAGAAACCTCCACCTCTCCACAGTCATATCAGAGCCAAGGACCTCAGACCACTTAGTTAACAACCCCTCTGCTGGTATGTACTGTTGGCTCAGATTTCTATATACTTTGGACGCCATACCACCTAATGTCTTATATTCAGGTAGCCATAACTGCCAACCACCGCCATCAACAGGTCTCTGGTTCCGCAGCAAACCTCTCAATTTTCTGTATTCACCCATTGTACAGTCTCTGAGATCTTTAATTTGTGAAAGTCTTCTATAGCTGATCCATTTGCCGTCTTCCATCAGATCACTCAACCATAGTACACCACTCAGGAGCCAGTTCAACCACAATAGCGGCCTCCCATTCAACAAAATACCTGGATTCAACCAGATAGGGATGTAATCATTATCACATACCTTGCGCTTACTTTTCTTCCATAGTTCCCTCCAACAAGTTCTCAGGAATCTTGTCGGCGGAAATGAGCGATAACCAGATCCATCCACTGTGGACAGTATGGCCCTAGGCGGCAATGGAGAAGAACTACTTGATTCCGCCAGCGTCCAAACATCCTCCAAATCTTCAATAAATGGAACCAGATGCCTGGCTCCAAAGGCCAAATGATAATTCTCAAAGTCAGGAACCCCCAAACCTCCACAGTCTTGGGGCAGCTGCAATTTCCACAAGCTGAGGCGTGGCTGTTTGTTCTCCCAGAGAAAAGACTGGATTAAACTCTCAATTTTCCGCCAATGGCCCTTCTTTACGTCCAGGGGAAGCACACTGAGCACATAGTTGATTTGCGGTGTTGATGTCATTTTGATGGCATTCACTCTCCCCCAGAGACTCAATTTAAGTGCATTCCATCTCTTCATGTCCGCCTCCAAAGATTGAATCACATGTGTAATATTGACATCCATTATTTTCGAGACATCATTCGTTAGCCAAATCCCAAGGTATCTCATCTTATTCGGACACCACTTAAAGGGAAAACCCTGCATCTTCAAAACAGTGCAAGTGGTTGATGCCGGCAGCGCTTCTGACTTGGTCCAATTGATCTTGTATCCAGAAACCTTGTTGAACACATCGATCAACTCCATCAGCACAGGAATGGAGCTCTCCATATTCTGAACCACCACCAGCATGCCATCCGCATACAACCAAACTTTCAGGGAGGCTGCACCAAAGCGTACGCCCTCAATTCTATCCTCTTCTCTTATCCTCACAGCCAGCAATTCCATGGCGATCACAAACAGAATCGGCGACAGTGGACAGCCTTGCCTCGTCCCACTCCCAAGTTCAAAAATGCCAGAGTCCATGCCATTAGTCCGAACACAAGCAGTCGGCCGGGAATACAGCAGTCTTATCCATCCGATCATGGTATCTCCAAAACCAAAGCCTTTCAATGTACTTAAAAGATATGTCCATTCAATACGGTCGAAAGCTTTCTCAGCATCCAAGGACAACGTCACCGCATCATTATGGTGTTCTTTGCTTTCATACAGTGTCAGCAACAATCTTCTCACATTTTCTGAAACATGTTTGCCTTTTACAAATCCAGATTGGCCTACATCTATGATATCCATCAGCGCATTCTCAATCCTCAAAGCTAACGCCTTGGCGAAAATCTTGTTGTCCGTGTTCAATAAACTGATCGGCCTATAGCTGCCAGTTTTCACTGGTGATCGTCCCTCCTTCAGAAAAACGGAGATTGAAGCATGTCTTGTTGAACTTGGAAGGCACCCATTCCTCAAAGAGGCGCGCAGCATCTGTAGCATCAAAGCAAACACCTCTTCTGGGAAAATTTTAAAACGTTCAGCTGGTAGCCCATCCGGGCCTGGACACTTCCCAGAATTCAGCGCATAAGTAGCCAACCTGAGATCCTCCACATTCAAATCTCTTTCCATACACTCCAAGGATTCCAAACTCACTTTCTTCAGATGGCAGTCATCAATGAATTGACCAATTGTACGCTCAGATAAGTTGATCTCTGAAGAGTACAGGGTTTTATAATACGACAGAAATGCCGCATTAATCTCCACAGGATCAAAAGTCACCAACCCATCCTGTCTTTCCACTGCATTGACAGATCTGCCACTGTCCATAACCCTCAACCGATGTGCCAGAAGTCGATCACATTTTTCACCTTTTTCATAGTAGTTGCTTTTGGTTCTAAAAAGCAACCACTCAGCCTTCGAAGAATACAAATCTTCCAATTGTCTCCTTTTCTGCTTCAATATTTTTATAGTCTCATCTGAAATGTTTTGCATATTATTTCCCTCAAGATCCTGAATGTCCACAGTAAGCTTTTTCACTTCTGCATCTCTCATTGTTTTCTTTTTGCTGGACAAACCAATCAACAATCCTTGCATATATGATTTGAAGGCTTCCAACACAAACTCCACCCTGACTTCACCAATCCAATTCACAGATATAAAGAATCTCGCCTCTTGAACAATTTTGTCCACAATTTCATCATCGTCCAAGGGGGAGACATTCATCCGCCAGGTGTTAGACCTAGGAACCGGGAAGGTCAATCGCAAGTCTATGGAGATTGGAGCATGGTCCGAAACAAGTAGTGATCCGATGTCACCCCTTTGGAATGATTGTGTACAGAGGCCAGAGGTCATAAAGAGGTCAATTCTCGAATAAGCATTATGCCTTGCAGAGAAGAAAGTATATTGTCTCATAGAAGGGTTTTGCAATCTCCAAACATCTGTGAGGTTCCATTCATCAATTAGTCTCTTTAATGCTGTTCTTTTCAGAGCGTTGGCATTGTCCACACCCCCCACACTTTTATCAAGTCCAGGTTCTAAAACCACATTAAAGTCCCCTCCCAAAATCACATTAATCACATTTACATTCTGCAACATTTGCGTTAAAGCTACAAAAAAACTACCATCACCCCCATTCGGAGCATATATATTGCAGAAAGAATACTGAGCATCCTGAATATGTGCAGTGACGCACACTATCCTTCCATCCCCATCCTTCACACACTTCACCCCATTGATCTGGAGATTCTTCCTAAAAAGAATACACACACCCCTAGAACCAGTAGTGAACGATGAACCATAAACATCACCAACCCACTCCTTTTTCCACTTATCTATATCCGCATCTAACAAATGAGTCTCCTGAAGCATCGCGACATCCACCCCATCTCCCCTAGTTTACTCAAAATCACCTTCCTCTTGACAGCACAATGTGCACCGTTCACATTCCAAGATACCACTCTGAAATTCCTCTGATAAGTGTAAGACATTGCTAGATCCCGTTTCCCAATCCTTGCAATGAATTCACAAGACACAATACTACCTAAACCTATAGTCAAGTAAAGAAATAAAATTTAAAAAAAACACACTCCTGGGCTTGAACCACCCAACCATCCAGAACATCCCTTCCAGCTACACGCTGAAAGGGACTACCCCCCTCCCTCCCTTAGGTCAGCCTATAGAAAGCCCATAAAGGGTGTCACAGACCACATTTGGTCAAATTCAAATGAAGTTGAAAATACAATTTGGTCTAAAGGAATTCCCACAACTCTCCAGCAAATGAAAGCACAAATAAAAGCATTCCAGAATAGATGCAACATCCCCTACTCAAAAACGCTAAATACCACACCATGTGTCGATCACATGCCTAGACAAAACCTGAATTCTCTTATTATAACCATCAACAAATCACACTAATCCACCTACCGTCACAACCATCAGTGTAAACATCACAAATCCCAACTACTGCGGGCATGCTGAGCAATTGAGCGTGAATCATCACTAGAAAGTGTGAGCAAGTGTACAGAGAGTTGCAAAATACCTGTGTCCCTGCACCCTACCAATTGAGATTAGAAGCCAGATACAGCATTAAACTTTTCCATGGCATTCACACACCAATCCATGACTATCCCGGTGGCCTTACCACTCACCTTGCCAAGCATAAAAATTAGAATCTCCGGTATTTCCTGGACACTACATTCCCCCATGTGACTTCCATGGCACAAAACTGCAACCCCTACCGTGTTAATCCAAATGTACTGTATAACTGGGCACTCAAGATATAACGTGTTGGCACATCACTCATTGCGCTTTGAGAATGGAATCAAACCCTCTCCAACGTAAGCGTTACTGCAAAAAAAAACCTAATCGAAAATTCTGTCTGTGATTTGGTAAGTAGACAGAGGTGCACAATCATATCTTAACCATAGGCCTCGTCAGTGTTCACATTAGATGACAGCACTATTACATTCTCACAGCTGATTTTGTTACTGCACGAAAGGAAACGTACCCATGCAAAGTAAAAGGTGTAGACTACAGTGGAACCCTAGGTACCCAGTAGTGACAACTCTCACCTTCTTTATGCAGTGATGGTAATGGCATACAGTTGGTTTCGTTATTACAGTACAAGTACATGTCAAATATACCCCACTCAGCATGTCAGGGGTGTGCAACCAGGACAAGAACAACTGTTACATGTGCAGGGGATTAGCATTGGGCAGCATACTCCCAAAAGTGGCATTCCTTCATCTAATTCTGGCTATGGAAACAATACAATGCGATCAACGTACCACAGCAGTCCGGGATAAAGCCGTGCAAAGAGCATTCCCCTCCCCTCAGCCACAACACATGCACCCCAGCCTCTACACCCACTGTGCCCTCCAAACACGTGAGCATGCAGCAAGGCGCATTGCCCGGAACAAGCGCGCTGCGGCCCCAAAGGAGAACGCGCCACTACGCCTTACCTCAAATGTGCGTCAACAGTGGCCAGACACCCGCATCCACCAATCCAACACACCACTGCCGGCAAGACTCCAAAGGGTGTCGCACGGCCGACATTTCCGGACAGCACGACACCTCCCGCACTCCGTCCAAACAAAAAACAAGCACCATCACCTATAAAAAATCTATAGAGCGCGTACTGCTGTAGAGTAAAGCACCCATTATCCGAGCCCACATCAAGCCTACGCTCGAGCGAAAAACCGTTGCAGCATATTTGAAACATTAATAACGCTCTGATACCTAAACAAACCAATTCCCATGTGCTCCTGTGTTGGCATTTGGCTCTGCTGTGCCAACAGAGTGACCGTTCATTTTAAACTTTTCTTGCCCTCTTAAGATACGGGAGTCGCGGCCGTGGGGGTTGCGGCCCGTGCCCAAAGGCAGCACGGGGCCCCGGGCCAGCGCAGAGCAGCCAAACGCCACCTCCACACAAGCGGGCTCCCAGCCCACAAACTCCAGCCTGCAGGGGGGGCGTCCTCGTTGCCATTGTTATGGGGCCTGCCTCGGATCACCGGGTGGGCTTCTGCAGGAGTCGGGATCACCCAACACAGATTCCCAAGGCTACGAGCACGCAGCGAACAAAGGAACAGGGGACACCCCGCTCGCCCCGGATCACCGGTGCGGACCACGTGGCTGGGGGCACCCAGCTCACGGCAGCCCCGACTCTGGGGGCACCCAGGCCGGGATTGCCCCGTCAGCCGTGGTCACACGGCTAACACCATGATGTGGGATGGCGTTGACCAGCAGGGGCACCATCCCAGTGCAGGCCCCCGCCATTAGGCCGGTTGCACTCGGTGCAGCACCAGCATGGTGTAAGTGATTTCACCCCGGCACTTCAGCTAAGTCAATGCCTAGCGTGGGATGCACAATTGAAACCCTTAATTATATATTTTTGTCTAGAAGTTCTTTTATTTCTGAATGATGTACCCTTATATCACGCCCCTCTCTTTGAATCCCCCCGGTTGCACTGTACCAGGAAGCAGGCTGTTTTGCAAAGTTAAAAATATTTATTTTATGGATTTCACTATATATATCACACCATTTCAATATTTATACAAGGATCACCAATGGGGTGATGTCACAATGAATCTCTTTAATCAGAAGGAGTAATGATATAAAAAATAATGCAGCATAGAATAATACTTTGTGTGGGTTCAATCAAAATGCAATGCGATTACTCTTTCCCCCTGCACACTACTCAATCCCCCCAATATGCAATATAAAGAGATGGAAGGAGAGAAAAGAGGTTTCAGGAATACAAACTCAACAAAACAGTCTCAACCCCAATTTCCCCCAGCAAACACAGAGAAAAACAGGAATGATTGCAACTTGTCAAAATGGTTTTGAATGTGGCTTTGAATGGATGGGAAAACACTGAAAATGGATTTAATTCACCAAAATTGATTCAATACTAGTGGGAGCCGCTATGTATGGTGTCAGACCAACACTAGCAATGATTATTGAGTAACTAGCAAGTTGAACACTTAATTCTGAGGTCGGATGCAATGTACAGCTGTTTCACACCTGATAGATTTGAGCCAAACGAAAAATTTGCGGCTAACTTTTCCACGCCGGTAAGCGCGATTGCGGAAAAACTATAAAGAGTTGGGATGCGGTTTTGGATGCGTTGGAAAGCTGAGGATGTTAGTTTCAAGTGTACACTTAAAGTTATGAAGGTTTTTGTGGAGGTCATTTTTTTCAGAAAGAGTCAAAATTTGTAAAACAAGGTTGCGCTTTTTAAAATTACAAACAAGGTTTCTTATACTAGGGAGACTATGAAGCCACAAACTACACGACAGCACAGCCACCAGTCCAGCGACGCCTCTGGCTGGTTTTTGCCCGCCGAGACGCTCGTCTGTCTTCAGCAAATATATTAGCGCAAAGATGATTTTAACACTACTATTACCAAAGGACTAGAGAGATAAGAGAAAGATTCAGGTAAGACCAAATATTTTCTACAATGCAGTTCTGGATATCATAGAGTGGGTTTGGATAGGGATGACTTATGGATAATGCATATGCTAGAGACAATCCTATGCTATGGATACTCACTACCACTGTTTGGAATGGACCCGTTAGGGATCTGGTCAAAGATTTCTGGACTGGAATTCTGCTATCCCACCGGACTGGACTCAAGGCGCTCTGGTTCTGCACTCAGCACGGCACTCTGGACACTGCGCTGCGGAATTGGACTGGATCTGACGGGTTGGTTCTGGTTTACAGCTATCTGGTCACAGCTCTGCTCTGTTGGGTCGGATCTCTGGATTCTGGCAAGAATTCTTAGCAAGCTCAGCCAGGCTGTTTTTTGTTGTTCCCTTAGAGGTCTGGGGTAAAATCTGGTTTCAGGATTAAAGGCCAAGCTGAGAATGGTTCAGCTTTGGAAGTGGGCCTATCTGCTTTCAAAGTTCTGGAGTCTAGAATATGGATTTCTCTTGCAAAGTGCTTCGCCAGCAATCAAATGGTGGGTGAATGTGTCTGTGTCTAGGTTCTAAGCTGTCTCTATTTATGTATTTCCTAAAGGGGTGGGTATGCTGAATTATACTAGGCACACCTCTAGGGATTCTACTGGTTAGGGTATTTCCTCTCCCCTGATTTGAGAAGAAAACATGGTGTCATGATGACGTGGTATTTTAGGATCCAGGGAGTACATCCGCTCTGTTTCTGCACATGAAATGTATTTTTTTATGCAAGACATATTTACAATTTTGCAACCTTAATACCAATAGCATATTTATCTCAGATATTTGTTAGAGCAAGTATTAATCCGAGCCCCGTCTCGGTGAGAGATTGGGTCTAGATATGGCAATTTTTCACACTTTTGGTCCGATACCCAATGTCAGATTTGTCCATATTTTTACACATATGTGCGCATGACATCTGGGCATAATCATGTGAAGTTTAATGTTTCTGGCATCACCACACTTGCTACAAAACCACAAATTATGTAGTCTTGTCCCTGAACATAGCACAGAGTTCTGAGTAGTTTTGAAACCGTGACCAGACTTTTCATGTCAACCAAACTATATTTTACACATTTTTACAATTTTGCACAGTCCTCTGTCAGTCCTTTTCAAAAATATACTTTCTTGTGGTTTAATGATACACATAACTGTCTGATCAGCCCCCAAAGTTTTGGTGGGTCAAGAGCAATCTCCGCCTCTCTTCCTCTGGCACGAGTTTCAGTTGACACTCACATCTGAATATTCTTTTCAGCCAAGGAAACCCTTTGTCTCTCTCTGGGGCAGCAGAGCAAAATCCCCTCCCCTTTTCATTAACATCTGACTGAGAGTTCCTGGGGCAGAGAGCAGGAGGAAGGTACCTTTTGTTTGGGGCACGCTGTGAAATTTGCTTTGAGGTCCTGTGGCTGGCATCAGAGGTTACTTTAACTCAATTTGTTTTAAATTTTCTTTGCTAAAATAAACTTACATTTTCAAAAATAGACACACAGATCTCCAATTCCAGTCTTTCTAAACATAGAGATTGAATAGTGGCAACCTATATTGCTTTTGATGGCAAGTCACTTCATTTCAACCATTTGATTTTGTCGCACAAGTTTAAACTCCTAATGCACTTAACAGACAGCTGTCATGCAGGCAGCCGGCGGTACTTCACCCATATTCTGACAGATTTTTCACAGACAAGCACACTTTTTAATGTGGATATTCTATGATGGATTCTGCTTTTCCTAACATTGTGTGCGTATGTGGATTCCTTAAATAAGGTGATGGTTAACACCCAGTAAGGTTGTTGGATCTTTCCTGATGTTTTGAACCATGATTTTTCAATGTCAGCAGCCAAGGAAAAAAGGATTTCAAAGCACCTTTGGGTTTCCTCGCAATAAAGAACTGCCTTTCATGTAGTTTCCATTTTCACTCTGTGGGCAGCCCAATGACAGATTTTACCAGTGTGGTCTCCTGTTCCACTACTGACACAGGCAAAGTAGATTGGCAGCCAACTTTCTGGTTTCACTGCAATTTTCAGAGGTTTAACGCGCATAGGGCTTTTTGCGGCCATTCTGTTGGTTCTGGTGAAAGCAGCACACAGTGATGTCGCAGGGCAGAGCCTAGTGGGTCAATACATCCCACAATGGTGCTGTGAAAAGACGACTCCGGAGCCAGATCTTCGTTGGACTGACAAGCCGGAAGCAGCTCATCACCTTTATTATGTTGGTCACATGGGTAGCACCATGTGACCATTACACCCATCCTGGGAGCTACTGAGCTCCCAAAAGGGGTGACACACAACAAGTGTGACCTCCTTGGGGTGAATTGTAACGTGCTGAGCGGGAAGAACAGGTAGCAGACACTTACTTTTGATACAAAACCAAGCAGCGTTAGTGCACACCAATTTCAGGAAATGTAAGTTAAACAAATTGAAAACAAAAAAATTCAAACAATTTAAGGTGCGGGGGAGGAACTGTGATCCTGGCACAGAATCACAACAAAATACAAAAAAACAAAAAGGTAGAATCCTCCTGTCCCCTGCACACTCTCTAATACTGTTAAAACAGTCAGTCAATTTTCAATGAATTCCATGAACAGTTTTTAAACAAATCAGTACACAATTTAAACAAAAGAGTATATTCTTTTTCAATTTCAACAAGAATAATAGGTTTAATAACATCAAAAAACTGTTTTGAAGTCAGAGGATAGCTGATGCGTTTCGAGGTAACAACCCCTTCTTCATGACCAATACGGACTGGAAAGGAAAGTGACACATAAATCCAAATCCATCTTGGGTACTCTCTAGGATTAATAAATCTATAGTAATCTGCCAAAAGAATTAATCTCGGATTTAACAATGGTATTGTTACTGTGATAAATAGGACCATCAACCACCTAGAGCCAGCTGGATGTAACCCCACATCAACGTGAGTGAAATGTCTTGTGTGGTATCCCCCTAAAAATGATGCAGTACAATCCCATGTGTTGAACCTCTCTCATGCATCAGTCGCTTCTAGGTATACAGGTAGCCTAAAACGAAAAAGCAGGGCTTACCTGGGCACCATGCATGGAGTACAATGGGTAAAAAAAGTGAAGTAGAGCGAGGAACCAAATCCTACAGTGTAGCGATAAACTGATATAGATCACAGATGGTAACCATGTCAGCGTTCTAATAATTGAGATCAACATAATCTGCTATAACGAACCTGTGTCCGTCGCCACCAGTCCGCTTCAAAGTATAACAAGATCTAATCGATGCCTTGAGGCCACACACGGGCTATTCAGCTTAGAATCTGTATATATTCATAAATAAAGATTCCATGTAACAAAAGAGACGCCAAATAAGAAACCAGACGTTACTTCACTTTATACAGTTTTCACACTAGATGTTCACTTCTGCCACTGAACTGCCATAAAAAAAAAAATCTAAAAATAATAACTTACCCCATCAAGGGGTCACAATTCCACTTCTTTCAAAACAATACGTTCAACAGGAACATCGTCCGTCTCCTGCATCAAATGTAGTGGTGACCTCCTCTGAAGTTGATACTGTGACAATTCAAAAGTACATCAATGCAAGTGTTGTGGAAAACCCAAAGCAGGCACATAGGTAATGAGGCAAATCACTCTTGTAGAGTAAATTCAGCTCCAACTCAAGCCAAACATCTCATTGTCTATAATATCATTGCTTACCCTGTATAACAAGTCACTTCTGAATATAGTTGTAGCGAGTGCACGGCATAGGTCTACATCACCAAGGTAACCAGGCCCCCTGTAAACTAACGTAATATGCCATCTTGGATCGGCCGATTAAATCCAGCACAACACGACAAAGGTCTAGCCACTAATGCTTTCAACAAAGTGTATCCATCTTGGAGGGGAAATGTGGTCCCTGAACATCATACAAACAGGCAGGACTTGCCTACAATCTTTAACTCTCGCTCACTATTATAACTCAGTAGTGAACAATATGAAAAAAAATCTCAACAAATGATTTTTTTTTTAAATAGAGAAAATGTTGAAGATTTTTAAAAACAGAAAAAACAGGGGTCAACATCCAGAAGGCTCACCAGAATGTTGCAAGGGTACCCTACTAGTTAAACACAACTTCGTGGTCTGATGATTTTGTTAATTATACACAATATCGTGGTCTATTGATCATCTTGATTTAATACACAATATTCCCCTGGTCTGTAACTGTGGCGTGCTACATTCACATTTTCAGTCAACATTGCAATCATAACTGCGATAAAAGTACCACAGCTCTATTGTATTAAAAAGCATATCTTGTGTGGTTATGTGATTTGCAATATTTTAGATAATATAGCAATAGTATCTGTGTAACAGTACAAAAACATTTATTGTGATAGTAACACTCATGACCGTCAAGATCCTAAACTTGGATATTAACAGTAGTTCCTGAACAAAAAACAGGATGCATTCCACAATCTGAAATAATGGTAATGAAGTATCAATCATCAATCCAATCCGCGTCATCTTCATCACATTCCCCAATATATAGCATGTATTGCTGCACAGTGATTATACAAATCAAATCCATCCCCATGGAACAGAATACCAGTGGGGCAAGTAACACTGCACTATACAAAACAATTCAAGGAACAATCTTCATTAAGGCCCTTGGGTGGTACGGTGTCCAGCAGGTGTACCCAGTACATTTAACGCCAAAGTAGGAGGGACTGAAAGTTGCCCCCTCTTGCAGGACGTTTAACTACTTCCAATACCTGGAATTTAAGTTGGGCTATATCGTGATGCTGTTCATAAGCGTGTCTTGCCACTGGAGATCTAGGGTTGTTACACCTAATGTTCGACTTATGTTCTGCCCAACCTTCTTTTACAGATCTCACTGTCTGGCCAATGTAAAGTTGCCCGCAAGGGCACTTAATTGCATAGATCACACCTGGGGTAAGACAGGTTGTGTAGTCCCTCAATTTCATTGTGTTACCTGTTAGTGGATGTGAAATTGTGTCACCTTTCACAATGTTATTTTAGTGACCGCAACCCAGGAAGGGGAAAGTCCCTTTCTTTTTTGTTTTCAAAAACAACTGTCTATCCAGGAGGGTTTTTTCAGCTCTCACCAATTTATCCCTAAGATCCCTCCCTCTTTTGAAGGCCATCATGGGGGCTTTTGGAACAATTTGTATAGGGTCGTGTCATTATGTAGCATGCTCCAATGTTTTTTGATGATTTTGCTTATATGGAAGCTTTGCCTCGAGAATATGGAAATGAACAGCAAGGGAACTTCGTTGTCTTTTTCTGTGTGGTCAGTAGCTGTTCTTTCGATATCTCACTGGATCTCAATTTAGCCTGATCAAGGACTTCCATTGGGTAGCTCCTCTTCTTAATCTTATCAACCAGTGTGGAACATTCTAGGTCTAGGCCAGCAGGGTCCGATATCATTCTCTTCAGCCTAAGTATAAGGTAAGCTTTTTCAGAATGTTCCACCCTGGTTCATAAGTTTGGGAAATAGGCCTTTCTTTTGGCCGAGACCCCAGTCATCTCAGTCGGGGTGCCCTCATAAATAGGGATCTGGAGAGCAAGAGGATTGTATTGCTGGAAGACAGGCAGAGAGAGCGAGAGAAGTGAATGGAATCAGTAAAACTGGTAAAGGGCAGTGAGGTTTTCAGCAACCTCCAAACAACCGTCCGTTCGTTGTTGGTTTTATTGAATGTTTCAGCGTGCGAGTCAAGCGACTGCGCACAATTCAGTCATGTTGTGTTTTATTTAGATTTCTGCATGAACCCGAGTGCACCTCAGATTCTTTCAGGAATGGTTGAGTGGCATGCAGGTGCTATATCAGTGCTGATAGCTGCTCCCAGTGCCTCTGTACGTTTGCTTCCAGGCCCTACACAGGGTTGACATTGAACGTGCTGCAGGGGCCCTGGAGGAGACCCTGCGTGTTCTAGCTTCCTGTGAAAGACTGATGAGAAGCCATGAGAGCAATGCGAGCGCCATGTCTGCCCTGTGCCTTTATGGCACTGTGCTTTGCCCGTATTCGTTTCAAAACACGCGCCGTCTAGTGTCTGGAGGATCGGCTTAGTTATTCCGTTGGCCATTCGGGAGACAGCCGGGCTGCAGTGGAGAACTCCCATTATGGATTCGTCCTCGCATCCCAAGGAACTAATACGATGTGTTCATAAAAGAAGTAGTCTTGCGCTCCTCTGTGTAGTTTGGCTGAAATAGTGCTATTGAGAGTTAGCATGGTTGGGCATCTACCAGCCCCATAAACAGATGTGGCAGCTCAGGACAAGTTACAGAAGAATCCCTATAAAATCGCGGAAATGTCTTTCAGGGGTACAGGCCTTGATTTTACGTGGCCTCAACCTGGGGCAGGGGGTTGGATGTACAATTATAAAACCAATAAGGGGTGGGATTACACAAGCCTCGGTTTGCAAACACTGTTTTGTCCATACAAAGTGAATCGGTCGATTTCAAATAGTTTTCATAAATGACTGATTTAGAAAGACCGCTCGGAGCGGTCTTTTTACACGTGTGTATGCTGGTGACTGTCTGGGCGTGACACACAGGAGTCAGAGCGGGAGTCCCAGGTGAGCGTGCGTGTGATAAGGGATCGCGCTAGTGAAGAGGGTGGGCGTGGGGGAGAAGGTGAATGTAACTGCGTGTGTGTGTGTGTGTGTGTGTGTGTATGTGGTGGGGGATGGAATGGCAATGCTTGGGGCGAAAGGAGACAGTGTTTGGGGGCGGGGAGCAAGCAGGAAAGGGGGGCAGGGATACATATTGCTTGGGAGGTTGGGGTTGTGAAACCCCCAGGCATGTGCTATTTAGGCTTTTTGAGGGCCGCACAAAATCGACCAAAATAAATTGGTCTTTTTTTGTGTGCTGCCTTCAAAAAGCGGATCACATGAACCAGGTGCCATATTAGGAGGTAAATCTAACCTGATGTTATTGAAAGCTTAGAAGTACGGAAACTCAAGCTATTTCATCGCCTTCCTTATCTTGGCTGAAATCATTTTCAGCAGCCACTTCCCTCAACATGAAAGCTCGGTTCTTCCATTGGACTGTAAACATGGATGACTGCCAGGCCAGGGCCTGGATAGTCACCTTGGTTAGCTCTTGCCACACAGCCTGCAGCTCCTCCCATTATCTCATGATTTCATCAGACATATCTGGAAGCAAAACCTTTCTGTGCCCTAGGTTTTTCGGGATCATCAGCACCGCGCCCTCCGTGAACGGCCATCTTGTAGTGGCCGCCCTTGGGGCTCTTCACCCGATTCCTTGTAACCCATAATGGTCTGTCATACCGGCACTGTTTCCATTGCCGCTTTCCTAAAGGTACCTCGGGCAGTTGGCTGCATCACCCTGGGTGGGGGGCTGAGGGGCTTCCTTTTCCAAATCCAGACTAACCGCTCACCTCAGTTTCTAAGTCAACGCTTGGCGGGCTTGAAGGCACACACCACCCCTTCTAGCCCAGACTAACCCCCCCTCTAACCCCCTCCCCCTTTCCCGGCCCTGATCTTTGGATTGGGCAAGGTGCCCTAGCCCACATGCTTGCACTACTGCCCCCCTCCCACTGGATCCTGCAGTGCCGTGGCAATATGCTTAGAGACACCAGCGATTCAGGGAATCCTCCAGCCGCCTCATCGTTTCCCGACTCCTATTTCTCTGCAATACAGGGTACTTAATTGGCATGGCAAGGATGCAAACCTGCTAAATTCTCTTCAGCACTTATTTTTCTTTCCAGTACGTTTTTAAAGTTTGTATTGGTTTATGTGCCTGGTCTTCTCTGGCGGTATTCATTCACATATGTTGCTGTTCTCGCTGCTAGTGCTGACCATTTGCCGAAGGATGAAGCAGAGCAGGTCTCGTCCAATTTCACTTGCAAAGACTTGCCCCACATTCGGCACTGATAGGAATGAGGCGCGACTTTGTATGAAGGACAGTGCAAATTAAAGTGTCTACTTCTCCAATTCACATTGCTGAAAGATGCTGTCCTCCCGGAGCTTCTCGCTTGAGCTGTGTCGGACAGTCTATTTCCGGATTGTGGTCAGCCTATATTTAGGCAGCGTTTGCCTGTGGTTGTTAAAATAGGCAACCTGCAAGTTTAAAGTTTTGCTCCAGTGACCTGTAGCATTCTGTCCAGTACATCGTCTGTTGCGCCATTAGGGCTTGTTCCAAGTCATTGGGCAGTTTCTTCTCCAGTCTTTGGTTTCCTCTGCTGACTAGACTGCGGGGCGCTGCTGCTGGACGACCACAGTTGTGTAATGTATTACTGGAGGGATTGTTCTGCTGCCTGGCCTTGCAGGCCCTGGTAGTGCCGGGAGATTGCGTCGGGGCTCTTGGTAGGGCACCAGCATTTATAAAAAACGCTTTTTGCATGTTCAGCAGCTAGAGGTGCAGAAGGTCCGTAATTCTTTGAGATATCAGTCATTTATAACGCGCATGTACACAAGTGTTTCTAGGCGCGACAGCCTAATTCTCTTTGTCTGTGCTCCAGAGGTCGCAGTGAAAACGTGCAGATACCGGTGGAACACAGGATAGGACAGATTGTTTTGCCACAATCGCATTGTTGCAATGAGCTAGACAGGTCACCTTTTGCCATTATTGAGGTGCAGATCATTAGAGGACAACCACTCGGAGCATGGGCAGTCTAGGGACTCCCCAATGATTATGGAGCCTGTTGTGCAATATTGAAATCTACCTTCCATTTCCTGGAACCCCTCTGCTTGCCTGTGTCAAATCTGAACTTCTGTAAACCTCAAGTTTAGGCCTCCTGCACTGGCTTTCGTGTCACTCATTTAAGGAAATCTCAACCTCTACAATAGCTATTGGAGTGTTTTCTGGCAAGTAGGTAAGGACATCCCATTCTGTATGGTCAGGATCACGCAAAACTGTTGGGCAGTTATGGCGATTGTGGGTGTGTTGCAGAGTGTAGTGGTACATCCTAGTAATCCCTTTTTCCAGGGGTGAGGGAGAGATGGGGGACAACAAGCATCAGAGATAGAAACTCACAAATGAACATGTTAGGAGTGGGGTGGAGAGGGAGAGGGGGGGGGAGAAACACGAGACCTGGACATGGGAGCTATCAGCAGTGGGAACTGGTGGTGCAGTAGAAGCAGAGGGCCGCAGTAGACCATGCAGATCTAAAGAGTAGTGTATAGCAGCAGCAACTTGGTCCATGGAGGATAACTCTGCCTGTACAGCTTTCTGGTGACACAATCAACACAATTTCCCCCACAATCTTTTCCACCATGTACTGTTCCCACTTTTCAGTTCAGCATGCGGAGCTGCCCGAGAAGGTTGAAAAAAAAGCACAATGCAAGCCATCGACATAGCATCCTTCCCACCTGTCAGATCGTCTGCTCTTCCCAGGTCCAGGCTGTGCAAGATATAGTGTACCATGTTTGCTACATTACGGTATTTATTGAACCTCGAATGCTTTGCTGCCAACATCACATCTCATATGTAAGATCTGCAATACGGTTATTGGTGGAAGTGTTAAATAAGCATTTGGGAGTCGCCATCCTGCAAGCGGGTCGGAATACAGGCCTCCCGGGCAATAATAGCCAGTAAGACCACACCATCCTGATGCCTGATGTAAGGATGACCGACAGGATTTGGTGATTTCAATGAGTTTATTATTGTGAGCCCGCAGGAAGGAATGCCGTCAGGTGTTGACAGTCTTCCTTTAGTGGAATCTGGTGATACGCTTGAGAAAGATCAATCACTGAAAATATATTGGCATCTCTGAGCGTTGACAACTTATCTCCAATTATCGGTAGGGGGTGTCCGTCTATCAAAATGTTTCTATTGATGTCCCTTAAGTCAACACAAAGCCTTATGTCCCCATTCGATTTTGCTGCCACCACCTCTGGCGACAACCATTCTGAGCTTTCACTCTCCTCTATGATGCCTCTTTGCAAAAGCGTATCAATTTCTCATTTCAATTTTGCCCTGAGGTCTTGAGGTATTGGCCTCACCTTGTGTATCTTTGGAATAGCCCCAGCCTTTAAATGTATTTCATGTTCAAATCCTTTTAACGTCCCCAAGTCTTCTCGGAAAACCTTCGGAAATTCCTTTTCCCATTTGTCCTTGATCTCCGCAACTGTGACAGGTTCTTCGACACTCGCTTGTATCCTAATTCCCAGCTTTCGCTGTTCGCCCCATCCTACCAGAGACGAGCCTTGCTGTGTCACATACACCTCTGATTCACAACTTCTGCCTTTGTATTTTATGGCTGCTGGAAACTTTCCCAAAATTTCAATTCTCACATTACCATAAGCATATGGTTCTATCTTGTGTTCCTGCAAGTCTTTCACATCACCCTGCAAGCAATCTTCAAATGTTCTTTTTGACATCAAAGTCCATGGTGAGCAGTTGTCCACCTTCATTGTTACAACCCTACCATTAACTAAAAACAAATCCGTTGGTGCATTTCCTCTATTAGAAACTTCTGACACTTCCAGCACGTGCTTGACTTGAGCACCTTGCGTCACCACCAGATTCGCTTCCTGTTCTGGTATCCTTCCACTCGACTCAATGCTCTGTACTTGACTTAACCCATGACAGACACTTGCGAAATGTCTTCTTTTCTTGCATTTGAGACAGGAAATGTTCCTCGCAGGACAAAATGCACAGGTGGAAATATGCCTGTTGCTGCCACACTCATAGCACTTAACATCCTTGTTTGTATTTGTTTTTCTAAACCCTCTTACAGCCACTACTTCTCCTTCTTGTCTGTCACCCTTCATAGTAGACATATACTTGTGAGGCTGCTCCATGCCTCTAGCTGTTTCCACCGCTGTGTCCAGCGATACATCGTTAGATAACAGCCTTTCCAGTATTTTCAGATTGTTAGTACAACAAACTAACTGGTCACGTATGAGAGAGTCCGTCAACGGGCCAAACTCACATGTGTGGCTGAGAGACCTCAATGCTGCAATGAAATTTTCCACCGGCTCTTGCGAGTCCTGCACTCTTTGGAAAAATGTATGTCTCTCAAATGTGATGTTCTTCTTTGCCTCAAAGTGGATCTCTAACTTTTTCTCCGCCACAGTGTATTGGTCCAAGTCCCCTTGACCTTCTTGTGGAGGTTCTGGTAAGCCGTCGTAACCACTACGACTCTCTGTACCTAAATTGTGGCGTAGAATCGCCTCTTTTCTTGCAGGAGCAAACTTCTCCCCACCTATTGCAACCAAATAAGTGTCAAATAACCTCTTCCATCTGTCCCACCTTATGGGCAGAGTGCCTGGCTCAGACAGGAAGGGTGGAGGTGGGGACATACTTGCTGCAGCCATATTTGTTCTGAAATAGCTTTGCCCCTAGTTTAATGTTATCTCCACCGGTGGCACTCTTGTGACAGACTGGAAGTTTATTTTACACTGGACCACTCCACTACTGCACCACTAGTGAGTGGTTGTGCTTTGTTTCCCTTTGTGTTACTGCAGAGAACCTCTAGTTGCTGTGTCCTTGTTATTTTACTTCACCCAACTATCTATTCAGTGTGGCAATGGGTTTGTTTTCCCAACTCCAAAGCTGAAACTTATAGCCAATGAGCTTCAAGGATCCTTTTCGCTGCGGGCTGTATCTTGGCCACCAGCTACATCAAAATGAGTGGACCGCCCCCATTGGATGCGCCCACCTTCGCCTCCCCCTCTTCTCCTCACCTCTGAGACTGCCAGCCAATGGAGTTCAGGGGAGGGCAGGACCAAGACCAAGTCACCATTCCCAGGCCGTGGCAGTGCGGCTGCCCTTGGCGTCCAGCCTGGGCTGGGGAGACTGTCCTTTTGAAGCTCTGCGCACCTCACAGTGTTTCAGAGCCGTTGAGAGCCGTGAGGAGGAGGGACTCCTGCGGCGCTCCAGCCACTCCTCCGCCGACAGTTGATCTCGCTCCTGGATCGCGGTCAGCGTAGTGTGCGGTTCCCCTCCGTAGCAGGCTCACTGTTCTCCCTCGTCGCCACTGTAAGGATGACCGACAGGATTTGGTGAGTTCAATGAGTTTATTATTGTGAGCCCGCACGAAGGACACAAGCTCTCTTCCAGCCGCCTGCCAACCACCGCTGCTATCACGCGACGCCACTCGCTCGAACCATCACAAGGCTCGCGTGACAGCACGAGGCTATAAGCAATAGCAAATCCCCACACCTGACAACATCGGATGTCAGTTGGGACGCCTGCTGCCTAACACAGCTCATCCCCATTCCCCCGTCCACCATCCCCCCGCCCCCAACCCTGGACTCCTCCCCTCTGGCAGCCACGTTTCCTCTGCCACTATTGTTGCCCCCAGCTCCTCCTCCTTGACCTAGACTAAAAAATGGCGCATAAGGCTTCATCTGACTTTTGCTAAATGTTTATTTGGCTTAATAGGGTCCTAAACTGGCGATTATTTTTGTCCATGCAGAACTCCAAGTGAAAGACTATCAATGGCATCTGTTTCTTACGGTGGAGTACATTTTATGTTAGGAGTTCCCAAATTATACTTTTCTGACTGCGTGAATTCAAGTGAGAACATTCTGCATAACTGGGCTTCCAATGTCAGTGACGGTAATTACAGTGTTAACTTTTTTCTATGAAATTAATAATAAAACGTGTTAACATAGGGATTGCTACTTCAGTCTCTTCAGTAGCACTGTAAGTACAGAAGTTACTGTTGCCCAATTTAATGTCACTGAAGTTATCAAAAAAAAAATTGGTGCCGTGTCGGCTACATCAATAACAAAGCTATACAAGTTGGCTACTTTACTTCATTTGAGTACTGTTTTCCCCCAAAACCTTTTTAAACCAACCATAACTTTATTGGTATAGATGTTGTCCTTTCTGAATAAATGAACAAAGGATGCTTACGCCGAGCAAAAAACTCGAAAACGCAGAATTGTATATAGTGTATTAAAAATGTGCAATCAATATTTCATTCAACAGTCAAAACCTTTGCTTAAGAAAAACCTTGATTGAACTGGTTTTCTCAGGGTAAGCTACCTCTACTGACTAAATAATAGGGCAGCTAGCACATCCTTTGTCTGGAAAGAAGCAATATGTACAGCTGAGTACCAAATTCTATGTCAAGACAGGAGGCTCCCATTATGCTTCTCTTTCTTTTATTCGACAAACAAAAGAGCTCAGCAGCAAGATATTTGTGCACCGACAGTGAGTGTGCCATGAGTAATGTGCAGAAAACAGGTGCACCAAATATATATAATAAACATAGCAATGTAACAGTAATATAACAGTAATATCTTAACATAAAAGGTAAGAGTCCCTGAAGAAAACTACATTTCCCAGGGAGCCTGGCTCCAGTTCATTTTGAGGCCATCAACACGTCACCAGTCCACCAATAGTAGTTCAGATCCCCTGCATAAACAGTCCTAAACATGATGACACTTCCTCTTTCTTTGCTGCTCACAGCAAGAGATAAGTACTTCATGTTTAGCACTGCTTACGTCATGATTTTATAAACGTTACAAAATGTCATAATATGTTTACTGCATAGTTATAGACTTATACAAATTTTACTTTTAATATTCATTTAAAAAAAAAATATATAAATAATTTGTACCTTTATGTTTGGCTCCGACGTCAGTCCTCTGACCTCGGAGACCGCTTCACACGGTCACAACTGATCAGTTATTTATTCCGCTCGTCCAGCGGATTCGCTGACAGCTCGCGACCGGCTTTGCCGCAACGTCGTTGCGCTTCTGAGGTACCGGGGATCCGGCGCGGCCTAGTCGGACCACGTTGCACCGCATGTAGGCCACCAGGGGAGCTCCTGCTCTCCGGGTCCTTTCCTCTACATTCCGGCGCTCGAGTGCACATGCCCGTTATAATATAACGGTTCTTGCAGCTTGAGCGTCAGAATCTTTCCTCAGACAAGAGCGACCGTTTCTTCTCGCTGATTTTCACCACGCATATAGCAAAGAAATTCTCTATTCAGCATTTAAGAACAATTACAAAGCTAAACTGAAATAACATTACTGGGCAGTGAGAGAAGGCGTTCGGAAGCCCAGAAAAGAAAAAAGAAAAAAAAAAAGTGAGTAAGGTGCATTTATTTTATAATGGCAGAACAGTACTCGCCTCAATCAGATCAGGCTTGGTCTGAGGCTGAGGGAGATCACTGTTACATAGATGAAGTGGCAATGGCTAATAGTTTTCAGTGTTAAGAAAGCTGTAACGGATATGCTCATTCCCATACAAAATCGTCTAGATACTATGGAGGAGTATTTCAGAGGGACCTCCCCTCCTGGGAGGAAGAGAACACAGAAAAGGAAGCACCTTACAGAAGGGGGATGTATACCGGCTCGCAAGAGTAAAAGCTCTACGACCCCCCCGAGCCAGCCATCTAATGCCACAGCTGCCGTAACGGACGCCTTCTCAAGGCTGAAACAAGCCTACATGAATAGGAAGGTAACCCCTTCCCATCTACCCTCTTAGCCTGAGGAGGAAACCAGGGGAACTAGACCCTCAAGCCCGGAGGGACACGGACAGGGCTCGGAAAAAGAAGATCATAACAAACGTCTACGACGCTGATCTTTCTCACTCCTCTTCAGATGAGGAATTTCATTTCGAGGATTCAAGACCCTCTGCGTCAGGGATTGCGGCAGACCCCATCCCTAATGACACAACCGGGACCAAACCTTCTACTGAAGGTACATTTACCCCGGAAGACTTAATACACCCCAGGTCCACCGACTGGGAATCATCTTCCAAGACATCGAGTTATATCCACCTTAGGCTGCGCAAGCCGCTTGATAAAGAAATTTGCGCCAGACTACGTGCTGAATGTCCACGACCAAACATTGCGGATAAAGTAGCTTTGACTCCAGAGCTCGATTCTAAAATGATTACCTTTTTGGGTAAAAACGTTAAAGACCCCAGGAAGGGTATTGATCGCGCCTGGAAAGCCTGCCAGGACAAAGTATTGGACATAGCAGGTCCACTAGCAAAAATCTCCGATCTTGCGGATGCAGCCATCTCCTCATCGGACCCCATTGACCCAGTGATACTGTCCGGTTGGATCCAGAGGGCTATTTGCCTCTTGGGCAACGCCAGTTGCGCCATCTCAGAGCGACGGAAAGGCATCCTATACAAGATAGATGCCAAATTAACCGAACTGGCAGACACAGAATCCGGCCCAACGGCACAAGGCCAGCTTTTCGGAGACCCTTTCATGAAGGAGATGACAAAATTTGTCAGGACATTCACGGCGTTAGACAAAGCCCAGGCTTCAATAAAAAGAGTATTTGCAACCAAGGTTTTCTCCAGGGCCGGACGAGGAAGAGGTCGCTCTTCCGTCCGTTACTGCTTCGACAAGAGACTTCAACAATCTCGAGGTCAGCATAATTCCTGGCAAGAACGCCCCAACACTTTCTTCCCTTCGAGAAGTCGTGTAGAGGGCGTCCCTGGAGGAGAGCGGCCAGATACCCAGCCCAGCAACAACCCACAGGTCAGTGTACTGATAACTGCACCAGCGCCACTAACAACTATAGGAGGGAGGTTAAGAATGTTTGCAAATGCTTGGGATACCTTATCGGGAGATGCCTGGGTCAGGGACACAGCTCGGGTCTACACCTAGAGTTTTTTACACAGCCCGTTCAAACATGTCGCCCCACTCCCATAGTAATGTCTCTATCAGACCAAACCGCCTTAGACAGCGAAATACTCAGTCTCCATCAGAAACACGCGATTCGCCCCTGCTCAAGTCAGGGAGGTTTCTTCAGTCCCATTTTTCTGGTACGCAGGAAGCAAAAAGTGCACCCAGTCATAAACCTCAGAGCGCTCAACGAGTTCCTCCTTTACCGCCATTTCAAAATGGAAGGTGTACACATGCTCAGAGATCTTCTCAGACCGAACGACTGGCTTATGCGCCCAGACTTAAAAGACGCTTACCTCGCAGTACCGATTCATCAAACACACATCAGTTACCTCAGATTCTCCTGGAGAAACCGAGATTGGGAATTCACAAGTCTGCCATTCGGACCCTCTTCGGCGCCTTGGGTATTCACCAAACTCTTAAGACCTGTAGTAGCTCGATTAAGAGAGCAAGGTATTTGTCTCATAATTTATCTCGACAACATTATTTTCATGGCCCAATCACAGGAGTTAGTTCAGAAACAAACCGAACTGGCAATAAACTTGCTGCACAGTCTAGGTTTTCTTATAAACTGGGAGAAATCAGTTCTACTTCCATCCAGAAATATGGAATTTCTAGGATTCATAGTGGATATACAGAATTCGCAGCTTTGACTCCCATCAGCCAAGATTCACTCTACCAAAGAGAAATACGCAGACTCTTACAGAAGAACATGTTCTCCCTTCGAGAACTAGCAAGAGTGATAGGGCTACTTTCATCTTCCATCCAAGCAATATTTCCCGGCCCTCTTCACTATCGAGAGCTGCAAAGATTAAAAGGCCAACACTTAAGGAGAAACCTTTCTTATTCTCAACTCCTGACACTGTCTCCTCAAGCAAGGACAGAGCTCAACTGGTGGCTCTCTCACATGGAAGCCTGGAACGGCAGAGCCATCTTCGGCTCCGCTCCAGATATTATTGTCAAGTCGGATGCCAGTCGCTCCGGTTGGGGAGCGAGATGCGGTCCCATAGCCACGGGAGGGACTTGGTCCCCACAGGAGCTGGACCTTCATATCAATTGTCTAGAGCTTCTTGCAGGTTCCTTTGCAGTGCGCTCTTTTGCCAAAGACAAAGCGAGTTGCTGTATTTTACTAAAGATGGACAACATCTCAGCGGTAAGATACATCAACTATCTGGGTGGCACCAAGTCGAGACCCCTAGCAGAATTAGCCAAAAGACTTCTGGCATTTCTGTCTGGATCACCAGATTTCAGTTACAGCGGAGTGCCTTCCCGGCCTCTCAAATGCAGTAGCGGACTGGTACTCACGCCACTCGACAGATTACAGCGATTGGAAAATAAACAGATTTTCCTGCGCCTTCTGGAGATCTGGGGTCCGATGTCCATAGACCTCTTTGCTTCCAGACTCAACTCCCACCTACCAGCTTTCTACAGCTGGAGGCCGGACCCAGCAGCAGCTACAACAGACGCATTCCTACAGTTATGGTCCCAGGGAATACTGTATGCCTTTCCTCCTTTCACTACGATAGCGAGGATCCTGGCGAAGGCCCGCCAGGAGCATGCAAATCTGATCCTTATAGCGCCGGTCTGGACATCTCAGACTTGGTATCCAGTTCTTCTGGAACTTTCTACGGATTCTCCAATCCTACTACCCCAGTTTCCGGATCTCCTATTAGATCCATCAGGTCAACGTCATCCTCTCCTCCTCAACAGATCTCTGACCCTAGCAGCCTGGAGGATTTCAGGTCAAGATGGAGAGTCCCAGGCATGTCTCACAAAGCGATCAACCTTATCGAAGAGAGCTGGGCTCCTAGTACCCGGAAGAGATATTCCAACTCTTGGAGCATCTGGAGCTCCTGGTGTCGTGAGAAAGGTTTACATCCAATGTCAGCACCTATAGAAGAGATTTTGAATTTTCTAGCATCCCTAGCAGAAAAAGGGCTCGCCTACAGGTTGGTGAACGCCTACCGTTCAGCAATTTCCGCAGTTCATGACCTTATCCAAGGAGTACCAGCAGGAGAACACCACCTCACCTGCAGGTTGCTCAAGGGTGTAAGGCTTACCGTCCCACCTCCAGCTCGCTATGACAAGCTTTGGGACATTAATAAAGTACTGAACCTTTTTCTGGCATGGCCGAATAACAAAGAACTATCGCGTACAGCCCTATCTGGCAAACTCACTACTCTACTCTGCTTGGTCTCCTGCAGGAGAGTCTCAGACATCCGAGCTCTAGATCTAGCAGACAGAACCTTTTCTCCTGATGGCATTGTATTCCATATTCATAGAAGAACAAAGTGCAATTCCATGGTGATTTCCTATCCCGCCTTTAGAGAACAACCGAAGCTCTGCTTGGTTAAATGCTTGAAAGTCTACGAAGAAAAGACGGCTCCACTCAGAACCTCCCCTAACGGGCAGTTACTGATCGCTCTGCGTAAACCGCACAAAGCAGTATCAGCACCGACCTTAGCACGTTGGGTCCGGTGGACGCCAGCTCAAGCAGGGATAGACACCAAGCATTTCGGAGCCCACTCAGTTAGAGGAGCCCTGACCTCTAAAGCATTTCAGGCAGGAGTTTGCCTAGAAGATATCATGAGGATGGCAGACTGGGCTAGTGAATCAGTTTTCAAACAATTCTACCTAAAGCCAGTAGATCAGCCGGCATCTATTGTGGTAAGTAAGCTTTAAACAAGCATAATGGGAGCCTCCGGTCTTGACATAGAATAAGTTCTTCTTCTTCAAGTTAACTACAATTATCTCCTACTATGGACAGCCAAGTTCACAGCCCAGAAAGAGGAAGTGTCATCATGTTTAGGACTGTTTATGCAGGGGATCTGAACTACTATTGGTGTACTAGGTCACGTGTTGATTGCCTCAAAATGAACTGGAGCCAAGCTCCCTGGGAAATGTAGTTTTCTTCAGAGACTCTTACCTTTTATGTTAAGATATTACTGTTATATTGCTATGTTTATTATATATATTTGGTGCACCTGTTTTCTGCACATTACTCATGGCACACTCACTGTCGGTGCACAAATATCTTGCTGCTGAGCTCTTTTCTTTATTGTCGAATAAAAGAAAGAAGCATAATGCTCGCCTCCGAGTCTTTAATAGAATTAAGACGTTCTAGTAAGTTATTATGGAAAATCTTTATTCCATAGGACACCCGAAAATTGAATTGCTAGTAACTTTTGACTTGCATGACAGATTTGGCTGATATTTTGCAAACAAAAAGGTTGTCCCCATCACTCCCCACAAGACTGGACATTTTGGGAAAGGTTCATTAAAAAAAGGAAAAAGTTATTAAGAAAACAAAAAAAAAAAAAAGCTGTTTTTGCCCTATTTATTCCCCCATAGAGAAAAAGACAATATTTCTGTGCAGCGCACAGCAACAACCGCTGGACGGAATTGAACCATATCACTCAATTTCCCAAAGGGTTCTGGGTTATTCCGTCCAGGGTGCCCCTGCTCCCAAAATAATAGCTATATCTCCCATGGTGCTTTGCAGCAGAGAGGCTTTTCAGAAATGAAAAAGCTGCCTTTTTTTTTGCTCGATGCGAGAGATAACAGGGGTTATTACGGTAATAACCAGGGTTAGCCGAAAACAAAAAGTGGAAACAAATGCCATTTGGAGTAGGAAAAAAGATTAAATTGCATCAGGTTAGAGGCGGGGAGGGAGAAGAGGACACCATGTGAAATTGAGGAGTTGGGGGGAAGGGGCAGATGGGGATCAAGTTCAGAGCTTGAATGTTTTCGCATAACCGAGGTTATAGTAGAAAACAGGATTGGGAATGAAAGTGATTCACACAAATAACCAGGGTTATTTTATGGATAACCGTGTTTATTTGTAGTACATTATTATCACTGGGGTTATACTAACCGTGGTTATGTGAAAACATTAGTAAAAATAAAATTAATGAAATGAATACAAAGAAAATGTGGAATGTTAGAGCTACAGTGAGGTTGGAAGGGGGGGAAGGAATGGGTGTGGCCAAAAACTATGGCTACTGTGTTATAAAGAACTGAATCATGCAATATGTAAAGTAGACACGGCCAAAGGCCATGGGCACTGGAAATGGCTAGTGGCACTGGAAGAAAGCTATTGGGGCAACGTGTAAAGGGGCCACTGCCGAAGGCCTGGGCAATGGTCATGGGAAAAAGCTATAGCTACTGAGCAGGAAAGAAACATTGTGTTATAAAAGGATACAGTGGAAATGGTTGAAGGCCGTGCTCACTGGCTAGGACTGAACTGTGGCGTAACAAAACCCTTAAAATTCACTGAAGAAAACCTTACGTTACAGTGCAGTTACATTGTGCAGATTTAACCCAACAAAACCCTTGAAATTCAGTTGATCTGGAAAGCCATGAACAGATTAACTCAGCGCACACCCGTTGCAAAGCCCACGAGCACATACATATTATAAGAGAAGGGATTCACGATGACATGCAAAATGGTATTATGGGGGGACATTAACGGAGCGCGCCGAGTTAAGATGGTCATGACTTTCAAGGGTTTTGTTCCGTTAAATCTGCACAACTTAACTGCACCTTAATTAAGGTTTATTTTAATATTATATCACCAAGTATTGACAGGTTAAGCGGAATACCTACGTTTCTTTGGTTTATTCAAGTTATCAACCTTAGAAGGATCAAAGTCAAAGTCCTCTCTGCCGGGACCTAAATCTGTGACCTACAGGTTGGATGAGGACATGCACTTAGTCTGTCTGATAACTCCGTTTTCAGACACTTAATTTCTTCCTTTTTTAGGCGGTAAGAAAGTTGTACAGGCCAATGGTGCATTAGCACTCAATGAGGAAACTTTGTATGGGCACTGTTCAGCCACTGCATTAGTTGCAGTGTCCTACTGACAACATGAACTCCTTTGAAGACACTAATCTTGGAAGAATGAAAGTCTGAGCTAGCAGTACAAAAACCTCCAACCTGAGTGCTAAATACAGTTAATGAGTTCAAGGCAATGCAACACCATTTGAGCCAATTGGTACCTATTGACGCCCTTGCCAATGCATTTCAAAACTACCTAAACAATGAGGAGGTATGAATCTGCTTGAATGGTTTGAATCGTTTGGACTTAGTGACAAAGTACCTAGAGATCAAACTTCAGGAATTTATGACAGTCCTAGCCATCTGGTACCAAAAACTTTATTGACAAAGGTTCAAATCATCTGAGCAGATTTGAACCTTCATTTTTGAGATAGGTTCAAATTACCTTTGAGCAAGCTCAACCACTACTCCGCATGACCGAGCTAGATAGCTTATTCTGAAGGAATTAAGTGAGTTGTTTCTCAATGTTGTCAAATACAATTTTCACAAAATGTACTCCATCCCAGGGCAAGAAACATACTTGTGCGACTAATGTTATGTCATCTGCAAGAGTGCAAAAGCCCTACTTTTTTTATTTGTAGTAATGAAACAATGCAGGTAATTCCGTTTCTGAAAGGGAGGTCTGCTAATCAGAGCCCACTTTCATAATACTCCATGCACAATTGATAGTGCAGTCATGTGCCTTTGCTCAGACAGTCTTCTGACATTCACAGTACCCGCCTCAGCCCTGCAGTAGCAGCAGGGAAGGTTCAATGATCACATGTGCATTGATGACAGTTGCTGGAATACACAGTTTCAACAGACAGAGGGGACCTTTGGAATAGTTTGCCAATTCAAGCTATAATAATTGTCCTAGTATGCCTGTTGGCACCTTAAACAATCATATAACCCATGCCTAGTTATGGCATAGTGGCTAATGGGGCGGGGGGACGGGTGAGTTACTAAATTATACAGCCGCAGCATCTGGATATCATACTAGTGTCAGATTAGTGAGCCATGCTTCAGCTAGGGCAGGAGGGGTGTGTATTCGCTGTCACGCTTCAATGTCTACACAACAGCCAGGTGTGACAATGCCCAGGAAGCTGCCTCCGATTCCCCTAAGTAAGCAACACCTACCTCTCCGGTCACAGGAACCCACCCCGGGAGGTCCCTTGTGAACCGGTACCTTGAAGGCAGTCCTGACATAAAGCCACTCACACCAGTGTGCTGATCACTGGCTTTTGAAGTCAGCAGACATTGAAAGGAGGTGGAGTTACAGTAGCCCAGATGAGAGGGGGAAGTCCAGAGAGGTGTTTCACTATCTTGATTTCTGCTAAGGTTCTCTACACTTCCTGAAACAATCAAAGCACACTGGGTGTGATGTCAGAAGGCATAGGGCACTTGTTACAGCAGCCTGCATTGATACCTTGACAACATGCTTGCTTTGGACCAATCGACTATCATTTTGCCGTTTGAAGGACAGGAAACTCTGTCCTTAGGTAGATTCATCTTTGTACTTCAACCCAAAAAGGATTCCGTCAAACACCTTTGGGAATAGAGTCTAATCAAAAGTCCACTGTTGGAGATGTGAAGACAGAGGAAAGCTCTGTCACCTAAACATCCGCAAGGAACACTGGCCACGACACTGCTGTGGACCAAGGCCGCTCTGCCGCGGACCAAGGCCTCTCTGCCACCTGTACACTAGAACCAGAAGCCTGCTCACTAGAAGTGAAGGAAACGCCACTGGTGCCAGAGACATTTCCTGGAGTGGAAGTGTGGAACAGAGGGCCCCACCTTGTCCCCAGTGGCCCTGGATCAAGCCCCCAAAAAACGCAGAAGCCCAGAAGCAGCCTGGAACCCTGTGTATTACCTCAAGCCATCTCTGAGATGACTCTCCTGCAATCAACTCAAGCCACTTGAGGGTATGCGCTACCAAAAGAGGCATACCTGTACCGGTTACCAGTCAATTGGTCGAAAACATTTGGTCGACAGGACAATTGGTCGACACCATTTGGTCGAATGCCAAATGGTCGATTTTTTTTTTTTTTTTTTTTTTACAGCTTTTTTGGTTTTTTTGGGGGGGGTCCCCCCCAACCCCCTTTTTTTCTTTTTTTTTTCCCCACACGAAAACCCACAAAACACATATATATATAAAACCAGTTTGTTGTCGACCAATTGACCGGACACCCCTTTCAGGGTATCCGTGTTTCACCTTTATATGATCGGGATCACTGCAGGTTTAGTAGTAGCATCGTTCTGAATAGGCCGTTTGAAAACTACTCATCCACGTACTTCGAGACAGCAGTAGACATTTCATAGGGGCCTTTATGTTTCAGCCAATTTTGAGAAATCGGACCAGAAAATGTCATTCGAAGTAGGAAAAAAAAAAAGTTTAAAACTTAACTTATACATTTTGGGGTCCTTCAGTTCAATGAATCGTCACATCGTAAAATATGTGATTTCTTAGGAAAGTTTTTGGTCAAGCAATTCACTATGCTATAGGAAAGATGTTTTGCATTTCCTGTGGGATGTGAAATGCTAAGCGTAACTATGGAGTATAGTATAGACTAGCTGTAGCCCCTGTGTCATACATGCACTGATCTAGCGCTCACTCTCTTTTTCACTCTGTGGGAAAGAGTCAAGTTGGCAGGGGTGCATTTGCTGAGCCACCGCACCGTTGCCGACATCAGCACAACCAGAGAGAAAAAGAAAAAAAAACATCTTCTAAGAGGGACTAGCAGGTGCTGTGTTTTTAAATGGTTAACAGTCTAAATAGAGCAGCAGCGACACAGGCATCGCCCCGAGTGGGGGACTGGCCTCGTATTTGGAGGCATATGTCATTTTGTGTGTCCTGCAGGAATGTTGCTATCACACCTACCGTAGTGTAAGTGGTGAGGGGGGCAGAAATAGGCTTTGCAGGGAGAGGGTTGTGTTCTGACAGACCTAAGGCAATAGAGGACCAATCTGCAAGGTCTGCAATGGCATGTTATGGTCTATATTTATTTGTTAATTATTAGGTTATGTACATGTTGTAACAAATGGGCTGGTTAAGCCACACTACCATCCAGTGAACCGCACACCAAATGAAACACTGTTTTCTTCTGTGAGCACCAAGGGAATCATTGGTTTTAACCTGAGCATGGCCCTTTCCAAGGAGGGATGTTTTGCGAGACAAAAGAAGCTACAGAAAAAACAATTATTGTACTAACACACTTTAAAATTGTACAACGTTTATTTCTAATGATAAATTCACATAGATATTGTAGTTCTAATAAGAATATCACACTTCTATCACTGGGCAAAGCACATTATCAAAACGCAGAACAACATTGTAAATTATTTTCTGATAGAAGTTTATCTTTCCAAGATAGACAGTCTGGTATATTCCCATTGTACCCTTTCGGAATACTCCTCTAAAACTGGGGGAGGGGACATAGAACATCAATGAGGTTTCCTGGCTGCTTTGCAGAAAGTCAAAAGATGCTTTTGGGCACATAAAAATGACCACAGATCTTGACATTTTCCAAATAGGTCTGTAATTAAAGATCTGTAGGCTTGAATCGCTAAGTGCATAATTGCCAGTGGGCTTGGCACTAATTGCATTTTTCACAACACTCAGTGTTAGTAACCATATATACTCATTAGGACAGCCTCGGTAAATGAGTGGAGGACGGCGGCCATCTTGTTTCTGAAGCTCCGGTTTCCTCTTCCATATTAAGTGTGTCTGTGTCCAGTCCCTAATGCACAAATATCCTTGGAGAATCATAGACCAACAAAAAAAAAACATGCTGGTCTCTACCTCCCCATTTATTGTTTTGCTTCTTCATGTTAATGCAAACTACCTTACAATGGCCCTTTCCGTGTTGATCCGTGCGAGTGAACATTCTTTTGTTACAGCCTGACAGGTGTTGGGTGGGTGGGGCAGAAACATGTAACGAAACAAATACACCTGCTTCTCGATATGCACAATATTATGTTCATCAGAGAAACCCCCTGTCCTCCCCGTCCCGCCAATAACATCTTGGAGAATAGAGCCATCTCTGCCAGCCTTCCAACTCCTGTCCTCTGCTGCAGCCTCACTCGCCTCAAACTCTTGCTTCCGGGCGCCTGCACCAGACACCTGAACCGGCGCACGCCTCTCTGAACTGATCACACTGTAAATTACGCAGCGCCACGTCAGTCAGGTCTACAGTTTTTATGTGAGCTATAAACACCTGCAAGGAGATGCTATAAAAATAAATGTGCTTTATAAAAGAATAAATCAGCATGATCTTCACAAGCAAGGCAGCGCGCAACGTCATTGAGCTGACCGGGCTGAAGCCCACCCCCAAATGTTAGCTGAAGGGCAGGGCTTCCATGCCCTTTAACAGTTCAAAGGATCAGGAACATGCTTCTGCAGGCCTTTTGTTTCTTACAAGGAAAATCTACTATCTGCTCGGCTCGGATGATCAAGCCCTGCCCGTTTCCTAGAGTCACAGCCACCCTGAGACTACAGGCTGCGTCCCTGACTCTGCACCCAGTGCCCCAATGAACTCAGCACGTTTCTTTTGTCATCAGAAGCATAGACTTTCTTATGCTGCATGGTGGTGAATTTCCAACTGAAAGACCACCAGTCACCTTGCAAATCTGTGACAGTTAAAGCAAACAACACAATAAAGCACCCTTTGAAAATGTGTTTGTTCATACCCAGAATGTCCAATAGCTTGATATGCTAAAAAGTAAAAGTTTGCTTTCATGGCCTTCGTTGAATGTTCATAAAACCATACATAACACGCTGGAGGTTTGGGATGAATCTCGAAACCTAAGTGAGTTTATTTCACCACTTCTTTTATTGTGTGTCTTAAAGCCCTGAAAATAAAGTGGGTAAATAGATATTTTGCCTTTCCCATTTTACTGTTTTCCATTCAGGAGGTGGAAAATAAAAAAGGGACACTGATATTATTTTGGCCCAACATGCTGCAATAAGGATTTAGATGTCATGATGCTTTACTATGCAATTTGTGTATTTTGCAAGTAAACTCTATAGTACAGTATTATTGTAGGTCTCGACACCCAAAACATAAAATATTATTTCCAAGTAATGCATGCAGGAAGGTGGCCGTGCCCAAATTGCACAATGGGTTAACATCCCTGCTTCGCTGTTTCCTGCTTCGCTGTTTAGCGTAAGTGTGTGATACCAGGCAAATAATGTAATGTCACCCCAACTTGAACTGAAAAAAAATTGAGTGCTTATGACCCTTACAATAGAACAGTTTTAATAAGTGTAGAGAGAAAAGCTCCAATACCGTCACATAGAATTGCATTATTGCTGCACTGCCCCACCCCTCCCCCCAGTCTCGTAACACTTGATTTGACAGGCAGATATAGTTTCACCAGCCAGTCAGTGCACCAAAGATTCTAGCATAGCGGACAAACTGTGTTGAACCAACATTACATTTTCTCCCCTGTTGCTCCCAGCCACTGAAGTTGCTTGGGCCGTCCAGAGTACTGCCCCACACTCTGCAATGTCCTGTTATGCTATGATATTGAGTCTTTCATTGCACACCATCTGCCATTTTCACACTTTCTAGCACCTTCAGGATCTGCAAGAAGTGGGTGATTTCAGAGTTAAAGGGGAGAGTTAACTGATTGTAACATTGAAGCTGCACTAGAGCAGTCTCATTACAATGAGTAATGAAGTTACTTGCTCCTACACAAGTAAGTTTGCTACTCCTCCACCATCTCTGAAGTCAGTGCCTCTCCCAACATTTGAAGGGTTAGCCCCTGCCTAAACTTTAGCCTAGGTGCACCCCTGGTTGTGCGCACTAGCATTTTGTTAGGCAGAGGTGAAGGAAGCCTTTCCCCGAAACTGGCCGTGTTAACGTTTTACTGTTTGTTCAGAAAAATGTACTTGAACAAACGCAGTGAAACTTTAAAGCTGCTACTTTCAAGAAAGACTTCTATCGCCTCTCTGCACATTGCGCTTTAAAATATACTATTTGATAGTTGGTCCCCACACAAGATCATGGGGGGGGTAGAACAGTGGGGGCGAAGCCTTCAAGTTTTCCCTGCCTATTTTCGGAAGTGGCCCCTCCCATCACCACTTAGCCCTCCTCCCGAAATGTAGGTTTCGTTGCGCCCCTGAACTAAGGTGAACTGGTCCAAAAGTAGACTGAAAAGGTAACGAGCGTCTTATAAACAAGAACTTCCCAAGTCACATTCTGGCAGCCCAGGTCTCGCGGCAACAAAAATGAAATAAGTAACCTGGGAAATTTAGGCAAATACTGTACATCTACAGCAAAAACCATGTGACACATACTTGCCAAGCCTACCGATTTAGGCGGTAGGATACTGCTTTTTAAGCAGTCCTACCGCCTACCGCTCTATTGGCAACAAATACCAATTTTTTTTTAAAAAAGAATATTTTTTTCTCTTTTTTGCAAATTTTTTTTGCCCACGCCAGCTCGGGGGGAGTCTTTCAAGGACTTCCCCGAGCTGGCGTAGCGGGAGAAGGCACAGCTTGCAGGCTTTTGATGTAAAAGGCACCCACGGCGGTGGGCTAAATGCGCCCCTCCGCCGCGGGTGCCTTTGACAAAAGGCACCATTAGCCCCCCCTACCACGCCAGCTCGGGGGAGTCTTTGAAGGGCTCCCCCGAGCTGGCGTGGTAGCAGAAGGCGTGGCAGGCACCACATTGTCATTGAATGCACCCGCGGCAGCGGGCTCATTCAATGACAATGGGCTGCTGATGTGCCCTATTCCTATCATTACCTCCTCGCCTGACTATTTTTGAAACTTTAAGATTCCTACAGATTTTTGGTCACAGAATATTGGCATGTATGTGTGACAGTCTGCAAGCAAGTGTCCTCAAATCCCCAGCCCAACCACAACTAGGTATTCAGCCAGAAAGACAATCCAAGACGGGGAATGACAGAGAAAAAAATAAACACGTCTCCATCTTGATGACGACACAATCTCCTAAAAAAGGCGATATCAAGATGAAATCAAATGATCCAGCATTCTGACTTCAGAGTGAAAAAGATAATCCGTCAGGTTTTCTGGGTTGCCACCCTCATCACGCTTCTCACTCTTGGTTTCTGTCTAGAGGGCAGGAGAAACTAACTTTTCAATATTGCCCGCCTCTTGCCTCGCCTTGTGAGGGTCAAGGTACCAACCTGTGGCACTTGCTGTTATTTTATCCGGGCGATAGATGGGACCACGAGGCAAACCTACATCATGGCGTGTAAAGCCGCAGAAATTCCTCTCTGAAGAACTGGTCTGTACCTCATCAAACAGGGACTTGGTTGGGCCCTTCCATCTTCCTCAAGCACTAACGTTGATGTCTGACTTTTCAGTATATCCGAGACACCTTTATGAGAAGGCAAAAGGGGCATGTGCCGCACCGCCCCCATCTGGCTGCCAGATGGCTAGAAGTCAGTGAAGAAACATGCCATGATATGGCTAGTGCACTGCTAAAGCTACGAGCCTGCTGGCTGGCTCTTTACAACTAACAGATCAGCTCAAATAATCCTGTAACATGTTCAGTGCTGTACCTTAGGTTTCTGTATGCACTATAGCACAACTCGTGTACCATGTTCACTTTTCTTTCGGGACTATATTGATCATGTGCATTTAACTTAAGTTATTTGTATTTTATTAAAGCGCGGATCTAGTTCAAGAACAGCAGAGCACTGTGCAGGGTGGAAAGCCAGCATTCTGGCTGGCATCTTTTAACAGTATCGCAGTACTGTGATTTGAGGTCTGTGCGTCAGTATGTGCATCCATAAGAATTAGTCCTTGGCCAGGTAGTGTTGAAAAGAGAGATTTGCAAAAGTGGAGAATTGTGGGGGCATTCCGAGCCGACACCAGGATCAAGTTCCAGAGGGTGGGTGTGTATGAGAGAAGGATTGTATGCAGGCCTCTTTGCGGACGAGTTGCGACTCAAGCCGGTTGCCACCAGATATGTGGAGCTTAGGCAACAGGTACACTGGTGTACTAGTTGTGACTGTTTTGTAGATGGTACATGCAGTCTTGAACAGGATCCTGGCCTGGAGATGAAACCAATGTAGTTTACGTAGAATGAGAGCTGACTCGGTCAAGTTGAAAAGCATATTAAAACATTGGATTGCCCAAAAGGTTCAGAAGAAAGCTTGGTGTGTAAAATATTTGTTGCAAAGACCTCCACTTACTTTATACAAAAAACAAAATGAATAACAATCTGCACCTTTTAATTAATGACAGTAGACGGGTGACCTTGTCACACAGTTTTGTTGGGTCTATATAAAATGTTAAAATACAGTGCTAAAATCCAAATTGGAAATGTCTCACATCAGTTTGTGCTGTGGTACTTGCATGCTTCCCTTTTTTTTTTAAATACGTGCACGTCAAGCCCACACAAGTTCTACTTCATGAAAGTCAAACATTAACAAATAACTGCACCTTGCTGAATGATGAGAGCAATGGATCTGTGTGGGCAAGCAATGACATTTCTGGCTGTACTCAAATCCCGGCTTCACCATTTAACCAAAGTATATGTTTCTGAGGAACTCACTTAATGTCATAGTGCCTAACCTATCAAAATTTCCAGTCTCGAATTTCCATATTGTCTGAACCCCAACAGCTATTTAGGTCTCAGTGCAGTCTTCAAAAAAGGGCCTCACTCATGGTTTAACTGGCTGTAGTGTTCCTTTATATTGGACAGTAATGGCCAGTGATGTATTGCAAGCGGCAGTCACTTTTCTTCTTTGCTCACTCCTGGCATCACCACTTGAATACTATGTCCCTCTTCTAATCTCCATGTCCGGATGCGTGCACCTACCTGGTAACTTCTAATCCATATCCTCTTTCTGTGATCTGGTACATCCATGCTTCACCTTGGCTTCCAGTCTGCCTCCATGGTTGAGCACTTGCGCATCCTGCGATGCTGCTACTCTGTGTTCTGTGTCTAGGCTTTGCAACCTGTACCTTTCCCACACATCTACTTATCTATTTGTTGCCTCTATTTTAATGCCAAAATACCTTTTTGTGGTAGTGCTGTGCACATGCTAGAAGGCAAGTACCCTCGTCATGGACTGTTAATGTTGCCCTTGAAATACCACTTTTGCTCCGATTCCCGCAAGGATGAATAGGGTAATACGTTTTAAATGGGGTCCATGCTTATTTTGATTGCTGACAGGACAGCATATCAAACTGTGGGCTCTTATGCCAGGGATGGTTATGGGCAGTAGGCGTGAGCAGAGTGGGGGTCAGGGGATCTTAATTCCCTTCATTTCTCCGCTTTCGGGCAGAACCCCAAATGTGTATTTGTCCCACTCGCCAAAAGGTGGTGGCAAAAGATATATTGTTTGCATTCCTCAGCTCCCGCCACATAGGGGGCCCAGGGCGGGAAAAGCAGCATTCTCACGCACAGCAGCAGCAGGAATGAACTTGTAAGTAGTCTGTAACAAACCAAATGCAGTAACAGCACCAGGCCTTAAGTAGAGGGAGCACGCAAATGTAAGCAGGGGCGTAGGAGACACAAAATAAATCTGGGGTGGGGCGACAGGGGACACCTTGGGGACTTTGCATCTATAACACAACATAACGGGCCTGGAGGACAGTTTAGGAGCAACACATTTGTCTTGGAAGCAAGACAATGCGGAACACACTTTCAAATCCAGGACCCCAGCTTAGAAGACTGGTCTCCGGTTTTAAGTATGTTAGCCTGCTTAGAGCAACCTTCTGGGGACTGTTGTATTGGAAAACCAAACAGGACACCCACAATAAAGGATGAGTCCGGGGCCATCAATACAAACACACAGCCACCACATTCTGAAGCCCCCATAACTCAAGCCAGCACCAAGGAAAAGAAACATACAAATAATGACACTGAGCAAACAAATTCCCAACAGCTGAATCCGGGGACTCTCAAAGTTTGTTTATTAAATACCCGGTCCCTCACTAAACACGCTGAGAACATTCACGATCTCATCACAGAAGAAAAGTTAGATATGTTATTTCTAACAGAAACGTGGCTTAAAGATCCAATTGGACCGGTGTGCACTAAAGCAGTCCCAGAGGGATATACTTTATACCACCAGAACAGGGAAAAGGGGAAGGAGGTGGAGTGGCCTTGATTGCAAGAGAATCATTTAGTCTCTTTAAAGCCTCAATAGCTTGCACTGGCTGCGAAACCTTACACCTTAAATACTCCCCAACCCCTAGAGTGTGCATCAACTTTATTGTATTATATAGACCCCCTTCGCTGGTATCAGAATTTAGTTGTGAGATCACTTGGCAGCTAAATGCTCTGAAATCCATCAATTCCGCCTCAATTCTAGTCGGCGACCTTAATAGATGGTACCAAAACCCTTCTGATAAAGAAGCCATTAGTCTCGAAAAGTCTTTAAAAAATATTGACTTTGTAGTCCAGAATAATGACCCCACTACTATGAAGGGCAACCAGTTAGATTGTGTTGTAACACACAAACTAGCTTCCCAGAATATATCTACCCAGCCGTGTATATGGTCAGATCATTTTAAAGTTCCCTTTGAGATCTGTGTACCAGTTGCACCTAGCCACAAACATAGCCCTCATATTAATACTATGAGCAGAAACTTTAAAAGGTATAGGCCCAGAACAGCTAGAGCCCTGTCTCCGCCAAATTGGTGAATGTTTCCAAACCGGGGACAACTGTGAGCAACTACGACAAACCTATACTAACTACATTTCAGAGATGGTAAATCAGTACGCCCCCCTCAAATCCAAAATGGTTAGAAAAACCTGTAACCACCAAAGCTGGTTCACTAGTACACTCCGGGACCTTAAGATTGAAAAACGACGTTTAGAAAGAATCTGGCGAAAAGATCTTTCCCCTGATTCCAAGGAGCAATGGAATCAGGCGAACGTCAAGTATAGACATTGCATCACAACCGCGAAAGCAGAATATTTTAACAAGCAGATTGAGGCCGCACCAAACGCAGCCAGCAAACTCTTTGACATCCTCAAATCATATGAGAAAACTAAATCCATGTCTCCCACTATACACTCCCACAGAGGAAGACTGTGAAAATGTAAAAAAAGCCTTGGAAAATAAAACCGAAAATGCTAGAGAAGCCATCATCCTGGCCAGAGAAACTGCTAAAGAATCCCTTCCTTCGATAGCAGCTAACTCACAGCCCTATGAACTGGAAAATTTTAATTTCCAACCAATCTCAGAGGCCGAGGTGGTGAAAGTGTTGGCTAAGATGAAACCATCTTCTTGCGCGGAAAATCTAATCCCCCCAAAAATCATTGTGGAAAATAAAGAGCTGTTCGCACCAGTGTTAATCAACATAATGAACGCATCTTTCTACAATGGTAATATCCCTAAAGCTATAAAAAAGGTGACCATCACACCATTGTTAAAAAAAACAGGTTTGGATCCCAAAGATCCTACTAACATGCGCCCTATCACTAATACCAACTTTGTATTGAAAATTATGGACAAAATTGCCACAGGACAATTACAGGCACATGTGGAAGCCAACAATATTCTGCACGAGCAACAGTCGGGTTTTCGTGCGGCTCACAGCACGGAAAACGCTATGCTGGACCTCCAAACACGTATGCTTTCCATAATAGATAAGGGCAAAACAGGGATCCTAATGCTCTTAAATCTAAGTGCTGCTTTCGATCTCGTCGACCATGCACTTTTACAACAAGTTTCGGAGAAAACAGCGGGGTGTTCTAAGGCAGCCTTGGCATGGCTAACATCGTTTCTCACAGACCGTGTAGCCAGAATTCACTGGGAAGAGAAGTTCTCTACATCCTCTCCCATAAGTGCAGGTGTTCCGCAGGGAGCTAGCATCTCTCCCCTCCTTTTCAACCTATTCATGAAATATCTATGTGTACTGCTAGAATCTATCAGTGTTCACTTCACCAACTACGCCGATGATACATAGCTGGTGATAGAGTTGGAAGGAGATTATCAAATAGACAAGAAAAAGATTACAACCATATACAACCTGATAGATAGATGGATGGAAGACAACTGGATGTGCTTGAATAGTAAAAAAACCGAACTCATGATTTTCGGCTCCAGTCAAGCAAGGGGCAAGCTTGGTAAAGAGTTTGAAGATTCAAGCATCAGGGTGGTCCCCCATGTGAAAACACTTGGAATGATGATGGAGGCGTCCCTGGGATCTGAATCCCATACAAATTATCTCCATAAAAATAACGCATATTACATCAGGTTACTGAGAGCCATACGCCCACTACTAACAGAAGAAAATATGGCCACAATTGCCAGGGCCATTATACTGGCACGTCTTGACTACGGCAACTCATTGCTCCTGGGAGCACCTAAAAAGTGCATAAGCAAATGCCAGATAATGGAGAACAACGCAGTCCGGATCATAAAAAAGATTGATAGAAGAAGCCATGTGACAGAGGCCAGAAGATCCCTCCACTGGCTCAGAGTAGAGGATAGAATCCTTTTTAAATCTATGAACCTGGTTCACAGGTGCTTATATGGAGTGGCTCCATCCTATCTTAGAGCCAAATTTACCCGATATACCCCTAGCAGGGCTCTATGATCCCAAACACAAGGCAGGCTACAGATACCCCAGGCACTCCGAACAACTGGTGCTGGGAAATCATTCACGTTCCGTGCTGCCCAGCAGTGGAACAACCTACCAGTCTCGCTGAGAGCAGAGCCAAATCTGCTAATTTTCAGAAAATATCTAAAGACCCATCTTTTTAAATAATGTTCCACCTCTTAGCTTCTCTCCTACCCACAATTTAACATGAATCTGTCTCTCTGCGCCTTGATGCCTGCGGGCTACCGACGCACTATAAACATACAAATCAATAGAAGATTAAACGCAATACCACTATTAATTGCCCCCATGAAAGTTCTACTTTCAATAAGGGAAGCCCTTACTCCTTTGTTTGATATGATATGGCATTTATAACGCGCCTATACACAAGTGTTTCATTTATTTGCTGTCTGGTCAACACAATAAAAACTATACATTCACCCCCCACAATCACAACCAAACACTCAATTTCCTGATCTGCTCAGAGTTAAGTCTGTAGACGTTCATGTCACCCTGCCTTTTCCCATGCTGCCTCTTTCCCGTTGGCCCGGTTTCTTTTTCACCTCACAGACTGCGGTTTGGCTGTCACTCTGGCCAGGGTCCAAATTCACCTCTACATGGACATGGTTCCACGCTTTAACATCACTACGGTGGGGTGATGTGTGCAATATTATAATCATGTTTTTTTTTAACATACAAAAAAGCACACACACACCCACGACATAACACACCCCTTTCTTCAAAGTGAAAAGGCAAACGACTGGACAGCACCACTGACATAAATGAGGACACCCTAAATCTCAATAGCAACCCCACCAGCAATGCAGAGCGTGGCCAGTTATCCGAACACAGAGGGCAGGCCATTGACACATAGGGCAAGATCTATTTTTGAGCCCAGTATAGGAAATCAAAATCAGAAAGCAACGAGCACTTGACATTCAAGGGGCTATGAAGGAAAAATAAGCGGGGATTATTGTCCGAGCTTAATTTGACAATTTTAATGAATCAAAAATATACTACATGGCAGTTTTGGATTCCTAAATTAGAACAACTGACCTATCCTGACCTGCTTTCACCCAGGGACGTCATTTGGGGGAGACCAGGGGGTTGGTTGCAGCTGCGACCCCTGTGGTCTCCCTTGCTACCCCAAATAGAATTACATTTTTTTATTTTTTTATTTTAGCTGTAAACTCCCGGGCTGTGGCCAGTGCCATGTGGCTCTTTGTTTCTGGAGTGGCTGGCTTTCTTGTTCAGACCTCTTAAAAAAACAGGGGGTACCAAAAGTGTAACACTTTGAGCAGTGACGCTAAATAAGAACAGGAATAACAGATAATTTGTCTTTCTGGAATTCTAAACAATAATTGCTAGACTCATTAAAGGTTTATTTCAGGCACACTTAAGGGGGCGAGTCACTAATTTAGTCTGTTCTTAAATACCTCAACCTAGCCTGTTATCCTTCTGAGGTCGATAAATGAGTACTAACACAGGTTGGGTGATATTGTATGCACATTTGTTCTATAGAAAGCGCTTAAGCATAAGTGCTATGTAACAATACATCATTTTCATTTGGCCTTGGACGTCTGCTTGCATTCACAGTAATTTGGTAATATGGGCCTATGCACACTGCTATCAACGATACATATGGCAATCCATTCTTGTATGAAATGTATATCAAATTATAGCGATATCAGAACCATAACATTTGTAGGTTACTTAGGAACAATGCTATGTGATGCCACTTTTGTCAAGGGGTGAAAGGTCGTGTTCCAGCGCTTCCTGTGATGTCAGAGGTCAAGGGTCATGCGAGGGCACTTCAACTACCCCTGGCATTTTGGTTAAATGACGTACCTGCTTTCACCTCCCTCCTTAACTAGTGCTCGAGTTTTAGACACGCGTCAATCATATGACATATGCCTCAGGCCTAGGCAATCATAAACGTGAACATCTCAACTGCCACCTTTCTGATCAACGTTGAAGCTAATGGCAACTCACTTGCAGGGTTCTCCCTGCTCCTTGGCAGATTCCAGTATTTATGCGAAGGCCAAATTACAAAGAAGCAGCTACTACTCAAGTTACAGATGAACGGGGTTGATACCAATGTGAGCACCTGAAACAAGAGATTAACAATAGACTGCGACTGGCCAATGGGCAACAGCTGATAGGATCACGTTGTTCCCTTGAAGAACTTAACGCTCTGTAGTGTTTAACCTGGGCTTTAATGACGCTGAAGACAAACAAGCCCAATCTATCCAATCCATTCTAGTCAATCACGACATTACCCAAAATGTCCTAGCTCCTACACACACAAAAGGACGCACACTAGAGTGGATAGCCAACTACAACATCACTATCTCTAGTATCCTACCTCAAATATGGACGGACCACTATCTTATATGCTTTACAGCCAGCATCGAGCCCCGCAAACCTAACAAGAACAAAATAGCACCCCACATGCCAACAAGAAGTAAAAAAGAAATCACAGCTGAAAAACTACTTCCACTTCTCCTACCAACTCTCACAGCTAGCTCTGATGAATCCAACCCTACCGAGTTAGTTGAATCATTCAACAACTCCATGACCAAAGCTCTAGACTTGATTGCCCCTATCAAACTCCATAAAAGTAAACGTGAAACTCACCTTAACTCCTGGTTCACCCCCCATCTCAAAGAAATGCGCATCCAAAAATGCAAATTCCAAGCTATTTGGAGGCATACTCCTTCTGCTGACAATAAAACCACACTTGCCAACTTTGCCAAAAAATACAAAAAGGAAATTATTCAAACTAAAAAAGATTCATTCAATGATAGAATTAGCAAAGCCAACTCGAACTCCAAAGAGCTCTTCACCATTCTCCGGGAATTGGAAAATCCTGTTGCCCATACAGACAATGTCCCCAAGGACAAATCTTGGTGCACTAGCATCCAAAATGCCTTAGCAAATAAAATCACAACCCTTCAATACAAAATTGCTAAGAAAAAAGCCTCCTTGAGCCCTAGTGGAACTTATACCACCCCTCTGAAGGAGATACCCAGCATATCCACCCAAAGTAACTGCAAACCATTCAGGTTTACCAATATTTCCATATTGGAAACTGAAAAGGTCATACTATCCCTTAAACCGTCGAACTGCCAAGGTGACAGCTGCCCTGCGCAAATCATCAAGGATGCAGCCAGAGATCTAGCACCCTTCATCTCGAAACTGATCAACGCCTCCTTCAACACGAGTACTGTACCCACTAACCTTAAAGAATCCTGGGTTCTGCCCCTACTCAAAAAACAGACACTCGACCCAGCAATCCCTACTAACTACAGGCCTATTACTACGGTCCCATTTCTCCTTAAAATCATCGCTAGAGTAGCCTACCTCCAAATCCAAAACTATTTGGAGACACACCAACTATTAGGTTCACGGCAATCTGGCTTCAGACCACTGCACGGTACTGAAACGGCCCTCATTGACCTCAAGACACAAATCGACGAGTTGAAGGATAAAGGTAGTTCAGCTATGCTCCTCCTCCTTGACCTATCAGCGCCCTTTGACCTGGTGGATCATGCAGTATTATGCAACCACTTAGCGTCTGCCGCTCACTTTTCAAGTGAAGCTATAGCATGGGTACAATCCTTCCTAGCTAACCGTACGATGAGAGTGTTCTCCCCTGTAGCGGCAGCGGACCCAATCCAGACCACTTGTGGTGTCCCACAAGGCTCATCTGTGTCCCCGACAATGTATAATATCTTTACTAAGCCTCTCTTCGACAAACTTGACAGATTAGGGGTAACCTATACGAATTATGCGGACGATACGCAGATTCTCATACCACTATCAGGCAACTTTGTCGAAGACACAGCTCTAGTAAACAAAATGTACCTCCTCATTCAGGCATGGATGGCCTCCCACGGCCTCTGCCTAAATGACGACAAAACTGAGATATTGATCTTGGGTTCCGACTCTAACCTAAAAAAACTGAGTCCCAACTATCGCAATTTCAACATAGATGGTAACATAATCAAGGTGGCTACTGAGGTAAAAACTCTAGGCTTTTACCTCGACTCCACTTTATCTCTTAAAAAACAAGTTAACTCCCTGGCATCCTCTACAGCGTTCACCTGTAAATTAATCAGGACCTGCAGACCGTACCTCTCTAAAACTAACTGCATCATGCTAGCTAACGCATTAGTAATGTCCAAACTGGACTATTGCAATGCCCTCTATGCAGGTGCCAACAAATCCATTACATTATAAATAAAATGCAAATCCTCCAAAATAACGCTCTTAGAGCAGCCCTTGACATACCCCGTAAAGCACATATTTCTAACGTTAGGAAAGACCACCACTGGCTTAAAATCAGCGACATTCCTGCTCAAGACACTATCGCTTACCCACAAAGGGCTCAACAACATAGCACCCCCCTACATCTCGGCCAGACTGACCAGAAAATCATCCAGCCACCACACTAGGGCTACCAACCACACACTACCTGCTCGAAACTCCTAGATTCAGACGATCCAAAGCGGGCGGAGCAAGCTTCCCTGTCAGAGCTGCCCAGGCCTGGAATGCACTGCCCATTGCACTGAGAGCTAACCTACCCTATTCTAACTTCAGATGCAAGGTAAAAAACTGGCTCTGGTCCAACGACAACTAATTCTCGTGGCACCCAACGGCCTTGATACCCTTGTAACCCAGTCTAAGATGATTCTGCTCTCACACTTTTACCTGTGCACTCTCGCAATACGGTAACATGTAGTTTCTCACTCCATGAATATGTATTTGATATGTATGTATACATGTATTGATATGTATGTACCGCACTGTTATGTTTTCTATACCTTGTATGCAACCCAAGCTTAAGTAACTTTGTACCTGCTGCGCCCGGCTACCCCTGGGTTTTGTGCGCATTATCAAATAATAAACATAAACATAATAAACATAAACAACATTACAGATATTAAGTGCTCAATCTTAACAATCACATCACAAAAAGTCTCCTCCCAGGTATCAACCAGAAAACGTGTCAAGGAAAACTACACAAATAATGACTGACGTGAGCCGTTTTTTTACGCACTCGATTTTCTGCTAGTTAGGCCAAACCATAGAGTCAGAACATAAAACAAGAGGTTATCTACAAATAAATGCGGTCAGACACGGACAGTTGTTTGACCACTAATAAGGGCACCAGCAAATACACCATTATGTCTCCAATCAAAGTTCTGCAGGTTATATCAGAAAGCATGCATGCCTACATATCTGACAAGCTCGCCACACAAGACACTCACGGTAGGGCATGCATATCTGCCACCACAGGCCCTCCCACACTGAAGTGCTAGGGTGGGCTGGGAAAAGTGGTCATGACATGGTGGGGTGGACTCTGCTCTGGCATCACTGACACACAACGTGGCGGTTAGTAAACATGCAGTCTGAAAAACACAGACTGCGCGTGCAGCACCAAGGTAGACAGTGCTCCCGAGTCACCTCTCGGGTGGAATGTTGAGTAAATGAATTGGTGTTTTTGTAGTGGTTGGTTGTTAATTGGACAAAGGGTCTCTGCTCGCCTGTTTTTACCAAAATTGCACTTGCTAGTTGCTACGAGTGCATACGACATCTATGTATTTTCCAACTCACCTTTTAGCTCTCGTCTCACTAAAACAGAAACTATCTCAGCAAGCCCTTGCAGAGAATTGCGCTGCTGCTGATGCTTGAGGGCCGGCCTGACTGTTCGCTGCCTCATCACCTGGGCTGCACTGCAGTGCACTGCACATCATCATGTGTGATGCAAGCAGAGGGGGCACGTGCAGATCGCTCCCCGGGCGTATCCTGAGTCAAATACGCAGGCGCCCGCAAGCATAAAATAATTATGTGCACGGTCCGGACCGGTGCACCAAGCAGCCAGCCACACACAGCCAGCAGGTGTGACTGTCTCTGATAGCGACAGCATCATAGTGATGAGTGTCAAACCACCAATCAAGGTTGGACAGACTATGTATGAGCAGAGCCGAGCAAACATCCAGGCCATAGAGTGTCCAGCTTTGATTTTACTTAACACTGAACGCAGGCAGCCTTGGAAAAATTAAACCCCTGCTTCCTCAGCGCCTCCGATTGTGTGGGGGGGGGGATAAATGGCAATATATCTCCCCCACCTAAAATTGTGCGGGGATTTGTCCGCTCCTCCCCATGTCCTAAGCCCATGAATGTAAGGTGTCCATCCACTTTTTTCAAAGGGCGGACTCCTCCCCCAGCTTGGCCGTTTGAGGAATCATCAAAAAAAGAATGGTTTCCTCCTTCGAGCTGTTTTAGTATGCTTGGCCTGCTACAAAACCAAGTCCAGGCTGGGCTTCAAAACAAGATCTAGATTAGGGGTGAGGGAGGCAGTGATCCACAGGAGCACATGAAGGTCTGCGAAATCTCACATTAGGCTGTTACTGGGTAGAGAATATTTAAATACACAGTCTTGGGTCTAAAAGGGTACCATCTTTTATATTTTTCCAGCAACCGTATAGGAAACACTCCTCCCGTGGGATATTTTGCGAGTGTTCTGGTTTATCTTCCGAAAGTCAAATGCTAATTTGTTATGTGCACCTTCTTAGATTGGGGAAGACCCACTGAATGAAATTTGCAGATTTCACTTTCGCATCTGCTCACCTGCTGTGACGTCACTTGCCATTTCATACGTTCATGAGCCCACCAACATCCTCACTTTTCACATGGGCTGGACACCAGCGGGGTGTCGCACCCTTCCCAGTTTTTTTGCCTGTGCTTAACTGGGGCGTTGCTTCAAATTAGTACCGAGTTAGTGGTCGCTATTCCAGAAAAGGTTGTTCCAGGATGAAACAGCTTTCTGATCTCATTACACTTTCCTGTGTAGATAGATAGTAGAGCTCGGCCATACATTCCATACGGTAGACACAGACACGCCAAGTGAAAGAAAAATGTCCACTGGGCTTGAACTAAAAGATGTCACGAGAAAGTGAAAATGCTTCAATAAGAAGAATAAAGCGTACTCACCAGTCATCAACTAATGGCTCCTGACCCAAGGTTAGAACATCATTTGACAGGGAGTGCCAGGAGATACTTTGGTACTCGCATCAACTGCACGAGACTGCGTTTACACATGTATTGTTATAAATGGACCGCGGGTTACCACTGCATGCCCAGATTCTCGTGTTTCCCCATGTGTTAGATTTGGCCATCAAATGCCCAGACACCCCGTCAGGTGCCACATACTGCAACACATTTTCCCAGTTGCTCACATTTCTTGTGTGTGGCCCTCAAAAATTTAAGTATTACAATGCAATGCTCAGGCACTTTCACAATTGCCAGATACATTACTGCCACCAAATGACGATGCATTCACACCACTACCAACAAAAGTCCAGGTTACTGCTCGCTCTACCACGGAGGCTACCGCCCGGGCCCCTCTGACTTTGCATTTCTTTCCGGTGAATCAGCGCTGTGGCAAAGCTGGTGCAGGGAAGGAGGGCATCATCCCTGTGCTCGCACTGCCCAGCCTACCTCGCTGTCTGGTAGTGTGCCCGGGGAGTTAGGCGAAGCAGGAGGAGAGTAGTGCATCATTCCTGTGCTCCCTCTGACCCGCCACCATCTCTCACTTTGCCAGCACCGCCGGGAAGGCGGGTGGGGCAGTAGAAGTACAGGGATGCACTTTGCTTCTCATGCAGGGTCTTAAAGCAGTGGCAGAGCAAGTACATCTCTCGCTCCTTTCCAGAGGCAGAGAAGCACAGCATCCCTGATCTTCCCTGCCAATGCTCTAGGCAGGGCTGGCTTTAGGCATGGGCAGTCGCCCGGGGAGCCACATTAGCCCCTCTGGCAAGCCGGGTCAGGGGAGTCTGTCAAGGGCTCCCCTGAGCTGGCATGGTGAGTGAAGGAATCCTATTGAATTGAAATGCGCCCCACTCTCATGCTGGATGTTCCAGCACGGGAGCAGGGTGCTTTCCATTTCAATAGGGGCTGCTGCTAAACCAGCTTGTTTGGCAGCGGTGCTCCATGTAGCAGAGCAAGTGGTCTGTCAACTACACTTGCATAATCATACACACACTTGCATAATACTGGGGCAAACAGGCAGAGGCGGCCTTAGCTCTGACAGCGCCTAGGGCGAGGAAACCAAATTCTCCCTGCCACCCCTAAGTGCCCCAAGCCCCCAGGGGGAGGGCCACATTTTGTTTCCTCGCCCCTGGCGCTGGCAGAGCTAAGGCCGGCCCTGGCTCTAGGTTGGCATATTAAGGATTTGTAGTGGATGGTTCATCCAGCCAAAGGTACTGTTGCTGCGCAGCCATGCAAATTCAAGTGAGCGAACAAAACGGCATTGCTTTGCATCTTTTGCAGTGAATGCACCTGCAACGCCAAAACTAAAGAACATATTTTGTAATTACTAGACGTCTCTCGCACAAAGCCCAAACTGATTTGTTTGTATGGCTGTGCCCGTTCTCCCATGACCTCCACCAACCTGCCATATACTCCATTGGAGCACTCCAGGTTTCTGGTCCACCAGCCTAGCTGCATCCTCTTGGTCCACATGCAATTGACATTTTTGTGATTTCTATTAGCATCCAGACCTGTCCACCCAAATACGACTTTGAATTAAGGATGAAGCAAGGAAACAGTCACATCAAAGAGCAGTGTTTGGACAACTAGACGAAATCGCCAATTGCGTAGATGAACAACCTTGAAGGGGACAATGTCAATAGAGCAGCTTGCTCTGTATCGGCATTTGGGGTTTTGAGATTTCGCAAAACCAGCCCAGAAGCAATGGAGCGCTGTCTGTACAGGTCGCTGAGGTTAACCAGGGGTCTGGGAGGGGGGGGGGTTACTATATGCCATGGGAAATTAAAAAAAACTCCAGTCATTTAGATCATGCGCTCCAATTCAATATTTTTATTTTTTAAATTTTGTCTGAATTTGATTTCGTTATTTCTCAATTTTCAACATTTAATCATCATCATTGTTCTGCATTCATCTTCAAAGTAAACAATAATTCATCAATTTGACATCATTGTTTGACAAAGTTTTGTTTGTCTTATGCAATCCCCATGGGATGTTTGGCCATTGGGGTGGGATGTGCAAGGGGCCCAGGTGGCACCTAGGTACTGACTGTAGAGTAAGGCCATGGGTTCCTTCCTGAACCCCAAGAGGGTTAGCAGAGTCTAGATTGCCACAGAATACTGTTCCAGTTGGCGGGGACGAAGCAAGCGAAGGCCCCATTTCCTGATTTCCTTGCATTCCAGTTTCATCTCGAGCCCAGGCCCGGCCTGGCACCAGGAGGATTAAGACTTGCCCAAGCTACACAGTTCCGCAGCTAGGAGGGCAGTTGCCTTCTGAGTAACGCAGGCACTCGTGGGGAGCCAGCGCAGTTCCCTTCAGATGGGAGAAATGTGCTCTCATTTCTGGTTTTCCGTTAAGAGTCCTGCTCAGTACGTGAAACTGTGCAGCCAGCAAGAGTTTCCTGCAGAGCTGAGCTATGCGAAGAGTGGTTGTCAAGCAAATTATACGTTATTCAAAGGAATTTTAACCCACACATTAGGGTACAGATGTATTGGTTGCCACATCAGGGAAGCCACACTCTGTATTGAACTGGCGGATGGATCCAGCACTGCTACCAGTTCTAGATGCACAAGTCCGTCAATGATGGAAACGTGCATTTGCTTTTCACAGTGCAGACGACGTGCATTTCTTTCGACAGTGTACCATTACGGCTCCACGTGAACCCAGCAGTCTGCCCAAAAACGTTTGCGTAACATGCATAATGTACAATTATCAGTGTGTGCAGTGAAATCAAAGCGATCAAGAACCAGTCTCTAAGGGGTGAAACGAGTATGGTAATCTGCTTACCCGTCAGAGATGGCAATTCTGCCAGGCTGCACCCATTCATTGCACATGGGCCCAGGTGAAGGTGCCCACAATTGAAAAAGAGCAAACACATTGTCGAGGGCGCTGTAACACCATTTTTGACAACATTATTGGACTGTAAACCAGATTACTACCCCAGCCCATAGATATTTTCCTGGGGCATTAATACAAACGGTCCAGTCATTGCATGCAGCACATACCACATGGACAATGGGAAACCAAGGTTCCAGACGACTCCACTGCCTGGCGTAGCGATGAAATCAAATGCATAGATCGTTGATGCCACCTTCTACAACCGGGGAAAAGCTATTGAAAAACAAATGGCGGCCAGGAACGAAACCAGTGTGTTTCTTTTTGTACAGAACAAGGAAGATGGGTGTGCTCAGATATGTGCCCCCTTACTCTCTGGTCCCAGGGACTCGACATGCACCTTTTTGGGAATTTACTTCACAAATGTGACGATTTACACGGTGTTACCCAAATTGACCATTTACAATTGACCTTTTGGTTTTGGATTGGGTGGGTGGTTACAGGGGGTTTACCCCTGCATATATTTCCTAATTGACCTTTTAAATTAGGTCCATTCTCCCGAGGTCAATTGTGAAAAGGCCAATTAGTATACATTCGATTTACACCCCTTAACTCTTTCTAGAGTATTGATCAAAATGGACTATTCATATTTCTTCCATTGCCCGAATTATTTTTCAACCAAGCCAAAGTGTCATCCTTTGGGCGAAACAGAAAGTAGAGCTGAATACTCTGGCATTATCACAAAGTGGGCATTTCCCCCCCCAACCCCATTTCCATGATTCCCCATTGGGAATAAATGTAGAATTAGTGCAGTTCTTATTCCATTTGGTGCTGTGTCTTGTTGTATGTCTACATTTCTGAATTTTGCCTGACTTTTATTTGTAGTCTTCTGTGCCACCTCTCGCCATTACTCTAGCACCTTTCTCAGAATAATATTTCTAAATGTATTCACCAAAAAGGTACCGCCATTCCACTCCTCTCTCTTGACATAGCCGGCTTAGCTGCTAGATCCACCAGCTCTTGCTGATGAGGCCAATGACAACAAAACAAATCTGGATGTGATTTCGCCGTAGGGACAAGACCTAGCAGCTTGATCCGCACTACTCCCATCTAGCATTGTGGCACAACTCCTTTGCCTTAAGTTAACCTGCTTCTGGGCAATGACGCAGGGCCGCCCAAGTCGAGGCAGAGTAAATGATGTTACCATTCGGCAGGCTAGGAGAGGGGCAGCTCCCGCCCCCATGCCTGCTCCTCTCCCCCACAAGCACAGAGACACGCTGTCTCTGTCACACAATGCCAAGGGAGGGTGCGGTGCGAACATGCGCCTCGCCCTTCCTTCAAACAACAAGGTGCTAAGCACCTACTGAAAACCAACAGGCACGAAGGGCCTAGGTTCAAAGACCTGCCCCCTCCTCAGGGGGCCAGAGATGTGGCTATATGGCCTGGGGGTGGCACACAGCCCCCACTACTATACACATCAAAGACCCAGGGCGTCCCTGGGTCTTATAAATAAGAGCAGAATGGTCTAAGAAAACACAATCTGTTTGTGGACCCTGAACGGGGACCCAAACTGACAGGAGGTTCGCTGTTCACTCAGCATCTTCCACACTTTGCTTCTTTAGCAATCTTTAAAAGTTCACTGCTTACGCAGCGTCTTTTCTCCCCCCTTTGAACATTGTCCTGTTCAGAAAACTACACGCGAGCAGCGAGAAACCGCGCTGAAACAGAGGACACCCCGGTGAGAACGTGGTAGAAGCAGGACCAAGGCCGGCACAAACAAGCGCGGAGGAAAAACAGACAAAGCGCACAGACGCAGACATCCGTGTCTTTTTCAGCTTTACAGACCTAAAAGAGATGGGTCCCAAGCGAAAATCACAGGAACCTCCAGCACCGGCACAGAAACCGAAATCACCCCACTTGCTTGCAGTCATGGAAGCAGCGGAGCACTACGGCTGGCCCTGGGTCCGAGAAAATATGTACGGCTTACCAAAAGAAGGGGTCCCCATACCAACCAGGCATGAGGACGAGATGACACCAGCAAAGAAAAGGAAGTCTACAGAAGGCATGGGAAAAGGTAACAAAAAACTGCCTAAATTGTATGAGAACATGAGTGAGATGCAGCAATTATTGCTAGAAATTAGGGGCAAACAAACACCTCGCACAGCCGAGTCCAGGCAGGCAGACCCCATCTCACCACTAGTACAGACATCACAGTTACCACCCTCCCACCAACAACAGCTACAGCACCACCATTGTCAGCAATAGCACAGGTGCCAACAACACCAACATCAGCCGTCACAGTTGTAACTACGCGAACAACGGCAGCTCCTGACACAACGGGTGCTTTAAAAGCATGGTCAGTCCGCAATACAAATACCCCAGGACTGTCAGGAGCAAGCAACAACAACCCACCGGACACAGTAATGATTAGTAGTTCCCAATTAGAGCAAAAATGTAATCTTTTCAAGCAGAAATATTGAACAGATACAAAAGGTGTTTAGCATGGAACATTGACCAAACAATCAAAGAAGCCATATGGGTGAAAGAGTTCATCGAGATTTTTTCACTGATAGAAGCCCAACGCATAGGGAAAAATGCGTTTAGGGGTCTCAAAAAGATAGAAGAGAAAGCCATAGCCAGAAATACCCAGGTAGAACAGAATTGGGACAACTGTCTACAGGCTTTCGCCAGTTTGGCAAATATCTATGAAGAAAAATTCCCCCACGATGGCAGCAAAATATGGGCATACGTGGACAAAAATCAGAGAAGTTAAAGTTGCTCAAAAAGGGAAAACCTGGCTAGCATACGACATTAGATTCAGGAGAAGCATGTCAGAGAGGCCATCAATAGAATAGGACAAGGTACAGAATGACTTATACATGTTAAACGCAGAGCCTCCTTCAGAAGAAGAGACCGACCGCACAGTTAACCCACAAAAATAACAAAAACTCACAGGGCCCCAGACCCCCCCCACCCCCAACAATGAAAACCACAAAAAAGGGGAGCAGCCCTTTCGGAAGAACCAGCCATGGGGGGCTAAATCTAATACCCGCAGGCAGAACAAAAACCATTCTCAGAAAGCCAACACCACTTGTAAAAACTTTGGGAAAAACCAGTGCACATGGGGAAAAGAATGCTGGTACAAGCACACGTGCACAAACTGCAACAATGACCACGCAGCGACTAACTGCACCAAACTACCAGCCAAAAATACAAAAGAATAACTTCAAATGCATCTCACCAACCCTTGTTTAACCCCGGGCTGCTCACCCATCAATCCAGACAATTTTAGAGAGGCCCTCATAAATTACCCAGACAAAGAAACCAGTGAAACAATCCGGCAAGGTTTCACCCATGGTTTTGTCATCCCCTTTAAGGGCAGCGGGTCCCTGAACGTCCCAAACAACCTAAAGTCAGCCAGGGACAACCCACAAATGGTCGAAAGCAAAATTGAGAAGGAATTACTACTAGGCAGAATCGCAGGACCTTGGGACCGCATGCCCCTCAAAGATTACATAATATCACCGCTAGGTCTGGGCCACAAAAAAGAACCTGGGAAAATGAGGCTAATTCATCTTCTATCCTACCCCAAAGGCCAATCAGTAAACGACAGCATTCCGCACACGGAATCAGCGGTATCGTACACGCAGTTTCAAGAAGCGGTAAGACTCATACAGGAATGCAGCACAAACGCCCTGATGGCCAAACTGGAGATCGAATCCGCTTTCAGATTGGTGCCAGTCCACCCAGACTCACAGCAATGGCTAGGTTTCACTTTCAATAATAAATTCTATGTAGACAGGTGCCTCCCCATGGGATGCGCAGTATCTTGCGCCCTATTTGAACAATTCAGTTCCTTTTTTCAATGGTCCTTTCAAAGACCGAGACCAGGGTCCAGGGTAGTACACTACCTCGACGATTTCATGGTAATGGGGCCGGCAAACTCTGAAGAATGCAGCAGAGCCCTACAGAGCCCTGGCAAAGTTAGAAGAAATGGCCGCGCAATGGGGCATCCCTCTGGCAGCTGAGAAAACGACCAAACCAGCCACCAACATCATTTTTCTAGGCATTGAAATAGACTCAGCAAAAAGCCTCTGCAGAATTCCAGAAACAAAAATAGCAGAACTCCTGGAAAAAATACAAAGCTTGACAACAAAAGACAAAAGGCACAGTGAAAGAAATCCAGTCGCTAGCGGGAAGACTTAAACTTTGCAGCCCAAATTATCCCTCAATGGCGGGTATTCTCCCGAAGCCTGGAACAAAAAAAATCAAATCTTACACCAAACCCCACCTACACATCCGTCTAGGCGCAGAGGTGAAACAAGATCTAGGAATTTGGGAAAATGTCCTTAAAGATTTTAACGGGACAACACTTTGGCGTACACCATTGAACACTTCGACAAAAAGGGTCCTTTTCACCGATGCAGCCGGGAGCAAGGGTTTTGGAGCCATACTAGAAGCAGAATGGGTGGCAGGTCACTGGCCCATAACATGGCAAGCTGCAGGGTGGACAAGAAACATCACCCTCCTAGAAATAGTTCCCATCTGGCTTACATCTGTAGCAGGCAGCTAGCGAACTCTGAACTTTTGGTCTGGTGCGACAACATGGCCGTGGTAGGCTCCATAAACAGAAGATCCGCTAAATGCCCTGTAGTGCTGAAAGTCCTATGAGCCATTACAGCAGTCACACTACAAGAAAACATTGTGGTGAAAGCAAAGCACATTGCAGGAGCAGACAATAATATTGCAGATGCTTTATCTCGCTTTCAGTGGCCAAGATTCCGGGAGCTAGCGCCGCACGCCCAGGAACAGATGACACCAATACCAGCGGAATGCTGGGCAATAATGGGAACCCAAAAATAACGACACCAACGCCAGCGCCAAAGAGCAATGGCCGGGGTGCTCAAAAAGAACCAAACACCTCAAAAACGGGTGCCAACAAAATAACAGCATCAACGCCTGCGCCAAAGAGCAATGGCTGGTTTGCCCATCAAGAATCAGGCACCTCAAAAATGGGGGCCTCAAAAATGTTGGCATCAACGCCGGCCCCAAAGAGCAATGGCCGGGGTGCTCAAAAAACAAGCACCTCAAAAACGGGTGCCAACAAAATACCGACATCAACGCCAGCGCCAAAGAGCCTAGGTCGGGATGTCCAACGTGATACAGGCACCTTTAAGACGGGTGCCAATAAACCCCTGCCAATAGAAAATAAGAACCCTGGTACAGGTTTCTTAATAGAGATGGCAGAGAAAGCCAAGGCAAGCACTACAGCAGCTCAGTACAGTAAGTGTTTGCAAACAGTATTTAGAGCCACAGGTTTAAACCATGTCGAGTTAATAACGATTAAAGACATAGAAACATTCTTAAAATGGGCGCACGAGCAGGGCTTTAAAAGAGACTGGGCTAAAAGACACCTAATGGCAATCTCATATTTCTCAAAATTAGAGGGTGATTCAGACCCCACCCAGAACGCCCTCATTTCCTACGCCATGAAAGGATGGGCCAGAGCAGAAGGGCCCCAGGTAGACATCCGCCGCCCCCTTGATTTCAACAAACTGGTAAAAATAGCAGACCAGTTAGAAAGCATATGTTAGCACCCCTATGAGATCATATTATTCAAAACAGCATTTTTTTCTTGCCTATTTCGGGGCTTTTCAGGTGGGAGAGCTTATCGCCTCCAGCACCAAGGCCACAAACGGTTTAGGTGTCATGGAGGTCAGGGTCAGACAAGACAGCGTCAACATAGAAATCCAACAGTCAAAAACTGGGGCCAAAAGAACCATTAACATTTGTTGTATCGACGATGCAACAAACTGCCCAGTATGCATCACCAACCTCTACTGCGCACAAAGGCCCAAGGCTGGGGGGAGGTTCCTGATCCACAGGGATGTCTCGGCACTAAGCCGCTACCAATTTAAAGGGATACTGATGAAAGCAATCAGCATTGCAGGGTGGGAACCCAAGGACTTTGGCATCCATTCCTTCAGAATAGGTGCAGCCACCTCAGCACCTCAGCATGGCAAGGAGGCCTGGCTCTTTCACAACTAAAAAACATAGGGGGAATGGAAGTCAGATTGCTACAAAAGATACTTCAGACCACAGCTAATATAGCCATCCCCACTTTTTCTCTTCCTTTCCCTCCCGTCCCTGCAGAACCTACAGGCGCCCGGAAGACCTCGCTCAACTCAGCATGGATTGTCGGCCACTCATTCGTTTTAAGAACAGGCCGATGGGCGGAAGAAACCTAAGAAGGTCCGTCTTTTAGAAACACTGTCGCTTCATGGTGGGGCTACAGGGGCCTACGGTGGACCGACATCCACGAAACATTAACAGAGCTGGTCGCATACAGAGACCCGCCCAAATTCCTCATAATACACTTAGGGGGTAATGACCTGCTGAACTCAGGAAGGAGAAACCTATTCGAGGAAATCTGCTCCTCATTGTCAGGCATTTCCCACAACTGGAGGGAAACGGAAATATATTTTTCGGCCATTCTTCCCAGAAAGAAATGGCTGGGGGCCCACTGTTACAAAGCCGTAGACATTGCGAGAAGAAAACTCAACAGGGGAGTAGAGAAATTCTGTACAGTGAGAGGGCTGGGGTTCATAAAACACCCGGCCATTACCCTTGGTGACCCAGATCTTTTTCACAAGGGCGATACCCACCTATCAATCAAAGACATGGAACATTTCTTTTGCGAGATCACGGCAACTGTCGCATCTAGAGGCTGTTATTAGGAGATACTTCGGGGGAACACGGCCAGCCGGTAACGTGCCCGTGTGTGGCGGCACAGGCCAGAGGGGGTAACCTCGGGACCCGGTGCCCAAATGTATGATATGTGATTATTTGTGTATCTGCATAACCATATCTGTACAATAAAATCCTACGGCCTTTTATTGCCAACACTTGACAAAATGTTGTGAGACAAATCATTTTGGGTGAGGGTCGGGGTTCCGCCTACAGTATGCATGCATATGGGTTCATCAGTTATGGGCAATGACGCAAGACCGCCCAAGTCGAGGCAGAGTAAATGATGTTACCATTCGGCAGGCTAGGAGAGGGGCAGCTCCCCCACAAGCGCAGAGACACGCTGTCTCTGTCACACAATGCCAAGGAAGGGTGAGGTGCGAACATGCGCCTCGCCCTTCCTCCAAACAACAAGGTGCTAAGCACCTACCGAAAACCAACAGGCACGCAGGGCCCAGGTTCAAAGACCTGCCCCCTCCTCAGGGGGCCAGACATGTCGGCTATCCGGCCGGGGGCTGGCGCACAGCCCCCACTACAATACACATCAATGCCCCCTCCTCAGGGGGCCAGACATGTCGGCTATCCGGCCGGGGGCTGGCGCACAGCCCCCACTACAATACACATCAATGCCCCCTCCTCAGGGGGCCAGACATGTCGGCTATCCGGCCGGGGGCTGGCGCACAGCCCCCACTACTATACACATCAAAGACTGGGTCTTATAAATAACAGCAGAATGCTCTAAGAAAAAACAATCCGTTTGTGGACCCTGAACGGGGACCCAAACTGACAGGAGATTCGCTGTTCACTCAGCGTCTTCCACACTTTGCTTCTTTACCACAAAACCCTCCCACCCTACAAATAAGGGAGAAGAACAAAGGAAAAGAAGTACAGGGCACTGTACGGTGTCCACAGCGAGTCGTGGGACATGAGAAGGCGGCACGGGCCACACGGGGTAACCTCGGGACCCGGGGCCCAAAAGTATAATATTATTATGATATGTGATTATTTGTGTATCTGCATAACCATATCTGTGCAATAAAATCCTACGGCCTTTTATTGCCAACACTTGACAAAATGTTGTGAGACAAATCATTTCGGTGAGGGTCGGGGTTCGGCCTACAGTATGCATGCATATGGGTTCATCAGTTATGTATAATCACAACATGGAACGGGGTGCCGAGAAGAATTCTTTGAAGCGTGCATTCAACAATCACTTTTTGGCTTTCTTGGCAAGGAAAATGAAAACAAGAAACCTTAACACCCAGAAATGCCTGAATCAATGCAAACAACACCGTTACTGAATGTTTTACCCACTAACCAGTATGTTACATATTTTGATTAAAGGAATGCATCACATATCTCCTTTTACACAACAATGGGCAGACTTCCTAGGAGGGTGGCATGATGTCAGAGGAGGGGGATAAGGAAAATGACTTTATAACTAGGCATAAGATTATTTCCCAGAGGGTATGAAGCAATTGGGACAGAGAGGGGTTATGGGGGGCAATACCAGGGGATATCTTCGAAGTGCCCACCATGTGCTGTGCAACGGAAGTCATTTGTGGAAAACAGTTAAACTCTTACTCACAGACTTCCACTGAACAGTGCACTAAACGCTGAGCTTGTATTGTACTCTTATCTTACGATCTAGGCACGCAAAAATTCCATTCACTGTTTAAGATTTCTTTCATTCCCACCATGGGTTTATTTTTTACCAATTCCAAGAACTTTTTTCTCTACATGCTACTACAGAAGAAGGGCCTTCCAGTACAAGGGACATTTAGCTCATGCGACGGCAAAACGGTAAGGTAGAAGGAACAGAACAGAGCATGGCATTTCAGGTACTTCTTTTGATCCCTTTATACCCATGGCTCTTACTCTTCAAACATTTTTTTTTAAAGTGTTTCTCTACTCCCTTTTCCACCCAGGCATTCTAGTTTTTTTTTTCTCCACATACTTGTCTAGATATTTCTTGGTCCTCCGGCTTGCCATTCCCAGAAATAATATTCTGGCGTTAACCCGCTGGAACATTTAAGACCCATTCAAGGCATATGGAGCTTTCTTACAGTCTGCTTGAGCACAACGCGGGGCCCACGCGCACCCAATGCACCATTTTTACTCAGGGAATTGGTGGAACAGTCAGTCTTCATGCTTATTGGCAACACATACAACAGAGCACTATTGTCTTGCGGCAATATGTGCAGAGGGCTTGTATGTAACACGACCCACTCGCTCCTCTGGATGCCTCACCTCTAACATCTCACCCTGCCAGCCCCCTCTAAATCACTGCTCTTTCACAGATGGGAGCGGATAACGGGACAAGCATAGGGGCTCTGAGAGCAGCGCAGTGGCAATTTGGGGCCGTACAAAAAGGTCTTTAACATAACCTACATACCTCAAATAACTGCAACCTGTCAAGTCAGTCATAGCGCAGACACGTGGGATGGGTTTGTTGTAGGTCAGCTACAAAGCACACACACACACACATATTTAATAAAAACTCCCTTGGTTTCAAACAGTGAATTTACAATATGTCCAGCGATGCATACAATTACGAAAAAAAATCATAGGGAAAGTTGCCTCTGTGGTGCTGCGATTTCACACACAAAACATGGATCCCCAGCAGGGCTCAAGTCGAGGGTACACGCGGGGGGACGGAGTCCACCCACTTTATTCAATGGGTGAACTCAGTCCCCTTCCCCCAGCTAAAAGAGAAACGTTGGCATCTTTGAATTTATGAATTAAAGCCAAACTCTGGGATCTAAACGCAGTCATCAGGTGTGTAGGCCAGACACTTCACCACTGCACTTTATAACCTGATGAAAAATAGCAAACAACTAAAGGTGAAATATCCCATTTCAGTACTGCAAGTCCCAGGGAAAACATTTGTATTGGTTCTTGGAGTTTAAAACATGCACACTTTTTAATGTTTTCAAAAATACTATTAGAAGAAAATATCGTGTTTTGTTTTTGTGTGTGTGTTGCTTTTATGAAAGGCAAATAAATGCCATTCGTCCTGTGCAATTTGGGTGGTCATGCAAAGCCAATTTAATGAAATGTGCATATTTCACCTTGATATTCTTATTTCTGGCGTCACATCCCATTACGTTTGTTGATGAGTACCCTTGCTTTTATTTTTAGGACTTGACCCCTGATCCCCAGTGACCTGCCACTGGCTCGGCAAACCATCGAAATAGGGTTATTGATACATTACAATCTTGAGCTTCCATTCAGTCCAATACATTTCAACGTAAATTGCAAGCATGACCAGTCGTTCAAAGTTAGCGAGGTCAGGGTGAATACTCGGGGCATGCAATGTGAAAACAGGAACACATTACACCGTTCTAAAATGAGTACGGGGTCTGTAATGTCCCGGTATTCAGTGGGGTTTTACATGTAGACAGCATGTAAAAGGCAGGCTCTGACAGGCCTACAGGCCAAGTCCAAGTGCCACCCGCGATTCTAGCATTGGCCAGATTCTTCGCCATAGTGGGCCAGTTTCATAAGAGTTTTAAACCAATGTTACTGAGCAAATATGCTTTGCAACCTATTTTACCAGAAAACACCCATTTGGGTAATACACAGTCTGTTTTGAAAAGTAGAACATTTTAATATGTAATTGTTGGGCGCATTTGCCATCGGTGCGGGGCCGAGTTTACGTCCTAGTCCGACCATGGTAAAAGGGCAAGCGGCTATGACTGGACTGTCCACATCGCAAGGACGTGGAGGATCGGAATCTCTGAATTCTCCGTCAAATGGGCCAGTGGTGTTTCCAGGTGGGTAAGCGGACCGGCTTCTCCTGCGCCCCCGCATTACGGCTCACTAAATATCGCGATCCAATTGAAAAGGGGCGCTTGGCTATGTTATCTGGTCCCAGATGTAACCCTGAAATCAAGCAAAGAGCAGCGAAACACGACAGTCCAATAAACGTAACATCTTTAAGGAATATCTTATTTTTAATTAAAAACGCACACCTCTTGTTTGTGTCACCTGCACTCAACCTGTCAAACAGGCCTGTGCGTGCGCAGTGTCAAAGCGCTCAAAGACTGGCGCCTATTCCCTGCCGGGGGCGGGTTGTGGTGCTTAGTAGCACGGAGCCCACCTGGGACGTGTCACCAGCACCTGAGGAGCAGCGCGTGCTGGGGCATCACCGCTCCGATTCGAGGAAATGACTCTGGGCTGTGAGAAAGCCGAGCGGCTCTGCGGGGGCGTCGTGACTAAAAGCACAGCAGACACACACAGCCTTAGAAGGTGGAAGCTGCCCAGAGAGAGAGAGAGGGCAATACCGGGTACAGCCCAGCCTGCTGCACCTGCCCTTACCACCTTCATAGGCAGGGTGAGCTTCATAGCAACCAGTGTCTCATCGCCCAGCCCCCGGCCCTCCCCCTTATATACACCACCTTTGGCCCAGGCGCTGCTGAGTGCACCTCCACACCTGTGGTGCGCGTGCAGCGCGCGTCCAGTCGTATTTACAATGCGAGAGCAAGCCACCGCTCCAGACCCTGCAGCCTCCCTTTCCTTCCACTGACAGCTGCCCCCCTTACCCACCCCGTCCACCGTGCTCTCCCTTTGTAACCTCGCCTACCTCATCGGCGTCGTGCTCAGCTGTCTCTCCATTACTGACAAACGCCATCCCGGCTGCCTTCTAGGGTCAACGTCTCCTGCAACCAACCCGGCGAGCGCAGCTCTGGGGCGGGGGGCACAGAGGCGGGGGGCTGGCCCTGCCTAGGCTCTCGCTCAGTGCTGGGGCAGCAGCCGAGGCTGTCAGTGTCTCGCCGTGCCTGATGCTGCCGCCGCTGCTGCTTACGCCACGCTCCGGAAGGTGAATGGAACTCTGTGCCACCCCCGTGTATTGCTTCACCTCACCGACAGCAGCAGCAGCGCCCTGCCCCAGACTCTGGCTCCCTCCCGAGGGCCGGCCTCCTCCCCCGGGCTAGGCACGGGGGCGGGACTACTGTCTGTACCTTCATCTTCACTCGCGCTGGGCGGCTTCCTTCCTTCCACACTGAGCTCAGGACAAGAGTAGGAAGAGCCCCTTTCAACAAAACAAGAGATGACACGGCGCCGCGTTTGCTTCACCCGAAAACATGACATCGTTTCTTGCTGTTGTTCTTTTCCTTAATAAATACACATGCCTTACGTTGTTTGCTAAAATTGTGCCTACTAGCTGTTCCTTGGTCTAATATATGACACCATTATGGGTCAAATCAAAAACCCATTTTGCCATTTCATGTGCAAGTCAGTTGCTACGTGTGAATACACAGAAAGGTAATGGTTGTCGCAGCACCCTGTTTTTTTTTAACAGTGAAACGTTTTAGTGTTTTCAATATGCATTGTCATTCTGTGTACACGTATATTAGTTGAGTCAGATTCTTTTTACAAGGAGTTCAGGTTACTCCCTATAAAAAAAAGTACTCTACAGATTTTGCAAATGGATATAAGGTTCTTGCAAACAGTGTAATTTAAGTGTTAGGGAGATTTTTGCCCAACCCTCTGACGAGGGCTGAATAACCATCTGACCCAGTGGTCTTCAAACTTTTTTGGCCTGTGCCCCCCCCAAGCAAAATGTGGGTAGGTCGTTTCCCTCCTGCCCCAAAAAGTGCCAAATGGAGAGTAAGGGCAAATAGATATGAACTATTGCGCGCCTTCACTGCACCCTACTCCCATTATAGTCCCAGTGCTCCCCCAGCTGCTCCCATCACAGTCTCTGGGCCCCATCATCTCACTCCTCGCCGAGTCCCTGGGCTCTCCCCACCCTGCTCCCACCACAGTCCCTGGGCTCTCCCCACCCCGCTCCCAGCACAGTCCCAGGGCCAGTGGCGACTGGGAAATTTTTTAAGTAGATGGGCATAATTATTTTACCCACATATGCCATAGCGACTGAGCATAGCGAGGGAGCGCAAACCAATCAAGTAGGGTGTGAGGGGCGGGGGATTCCCCGCCTGGAATTCTTTTCAAATAATGCATTAAAATGGGTTACAAAGCCAAACAGTTTGTAATTGGCTCTGGGATCCCAGGGGGCAGGCATGGTATTTTTTACTGGACATCTATCATAGACACCATCCCTGTCCAATGGGCCCCACAGTGCTAAACACACTCACACAATTAAAGTGATTATGTGTGTATGCAAGGCGCTGGAGGATCCAGGGGGAAAGCAGGGTATTTATTTTTACTGGACAACAGTAGTGTTTCCCTTTGACAGTTCAGTCATCACAAAAGTGCCCCCTTAGCTGGAAAAAACAGCTGACGGAGCACTCAAGTGTTTCACTTGGTTGATTCAATACATACAGAGAGGCCCAGAGAAAGGAATTGTAGCACGAGGGGATTTGCAGTGCTTTAAGAGAGGAAGAAGAAGGTGGGAGGACTGCCTGAATGCCACAAGAAACACCAGCCACCAGTATATGGACGTGGACAGGAGTTTGCAAAAGAACAATTGGGCGAAGGGCTAATGCATAGCACAAGTGGTCCTGGCGGTTCCAGTGGAGATGGTGCAGAGAGAGAGATGGATGAATACATCAAGGAGTGGCAATAAGTTTAGGCTGCTCACATGGGTAGAAAACAAGGCAGGCCTCGCTCCAGAATGCCTTCAAGAACAACATTCCCAGGATAAAGGTTCAGTAAAGATTGGAGTGAAAGAAGGCTGCAGACACATCTCAAGGCTCCATGGCATGAGAGGAGGCAACAATATTCACAGACCAGCATTGGGCCTGAAGCTCGCATGCAGGTGCCACCCAAATGGAGGAGAAGAATGTACGCTGGTGCCATTGAAAACACCAGCCTTGGTGGTGCCCCAGAAAGACAAAGAAGTGGATGGATTCCACAAACTGGATGCACAGCAGAGGAAGAAGAGGTTGTGGGAGAAGAGGTTGCTGAAGCTGAGCAAATTGAAGAGGAGGAGATGACCCAGAACACGAACTAACCCAGGAGGAGCTCAAGCAACTTGATGGGGCTGGCAAAGGTGTGGAACCACAAGACACCCATCAGTGGGCAGGGGATTTGACTATTTGTGGTGTATGTCTGGACCAGAGAGGGGATGGTTCAGGGGGTCTCAACCCCCCCAGCATACAACCAAGATGACAGATGCAACTTACTGAAGCAGCCCCCAAGACCGTAACTGGATGACATCACAAAGTAATTCTGAAGAGGCGACATGGCTGAACACACACATAGAGGCATTATCTAGTTGCAAAAGAACACACATGAACTACTTGCAGAAGCTTCAAAGCAACAAACATGAACAGCTATGAACATGACGATGAAAGCCACAGCTACGTTGAAATTAATGGAAGACAGTGGAAATGCTCAAAACACAGGGAGAGGCCTGACTCACTGATTTCCCTGAGAAACGCAAAACAGAGCTGGCAGTGCAGTTACTGTGCCCAACCTTGCCAAAGACGCTGGGAAAGAGTGTTCTCAGTCAAAAGAAAATATAAAACACCTACAAGGCTGGGGGCTGAAATTCTTCATAAATGCAAGCAGAGAAACAAAAATTCTAAGGTCCCTACACACGTCATCAGAACCTGGGAACAAGGCCCATTCATCTCAGGCAGGCAGAAACTGTTGCTCCCATCAAAATGAAGACATGATGAAAAAATGTAACACAGCATGAAGCTGGAGGCTGGAATGTCCTTGCTCAGGACCAGATGAGTCAGAGAGGTGGTAACATTGATGGGAAACAGGCGGGACCCTGGAGCCATTCTCTCCACCCATCATTGTGCTCACATGCTGGTAAATTTCCCAAGTTGAGAAGGTTCACACTGGCCTCCTGTGGGTGGTGCAAGGTAGAGCTACCCGATATGGCCAGGCCAATCAGATCATCTATCCCCTATAGAATGTAAATATGTCTATACTGTTCACCTCGCCTGAGGTCCAGAAATGTAACTTGATTGTGATGCAACAGTGGAATAAAATCTCGCCCCAAGACTGTAATGCATAGAGAGTGCATTTGGACGCTGCAGAAATCTGTGTGCATATCCCTGCTTTTGAATCAATAAAATCAATAATTTGTCACATTTCTGTACCCCCTGTTTCTTGGCCTTAGAGAATGTCCCTCGAGCCAACCACAGGTTTTTAATTTTACTTCAATTTGGCAGCAGAGATGGCTGATAAGGCCTTCTGCGACAAATGCCACCCCCTGCATTCCTGCCTGCTCCTTGTGGGACGTTAAAGATCAGAATGTGGGGGTGTCAGGCTGTGGGAGTGATGGCGAGTCCGAGGGCTTCAGCGTTTCCACAGAGTTGTTGTAACTAGGGGCCCAGAAATCTCACAAATACAGGTGGGAGGGAATTATGTTTGTTGTCTATTGTTTTGTGTTGTAAAGAAAACAAAAATGAAAAGGGTTACTTGTAAATCTAGGCACTACCTTTGTTTATTTGAAAAAATATAACAAAGGTATTTCTGTGATTTAGGAAATTCAGCTTGGTTCATGGATGATTATGTATGGTTACCTGTATATAGGTGTTAGCGTAAGAAGCTAGTTTATATCATAGAAGGTGGTTTCCTAGTTTATCGTTTGGAGATGTATTCCTATATGGCAAAGCTACAGAAGAGGGAGCACATGATTTCATAATTTATCCTGTTAGTTAGGCAGGAAGACGGCCGTGTATTTATGTTATTGTGCCTATGTTGCGGGAAGTGAGGATATATCTTGGAGCATTAAGGTTTTCTTTTTAGGGGTTGTGAGGTTGGTAAATAGAACTTAAAGTGCTTAGAAGGTGGTGGATTCCCTTCTGGTGAACTGTTGCTTGAATTGGCTCGAGGAGCACATGAAAGAATTGTACATTGGCCTTCGAGGGCGGAGAACACAAAGAGGGCAGCACGCAGAGCATGCTCTTGTTGATGCTGGTGAGCCAGAGAGTTGTGATTTTGAGAGAATTGATTCTACATTTATGGCAATTGAGAATTACATTGTGGCCAATATTGAAGCACAGAGTGCTTGTTGAAGGAAAATGGAAAATATACTGAGTGCTTGAAGCTTTGCAAAATGAAGAGTGTGGCACTATTGGGGAGGGCTTGAGAAGCATGTGGAGGAAACATTGGCTAGCTATGTGCACAGGCCTAAGTGAAGGCGGCTCATGGTGTTTGTGTGTGTTTTTTTTTTTAATTTATTTTTTAGTGCATGTAAACACGTAGGGTGTGTTGAGAAATACAATAATTGTGTTTGTCTTTTTCCCTATTCTTTTTCTTTTGTTCGTGCCGCAGCTGTCTGTCTAATATCTGTGTTTTTTGTTTGTCTCAATTCTCAGTGGACTGTTTTGCCTGCAGGAAGGCAAAAACTTACATGTAGAAGGAAGAGTGTTTTTATAAAGGGCTTGAAGGAGGTCATATCTCTACCAGCAGGCAGTGTGAAGCCACGGCAATGAGGGAGGGGGGGAGCTCGAGCAGGCAAAGCTGTGCGACATGGGATAAAATTAGGCAAGCACAAGAAAAATGTATTGAGTATTTTTGCTGGGTAACTGAAGTGTGATATGTGGGGTTAACCTCCCAAGGAGCAACGTTTTTGAGTGGCAGGGGTATAAGAGAAGCAACATGCATAGGCATTTGAGTATAGGAAGAGAAGAGTTTTTTGTGAATGTCAATTTCGATTACATGACAAATTATGGCAATGCAAGTTTTATGCAGGAGAGAAAAATGCATGGGACCAAGGTATTGTAAAGTGCAAGGAAAAGATGACGCAGTTGCTGGCAGTGATTGTGTGATAACTAGAGAAATGACAGAGGTGCAGAGAAGGAAATCTTTGGGAAAGGTGGGGTTTTGGATGGCTGGGATAGAGTGTATGGGGCTTATGAGATGTGATTTGGGGAGCAGAAGAGAAGTGGGCTATGAAGTAAGTTTAGTAAAGAAGAATTAATCCCTTTCAGTGGTGTGATATTAGGCGCTTAACACACAAGGTTGCACATTTATATTGGGATAATGAATTACATATATTTGAACACCAGCATATGTTCCATGTTCTTGATTCCGTTTTGAACAGTTTATCAGGGCAACCACTTGTTGAAGAAGAAAATGGTATTTCATGATTTATCTATGTATAACAGAGCACTCCTCAGTCCCATATTTTGCAGGATTAAACTCAGTTCTGTCTGCATATAGGACTGCAGACTCTCCTTTAGCCTAGCGATCTGAAGCGCATAAGGTGATTGCAGGGATAAATAGAGTGGTAGACTTAGACCAGAATGCATAGGAATGTGTGAGGGCATAGATGATGTATGTCTATATAGGAGTGCATATGACTAGTGTAGATTGGTGGAAAAGGCAAAGCCATCAAGTTGTAATTCTTATTTATACCAGGAGGAAACAAAACCTTGTATATAGTGTGCAGAGTGATTTTTGACTGACATTGTTAGGGGAGCAAAATATATTGTTTTAAATACTGACCCAGAGACAGTATTAATTTGATTGGTTATTCCTATTGTTGGCAAGGGAACACAGTCTTCCCACACCGCCAAGCGCTTTAGAAGAAGACAAAGGCAGAGGAAGTTAATGTAATTGACCAGGGTGTAGGAGGATGCCCTTAAAGACGTCTACACAATCATATTATTGCATGCTTCATAAATGTAGTGAACATGTGGGAACCAAAATCCATCTTAGACATTAGCAGCCATACTGAAAGGCAAGGCCTAAACACAGCGCAGCAGCCAGCATCCCAGGCGTATTCCCCGAACGTGAGGAGAGGAATGAGTTGTATTCTGGGCACTGATGAGAAAGGCCAGAGCCACAGAGATTCATAAACTCTTCATTGTCCCAAAATGTTGCCAACCTTTATGGCCTGGGAAGAATGTGCCATGTAAGGTGTAAGGAACTTGTGGTGGCAACAGTAAAGACAGACACAAGTGATCACAGTTAAAGGGTGTTTATTAAACTGTATACATGGGTTGGAAAAACGCCTTATCTAAACCTAAATCTAAGATGGGAGCAAGCTACGACTATCGAATAATAATAAGGCAGTCCTAGTGGTGACTTGTCAAATAAAAAGGCTTATACAAAAAAAAATATTGCCAATCCTTACAGCTAATGCGTGTGGGATAATGTTCATAAGAAAGAAAGGAAGTGTTCACAAATGATAAGTCAGGATGTTATAGCCGGGGGTCTCCGTTCCCCATGTTTTTAGCATGGGATAAGGCAGTACCTTTGAGCACAGCACACTCCTGGGCCTTGCTAGCACAAGGTTACTGTTCACTTCCAAAATATCAGGGCCTTTTGTGGTCGCTGTCATGAGCCTTGCCCCTGGCCCTCACTGGCAAGTCAGCCTTCCAGTTAGGGCCAGGTCAAAGGCCTTAAAACCTCACCCAAGACTCTCTTGGAGTCAGTCCTGGCGCCTATGGCGCCAGCTCATAACCATCATGAAGACCAACATTAGAATGGGACTATTTACTTGGGACTATTTAATTTGGGGGGGGGGTTCAGCCAACATGGAGGCACACACATAGCTCAGTTACAAGGAACTGAGCTATGCAGTCTAGTCTTTTGGGTGTGGCAGGCCTGGGACTACTTTACCTGGACTACTTTGGGTGTGGCAGGCCTGGGACTTTTTTACCTGGACTACTTTACCTGAGACTATTTAAACCGCACCCAAACAGCAGAACATGCTTGGCGTTATTCTGCTGTGGGCAGCGTAACGTTCACTGTGTCCAGTTCTTTGATGCCAGCTTATCTGAAACCAAGGACCTGCAGAGAGAGAAAGAACAATACAAAACTTACCTGGAACAGTATCCTGTCTTCAATCCATCGCTGACTTCAGTTCCACTCACCTGAAGGTACGAACTCCATCATCCAGCACTGCATGCATCCTGGAATACCATAACCTGGAAAGAGGAGAAAGAAAGACAGCATTAGTAAGTGTTTACTCATGTCTCCTCCCGAATGAAGAAAGCGACACAATTCTTACCTGGGTAGTTCTCTCCTGGTCAGTATCATTGCTGGAACATTACGCCGCTCGGCGAGGAACATCGCAACCTGCAAGGAGAGAAAAGACACAGGTTAGCAATATAAAAGGCGAAACAGCACTGCGCATCGCGCATTACTCACCGGACAGCATCGCGCACACAGCGCTTTCGCCTACCGGCCCATGCTCATCTTCAAACTGCATACAACACCAAAATACCTTTCCATACCTAAAAGGAAAGAAGCAAGATATTATTATTTGAACTAAGAGGAACATAACAAATGCATATAAAGACTGTAAAGCAGAAAACCTACAGAGTCGCAGCAGGCTTGGAATCCCACAGGGGGCTTGCACCAGTGAAGTAACTTGGTCGCTGCTCGCCCCCACATCTACGCGCCCCTGCCACGAGGAGCAGGACGGAGAATCACCTTTTAAGGTGAGGAGAAGGCCCAGGGCGGAGGAAGGTGTTGAGGCCAAGGGAGGTGGGAAAACGTAAAGACAATCTGGTATTGAATCCAGCTCTCCTATATTGCAGACCCATCTTTAACCAGAGGCCTTACCAAGGGACCGGGAGAGGGTTCAAGAGTGCAAATCATCCAACCGTGACTGGGTGGCGTCCCCGTGGATACCAGGTGAGCGTAACAGAAAGCAAAGCCTCCGTAATATTCTCCACCTGGGCGTCATGGAGACTTCAGAGACTGACCAGTTAGTTCAGTTGTTGGGACAATTACATGCTGAAGTACAGCCAGGCAAGAAACCAATGCTCTTAGGAGGGATTTGATTGTTACTACGGGTCGTACCGACAAAATAAGTAGACAATTGCTCCAATCACAGGCAGGACAGACCCCATTGCCTGGTAACATTCTGCCAGCACGTGTACCAACTTCTTCCACCAATCCAGTACAAATACCCCTTCCCGGGGCAGTTCCTTTAGCTCCACCTGAACTATTTACAGGGGACCCCAAGAGGTACGCAACGTTCATGAACCAGTGTCGTCTTCATTTCCTTTGCAGACCTGGGGCTTTTCCTAATGACCAAGCGCGGGTTGCTTTTGTCTTGTCATATCAGAGTGGCAGTGCTGTGGATTGGTCGGATAACCCGTTGTTACATGACTTTGGGGGTTTCCAGATGGAAATGGAAAAACTCTTTGCTCATCATACCCAAGACCAAGCATTAGACAATGAACTTTTGTCACTCCGTCAAGGAAGTCAAGACTTGCTTAGATATATAGCAACATTTAACAGACTAGTCGTTGAAGCTAGGTGGCCTGAGGAAAAAAGGACCACACTATTTCATCGGGGTCTACGAGGGGAACTAAAGGATGTCCTTGCTCAAGTGGTGAACCCACCTAAAGACTGTGGAGAATTCATCAACCTTGTGGTGCAATTCGATCACAGATTACAAAACCGGAAAGCGGACCGGATAAGGTTAGACACTCGAGCTGTGTATGCCCGGTCAAAGGATAATGTTCCACTAAATTGGAAAACACGGTAGAACCCATGCAAATCGGAGGTGTACGGCCCCCTTTAACTAAAACTGAAAGAGACAAGAGAAGGCAACAGCAATTATGCTTATATTGCGGAAACTGTCACTTTTTCAAACAATGTCCAGTGAAACCACCAAGGAGAACTGTTGGAGCCACAGAGAAGGAAGATAATAACAAGGAGTCAGAAAACTACCAAGCCCGACAAGCTTAGAGGTCCGCTTGTCGAGCGAAAAGGATGAGCCACATACCTTACACTTTGCATTACCAGTAATTTTGATCAATCACCAACAACCGTCTCGGATGCATGCTGTCGAAGCATACATTGACAGCAGAGCAGTTGCGAACTATGTAGACCAAGATCTGGCAGCAGAGATGGGGCTTCCGCTATGCTTTAAGTCGACTACTGAAAAAGTTACTACTGTTGATGGGACAGAAATAGCTTCCGGACCAGTAACCCAATGTACGGCAGCACTAACCTTACTGTGCCAGGATGGACACCGAGAATGTATTGCATTCGATCTCATCAAAGCTCCTCAGTTGCGACTAATCTTAGGGATGCCATGGTTGGTAGCTCACAACCCTCTAATAGATTGGCGTGCCACGAAGTTGGCCTTTTCCGATGATTGTGCTCACACCTGTTATTACCAAGAAAAGGGGAAAACAGACGTATGTACATCTGCTACTCCCAGTACGGCGGCGATTGTACTAGGTGTGACTAGTACTCTACCAAATGAATACCAAGATTTTCAAGACGTGTTCCAGAAAGAACAAGCCAATACTCTACCACCGCACAGGCCCTGCGATTGTCAGATCGACCTCATACCTGGTACGTAAATTCTGTGTGGTCGCATCTATGCACTTACTGAACCAGAAAACCTCAATTTGAAATATTATCTTGATCAGTACCTTGCAAATGGATTTATCCGCCCATCTAAATCACTGGCAGCCAGTCCCTTATTCTTTGTAACAAAGAAGGAAGGAGATTTGAGGACTTGCATCGACTATCGCGCATCAAATCAGATCACAGTAAAAAAACGTTATCCACTGTCCCATATTCCCGAATTATTGGATCAAGTCAAAGACGCCCAAATCTATACCAAACTGGACCTTTGGGGGGTGTACCATCTTGTTCGAGTGAAGAAAGGAGACGAATGGAAAACCGCCTTTTGTACCAAATACGGCTTGTATGAATACCAGATAATGCATTTTGGACTGTGCAACGCTCCTGCTGCATTCCAGTACTTTATGAATGATGTTTTGCGGGAGTTAATCAACGTTTGCGCCCTGTTTTACATTGATGACATCTTAGTGTATTCTGCTACAAAAGAAGACCAAGTCAGTCATGTCCGCTCCGTCCTTACTAAACTCTGCCAACATAAACTGTATGCTAAACTCAAAAAATGCTCTTTTCATGTCACTGAAGAGGAGTTCCTTGGTTTTATCCTCACACCAAAAGGTGTCACGCTCACCTGGTCTCCGAAGGGGTGTAGCACGTGGCTGCACAAATGATGTCTGCACTGGCGAGGCACTGCACGGATGATGATGCTTGCCGTGACTTCTCCCTTGTTATCACCCCAAGAGGCGTTTATCTTATAGTTTTGTGAGGTAGGCTCTCCGTCCTGCAGTCTCTAGCAGGGGCGCAATAAGCACAGTCTTTCCCCGGATCTAGTTACTTCACTGATCCAGTGGAGCGATTGCTGAGTCTTGGAGAGCTGGGTCAAACAGGTAAGTCTCTATGCCAATGGTTGCTTGGTATAGGTGCTTGAAGTCTTTGTTTTTCCCCCAAGTTTTTGACCTTTGTTTGTCTTTTCTTTCAGGCGCGGTCTCGAGTGGATTTTTGAATGGAGGATCGACTCTCCCTAAGATGCTGAGCAGATTTCCTTCAGGCGAGTAGTAGCGCGAGAGAGTGGCGCTGAATGTCTGAATAACCTCCGTGCGCGACTAACCTGCTCTTTCTTTTCCTTCTTTGCAGAAGCGGCGCAGCTCCAGAATTGTGAATGGAAGAACCGCTCCAACATGCTCCGGAAGAATGCTGACCCCGGGTGAGTATTGGATGCCTGAGTGAATACCTTCTCTTTGCAGATGCGGCGGTCCGGAGAACGGCTGAAGGTGCAACCGATGGGATGGAATGCTGCAGGTAAGGCATTCGCTGCTGTACTGACTCCTGTTCTCTTCTCTTTCTTCTCTCAGGTACCGATGGATGGAATTTCTGGACGGGGGTGGCTGTAGCAGTTCGAGGACAGGACAGACACGGTGAGCGTTACGCTGCAGGAGTGCAGAATAATTCGAAGCGTGTTCTGTCTGCAGAGTGTGGCTTAAATACCCTTGTAAGTAGTTCCAGGTAAAGTAGTCCCTTAACCACACCCTGCCTTTCAGGTAAAGTAGTCCCTCAGCCACACCCTAGATATGCAGAAAGGCTTAGCCTCACTAGGCTGAGTAAGTAGTTCCATGGAAATCAACACTTATTATGAGCCTGGCGCAACGGCGCCAGGACTTAGTCCAGAGGGTCCTAGGGCACTTCTTAGGGGCTTGATAAGCCCTTGTAGGTGCTTGTGACTGCGGTGGGCCCATCAGTTCCGGGGGTTTTGGAGCATGCATCAGGAGAAGGGTATCAGAATGGATAGGCACAAGGTAGATGCCATTCTTAACTGGCCGTCACCAACTTCATTTAAAGGAATCCAGAGTATGTTGGGCTTTGCAAACTTTTACCGCCGATTCATCCAAGATTTTTCCCAAATAGTGCATCCAATTACATCACTATTGAGAAAAAACAATAAAAAGTTCAATTGGACCAAAGAAGCAGAGAAGGCCTTTCAAGAACTTAAGAAAAAATTCACTTTTGCTCCAGTTCTACGGCATCCTCGCGCAGACCTCCCTTATATAGTTGAAACAGATGCCTCTAGCATGGCTATGGTAGCTGTTCTCTCACAAAGGGACCCAGCAACTGGCCAGTTACACCCTTTGGCCTTCTGGTCACGAAAATTCTCACCTCCCGAACTCAACTATGCTATTACAGACAAAGAACTCTTGGCTATAAAATCAGCTTTCATGGCATGGCGACACTATCTCCTTGGTGCTAGACATACTGTCACGGTCATAACTGATCATCGAAACCTGCAATACCTAAAAACAGCAAAGGCTCAATCATCCCGTCAACTGCGGTGGGCTCTTTTCTTTGCTGAATATGACTATATGATCACCTACCGGCAAGGAGTCCGAAACGGAAAGGCTGACGCCTTGGCCCGCATGGGTGTTGAAAAGGTATACATAACTCCAGATCCAGTAGCCATCATTCCAGAAGACAAACTCCTGGGTCTTACGACAACATTGACACAGGGTGAACTCCAAAACAAGATCCAACTCTTAATGAATCCCACTTTCTCGCAAAGTGGTTTACTCAAGAAGAACATTACACCATTAAAGACCAGTTACCATATTTTAGGAACCGTCTATTCTTGCCAAGTAAAGATTTACAAGAGCAGGTTATTTCGGGTTATCGCGACTCCCTGATTGAAGGTCATCCTGGAATTGTCAAAACTCTAGCTAAAGTAAAATGAAACTATTGGTGGCCCACATGGCGTAAAGACATCATACAATTTATTCAATCTTGCAGTGTGTGTGCACAAAACAAGTCCCAAAAGCAGAAACCAGCTGGTCTTCTCCAACTATTGGAAATTCCTCCCGCACCATGACACACACTGTCCCTTGATTTCATTACAGATCTACCTCCCAGTCAAGGATTCAACACCATCTTAGTAGTTGTAGACTTGTTCTCTAAAATGGCACACTTTATTCCTTTTAAGGGTCTTCCAAATGCATCCAATTTAGCAAAAGTATTCCTGGAGGAAATCGTACGGCTACATGGCTTTCCATCTGTCTTGATCTCAGATCGAGGTAATCAGTTTGTATTCAACTTCTGGAGGAAATGCTGTTCAATGGCCCAAATTGACATTCGACTATCCACAAGTCACCATCCGCAAACAGATGGCCAAACAGAAAGAACAAACCAAACCCTAGAGCAATACTTACGTTGCATGTTATATCAAGTGGAAAGAAACTGGAAGGACTTGCTATGGATAGCTGAATATGCCTATAATAATTCATTACACACCAGCACTGGACAAACTCCTTTCTACGCTATATATGGTAGACATCCACATACTTCAGAATTGGATCTCCCAACCCCTTTGGAAATGCCAGCGGTTAAAACCCTACATACGACTATTTCCCAGGCCTTCAAAGAAGCAGCAGAACATTTACTCCAAGCCAAGAACAGACAAAAGAAATTTGCTGACCAACATCGTAGTAAAGCCCCTGACTATCAAATTGGAGACAAGGTCTGGTTAGCATCAAAATATGTTCCCATAAAAGGGACTTGAACCTTTCGTCCCCGATATCTGGGACCTTATTCTATTGAATCCATAATAAATCCAGTGGCAGTTAAATTAGCCCTACCACCCTCTATGCATATTCATCCTGTGTTTCACATATCACTCCTGAAACCGGTACAACTCGTTACTCGGGATACAACACCACCAAAACCAGTATTAGTTGACGGAGAACCTGTAACGCTCACCTGATTCCCACGGAGGCGCGGGTCTTGGCAGGAAGCTGTCTGTGACTCTAAAAGTGATGTGCAGGACTCGATTGGCTTCTGGGGTCGAACCTCTTCGCACTGTGTGTCGAACTCGAAGAGTGAGGTTTCTGCAGGTGAAAGAATATGGGGGTTAATGGTCTGGGTTGTTGAATGTCCCTCTCTCTCTCTCTCTCTTCCCAGCTTTTTCGTAGAGCCCCCAGGTCAACGTGCTCACCTTATATAGGTGAATGCTGGGCTCTCCATCTGCGTCTGGTGCAGGGTGCCGTTGCCAGTTCCTTCACTGGTGAAACACAGGCCTCTTGAATTCAGAGGATGGTTACCGTCGTTATCTGCACGAGCGGTGAGTTTCTGGACACCTTTTGTCTTTATAGTCTTTACATGCGTGGCACGTTTATATGCAGACTCTGTATAATGCTTTTCCCTTATGTATTGCAGGGCTCTTGAGATGAAAGGTGAAGTGAAGCGCCTGGAAGTTCGTAAGTATGGCAAGCGCTCTAACTGTCTCTTTCCTTGCAGCTTAGTTCGTGTTAAAGAGACGCCGGAGTATTCGCAGGCGTTTTATTGCGACGAGCGTGATGGACGTAAGTAAATACCTGCTTAATGTCTTTTCTTTTGCCTTTCAAATGTTGGGTTGCAGCGCCGGAGTCCGCGGAATGCCAGTAAGTTGTTAACGATACTTGTCTTCACAGGCGGCGATGCAGAACGAAGAAATCCGGAATTCACAGCGTGCCGGTAAGTACGGCAATGCTTTTGTTTTTGGAGGTGGAGATGCGGCGTGAAGAAACGGCCGCAGCCGATGGATCAGGTAAGTAAGCACTGCGTGTAAAGTTCGCCTTGCTAACCTGTTGTTTCTGTTCTTTGCAGGTGCTGATGATGTCTGGATACTGAAATGGTAAGTAGGATTCTTGCAGGTCCAGGATCGGAAGAAGAAAGGCCGGAGCAGACTCGGTGCGTGTTCTGCTGCAGATGCAGAATAACGCGAAGCACGCTTCATCTATCGGGTGTGGTTTAAATAGCCTTGGAGTGATGAGGCGTCTTCTTCCACGGCCCCGCCTAGGTAAGAAAAGAGTTCCAGTTTCCAGAAGAGTTCCAGTGCTGTATCCAGGGAGTGGAGCTGCCCCACCCAGGTAAGAAAGTAGTTCCTGTTCTCAGATGGCTTCTAAGTGGCTGGTAAGTAAGCAGCATGGTCTGCTGCAGGTAAGTCCACCCAAGCATCTTCACACCTATTATGAGCCCGGCGCTTCCAGTGCCGGGACCAATGGTTTTGATGAGCCTGGTGCCACCGGCGCCAGGACAAGGTCCAAAAGGTCCCAGTGGGGACCGGCTGGTGCTTAGGATTAGGGTTAGGGGCCTGCTTCCAAGGACGTTGGGCTGGTCCTGGCTCCTTGGAAACAGTGATCATGACAGAACCACCAGAGTTTGAAGTAAAGGATATCCTAGACTCAAAATACACCAGATCCAAACTATACTACTTAGTTGATTGGAAGGGATACGGCCCTCAAGACAGATCATGGGAACCTAGTGAATACATCCATGCACCTCGCTTAATTAAAAAGTTCCATCAGAATTACCCAGCCCAACCAGGACCAGGCAGAAGTGCCACTGTGAGAGGGGCCTTGGGGGGGGAGGGGGTGCTGTCATGACCCTTGCCCCTGGCCCTCACTGGCAAGTCAGCCTTCCAGTTAGTGCCAGGTCAAAGGCCTTAAAACCTCATCCAAGACTTTATTGGCGTCAGATTTGGCGCCAGGCTCATAACCATCATGAAAACCAACATGAGAATGGGACTGTTTACTTGGGACTATTTAACTTGGGGGGGGGAGGGTCAGCCAACATGGAGGCACACACATAGCTCAGTTACAAGGAACTGAGCTATGCAGTCTAGTCTTTTGGGTGTGGCAGGCCTGGGACTACTTTACCTGGACTACTTTGGGTGTGGCAGGCCTGGGACTTTTTTACCTGGACTACTTTACCTGAGACTATTTAAACCGCACCCAAACAGCCGAACATGCTTTGCGTTATTCTGCTGTGGGCAGCATAACGCTCACTGTGTCCAGTTCTTTGATGCCAGTTTACTTGAAACCAAGGACCTCCAGAGAGAGAAAGAAAAATATGAAACTTACCTGGAACAGTATCCTGTCTTCAATCCATCGCTGACTTCAGGTCCACTCACCTGAAGGTACGAACTCCATCATCCAGCACCGCATGCATCCTGGAATACCATAACCTGGAAAGAGGAGAAAGAAAGACAGCATTAGTAAGCGTTTACTCACGTTTCCTCCCGAATGAAGAAAGCCACACAATTCTTACTTGGGTAGTCATCTCCTGGTCAGCATCATTGCTGGAACATTACGGCGCTCAGCGAGGAACATCGCAACCTGCAAGGAGAGAAAAGACAAAGGTTAGCAATATAAAAGGTGAAACAGCGCCGCGCATCGCGCATTACTCACCGGACAGCATCGCGCACACAGCGCTTTCGCCTACCGGACCATGCTCATCTTCAAACTGCATACAACACCAAAATACCTTTCCATACCTAAAAGGAAAGAAGCAAGACCATTATTATTCGAACTAAGAGGAACATAAGAACTGTATATCAAGACTTTAAAGCAGCAAACCTACGGAGTCTCAGCAGGCCTGGATTCCCAGAGGGGGCTTTCACCAGTGAAGTAACTTGGTCGCTGCTCGCCCCCACATCTACGCGCCCCTGCCACGAAAGAGCAGGATGGAGAATCCACATTTTACAATATTAAGGTGAGGAGAAGGCCCAGGGGGGAGGAAGGAGTTGAGGCCAAGGGAGGTGGGAAAACATAAAGACAATCTGGTATTGAATCCAGCTCTCCTATATTGCAGACCCATCTTTAACCAGAGGCCTTACCAAGGGACCGGGAGAGGGTTCAAGAGTGCAAATCATCCAACCAGGGCTGGGTGCCGTCCCCATGGATACCAATTGAGTGTAACAGTCAAGTCTCTTTCAGCCAAAGTCTCTTGCCTCAGAGGACCTGAGGTTTTATAATCAACAAAAAAAACAAAAGTTCCTTTTCTGTAATCTTCACGTTGGGTGACTTTTCTTCACCCTTATATCCCCTCAGCTGGGCTTCAATCTGTCTCACAACTTTGGCCTCCCTCCGTCGGGTTAACTCCGGCATTTCACTTACAATCTCAGCAACTTATAATGTACAACGTGGACCTCCCTCTGTCGGGTTCACTACAGCCTTTCATCCACAAGGTAACATTCCAGAGTCTCAATGTCTTTTTAAACAACCATTGACGAGGGCGTGGCTTGAAAAGCCAGGGATATGGTCGCTTCTCCGATAGCCCCCGTGTGGAGCCCAGGGGTTTGGGATGTGAGCGACTGGTTTCAGTGGCAGTTTTAGCAAAAAAATCCTGGCAGGTGAAGAGGGCCGTAGATGGAGTGAGTGCCGGGTGATGAGGTGACCGGGAAGCGTACAAAATGCCCCTGAAGCACCCCTGCTGACCCTGCATCTTTGTTTAAAATGGCAGCTATGAGACCAGCCCAGCGGTTAGAAGGCCTGCAAAGTGCTGCATCATCCATGCCTGCAGAAAGCCTGAAAGCGGAGGATCTGGTCATCAGGGCCGCAGACCTCATGGGCGCAGTTTGAGGGACATGGAGCTTTTATCACTGCTGCTGCAGCAGAGACCTGTGGTGCATCCTGGAGAGCGCCAGATCGGTCCCACAAACCAGCAAAGCACAGTGGGGCTGCCCAGAGAAGGCGGATAGCACAGAAGAAGTGCCAGAGTGGTCGGCGCTCCAGCCTTGGTGAGCCGGCTCCAGGGAGAGTGGGGCAGAGACCCGTCCCTCGAAGAGGAGCTGCAGGAGGCTCAGTGCCGGTGCCCCGGCTGGAGCGGGATCGGAAGACTTGGTGTGCGTCCCCCCCACCACCAAGTTGACATCAAGAGCACGGGGGCCTGGGACACAAGTTTTGGGCAGGAAGGGCTTTTAACGAAGAAAACCCTGGTGACCATTTTGAGAACACCTAGAACGTAGTAGGAGCGATAGGCTGATAAGGATTCCATGTTGCAGAGGTTGTAAAACTGTCATTATTTGCTTATTTTCCACCTTTTCTAAATGGAATAACGAGGCATGACAGCTCCGGTCAGAGTGACAGTTTGAGCCCATATCCCTGAACCACCTCCCAGGCCCTGCTGGAGCCTACATGATCCGATCCTGAACGATATAGCACTGAGGGACGCTATAGCTAACACCTGGGATGCTGTGAAGGCTATAGAGGGGAACTGATAGCCCACGGGGCGGCGTACCGAAAACGGAAACGGGAGACCAACATGAAATTTGAGGAGGAAGTCTGGTCTGCCAAAGGCAAACGCAAGAAAGGCTGGGCACCAAGGGCCGGCCGCTCCCTGCACTCAGCCCGGAATAAGCTGAAAGCCCACTATGCAGAGAAAACGGCCCATATGTTGGCCAAATCTAAACTGGGCTACTATGCCAAAAACAACAAGGCGAACACATTTCTGGTGGAAAATCTGGCCAATATAAAGAAAATAAATACTATAGTGAGCCTTCGAGACCCGCATGGAAAAGCCCACTGCACAGAGCTCACCAAGCTACAGCTGGCAGCGCCCCATCTCACTGAGACGATAACGGCGCCCCCTGTAATAAAGCAGAACAAGAAAGGTATCTTAAAGGAGCCTCCCTCCCACATCTCAGAGAGCCCGACAGAAAAGACCTGGATGCTCCGATCACAAATGAGGAGGTAGAAGCAGCCATTAAATCCTTGAAACCTAGAGCCCCGGGCCCAGATGGGTTTACAACAAAGTTTTACAAAGTGTTTCGCCCGCAACTGGTAGCCCCATTGACGGCCCTCTTCAACTCCTTTGGTTCATCGGGCTCCATCACTCCATCCATGCAGGAATCCACAACCATCCTCCTGCTAAAGACCCCAGAGAAAACACCTCTTATAGGCCCATCTCGCTATTAAATATAGACGCCAACATTTACTCAAAAATATTAGCAAACCGATTGGTGGCTGACCTCCCTAAATTAATCAACCCAGACCAAACAGCTTTTATAACCGATAGGTCAACCAGGGACAATATCCGGAGAGCCCTAAATTTAGTGGAAATAGCGGTATACGTCTCTAATAAACTGGCGCTGATGGCATTAGATGCATCCAAAGCCTTTGACGAAATGGACTGGTCCTTCCTATAGCTTACCCTAGAGGCCTTCCATTTTGGCCCAAGCTTTCGTAAAATGGTCCTGGCCAACTACCGATCCCCCAAAAACCACCCTATGAGTCAATCAAAACCTAACGGCGCCTATCCCCCTAATGTGTGGAACTACTTAGGGGTGCCCCTATCTGCTCCCCTGTTTGCCCTGATAATGGAGCCATTCACCCAGTGGGTTCGCATGGACCCCAGTATCAAAGTAAACTGGCAAATGGCACCTCCCAGCATAAGATCTTGCTCTATGCCGACGACGTGCTGCTGTCCATAACAGCTATACAACCCTCACTAACCTATTCCCTCCAAGAACTACACAAGTTTGGAGAAGTCACGGGGTTCGCAATCAATTATGAGAAATCCTCAGCCCTGAGGGTGGATCTAGCGTCCAAAGAGTTGGAGTCCCTCAAAACTCTTTGCCCCATCCAGTGGAATGGGAAATCCATACCCTACTTGGGGGTACAGATCCCAGCCCCGCCAAGAGATGTATATTCATTGAAACTCCCCCCTCATTTTAAAGAAATAGAGAAAGACCTGGAGCGATGGACCTCCCAGGAAATATTGCTCTTAGGTCGGATCAGGGCAGGTAAAATGAATCTACTCCTGCGATTCCTCTACTTCTGTTCCTCCCTGCCCATCTTACTTCTACTACCCCCCTCCTACACTTACAGCAAAAGGTGCTCTTTTTTTATATGGAGAGGGAAGAAAGCCAGAATTCCTCAAAAATAATTGATGGGCAGTTCTCGTCTGGGAGGCCTGGAGGTTCCTAATCTGCGTAAATATCAAGTGGCGTCACTATTGGTGCGCTTCCAGGCTTAGCTCCCAACAATAGGGCCACCGAAATGGGTGGAACTTGAGCAGTCTAGACTGATGCTTCCCCTCCGCTCTCTCCCGTATATCTCTCCCCCACTGCGGAGGACCTGACCAGGGATACTTGCATCTACCAAAGGCACTCTCGGTGTGTAGGACTGGGCACTAAAATCTAAGGGTATCACATGCGGGCTGGGCCCAAACACCCTAATTTTCATAATCCAGCCTTTACTCCTGCATCTCACCCCTCAAATTTTAAAAACTGCGTAAGAACAGGGCTAGAATCCCTGGCGCAACTTTTTGGGAATGGCCAACATTGCACATTTGAAAACTGTAAATCGACCTTCCAGTTAGCCGAAACAGACAGGTTCTCATATTACCAACTCTGTCATTGGTGCACTCACCCTCAGGTCCAGCAGGAAGCCACACAACATCTTAGCCCTATTGAGCGGTCTTTGCAGGGGGAACCAGTGAGAGGTAAGATCTCCAGCCTCTACAAACTACTACAAAAAGACATGCTTTCCCTTAGGCCCCTATACATGACACAATGGGAAACAGACCTGGGGTACTCTCTGGAGGACCATACCTGGGTGCACATATGGACTAGAAGCAAATCTTCCTCGTTTTGCATCACCAACTGGGAGTGTGCCCTTAAGCTGCTCCTCTGCTGGTACTACCCCCCAGCACACCTTCACTAGTTCCAAAAATCCCTCAATCCACAATGCTGGCCGAAATGCGGTCAGCTCGGTTCGTACATTCATATGTGGTGGCCCTTCCCCACCGTTCAATCCTCCTGGGACCAATGCATCTCCACCATAGAATCTATCACTCGGGTTACGGTCCCTAGGGATCCAGAGGTGGTCCTTCTGGGCCCTCCAGCACCAGGGTCATACCGAGGACGGGGAGGTCAGCCAAACTCATCACACAACTACTATTAGCTGGAAGGATCACGATCGCCTGCACCTGGAAGACCGCAGAGGGCCTGTCAGTGACCCTCTGGTGGATCAAAATTTGGGACATCTTAGTAGCGGAGAAGGTCACGGCGGCCAAAGTGGGACTACTGCATAGGTTCATAGACATTTGAGCACGATTTTAGAGTATGATCAGAACTTTCCAGCACAAACTCTCAAATCCTGCTCTGTACGGTTGGCCCTGCAGGACAATACTGAACCAGAGACTCTAAGCGCCTCGTCGCTAGACCAGAGGGCTACATATGAACATAGGGAACAGGAGGGGTGGGCAAAGGGGAGGAGAACCGGCGGGGACTCATCTCACCAGAGCAACTACTCTAACTCTATGTAAATCTTTTGTCTCCACTTGTTCAACCGAACTAAAATAAAATTGTTAAAAAAACAAAAATAAAACATTCACTGTGGACAACCCTCTGCTGGGTTCACGCTTGTCGACACAATGTTCACTTTGCTTTATCAATATGTGGGATTCACTCTCCTTAGCGTTCCCCTTGGCATCCCTCCGTCTGGTTCATATAGCCATTCTTATACAGTTCATGATTTGCTTATTCTCATAAGAAGGCAGGGATTACCTTCCCCTAGCTTTCTTTCAGCATCCCTCTGTCGGGTTCAGACTTGCCTTGGTTCACAATATTCACAATCTCATCAGAAAGCGGGGTTCCCTTCCCCTAGCTTTCTCTTGGTATGACTCTGTCGGGTTTGCACTTGCGACAGTTTACCATATAGTCCCTTCAGACCAATTAGGTTCCCTTCTTACCGAAGTTCAGGTCTCAGCCCCCAGTCAGGCTTCACATAACACAATGTTCTCGGGTGTTCTTGGTCACCCTAATTCGTAGGCATCCCTCAGTCGGGTACACCATGTGTCAAAGACTTTCAACTGTACAAGGGATTTTACTTGACCCTTGTACGACCACTTTGACACTAAACACGGCCTTCCTTAAGGCCCCTTGGTCTTTGTAGTTTTGTTAGCAAGGAATACCATACAGAGTCCTTCGAATGATCACCCACGTGGCGCCGGACCACTCTTGTCTGGTTCCAACTTCACTCACAAAAGATCTCTGCCCGTTATCTTCTTTCTGTATATACAATGTTGCTGCTGCAACCTTTGGCTCAACACAGTCTTGTTTGCTATCACTTGCTTCTGACTCACCGGCTGGGTTGAACTCATTGGCGTTTCACTTTGTCACTGGAGTCAAGGGCTGTACCACGATGAGAATCGTCTCTCCCCACCCTGACAATCAGTGCGGGAGGGTTCCATGTACTGCAGACTTCTGATACGCCACTCGCCAGCTGCAACTCCCGGTCTTACATTTGCTTTCACAGAGGCTTTGCAGGTCTTGGTTGAAAAGGTGAAGGGCAATTCCCTCCTTGTCGTCCTTTCAAATCCTTCTGCCTTTCTCCTCCTCTTGAACTGCCGGTCTGGAATGGCTGCTTCCTCGTGCGTTTAGCCTTGCTCAAAGTGTGGTTTCATGCTCTGCCTTTTTATCCCTTTGGGGAAGGGAAAGGGCCATCAGGTGTGCATAGTTATCGTTAATTGCCTTACTCTGCCTGACCCATGTGTTGGGACATGTCACGTAAACGGCCTGGGTGTTGGTCTGTTGTCTGTCGCAGTGTAGGAAAGGGTTTGTGTTGGAAATGGGAGGGTAGAACTTCAGAGTATCCTACGAGGTTGGATGTGGAAAAGGTGTTACATGAAAGGGGGTACCGTGCCCTGGCCATCTGGATGACGGACCCCCGGTTACTAGTAAGTGAGACACCTTCAGGTTTCTCACAAAGGCCATGAGAAGAGGGCTGAGCGTCTTTGTACATACGATCCCATGGTCGTCCTTTCAAATCCTTCTGCCTTTCTCCTCCTCTTGAACTGCTCGTCCGGAATGGCTGCTTCCTCGTGCATTCGGCCTTGCTCAACGTGTGCTTTCGTGCTCTGCCTTTTATCCCTGTGGGGAAGGGGAAGGGCAGTCAGGTGTGCATAGTTATGGTTAATTGCCTGACCCTTCTGTTGGGACATGTCAGGTAAACGGCCCAGGTGTTGGTCTGTTGTCTGTCTCAATGTAGGAAAGTGTTTGTGTTGGAAAACGGGGGGTACAACTTCGGAGTATACTACGAGGTTGGATACCAAGTTACCTCCACTGTCAAAACAACATTAAGACAACATTATGACCCATATATTTCACAAAAGCCTTAATAGAGTAGGAAAGCCCCTTAGATGCTCATGCCAGGAAAAAAATACAACCCGCCAGGGGAAAAGGCCCAATACACCACTTGCAAGGATAACAAATGTATTTGTTTTTTTAAAAAGTTTTATTTAGGTTGCCGACTTACAGGTAAGGCAGGGAATGGAGCATCACAAGAACAGTGTCAACATGCATCAGTATTAACATCATCACTACAGTCAATGGCACGTATATGCAGGTTACAGCAGATCTTATAAACAGTAAACATATGAATTACCTATCTCCCAAGTCATCCCAGGCCAGGTAGGTGCAGAAGGCGCCCCAAATATCTCGAGGCCTGGAGGAGGCAGGGAGATTATGGGCATAAAGTTCCTCGTTCTCTTGCGCCCATGTCAGCGTTTTTAGCCACTCCTCCTCCGTAGGGGAAGATTTATTTTTCCAATGAAGCAGTAGTGCCCTCTTAGCAATCATGCAGCCTATGTTGACAAATGCCCTGTCACTTCTACCCAGCGTCTCGATCACATTCCGAATAGGGCTGCCAGTGGGCATTTCTCCAGCTGGGTGCCCGTTATGTCTGACAGTATATCTATTATTTTTGCCCAATAGGTTTCAAGTTGCTGACAGTCCCAAAACATATGTAGGTGGTCGGCTGAGGCGCTGTTGCACCTGGGGTGGCAGAGTTCCATGGAAGGGGACATTTTGGCAAGTCTGGAGGGGGTACACTAATGTATTTCCATGCAAAAATGGAAAGCGCCAACAAAGAACTCTGCTGCCGCAGAACGTTCTGCCAAAATCTGCATGAGCAGCACATTATAAGGGTGCATAGCGTCATCCGTGACATCATTACATATAGTAGGAACCCATGCGCCTGGTTGGTGAGACTGCATCATAGGGGATGCCAGGCTATTGGTCCCAGACCCCTCCATCTATCTTCTTCCAATTGGGTGATGCTGCATTCGTTATCGCGTCATCAGGTGGTTAATTGGCAAAATATTTGCAAACTAAACAACACATCTCTATGTAACAGTGCACCTTGTACTGGCAGACAGGGGCCAGGGGGGAAAGTCGAGGTCATACTAACTCACACACTTCACTCGCTCCCACAGGCCGGCACTGCTCCAAGGTCTTTGAGCCTCATTCTGGGCTACTATTTCATCTATCCCTGCACCATCGCAGCACACATCATGTGACCTAGAAGTGAAGGAAGTAAAGCCCTGCTCTCTAACATTTTGATTGATCAGTGTCTAACAGTTTTATTGTCAGTGGTCTGGGGCTGGCTGATACCTTGGAATTCGGAGGTCCTAAAGCTGGTGCATTTAGGTGCTATAACTTAGAATTTGGACTAGTAGGTGTCAGAGGCCCGTGCCCTCCTGTAACGCTCACCTGATTCCCGTAGAGGCGCCGGTCTTGACTGGGCGTATACCGTATCTTCAAAGGTGATGTGTAACACACGGCTGGCTCTTTGGGCTGGACCTCTGTGCACTGTATGTTTGACTCGAAGGGTAAGATGTCTGCAGATAGAAAATATGGGATTAAGGAACTGGGTTATTGAATGTCTCTCTCTTCTTCCCTTTCTCTTCTCCTGTAGAACCCCAAAGGTTAACGCTCTCACCTTAGGTAAGTGAACGCCGTGCTCTCCATCTGCCTCGGGGCAGGGTGCTGTAACCAGTTTCTTCACTGGATAAGGGGAGCAGGCCTCTTGACTTCAGAGGACTGCTGTCCGTCGTTTACTGCACGAACGGTAAGTTTCGAGTAATTCTAATGTCTTTAAAGTCTTTAGTAATGATGTTTCTTGTTTTGCAGGGTTCCGGCGATGGCGGATGACGGGCTGAACTGAGTTGAAGATGGAGCCCGTGTGATGAATAGAAGCGCCTGGAAGCACGTAAGTAAGCGCTAGTTGCCTGCTTCACGATGCGCTCTAACTGTCTTTTTATTTTGCAGGTACAAGTTCGGAGCGGCTGCAGGGTGCCGGAATACCCACTGGGTTAGATGTGGAAAGGAGTAATGGCACGTGAGTATTAAAGTTCCCCAATGTCTTTAAACGCACCTTGTTTTGTCTTTCAGATGTGGGATGCAGCGCCGAAGGCCTCCGGACCGTGCGAAGAGTTGGTAAGCTTTTGTCTTTCAGATGCCGGAATGCAGTGTGAAGACCTCCGGAGCGCACGAAGAGTAGGTAAGCCTTTGTCTTTCAGATGCCGGAATGCAGCGCGAGGCGTTGGTGACAGCCGATGGACCAGGTAAGTGAAGAGCTGTCACTGAAGACCGTAATGCTAACCTGTTCTTTCTTGTCTTTATAGGTGTTGCTGAAGACTGGATTCAGGATGGTAAGCCTTTTTCCTTAGGCCCAGGATCAGATGCAGAAGACACGATGAGCATTCTGCTGCAGAGGATGCAGAATAACGCAAAGCAAGATTCATCCATCGGGTGTGGTTTAAATAGCCTCCTGTAGTGCTTAGGTGTCTCCTTCCACAGCCACGCCTAGGTAAGAAAAGAGTTCCTGCTTTCCAGAAGAGTTCCAGTGTTCTGAATCTAGGGAGTGGCTCCTGCCCCACCCAACAGGAAAAGTAGTTCCAAACAGAAGAGGATCAGAGGCTCAACTGGCAGGCAAGTAAGCAGCACGGTCTGCTGCAGGTAAGTCCACCCAAGCATTATGAGCCCGGCGCTTCCAGCGCTGGGACTGGGCATATTTATGAGCCTGGTGCCACTGGCGCCAGGACTGGGTCCAAAAGGTCCCAATTGGGACTGGTTGGCACTCGGAACCTGGGTTATGGATCTGCTTCCAAGGGAGTTGGGAAAACCCTGACCTTTTGGAAGCAGAGATCATGACAGTACCCCCCCTCAAGGCCCCTCCCAAACCGGGCTTCTCCGGGGGTTTTGGCTTGTCAGGAAATGTTCGGTGAAATCTTTTGATTAGGCGAGGAGCGTGGACATATTCAGCAGGTTCCCAGGATCTCTCTTGGGGGCCGTAGCCTTTCCAGTCAATTAGGTAAAATAGTTTAGATTTGGAGATCTTGGAGTCCAGAATGCTTTTGACTTCAAACTCGAGTTCTCCATCAACTAGGATAGGTTTTGGAGATTTAGTTAGTCGGGTTTGAGGTTGCACGGGTTTTAATAGAGAGACGTGGAAGACCGGATGTATCTTCATGTGCGGGGGCAAGTCCAACTTGACCGCTACTGGGTTTACTATGGTAGTGAAGGAATAGGGACCAAGGTATCTTGGGTTGAATGTGCGTGGCCCTTTTGGAGGTAGATATTTGGTTGATAACCAGACTTGATCCCCTACTTGATATTGAGGGGCTTCCTTCCGATGTTGATCTGCTCCTTTCTTGTATTGTTCTTTAGCCCTTTGAAGGTGAGAAACAGCTTCCTTAAAGGCTTGGGTGATTGTAGAATGCAGGTAGTCTACTGCTGGTGTTTCAAGATCTTGGAGGGGATCCAACTCCGAGGTTCGAGGGTGACTGCCGTACAAAAGAAAAAACGGGGTTTTCCCAGTTCCCGAATGGACAGAGTTATTGTAGGCATATTCGGCTATCCAAAGGATATCTTTCCAAGTTTTTTCAGTTTGTTGCAGCATGCAGCGTAAATACTGTTCCAGAGTTTGATTGGTCCTCTCGGTTTGTCCGTCGGTCTGAGGGTGGTGACTGGTCGATAGTCTCACATCAATTTGAGCCGACCGACAGCAACTTCGCCAAAAATGAGAAATAAATTGACTACCTCGATCCGAAATTAGAACCGAAGGAAAACCGTGCAGTCGGACGATGTTTTCGAGAAATTCTCGGGCCAGAGTTGCTGCTGTTGGCAAGCCTTTGAGCGGAATGAAATGCGCCATCTTGGAGAATAAGTCCACGATTACTAAAATCGTATTGTATCCGGAGCATGGAGGTAGATCGGTGATGAAGTCCATAGAAAGCGTATGCCAAGGGCGAGGTGGGATGTCAATAGGGCGTAAGAGGCCTGCTGGTCTTTCCTTTTGACTCTTGTTTTGGGCGCATACTCCACGGGACATTATAAAGTCTCTGATATCTTTTTTCCAAGACGGCCACCAGAAGTAGCGCTTGATCTTTTCTGAGGTCTTGGCCATACCGGGATGTCCTTCCATTAAAGAATCGTGATAACAAGAGATTACTTTTTTCTGTAAATCTGTGCTGGGTAGGTATAATCGTTCTTGGAAATACAATAAGTTGTCCTTTACTGCAAAGTCCTTTCCCTGCAGATGCCAATTCTGTATGTCTGCTGGAGTTACAAGTTGCCTGGCTTTATCCTTAACTTCCTCTATGGATTCTGTGGCGATTACACCCAGAATTCTTTGTTCGGGAATGATTGGTACAGGTGTAGGGTTGATCAAGTGTTCTTCCACTCCCATCCGAGAAAGGGCATCAGCTTTACCGTTCTTTGTACCAGGTCGATAGGTAATTATGAAGTCAAACTCGGCAAAGAATAATGCCCAACGGAGTTGTCTAGAGGATTGGGCTTTTGCGGTTTTCAAATATTGCAGGTTTCGGTGATCCGTAATCACAGTAACGGTGTGTCGGGCCCCCAGCAGATAATGCCGTCAAGTCTTAAAGGCAGACTTGATAGCCAGAAGTTCCTTGTCAGTAATCGTGTAATTGATTTCAGGAGGCGAGAATTTGCGGGACCAAAATGCCACGGGATGCAACTGATTGGTTACCGGGTCCTTTTGTGATAGAACTGCCCCCATGGCAAGGCTTGAAGCATCAGTTTCCACGATGTAGGGGAGTTCCGGGCGAGGGTGTTTTAAGATTGGTGCAGAGATAAATTTAGTCTTCAAATCCTGGAAAGCTTGTTCAGCCTCGGTAGACCATTCAAAACGTTTGTTTTTCTTTAACAAGGCAGTGATGGGCTGGACTATTCGAGAGAATTCGGGGATAAAGCTGCGGTAAAAGTTAGCGAAGCCTAACATGCTTTGCACACCTTTTAGGGAGGATGGTGATGGCCATTTGAGAACTGCATCGACCTTCTTTGAATCCATACGCACTCCGCCAGGTGATAATATGAATCCCAAGAATTCAACTTCAGTCACGTTGAAAACACATTTTTCCAACTTAGCGAAAAGTTTGTGTTGACGCAATCTTTCGAGGACCATTTTCACGTGTTTCCGATGTTTAGATTCCGATGAAGAATAAACAAGGATGTCGTCAATGTAAACAACAACACACACATCTATGAGCTCTCTGAGGACATCGTTCATAAAATATTGAAAGGTGGCCGGGGCATTGCAAAGTCCGAAGGGCATGACCTGATATTCAAATAGCCCATACTTGGTGCGGAAGGCCGTCTTCCATTCATCGCCCTCTTTTACTCGTACCGAGTGGTAAGCTCCTCTAAGATCCAGCTTTGTATATATGCATGCTTTTCTGACTTGGTCCAGGAGTTCAGGGATCAAAGGTAACTGATATCTATTCTTAACGGTGATCTGGTTCAGGGAGCGATAATCTATACAAGTTCTAAGGTCTCCTTCCTTTTTTGGAACGAAGAACAAAGCTGAAGAAGCAGGGGACTTGGAAGGACGAATAAACCCATTTGCCAGGTATTGATCCAGGTATTGTCGAAGGTGAAGGTTCTCAGGCTCGGTGAGGGCATAAATTCTACTACAAGGAGGAGTAGATCCAGGTATCAGGTCTATCTGGCAGTCATAAGACCTATGAGGAGGTAGAGAGTTAGCCTGATCCTTCCGGAAAACATCTTGGTATTCTAGGTATTCGGGAGGTAACTGGGGAGTCTCTGAAGAAATTGCTGCCAGTGCAACACCAGGTGGAGGGTGACAAGTAGAGACACATTCTGGAAACTGGACCGTTCTTGCTCGCCAATCGATCAGAGGATTGTGTTTCTCTAACCAAGGTATTCCTAGAATAATCTGAAACTGAGGGGCCTTGATCACATCGAACACGATCTTCTCATGGTGTCCATCTTGACTTACTAGCGTCACCTCTTGAGTGGTATGCGTTACTGGCCCAGAGGCTATCTCCGTACCATCCACCGTAGTAATGACGTCCTTTACAGCCTTGGGACAAAGAGTTAGATTCATCCTCAAAACCATTTCATGATCCACATAATTGCCGATGGCACCGCTGTCGACGTAAGCTTCACTTGCATGTAATCGATCCGGATTATCAGGGCTAATGAGGACCATAGGTATCACGAAATGCGAGGTCATGGAACTGGTTTTCACGCTCGGCAAGAGGACCTCTATTCTTGTCGGGCGAGGTCGTTTCCCTGCTCAGAGTTTGTAACTTTGGTAACTGCAGCTCCTACTGCCTTCTTGGCAGGTTTCACCGGACAGTCTCGAAGAAAGTACCCTGAGTTTCCGCAATAGAGGCATAATTGCAACTGTTTTCTCCTTTCCCGCTCCTTTTGTGTTAGAGGACCTTTCAGACCCCCTATTTGCATGGGTTCCCCGGAGTCTACTCCTTTGGAAGGAGTTGGCGGTTTGGAAAATACTCGAGCATCAAACTTGGAACGATCGGCCTTCCTGTTCTGCAGTCTGTGATCTATTTGAACGACTAAGTCTATATAGTCCGAACAATCTTGTGGGGGATTCACTACTTGGGCTAACACATCTTTGAGCTCTCCACGTAGACCTCTATAAAACAGCGTAATCCTTTTGTCCTCAGGCCATTGAGTTTCCACTATCAGTCTGTTGAAAGACGCAATATAAGCCAAAAGGTCTTGATTACCTTGTTGCAACGAAAGAAGCTCATTGTCCAAGGCCTGCCCCTGTGAATGTCTTGCGAACAGTTTTTCCATACTGAGCTGAAAAGCTTGAAAATCATGGAGGACCGGATAATCTTGATTTACTAGAGGGATCAACCAGTCTGCCGCATTGCCACTAAGGTACGAAAGCACGAAAGCTACTTTAGCTTGATCAGTTGGAAAGGCTGCTGGCCGGCATAAGAAATGCAACCGGCACTGATTGATAAATACTGCAAACCTCTTTGGGTCACCAGAAAATCGTTCGGGCGGAGCCAGAGGTACATTCCCAGGTAGGTTGATCTGCACTGGATTCATAGAGGATGTAGAAGGAAGATTTCCCCCAGATGCATGTAACGGGGTCTGTCCGGCTTGTGACTGTAGCAATTGTCTAGCGAGATCATCTGTTCGCTCCTTGGAAATAATCAGTTCCCTTCTTAGAGCGTTCGTTTCCTGACGGGCTGCATGCACTTCTGCCCTTAGTTCCCCAAGTAACTGGGCTAGCTGGTCGGTATCCGAGGTTTCCATAGCGCCTGGACGGGAGTTTTGTGGTAGGCTTTGCGTTCTGTAACGCTCACCTGATTCCCGTAGAGGCGCCGGTCTTGACTGGGCGTATACCGTATCTTCAAAGGTGATATGTAACACACGGCTGGCTCTTTTGGCTGGACCTCTGTGCACTGTATGTTTGACTCGAAGGGTAAGATGTCTGCAGATAGAAAATATGGGATTAAGGAACTGGGTTATTGAATGTCTCTCTCTTCTTCCCTTTCTCTTCTCCTGTAGAACCCCAAAGGTTAACGCTCTCACCTTAGGTAAGTGAACGCCGTGCTCTCCATCTGCCTCGGGGCAGGGTGCTGTAACCAGTTTCTTCACTGGATAAGGGGAGCAGGCCTCTTGACTTCAGAGGACTGCTGTCCGTCGTTTACTGCACGAACGGTAAGTTTCGAGTAATTCTAATGTCTTTAAAGTCTTTAGTAATGATGTTTCTTGTTTTGCAGGGTTCCGGCGATGGCGGATGACGGGCTTAAGTGAGTTGAAGATGGAGCCCGTGTGATGAATAGAAGCGCCTGGAAGCACGTAAGTAAGCGCTAGTTGCCTGCTTCACGATGCGCTCTAACTGTCTTTTTATTTTGCAGGTACAAGTTCGGAGCGGCTGCAGGGTGCCGGAATACCCACTGGGTTAGATGTGGAAAGGAGTAATGGCACGTGAGTATTAAAGTTCCCCAATGTCTTTAAACGCACCTTGTTTTGTCTTTCAGATGTGGGATGCAGCGCCGAAGGCCTCCGGAGCGTGCGAAGAGTTGGTAAGCTTTTGTCTTTCAGATGCCGGAATGCAGTGTGAAGACCTCCGGAGCGCACGAAGAGTAGGTAAACCTTTGTCTTTCAGATGCCGGAATGCAGCGCGAGGCGTTGGTGACAGCCGATGGACCAGGTAAGTGAAGAGCTGTCACTGAAGACCGTAATGCTAACCTGTTCTTTCTTGTCTTTATAGGTGTTGCTGAAGACTGGATTCAGGATGGTAAGCCTTTTTCCTTAGGCCCAGGATCAGATGCAGAAGACACGATGAGCATTCTGCTGCAGAGGATGCAGAATAACGCAAAGCAAGATTCATCCATCGGGTGTGGTTTAAATAGCCTCCTGTAGTGCTTAGGTGTCTCCTTCCACAGCCACGCCTAGGTAAGAAAAGAGTTCCTGCTTTCAGAAGAGTCCAGTGTTCTGAATCTAGGGAGTGGCTCCTGCCCCACCCAACAGGAAAAGTAGTTCCAAACAGAAGAGGATCAGAGGCTCAACTGGCAGGCAAGTAAGCAGCACGGTCTGCTGCAGGTAAGTCCACCCAAGCATTATGATCCCGGCGCTTCCAGCGCTGGGACTGGGCATATTTATGAGCCTGGTGCCACTGGCGCCAGGACTGGGTCCAAAAGGTCCCAATTGGGACTGTTTGGCACTCGGAACCTGGGTTATGGATCTGCTTCCAAGGGAGTTGGGAAAACCCTGACCTTTTGGAAGCAGAGATCATGACACCTCCCTCTCATGGGATCATATGTACAAAGACACTCAGCCCTCTTTTCATGGCCTTTGTGAGAAACCTGAAGAAGTCTCACTTACTAGTCCCCAGGGGTCTGTCATCCAGATGGCCAGAACACAGTACCCCCTTTCATATAACACCTTTTCCCATCCAACCTCGTAGGATGGGGAAAAGGTAAGAAAGACATGGCATCAAGGTAAGACAGACAGAAGTGACCATAGTTCAAGGGGGTTTATTGAACTTTAACAAAGGTGTGATGAATGCCTAGATATCCTAAAACTACGGATGGGAGCAAGCTACGACCATCAAATAATATCAATGCAGTCCTAGTGGAGTCTTGTCAAAATAAAAAGGGCCTATACTAAAACACCTATTGCCAATCCTTACCCTAAATACAAATAGTGTGGGATAATGTTCAAGATAAATAAAGAAATGTTTACAAAATGATAAGTCAGGATGTTCCGGCTGTTGGACTCCCTTTCCCACGTTATCACCACGGGACAAGGCGGTTCACTGGAGCATAGCACACTTGGACATCTCCGGCACGAGGACACAGTTCCATTACCAAGATCAGGGCCTTCTGTGCCTATTAGGAAAGATTTCGTAATTGTGGGTAATTTTCCTTCCATGTGGCAACCCCTAAACTTTTTGTTGTTGTTTTCACCATGATCTAGACTTTGCCAGAGAAGTGCAGCCTTCTGCCGCACTCCTCTGGGCTTTCGCTCCATTCTTACAGGGAAACTGACATGCCCTTAAGACAGTCAGTACCGGGAAACGCTGTTTTCCGTAGTTTCTTTATCATGTTGCGGCTTTCGTGCAACATGACACAAGAGGGCACTGCAAGCTAAGTTACTGCTCTCTTGGGTCTCTGGCCTTCTACAGACCCTAGATACTATTTTTGGATTGTAACTGATCGGTGCAAGTGAATCACGGATGGGAATGGTGGCAGCGATCGTTTCTTGTGTTTTGAGCTCCTTTCGGCGTTTTAAGCGCGTTTCTCGCGCTTAGCCCAAAATGGTGGCCTGGCTCCCAAAATGGCCAGACCACGAGGCTCCTTTGTCCTGTCCGCTGACCGTCTTGCTCCCTTCACCTTCCCCAGGTCGAGCCGACCCGGGGCCTTCCTTATTTGGGCATGTACTTTCCCGCGAAACACAGATGCTTTCGCGGGCTTCTACAGGCCTTGTGTGTGCCTCCAGGATGTGGGCTGGGATGTCTGGTCCCAATACACATCCTGGGTGCCAGAGAGTCTAGGGTGGTGTGAATGCCTGGGACCACCGTGGTCTGTGATAGGTTCACGTATGGTGTGAGTGTTGATGAGCGGATCTCCCATTGGGTCCCCTCCGTTTTGGCGCGAAGGGAACCGTGAATAAGAGGGGGCTGAAAACGCCACTACCAGGTCGATATCCTGAGTTCTCACGAACGAAGGAATACAGGAGCCAAGTGTCCTGCAACCACGAGGCTGAACCGAGGAATCGCTGGTGACCTGCTGAAGGACTGCTCCTTTGCACTGCTGTCGCTTTGTGAAACCCTTTCTACCTCTGATCGAACCAGAAGGCCTGTACTGGTACTTCGACCCTTGGAATAGCGGGGACAGCTATTCTCGGCATCTTCACCATCTTCTGCACGTAAGCCTTCGGAAGTGTCTCTGGGCCATCCAGCGGACTGACCAGCCTACACAGGAGTCTTGCTCTGTAACCGCCACCAGGTTGTGTTGTATTTCTAGTCCTTGTCACTCTCACACGATTCGTACACTTGGCGTTCCCAGGTCTGAAGTGAGTAGTGTACATTTGGCTGAGATACACACGGCCGCTCCGTTGCCCTGCTGTGGTAACAAACTGTGCGGGTTCACTTCGTTTGGGACATCTTTAACTCAACTCTGCTGCTGCAGAATCTACACGACGACGAGACGTCCCCTGCTCTCCTGAACCTGCCACCACTGAAACTGACACGGAGAAGCCTGGGTCTGCTTGCATCGGGGACCGGTGAGTAGCATAGCTAGGAACTGGTCGCCCTCCTGGAGGAGCCCATAGCTTTTCCCCGCTGTGTCGAACAGCACGCCTTTCCGTACTCGCGCTCTGCTTCTGCCCACAGTGGAGGCTGCGCTTGAGTCGCGGAACTCTGTTCTTCTTCATCTGTGCACTAAACTGAACTGCCTGAATCCCTCGAAGAGACTCCCCTTTTTGCCCGTTGGCACCAGCGTGTGTAGGTACTTTTGAGCACAAGGCTCCACTCTTCGTAGGGCTCAGACTTCCTTTTAGTTAGGTGCCTCTGAAGGCGGACTGGGTCTAAGCATTATTTTGCACTGCCTGTTTTCCTTACCTTCTAGGTGGACTACACATTTCGTGCATCTAACGCTTTAGACTCGTTTGTATTTGTATATATATTGTATTGGTTTGGTATGTGTTGGTTTACTAGAGTTGTATTGTGATTTCTCGCTACGGTCATTGTTTTAAAGGCCTTGGAATAAATGCGTATATATTTTTAATATAACACCTGTTTGGAGTAGTTTGTAAGTGTCCTTGCTTTGTGTGCTCATTGCGGGCTTTCAGTCACCCTCACCCCTCTTCAGACCTAGTCTTGACCGCCGCGATCGCTACCCTAATTGGTCTGGCTTGTCCAGAGGTTACCCTGTTCCAAGTAATTAGGTTGGCCTTCTGAACTTCTGCGCCGCCAGGACAGAGTTCAGAAATCCGTCTTAACAAAATGGTGTACAGCGGTGGGATACGACTGAAGGTATCCAGTGTTGCGCACAAACTAAGGCATTTCAAATTATTCCTACCAGGACACGTAGTGAATTGTTATAGTATAACTTTAAAAAGGCCATAGTCCTATCTAACAGTATGGAAACAAATACCTTGTAAACTTTAAATGCTTCCAAATCAGAAACATTGAAAAAGATGTGTGCGGAGAGAGGTGTTTCCTCTCAAGGCACTAAATTGGATATGATCCAAAGAATTGTGGCGTGGCAAGAAGCGCAGCTTGACGCTATAACTTCTGAGGACAGTGCGGAAGGAGGTGGGGCTGCTCTCACTGGTAGAACTGACGGTTCTGCCGCTGCACTGATCCACCGCGACCACGAGGACAGAGAGGATGAGATGTCTAATGTTTCCTCTGCCAGTGCTGATGGGGAGGCTATGCTTGAATTCAAGAAGCAAGAGCTTCGCTTTAGGCAGAAGGAGCTTGAGTTCAGCATAGCCAAACTAAAAATCGAACAGGCAGAAAAACAGAAAGACAGGGATCACCAGTTGGAACTGGCCAAGCTTCAGGTTGCAAATGGGTCCAAGGGTCCTGGACATGGGTCTGGGGCCTCCTCTCATCCACGGTTTCCGAAAGATCTGCTCAGTGTGTATGAGGAAAGGAATGACATTATGGACTGGCTGAATGCGTTTGAGTATGCATGTGAAGTTCAACAAGTTGACAATGCTGATAAGATTGCCTGGTTACTCAGCAGACTGCCCCATTCTGGCTGTAGTGCCATTATGGAAATGTCGAAGGCTGAGCGAGCTGATTTCGCAATGTTAAAGCAAACTCTCATTTTAAAGTTTGGAAAGACTCCGGCCCAATATTTAAAACGATTCCGAGAGTACAAGAAAAAAGAAGGTGGTACTTGGGTATTTTATGTAACCGAATCCTTAAAAAACTTGACTGGCTGGGTCGAAGGTTATAAGGTTTCTACCTTTGAAGGCATGATAAATCTTGTCATGCTGGAACACATTTTTGCATCTTCTTCCCCGGAGCTTAAGCAGCATTTGGCCGATTCGAAGGAGATAGATCCTAAGAAGCTGGCCATTGCAGCAGACTTATGGGTGTCACATCGAGTGTCCCATAAGGACAAAACTCATCCTGGTAAGCAGGAGGAAGGGAAAAAGTCCAAAGATAAGGAGGGTGGAGAATCTGATAAATCTTCTTCTGAAAAGGGCCACAAAAAGAAAAATAAGGGTAAGACACAAGAGAACTCACAGGGTAGTGGAGGTCAGCCTCCGAAACAGAACTCTGGTTACAATAAGCCTCCCTATGTAAACAGACCCAATGGATCTTGTTTTGCTTGTGGAGCAACTGACCACGTGAAGGGGGATCCCCGGTGTAAGGTTAAACCTTTGGGGGTCCACTCCGCTAATCTGGCCTTCTCCTCCTACGAGGAAGAAGAGATTACAGGAGCATTCTTCTCCTCAGACTCATTTCCCAGCGGGATAGAAGCTGAGGTAGTTTTAGTTTCCCTGAGTTCCTGGGAGCCTAAAGTCACAGGGGCTTATGCTAGGATTCCAGATAATACCAAGCACTACTTTAAAGACAGTGTGCTGATCAATGGAGTAGATACTCCAGCTCTTAGGGATAGTGGGTGCAGTCGAACTGTAGTGGATTCTACCTTGGTAGACTCAGAGGAAGTTGCCAGAGCTACTCTGATGCCCAGTAAGTTGGCTGACGGCCCACTCCGTATGTTCCCAGTAATACCTGTAAATCTTACTTTAAATGGTACAGCAGTCAGGATTCCAGTGAGCATTCAGAGAAACGTCCCAGGAAAGGTCTTGTTAGGTAATGATCTCAGAGCTTTAGGGCTCGTAGGAGACACTGCCGAAAGACCCTACACACGGTCTCAAGCACGGGCAGCATTGGCCAAGACCAATACGCCGCCCCAGCCGAAGGGGAAACCCAAGGCGAAAGGAGTAAACAAGTCAAGGCGAGGGAAAGAGAATATTCCCCCGAGCTCGCCTACCACTGCGGTGGAGGAAGTTGGTCAATCGCCCGGGCCTGACGAGGAGGTGGCGATGCCTGAAGTATTTGACCCCAACGACCATCCTGAACTAAAAGACTTGTTAGTAGAAGGTGGTCCTGTTGGGGACGAATTCAGTAAAGGCCAACGTGAGTGCCCATCTCTGGAAGGCCTAAGGAGACAGGCCTGCTCCCAGCTTGAGGGTGAACCTCCTGGGACGCATCGGATTTATTGGGAAGGTGGACTCCTGTATAGTGAGCCCACAGAGTCTACAGAAGGAGACCATAGGAGGTTGGTGGTTCCCCTTGCTGTAAGACCTTTCCTCCTGCAGTTGGCGCATGAAGTCCCCCTTGCTAGTCACCTTGGTATTAAGAGGACCAAGCAAAGGTTATCCATGCACTTCTACTGGCCCAAGATGGGGGTGCAAGTAGAAAGTCACTGCATGTTAAGATCTTGATGGTCGTGCAGATTAAATAATGCCTCCGTCCCCAAGTACCACACAGACAATTGGTATATAATGCCTGTGCAGTCTTTGAGGCCACAGGTTGTTTGTGAGCCGTCAGGTCTGTAACCGGAAACTGCCAGAAGGACCCCTTGAGCGCTGTAAGGCAATGAGTGGTTATCAGATAATGTGCGATTTATACAAGGTATACCCAGCAAGGAAACAAAGCACCTCTTACCTAGAAATACGGGAAGTGACACCCTGATGGAAAAGGCAGTGAAACCCGGGACAGAGGGATTGGTGAGCTTCTCGGTGTGGAAGGTGGGCTTCTGGTATCCAAAACCCTGTATAGCGACACACTAGAGGCTTGTGGTAGTGTCGGTCAGGCAAACGCTTAGCAGGAGGCCAATGGCCAAAGTCACTGAATCCAAAAACGAAATCCGTAAGACAGTCCAATTCCAAAAACCAAGGTCGGATAACAAATGCCAGGGGTTGACAGAACAATCCAGTAAACAAAGTCCGAGGTCTAGTAACTTGTAGATACGAGGTTCAAGAAGCAAGAAGTAGACAAAGCAATCCAGTAGACAAGGCAATCCAGTAGACAATATCCGAGGTCGTAGTAACAAGATTCAAGCACGCGAACAAGAGCCGTATAGTCCTGAAGGTAATCAGCTGTGAAGCAACGCTATCGATTTCAGGACGCCTTTTGAGCCAATGGGGAAGGTCAGATGATGCGCTGGAATGGTCACGTGACGTGCGTCAGGTGATGCAGTCACGTGAGGTGTTGTTGTCACGTGACGTTTGATCGTGCTAGCCCGATCACGTGACGTGTAGATCTTCGTGGACAATATGGAACGTTGCGGGCCAGCGGATGTTTCCATTGTAGACGCCAGCGATGCGAAGGCCGGTAAACACCTGATCCGAAAAACAATGTTCTAGCATAACGGGTGAGAGGACGCAGCCTCCGTATGCCGGAATGTGTGCGTGGGATACCCTTGTTTTGAAGTGTAGAGGGGTTAATACGTGTACCTGTGGGTTGTTTGGCAGGGACAGGGCGTGTCGTGGGAAACGTAACACTGCAGGAGTTGTGCCTCCTGCCAGTTATCTGGTAAGGTTGGCTCGACAATCCAAGCTCCATTGGTACCACTCCCAGTTGTGGGAATACCATTCGAAAGAGTAGGGATCGACATCGTTGGACCCCTTGACCCGCAAACATCCTCAGGCAATAGGTTTATCCTGGTGCTGGTCGACCATGCAACCAGATATCCTGAGGCCATCCCATTGAAAACTGTAACTGCCAAGTCAGTTGCAAAAGAGTTACTTGGCATATTTACTCTTCCCTAAAGAAGTTGTGTCGGATCGTGGCAGCAACTTTATGTCGAAGTATATGCAGGCTATGTGAAAGGAATGTGGGGTCACCTACAAGTTCTCTTCTGCATACCACCCCCAGACCAATGGTCTGGTGGAACGTTTCAACAGAACGTTAAAGAGCATGATTGGGGCTCTGGAAGAACCTCAGAGAAGAAAATGGGATCTTCTTTTACCATGCTTACTGTTTGCCTACCGAGAGGTACCACAGGAGGGTGTTGGCTTCAGCCCCTTCGAACTTCTGTTCGGTCATCCTGTACGGGGACCCTTAGCCATAGTCAAAGAGGGATGGGAGATGCCCACTCCCCCTGTTACTACCAACGTAGTAGATTATGTGCTGGGGCTCAGAAAACGGATGGTACTTCTGATGGACTTAGCTAGTGATAAATTGAAGGCAGGACAAGCGCTGGTGAAACATTGGTACGACCAGAAAGCTTCCCTCATCAACTTTACACCTGGTCAGCAAGTCCTGATCATAAATCCCATAAGGCCTCGAGCTTTACAGGACAAATGGTCAGGCCCTTACACAGTGGTGGAGCCCCTGGGTGAGGTTAACTATTTAGTGGACCTTGGAAGACCTGGACAGGCTCCAAAAGTGTTTCACGTAAATAGGCTGAAGGCTTTCGTCCCAAGAGTCAAAATCGCAGCGCTGCTGCTGGCTTCAGATGTTGAGGAAGAGGCGTCTGAACCTCTCCCCGACCTGTTCCAAAGCGGTCCTTCAGATAGCTCCTTTGAGGGTGTCCGAGTGGCCCCTCACCTGACTTCTGATCAGCAGGCTGAGGTGAAAAGTTTGCTTAGGCAGTTTTCCCCCCTGTTTTCACAGTCGCCTGGTTCGACACCTTGGTGCAAACATAACATAGACACAGGAGTCAGTGTACCTACCAAAAGTAGGGGATACAGGATGTCAGACAAAGTACGGTCTTATATCAAGACCGAGGTCAACAAGATGTTAGACCTTGGGGTGATTGAACCCTCTAGTAGTCCTAGGTCCAGCCCTGTGGTTTTGGTTCCAAAGGCAGGCACTTCTGAATTGAGGTCTGCGTGGATTACAGGGCAATGCATGCTGTCACCAAGACAGATGCACACCCCTTGCCTCGAACAGATAAGCTGGTGGATAGTTTGGGTGCCTCCAAGTACCTCAGCACGTTTGACCTCACTGCTGGCTATTGGCAAATAGCTTTAGCAGAACATGCCAAGGAGAAGACAGCGTTTTCTACTCCAGACGGCCTTTACCAATTCAGAGTAATGCCGTTCGGGTTGAAGAATGCACCTGCCACTTTCCAAAGGCTTGTGAATCATGTGTTGAATGGGTTGGACGAATTCTGTCTTGCATATCTGGACGATATAGCAGTTTTCGGTGCCACCTGGGAAGACCATGTGAAACACCTCGGGATTGTGCTCCAGGCTCTTCAGAAAGCACACTTGACCATAAAGGCTAGTAAATGCCAGATTGGACAAGGCTCAGTGGTTTACCTTGGACATGAAGTAGGTGGAGGGAGGATACAGCCACTTCCCAGTAAAGTACAAGCAGTACAAGACTGGCCTACCCCCACTACACAGACCCAAGTGAGAGCCTTCTTAGGACTCACGGGGTATTACCGCAACTTCGTGGCAGACTATGGCACCATAGCTGCCCCTCTGACTGCCCTCACCACTCCGAAGAAACCCAAGAAGGTAACTTGGACCGACGAGTGTGAGAAGGCCTTCAATGGCTTAAAAGACTCCTTGTGCCAGGCCCCTGTCCTCAGGGCCCCTGATTATCAAAGACCTTTTATTGTGCAGACGGACGCCTCTGACACTGGGATAGGAGCTGTACTATGGCAAGTAGATGAGAAGGGTAAGGAACACCCTATTGGTTTTATTAGTTGCCAGCTTAAGGACAGAGAGCTCAGATGGTCCACAGTGGAGAAAGAATGTTTCGCTGTTGTGTGGGCCCTACGGAAGCTGAGGCCCTACCTCTATGGGACCCACTTCACTGTGCAAACTGACCATAAGCCCTTAAAGTGGCTAATGAACATGAAGGGGGAGAATCCAAAGTTGCTTAGGTGGTCCATAAGTCTACAAGGCTTCGACTTCACTATTGAGCATAGGCCAGGTGTCCAACATAGCAATGCTGATGGGTTGTCCAGAATGTTTAACCGACCTGAACAAGAGACTCATCCAGGGGTGGATTAGTTCCCCCTGTCCATAGTCAGGGAGGGGCGAGTGTTAGGAAAGATTTCGTAATTGTGGGTAATTTTCCTTCCATGTGGCAACCCCTAAACTTTTTGCTGTTGTTTTCACCATGATCTAGACTTTGCCAGAGAAGTGCAGCCTTCTGCCGCACTCCTCTGGGCTTTCGCTCCATTCTTACGGGGAAACTGACATGCCCTTAAGACAGTCAGTTCCGGGAAACGCTGTTTTCCGTAGTTTCTTTATCATGTTGCGGCTTTTGTGCAACATGACACAAGAGGGCACTGTAAGCTAAGTTACTGCTCTCTTGGGTCTCTAGCCTTCTACAGACCCTAGATACTCTTTTTGGATTGTAACTGATCGGTGCAAGTGAATCACAGACGGGAATGGTGGCAGCGATCGTTTCTTGTGTTTTGAGCTCCTTTTGGCGTTTTAAGCACGTTTCTGGCGCTTAGCCCAAAATGGTGGCCTGGCTCCCAAAATGGCCAGACCACGAGGCTCCTTTGTCCTGTCCGCTGACCGTCTTGCTCCCTTCACCTTCCCCAGGTCGAGCCGACCCGGGGCCTTCCTTATTTGGGCATGTACTTTCCCGCGAAACACAGATGCTTTCGCAGGCTTCTACAGGCCTTGTGTGTGCCTCCAGGATGTGGGCTGGGATGTCTGGTCCCAATACACATCCTGGGTGCCAGAGAGTCTAGGGTGGTGTGAATGCCTGGGACCACCATGGTCCGTGATAGGTCCACGTATGGTGTGAGTGTTGATGAGCGGATCTCCCATTGGGTCCCCTCCGTTTTGGCGCGAAGGGAACCGTGGATAAGAGGGGGCTGGAAACGCCACTACCAGGTCGATCTCCTGAGTTCTCACGAACAAAGGAATACAGGAGCCAAGTATCCTGCAACCACGAGGCTGAACCGAGGAATCGCTGGTAACCCGCTGAAGGACTGCTCCTCTGCACTGCTGTCGCTTTGTGAAACCCTTTCTACCTCTGATCGAACCAGAAGGCCTGTACTGGTACTTCGACCCTTGGAATAGCGGGGACAGCTATTCTCGGCATCTTCACCATCTCCTGCATGTAAGCCTTCGGAAGTGTCTCTGGGCCATCCAGCAGACTGACCAGCCTACACAGGAGTCTTGCTCTGTAACCGCCGCCAGGTTGTGTTGTATTTCTAGTCCTTGTCACTCTCACACGATTCGTACACTTGGCGTTCCCAGGTCTGAAGTGAGTAGTGTACATTTGGCTGAGATACACACGGCCGCTGCGTTGCCCTGCTGTGGTAACAAACTGTGCGGGTTCACTTCGTTTGGGACATCTTTAACTCAACTCTGCTGCTGCAGAATCTACACGACGACGAGACGTCCCCTGCTCTCCTGAACCTGCCAGCACTGAAACTGACGTGGAGAAGCCTGGGTCTGCTTGCATCGGTGAGTAGCATAGCTAGGAACTGGTCGCCCTCCTGCAGGAGCCCACAGCTTTTCCCCGCTGTGTCAAACAGCAGGCCTTTCTGTACTCGCGCTCTGCTTCTGCCCACAGTGGAGGCTGCGCTTGAGTCGCTTAACTCTGTTCTTCTTCATCTGTGCACTAAACTGAACTGCCTGATTCCCTCAAAGAGACTCCCCTTTTTGCCTGTTGGCACCAGCGTGTGCAGGTACTTTTGAGCACAAGGCTCCACTCTTCGTAGGGCTCGGACTTCCTTTTAGTTAGGTGCCTCTGAAGGCGGACTGGGTCTAAGCATTATTTCGCACTGCCCGTTTTCCTTCCCTTCTAGGTGGACTACACATTGCGTGCATCTAACGCTTTAGACTCGTTTGTATTTGTATATATATTGTGTTGGTTTGGTATGTGTTGGTTTACTAGAGTTGTATTGTGATTTCTCGCTATGGTCATTGTTTTAAAGGCCTTGGAATAAATGTGTATATATTTTTAATATAACACCTGTTTGGAGTAGTTTGTAAGTGTCCTTGCTTTGTGTGCTCATTGCGGGCTTTCAGTCACCCTCACCCCTCTTGAGACCTAGTCTTGACCGCTGCGATCGCTACCCTGATTGGTCTGGCTTGTCCAGAGGTTACCCTGTTCCAAGTAATTAGGTTGGCCTTCTGAACTTCTGCGCCGCCAGGACAGAGTTCAGAAATCCGTCTTAACGGTGCCCAAGTCTCTTAAGTTATCAAAGTCTCTTGATTCAGGGGGCCTGATGTACCAAAACAAACAAAATGCTCCTTTATGAATTCTCAAGTCAGGTGAGTCACTCTTCAATCTGGAACCCCCAGCCGGGCTCAGATCCTTTTCATACCACAATCTTTAGTTTGGATCCCCCTTTTCCAGGCTCAGATCCATTTCTCCAATGCTCATAGAATATCTTAATTCGGGTGACTCACGGTTCACCCCAGATCCCCCTCAGCCGGGCTCAGATCCGTTTTACACAATTAGTCTCCCTCAGCAGGTCTCGGACCAATTGCAGTTCGTATTAGCTATCGAACACTTTGGAATGTGCACAGGGTTTAGCTTGACTCGTTGCAGGACCACTTCGATTTCACAATTCACAATTTTTCAGTTGGATACCTAACAAAACCTTCGAATGAGCACCCATGTGGTGCAGGACCACGCTTTATATGGTGTCTATCTTGGTTTCAAAAGTTCATTCACTCCTTGGATATTCAATTATGGTTCAACACCTTTATTTTGTCAGAGAAACACATAAAATAAGCTGTATGAGGTCAAAAGAGGTAACTGAAGAGGATGATCTAATGAGCTTGATCAAGAAAATAGTGTGCAGTAAATACAAGTGCAGTGATAGTTCTCGCTATTTATTCAAATACTTTTGGATACGTACTGCTAGAGATTTTTAACAACTTCATATGGGTCAAACTTCCCCATTGTGACTATACTCATAAGGATATGGCTTGGATGAATCCCTGCAGGACCTATGGAATGAGAGTAAAAGAAAATGGGTAAAACTATGGGAAACAGTGCGTTTGGTTTTTTTTTAGCCAATTTTTTTTTCCTTTTTAAACAGAACCATAATAATTTACAGACTTGAATAAATATATACTTAGTATCACATGTCAATTCTTGGATGTCTGCATCCCTCTTCCCCCTAACTCCCTCCTCCCTTGCCCCAGCCTACATTGCCACAAATAGTTCCTCCACCTCCCTTCTTTATCATCCATCAACCTCTTATATTCTCTGAGTCTTTAGTGCCCTGTGTAGAATTCGCCAAATTCGCAATTAACTGCCTCTATTCGTCTATGGATATTCAATTATATTTGCAACGATCATCAAATACGCCTCACACTCTGTTCTTTGCAGATTTCTTCATACAATGTTGCTGCTTGCAACCTTGATTCTAACACAGATCGGTCTGCTATCAGTCACCCCGACTCACCGGCTGTGCTGACTTCACCGGCGCTGCTTTGTTGTAGGAGCCAAGGACAGTACCACAGCGGCAATCGCTCCGTCCAGTCTCAGCTATCGATGCAGGAGAGCCCTGGGCACCTTCGACACACAATGCACCTTTCTTCAGCTTTAATTCCCAGTCTTATATTTCTTATTCTTGAGGACTTCTGAAAGTAACGGTTTTCATCCGAAGAGGCCAAGGCCAATTCCCTCCTTGCAACCCTTCCTGATCTTACCGTCTTTCTCCACGTATTAAACTACCATCTCGGAACTGCAATTTCCTCATGTGTTTTGCCTTGCTCAGAGTGTGCTTTTGTGCTCTGCCTTTTATCCGGGTCAGGAAGTGTGATGGAAGTCAGATGTGTGTAATTACAAACAACCTGTAATTATCAGTAATTGCCTGAGTCTGCCTGACCCTTGTGTTGGGAAATGTCAGGTATACGGCTCGTGTTTAGTCCGTTTTCTGTCCCAGTAAGTTGTCTGCGAGAAAGTGTTTGTGTTAGGAAAGGGCGGGGGTTGAGTTCTGTAATGAAGTGATCTCTTAGGCTTCTTGTAGGTTACTTCAAGTTTATTCACGTCTACATAGGTTACTTAGAACAATAACACTGTTCGCCATCACCCAGGCAGGGACTCTCTAACTGCCCGTGCTTGCAACCCTCATCACAACATTCTCACATCCACACCATAGCATTCCACATGACATCACAGACTTCCACATACACTTACAAGCACTATACAACACATCTCCCTTCCTTACAAATACAAAACGCACACACACAGGGGCACATCACAACACATCTCCCATCCATACTGAATCACTACACTTACCCAACGTACACAATGCCTTGTTTAAAGAGTAGACAAAAGAGGTGTCCCTCCCCCCCTTTAACTTAGGTTCCACAACCCCAAAGGTGTCCCTCCTCTCTACCCAAACTCTATCTCCATAACAACGCAGAATCTGGTGTGACTCAAACACACCACTCTTACTGACCTGGTGTGACTCACACACACCACTTTTACTAACCTGCGTGACTCACACACACACCACTCTTACTGACCTGGCATGACACACACACACCACTCTTACTAACTTGGCGTGACTCACACACACCACTCTTACTGACCTGGGGTGACTCATACACACCACTCTTACTGACCTGGCGTGACTCACACACACCACTCTCACTGACCTGGCGTGACTCACACACGCAACTCAGACTAACCTGACGTGACTCACACACACCACTCTTACTGACCTGGCGCGACTCACACACACCACTCAGGCTAACATCACTCTTACGAATCTGGCGTGACTCACACACACCACTCTTACTGACCTGGTGTGACTCACAGACACCACTTTTACTGACCTGGCATGACTACACAGACACCACTCTTGCTGATCTGTCATGACTCACACATGCAACTCAGACTAACCTAGCGTGACTCACATACACCACTCTTACTGAACTGGCACGACTCACACACACCACTCAGACTAACACCACTCTTACTGACCTGGAGTGACTCAGACACACCTCTCTTACTGACCTGGCGTGACTCACACACACCACTCTGACATTTGTAGTACACACATTACAGTATGTGACAACATTTTTGAAAGTTTAAAAGTCTAAAAGTACATCTTGCATTAAAACCTCCTACAGCTGCAAAGCCTCAAAATTTGGTTATACCTATGGTCATCTCTGACACCAACCACACACACCTCTGCACAACTTTATAACTGGGATCTGATTTTACCTAAAAGTCCACTCACTTATCACTCAATGCAGCATTTTATGTGCGACCAGTTAAAGTCCTAAAACATAGCCATCACCACTCCTCTATCATGCCGCTCAGCCACTACCATCACTATCCATCCCCACACTATATGCATGGCTGACTCTACAAATATTCCTGCACATCAGCACATACATCGGCATTCAACACATGATGCGACTTCTTATTCATCCCTTTTTTTACCTTTTAAATGCGGCACAATAAAATACGAGATCTGGCACTTTTCTGAACTTCTCTGTTATTATTGCCAAAGTGTGATTGTCCTCTGCATTTGCCTTCCATTGTAATCCATGACTTACCAAGTCTCAAATGCTTCCTTACTTAAACTCATATCGAACCGTGCCTTATTGGACGCAAAGCAAGTTGCACTGTATGGCTTCACCGTATTGCACAGCTTTTATAGCTTAATTGCCCTTTGAAGCTGCTTCTTCTTCACGTCCCTTGGTCCAAGATCATTACGACTGTGTCGGCACATTTTTTTTTTCTTTTTCTTTCTTTTTACAAGCTCCGGATACCAATTACCAGTGCACGCTTCTTGTTCCTTCTTCTTTGCTCGCCACACGAGCTGCTACTCCAACGAACATCGCTGGCTGATCTGCTACACAGAGTCTGTTCCGGATGACAGCATGTGACATCATCACGCTTCAAGCACCACAGGTCCTTTCCTCGACCGCTGTGCCGACAACACTAGGAATTCGCGCAGCCTCCTTACGTCAGTGTTCTTGATGGCATTCTACCTCTCGCTATCTCCCTCCCTCTGCTCGCTAGGGACGTCACCAGTCACAGCACCACAGCACAGCACAGCAGAGCTCCAGCTGCTCAACGGACACAGAATGGCCAAGCTACTGCAGATCTCTTACTAACCCATAAATGCCCATAGCACAACTTGCACTTCTGGAGATAACACGTATCATTTTCTCCATTCACTCTCCGCATGCCACTACCACATTTTTATCATTAAAGGCTGCTTTACCGTTCCTCTAAGGCCATTTGGGCATTTGACACCAATCCTTCACCACCCTCCTCAAACTCCAGCACTCCTTCCCTTTTTTACCCAGGACTGGATTCTTATCTGCGTCACTATGACGCAGTTCCTTTCTTTATCTTCCCTGGGACAGACTCTTTATTTGTCTCCTATGAGACACTCTTCACTTTAAATCGCCCTGAGTGTCTGTTGGAGTCTTCTTCCCCCTGTCCTGTGCACTCTTGGTCTGCGGGGCTTAAAGTCCTCCCTCTTATCAGCCCTGGGTGATGCGTCTTACTTGTGTGGGGGCAATGTGTTCTCGTCCTTCTTCTTTCTGCACCCCTCCGCAGCAGATGTAACTCTTTTTTTTCGCGGGTAGGTTCTTCTTTTGACCAGCTTGTCGCCAATGTAATGAAGTGACCTCTTAGGCTTCTTGTAGGTTACTTCAAGTTTATTCACGTCTTCTTAAGTTGCAGTTACATACACAAGTTACTTAGAACAATAACACTGGCACCGATCACCCAGGCAGGGACTCTCTAACTGCCCATGCTTGCAACCCTCATCACAACATTCTCACATCCACACCATAGCATTCCAAATGACATCACAGACTTCCACATACACTTACAAGCACTATACAACACATCTCCCTTCCTTACAAATCCAAAACGCACACACACAGGGGCACATCACAACACATCTCCCATCCATACTGAATCACACTTACCCAACATACACAATGCCTTGTTTAAAGAGTAGACAAACAGAGGCGTCCCTCCTCCCCTTTAACTTAGGTTCCTCAACCCCAAAGGTGTCCCTCCCTCTCTACTCAAACTCTATCTCCATAACAACGCAGAACCTGGTGCGACTCACACACACCACTCTTACTGACCTGGTGTTACTAACATACACCACTCTTACTAACCTGCGTGACTCACACGCACCACTCTTACTGACCTGGGGTGACTCATACACACCACTCTCACTGACCTGGCGTGACTCACACAAGCAATTCAGACTAACCTGACGTGACTCACACACACACCACTCTTACTGACCTGGTGTGACTCACACAGACACCACTCTTACTGACCTGGCGTGACTACACAGACACCACTCTTGCTGATCTGTCATGACTCACACATGCAACTCAGACTAACCTAGCTTGACTCACATACACCACTCTTACTGAACTGGCACGACTCACACACACCACTCACACTAACACCACTCTTACGGGCCTGGAGTGACTCAGACACACCACTCTTACTGACCTGGCGTGACTCACACACACCACTCTGACGTTTGTAGTACATACATTACAGTATGTGAAAACTTGCCAACATTTTTCAAAGTTTAAAAGTCTAAAAGTACATCTTGCATTAAAACCTCCTACAGCTGCAAAGCCTCAAAATTTGGTTATACCTATGGTCATCTCTGACAACAACCACACACACCTCTGCACAACTTTTTAACTGGGATCTCATTTTACCTAAAGGTCCACTCACATATCACTCAATGCAGCATTTTATGTGCGACCAGTTAAAGTCCTAAAAGTCCATGTTGCGTTATCGCAACTACATGCTGCAAATCCTCAAAAGCATATAGTCTCCACTGCAGATAAACATAGCCATCACCACTCCTCTATCATGCCGCTCAGCCACTACCATCACTATCCATCCCCACACTACATGCATGGCTGATTCTACAAATATTCCTGCACATCAGCACATACATCGGCATTCAACACATGATGCGACTTCTTATTCATCCCTTTTTTTACCTTTAAATGCGGCACAATAAAATACGAGATCTGGCACTTTTCTGAACTTCTCTGTTATTATTGCCAAAGTGTGATTGTCCTCTGCATTTGCCTTCCATTGTAATCCATGACTTACCAAGTCTCAAATGCTTCCTTACTTAAACTCATATCGAACCGTGCCTTATTGGACGCAAAGCAAGTTGCACTGTATGGCTTCACCGTATTGCACAGCTTTTATAGCTTAATTGCCCTTTGAAGCTGCTTCTTCTTCACGTCCCTTGGTCCAGGATCATTACGACTGTGTCGGCACATTTTTTTTTTCTTTTTCTTTCTTTTTACAAGCTCCGGATACCAATTACCAGTGCACGCTTCTTGTTCCTTCTTCTTTGCTCACCACACGAGCTGCTACTCCAACGAACATCGCTGGCTGATCTGCTACACAGAGTCTGTTCCGGATGACAGCATGTGACATCATCACGCTTCAAGCACCACAGGTCCTTTCCTCGACCGCTGTGCCGACAACACTAGGAATTCGCGCAGCCTCCTTACGTCAGTGTTCTTGATGGCATTCTACCTCTCGCTATCTCCCTCCCTCTGCTCGCTAGGGACGTCACCAGTCACAGCACCACAGCACAGCACAGCAGAGCTCCAGCTGCTCAACGGACACAGAATGGCCAAGCTACTGCAGATCTCTTACTAACCCATAAATGCCCATAGCACAACTTGCACTTCTGGAGATAACACGTATCATTTTCTCCATTCACTCTCCGCATGCCACTACCACATTTTCTCATTGAAGACCGCTTTACGGTTCCTGTAAGGCCATTTGGGCATTTGACACCAATCCTTCACCAGCCTCCTCAAACTCCAGCACTCCTTCCCTTTTTTGCCCAGGACTGGATTCTTATTTACGTCTTATCTGGGGTACTAAGACGCAGTCCCTTTCTTTTTCTTCCCTGGTACAGACTCTTTATTTGTCTCCTATGAGACACTCTTCGCTTTAAATCGCCCTGAGTGTCTGTTGGAGTCTTCTTCCCCCTGTCCTTTCCACTCTTGGTCTGCCGGGCTTAAAGTCCTCCCTCTTATCAGCCCTGGGTGATGGGTCTTACTTGTGTGGGGCAGTGTGTTCTCTTCCTTCTTCTTTCTGCACCCCCCCCCCGCAGCAGATTTAACTCTTCTTTTCTCGCGCGTAGGTTCTTCTTTTGACCAGCTTGTCGCCAATGTAATGAAGTGACCTCTTAGGCTTCTTGTAGGTTACTTCAAGTTTATTCACGTCTTCTTAAGTTGCAGTTACATACACAAGTTACTTAGAACAATAACACTGGCACCCATCACTCAGGTAGGGACTCTCTAACTGCCTGGGCTTGCAACACGCACCACAACATTCTCACATCCACAACATAACATTCCACATGAAATCATAGATTTCCACATACACTTACAAGTACTATACAACAAGTTCCTAAGTGTCCTACCTGGTAGGATGGGATAAAGGTGTTATGGGGATGGATACCGCATCTCACCATGCAGTGTCCCACTTCCACTCCCAGAAGACCCCTCATCCAGGTGATCCTCCCACACTGGTCCACCCCAGGAACTGGATCCAAAAGCAACGGCCGTGTCCTGGACACCTGGATGACAGATCCCCGGGGACCAGCGGGTGAGACAGCTTCTGGTTTCTCACAGTAGGGATGATTAGAGTGGCTATTTTACTTGAATTAATTTAAGGTTGTTTTTTTTTTTAATAAGGAGAGCACAATGAATAGAGTAGGTTAAGAGGATATTGTAAATGGGTATGTATGGATAATGGAAAATGGATTAGTGTTCTGAGGTTATATGGGGCAAGCATATCCTCTGGTTTAACAAACAATTTGTTCAGTCACACTAGCAGCCTTTTCAGTTGTCAAGGCACAATAGATCTGTTGTCTTCAAATTCTCACAGCACCAGGTATTTTTCAAGCATTCCATTTGAGCACTACATAGAGACAAATTAGAGAATATTTTGTTATATATTTAATTTTGCCCTTGAGAGTAGTTTCATTAGCAATACGTGGGATACTTTGTAGGGAAAGAGAGTGACACAGAGGGGAGAGGCCGTCCTGATTTATGAAGGGAAACCACATTTGGAGTTTGTTGCATTGTAAGACGATTTGGCAAAGGAAGATGCTTGCTCAATGTTTCCCCACACACGTGGAGAGAAGCTGGAATGGCTTCAAGGGTTGTGATAGGGCCACAATGATACAGACAGATATAATTATGGGAAGTAGGAAACCCCGGATATAAACGCACATAGTTCAGCTGTGCAAGCAATGATAACGGGGGGGGGGGGTGTGGAGAGAACGCGGGCATGAGATTAGGACATATTTTTCAAACATGCAGGGGGAAAAAACAAAAGACAAGGGAAGGGTAATTAGCAAGACTCAAGTGGGGGGTCAGGGGGGGGGGGGCAACCCACCCTTCACAATACAGTGCATAACCACATGAACAGTACGCCCAGGATCACACAGTGGCAGACACAATGCGCCACAAGTTGAACCCAGATCAGACAATTTGCGTCCACTGCAGGCACCAAGGCAATGCAGATAAACACAAAAGACAAGGGGTATAATAGCATTGAAGGGGGGACCCCGTTCTAGCAGGGCATGACCTTTTTTACACAATGTGTGTCAGCATTCTATGGCTAGAGGAGACACAGGAGCGCGCTATTAGAATGGGAAATAGTTCCACATGATATACACACGCAGCCATCATGACTGGCAGGGACAAAGGGCAGATTTTCACGGGTACTAACAGGAGTATTGTTCAGATGAAAGGCACAGACAGAGAAGGAAAAATTGAAAAACAACTACGAGAGAGCTCAAGAGTTGCGATGGTGAGAGTGGGGGCAGAGTGACTTCACACAGGATAAGAATGAGGGAGTGAAGTAAGGAATGGAGACAGCTATTGATGAAGAGGCATGCTGACTCTTTTGATAGCTGGAGGTGTGTTAATACCAAGTGAATGAGTATTTAAAATAAAACTAAAAAACAGGAAGAAGGAGAATTTGACATCAAAGTTAATCATGCTGCGAGCTGATAGAACACACATTGGTCACACATTGAGGGGAACAAAGTTGAAGGCGTGGGAAGAGAGGGCACAGTGCACAAACTAGGGGGAAACATAGAGGTATCCCAGTTTATTTGTTGTTTTCAGTTTTCGATCAACAATTGGCCACTGCATTCCTTTGACGATGCCAGACAATATTTCCGCAACAGATGGGGTAACGAAAATTAGGTGTTTAAATGGACACAGGACAAAGGCCAGGAAGGAGAGGCTGCAGGGGAAGCATGATGTGCAACATATGAAGGTTTTGGCCAAAATAACCGAATAAAAAAGACTGGATGCGTGATTTGGAGAAATTTCGGCCGCTCAAAGAATCAGACGACCGAAAGGGTCAACCAAATCACACATTTGCTACTGGGGACTGCGGGGGAAAATCCAAACTTTTTTAAAAGGCTGTGGGGGTGTCCCCCACACCCTTGCTCACTGTATTGTGAGCAGGGTTTGCGGGGGACACCCTTGCAGCTGTCCCAAAACAAAACAAAAAAAAATAAAAGGAAAGGACCCGGCAGCGCCGGTTCACGATCACGGAAGTGAAAGGGAACAGGTGTTGCAGGGACACAGCGAGACAGAATGTAAGTTAAGTAGAGGGGTGGGGGCGTGGGTAGGGGTGTGGGTGGGGGTGTGGGTAGGGGTTTGGGCAAGTCAGTAATGTTCAGGGGAGAAAAGACGAAGATTATTTCGAAAAAATAATCTTCAGTCTTTTCTCCCTCAAACATTTCTGATTAGGTCTTTCAACCCCAAACCACATAGGAACACCCCTGCCAGTAAAAAAACAGCATATCAAAGTAAGTAATATAACATTTTGTATATTTTTAATGGACCCTGGATGTGTCATAAAGGTAGGCATGTCCTTCTCTTATGTAGTATCGTTCGTGTAGAATAACAGTGTAACCAGAAGGGGCAACACTTGAGGAAGTAGGTACTTTTAGAAGTGAGGGGTAGGTGAATAGGGATGGCAGGTACGTACTGGGGGAAGTGAAAGGTGTGTGGGAGGTTCCCTATTGATCTCTAGGGTAAAAGAAGAAGTCACAGGTGAGTAACAGACAGATAGTGAATGAGAAGTAGAGGAGTTTCAATGAGGAGAGTCTTTTTGTACAGGTAAAGAGGCACAGATGAAGCATGGCACTCGGAAGGTGGCCTGCAACGAGAAGAGAATAAAAGCAGGGGTAGTGTTAGGTCTGGAAAAGATCCAGGACTTTGCTAATGTTGGGACTGTCGGGACTTGGGGCTAGCTAGCCTTTTGGTTGTAGCTCCTGAGCTCCTATCCAGGGCTACAACCAAAAGACCCGGGGCTATAGCCCCCTTAGCCTCCCCCTAGCAACGCCTCTGAATAAAAGTATCCTTTTTACGAAGTGTACAAAATGCAAATATGTCAGACAAATACGCAAAGGTATGTTTATAATTTGAAATGTAATGTTTATATGTTTATATAAGATGTATGGCTAAATGTATTTGGATAAGAGACAGAAATGTATGTGCTAGAGATGGTAGGCATACTTGTGTAAACATATCTCACACCTCACGCCCATCACCCACGCTTATTTCAGGGTGTCTGTCTGGACCAGAAGGGGGATGATTGAGGGGGCCTCAACCCCTCCAGCATACCACCAAGATGACAGATGCCAACCACTGAAGCAGCCCCACAGACCATAACTGGATGACATCACCAAAGTAATCATGAAGAGGCGACATGGCTGAACACACATGTAGAGGCATTAGCTAGTTGCAAAAGAACACACATGAATTGCTTGCAGAAACCTAAAAGCCACTAACATGAACAGCTATGACAACAATGATGGAAGCCACAGCTGCATTGAAATGAATGGAAGACATTGGAAAGGCTCAAAACACAGGGAGAGGTCTGACTCACTGTTTTCCCTGAGAGACGCAAAGCAGAGTTGGCAGTGCAGTTACTGTGCCCGATCTTGCTAAAGACGCTGGGAAAGAGTGTTTCGAGTCAAAAGAAAAGTTAAAATACCTGCAAGGGCTGGGAGTTGAAATTCTTCATACATGCAATCAGAGAAACAAAAATTCTAAGGTCCCTACACATGTCATCTGGACCTGGGGAACAAGGCCCATTAATCCAAGGCAGGCAGAAACTGTTGTTCCCATCAAACCGAAGGCAAGATGCAAAAATGTAACACAGCATGAAACTGGATGCTGGATTGTCCTTGCCCTGGGCCAGAGGAGTCATAGAGGTGGTAACATTGGTAACTTTGATGGGAAACAGGAGGGACCCTGGAGCCATTCTCTCCACCCATCATTGTGCTCACATGCTGTTAAATTTTCCAAGATGAGAAAGCTCACACTGGCCTCCTGTAGGTGGTGCTAGGTGGAGCTACCCGATATGGCCAGGCCAATCAGATCATCTATTCGCTATAGAATGTAAATCTGTCTATAATGTTCACCCAATCCCATCTTGCGTAAAGTCCAGAAATGTAACTTTTGTTTGTGATGCAACAGTGGAATAAAACATTGCTACCAGCCTGTAATGAACTGAGAGTGCATTTGGACGCTGCAGAAATCTGTGTGCCTATCTCTGCTTTTGAATTAATGAAAGCAGTAATTTGTCACATTTCTGGGCTTCTCTGTTTCTTGGGCACAGGGGATTTCCCTTGGGCAAACCTTTGGTTTTTAATTCCGCTTCAGTTCAGTGCTGATATTTTCTTCCTACTCCTTGCAAAGTCTTTAGATGATCTGCCAAAAGAGGGGCTCAGCCCCATTTTAAAGCCATATGGACCATATGGATTGGTGTAGGCTAATACAAACGTAATGAACGAATCCTGGGTCCCCACCAACAATCTCCTGTTTGCATGAGGTCATGACCAGAGGTCCCACCCATCTTCCTGTCTGTTGTGGATCAAAGGGTCTCTCTAGTCAATGGAGGTCTCTTTGGTTCCTGATTAAAGCAGACTTTCTGTGCTTTCTGTGGCCGTCAATCCACATACTCGTACCTTCTGAATGGGGTCCCCTTGTGGGGATGGCTACTATAATACATGCAGACCCACAGACAAACTGAAAAACGCTGAGCCACAAAAGATCAGGTGGAATGAAAAAGATGAAATATGTTATACAACATTAAAGCAGACCCTTCGTCAGAGCCCCATTTTAAAGGTAGCTGACACCTCTAAAGAGTTCATTTTTACAAACATATGCCTCTTTAATGGGACTGGGAGCAGTTCTCTTTCAATATCATGACGAACTAGAACACCCCCTACTTTACATCAGTAGGAAGTTATTTCCCAGGGAGAAGAATTATTCAGTTATTGAGGTTGAGGCCTTGGCAATCAAGTGGGCCATACTCCATCTCAAATATTACCTGCTGGGTCACAAGTTCAGGTTAGTTACCGATCGTTCTCCTTTAGTGTGGATCAGCCAAAGAAAAGAGTCCAACCCAAGAGTCATGTGATGGTTCTTGGACCTTCAGCCATATAGTTTCACAGTGGAACACTGGAAGGGTCAAGATCAGGGCAATGACGACTTTCTCTCCTGGGTTCCCTGTGCAACATCTAGGTTCAACCTGCATAGGGGAAGGGTATGTGAGGAACCTGAGGGCGTCCTCACTTCTTTTCCCGCTGGATCTTCCGCTCAGGTAACCAGGGAAAGGCCATCGCTTTTGGACCCTGGGGGTGGATATCTGAGGGAGGATCATCTGGGTGGAGGGAACTTGGAGAGTGGTGAGAGGACGTCCTTAGGCGAGACATGCTATCCTCATTCCGTTTTCAGAATAAACCCTCTATCCCACAAGCATTTGTGGGCTACTGTAAGCCCTTCCCCTCTTCGCCCCCCCAAAATGTCCCCCAGAAACACTACCTCAATACTGAGATGAGGAGGAGACAACACAGAGTTATACACACTTCCTTTATTAAAACAAACTTCCCCAAACACCATTTTCATATTGGGACGAAGAAGAGAAGTCTGGAGTTAATGCAGACTACATGTGACTTGTTACAAGGTGAGCGGACTAGCTCTAATGATCCCAAGCCTCAGCACAGGATATTTAAAGAGCTTAATGGAGATCAACGGGGTAGCAAGAGAGGAAGGCAGAGAGGGCAAAGCAACTTCCTTGACAGGAGCGGAGAGAGAGAGAGCGCTGTGGCATGAGAATCACTGGAGAACCAAGACTGGATGTAGAAGGAAAGCAGCTGAAAGCAAGGCAGCTGGAGGCAGAGGTTCAGGGTGAACTGAGAGGAAGGGGCAGTCACCAGCTGGAGGACTAATGCCGGGAAACCAAACCCACAAACAGCATGCCGACTGTGGGAGCGAAGCCACGGAATGCACCGCATTGCTACAGCGAGACGCCCAGAGGGAAAACAAGACTGTGTCTGCCTGGGACCCCACAGACGTGCCTTGAAAGACATGCAGTGAGTCCACCTAGGAAAGGGGACCAGGACACGGCAAGAGGGCAGTTTTGTCCATATCTGCAATATATTTATGAAACCTTTGAGAGGGGAACATAAGAAAGGCAATTGTGGATGCCGAAACAAGTACTTTTGAATACCGAGCAAACTGAAAGACAATAAAAGCCCTTTTGAATGCCACCCACTTTTGAATTCCCTCCTTCTTTCTCGTCCCCAACTTGTCAGTTCGCTGACTTGTCACCTGGTGCACCTCCAAAGCCTCACAGGTCCCAGGCTCCCCCGCCAGTCCTGCACTTGCCTCCGGGCCTCTGCACTCTGCTTGGCACTACTACAATATGCTCCATGAGAGGGGCAGCCATTCTGCACTTAACCCAGGCCCCTGCTGGACTGGGTGCACTTGTCCCCCTGCCCCTCCCTCGTCTGTGCACTTGCACAACCTTGAATGTTCGAGGCCTAGCAAGCTTGTCTGTCCTGTGCTCCCTCTGTCTCCCCAGCCTAGCTTGCTTGTGCCTGAAATACTCCTGCATAGGCGCATTAGATGACCAACCACCAATCAATCTTAAATGTCGCCAGGCCTAGTACGGTAGTTTACTGTTCTGTATGTCCTTTTCCCTGTCCCCACCCCTTCTCCCTTCATTCTTTGTCACGCACTTACGCTAGTAGATATGCCTCTGGCCTAGTATGCTAGTTTTTGTTGTTAGATCATTCGGAATCTTCAAGGCCTAAGAATGGCTGTATTCCCTTGTTCCCATCCTGCCTTGAAGCACTTTGAAGCACTTGACTTATGTATAAGCACTTTACAAATAAACCATTACAATTACCCAGAGCAAAAGCAAGTTATGAGCCCTTGTGAGTGGAGTAAAAGAAAGGTGGTACATGTGGCCGACCACGGAATGTATTGTTTAAGACCCAAGCAGGGGCAAAAGGCAAGAGAATACCAAGAAGGGTATGAGATGAGAAACTAAGTATTAGGCAAAGCTAAAAGAGTTCAAGGAACTGCAGGAAACCTGGATTGGCAAGATTCAGAACACTACAGAACAAGGGTAGCAAAGTGCATGGTGGTCCAGCAAGCTACGGAACACTGTTAGAAGAGTGTGGCACTGATGAGTGAACCAAGCTTCACTGTCAAAGGAATGCAGTGGCCAATTGTTGATGGAAAGCAGTCAAGATGGGGCATTGGTTGCGTGACCTGCAATGGGTGGACCGTGTGGTCCAACAACTGCGCCTAGACAGAGTGTTCCCCTTTATGGAGAAGCTAAGGAAAGTATCCATAAAGAAGCTTGTGTTTTGCATCAGCTGCTTATGTGATTTGAACATTAAGAAAACAGAACTATCTATGTATGACAGTGAAAAGTACTGATGCCAAAAGAGCTGGGAAATGTTTTGTTGAAAGCTGGAAGATTTTAACTCTTAGGGAAGGGAACCCCTGTGTTGTATGAACTACTTTGATCTACTTGGGGGAAGGGAAGCTGATTACAAGCCAAGAGCGGGAAGAAGCTCCGAACTTTATTTTGACCACTATTCATTTTGATGCGGACATCCCTACACATTGTATACAATTAGTTGGAGGGCAAGTATAGGTTTTGGACACAGACAGACATTTTAGTTGGACTGGCCCAGACTATCTTTAGTTTTCATTAGGTAGAATTCCACCTTATAACAGGGCAGTTTAGGCCTTACTCCATCCTGACTTTTAAGTTAATAAAGGTTTTTGAGAACAAATTTGAACCTGTTGTCTGTGTCTTACTCATGATGCCTTCACAATACCCTGCACTCACATATAACACAAACACTATTGCACATCACCTCTGCCATAAGAATGAAGCTACTTTTAAAGACATGAATTCAAACTTTAGCTTCCCACATAACTCTCCATCTCCTTAAACAAAATCCCCCCTTTAGTCCATAGTATACCTCAGCTGCACCTATACACACCCCATTAAGACATGGGTGATTAGCAGGGACTTGGCCACCGTCCCATAACTTTAATGGCTGAAATGCACATACACATAATAGCACTTTTCAAATTCTCCTACATTTTTATCCGGTTCCTCTGACGGTGTACAACCAAAAGCACGTTGGGACCATAATTATGGTGAAAGGCGCAATAACAAAGGACAAAATGGATTAATGAAAAATAAAGCCCCCCAAGACATTGGTAAGCACTGCCATTGACAGAATAAGGCACATAGGTTTACCTGTTCAAGATTCCACGCCCTCCATGGACTAAGACCAATTGTTGGGGACCGTTCAGTGTAAGCCCTCAGACAGGAGAACTTAATGCTGCAACAGTTAATCACAGCACAAGATTCTGTGGTGATGGAAAGCCCTTTAACCCAGCTATCTCGTGGGAAGTATACAGGCGATCCCAAGAAATTAAACACATTTCTAAATGCTGGCACCATTCAATTTACGTTCAACCCCTTATTGTTCAACACAGACCATGCCAAGGTGGGTTTTGTTATTAAGCATCTCCCTGGAAGTGCCCTAGCATGGGATACCCCCTTGGTTACTTCGGTCAATCCATTGCTGGATCGCTACACCTTCTTCATAGCAACCTTTCGAGGGATGATCGGAAGACTTGAACTCCGCTCAAAAGAAAATACTTGACTGCTAACAAGGTCATTTCCCTCTCTTGGGCTAAATTACCCACTTTAAACAACTTGCATAGGAATGTAATTGGCCAGTTGATGCCCGGTTTGCACTATTCAGGAGAGACCTACATGAATACCTTAAAGAGGCACTTGCTGTAGTCCCTCGTCCTCCCTCCTTTCAAGACCTTATTACAATGGTCCTTCAGCCGGACTATCGCCTGCTAGAACGAAGACAGTAGAAGAGAAGAATAAGATCAAAAACTGTTTCTTCATTTCACAAGCCTGCAACACTTGATGGGGTGGAACCTAGGCAGCTGGGAAATGCTCAGGGATCAATTACCCTGGAAGAACGGAATGGTAGACGATCTCTTGGGCTATATATGTATTGTGGTGCAAAAGGACACCTAGTGAAAAAATGGCCTCTTTCCCCAAAGAGAACGTCGATAAACAAGCTCGACATTCTTCAGTTTTGTTTGTTATCCACGTTGAACTATGTTTTAAGTCTTGAACTTGGAAGGCCATATCTGCCCTAATGGATTCTGGCACTGCTGGGAACTTTGTAGACGATCACTGGGCTCTATAACACGCTATACCCCATCAAAGTAAGGCTGTGGCATTTCCAATTGACTGTGTTGATGGTACGCCGTTGACCTAAGGACCTATTTGGAAAAATACCTCACTTTTGCAGATGAACATAGCAAAACATGAGGAAGACATACACTTTGACATTATCAGGTTCACCCATTTTCTGGTTATTCTCAGGATACCGTGGCTGCAACTTCACAATCCCTATATTAATTGGGCAGCTAATACCTGTTTTTGGGGCTTAGAACATTGTATGAAATATTGTTTACCGGAATTAGCAAGTTCAGAGTGCATTAATGAGACTTCTAGACACCCTCAAACTGGCATCATCCTCTCGCATGTAGAGGCCATACCATCTAAGTATGCTGATTTCACTGATGTCTTCTGCGACACCTTGGAAAAAGTGTTACCTCCACGCCGACCCTTTGTGCCATGAAGTCAGGGAAGGCTCTCCTTTGTGTGTTTGCTTGCAGGAAGTGAGGAGGGGAATATCTGCTCTGAGAAACCTGAGAGCATCCTCACTTCCTTCTCCCCAACATCCAATGTTCAGGTGGCCAGGGAAAGGCCATCGCTTTTCGATCCCAACATTGGGGGTGGAGATGCGAGGGAGGATCACCTGGGTATAGTAGATTTGGGGAATGGAGGGAGGGTGTCCTTAAGTGAGACACAGTATTCCCCATGCCCTTTTCATAATGAAGCTCAGTTCCGGAAGCTTTTATATGGTACTGTCGACCACTCCCCTTTCCTTCCTTTCAAAATGACCCTCGGAAATACCATTATTATAAAAGGACAATAATGAGAGCAACTGGGAGGACCGCTCTTTATATGGGCAAGGTAAACACACCTCAAACTCCTTTTGTTAATTCTAAGACATATCAAATCCAGGCCAAACCAGAGAGTAAACAACCATGAATAATACACCCTGTCGTTCAGTCTTTATCCCTTCCATACACACCAACAGTCCCACACTCATACGCCTTTAAGACTGGGATGAGGAAGAGGCAAGTAGGAGTGATGCACACTTCTATTCAGTTTCACCACTTTAGACTGAGACGAGAAAGAGGACTATAGAGGAAATCCATTGCAAGGGGCAGGCATGTCCCATTAATAGGTGCAACTGTGGTCAGGGAAAGGACTTGCACCTGCAACCAATTGAGAGGTCACAGGTGCACAAAATGGGTGTCACAGGTGCACAAAATGGGAGGCCAGCAGAGAGGAAGGAAGAACCTGCCTGGTGAGAAGGACGCAGCTGCGACGTGTGGAGCAGATTGGAGAGGGGCCAGTGGAGAGGACGCTGTGTACTGCAGAGAGGTGAGAGAGCTGGTGTTACCCGAACAGGCCGTGAGAGGGTCAGAGCCACTCCAGTCGCCTGTGCTGCGTGTTCCCATCTGAAGCTGAAGAACACAGAAGACTCTGAATTGCCGCGGGCCACTGCAGTGAGATTCACAGGTGGTGAGTGTTGCTCACTGGAGCTCCCAACGCATATCTGGGGAGCAGGTAGAATCAGGAGAAAAGAAGGAAAACACCTGGAGGAAAAGCCAAGCAACGGTGAGTGTGAGAAAGGGAACGCTCATACTTGGGTGCTCCAGGGGCAGGAATTGGACATATGCTATTACCCATTGAACTAAAACTTCTAAAAGTGGGGTTTGGAGACTGAATTAAAGAATATTGAACACCGAACAAACCGCAAAGTACTTCTTGAAATGCAACAACATTTATTGAATACCTAACTAAAGAGAAGATATGGAAAGTATCTGAATATCCAGCATGAGTGGAAAACGAATAATGTGCTGTTATGAACATAGTGAAAACCATCAAGAAGCATTTATGAACAAAGTGAAAGCCCGTAATGAGCACTTATGAATTATGTGAAAGGCAAGTTGATAAACTTTAATGGACAATGTGAAAGCAAGGTGATGGAAAAGGGTGAACACCACAGAGTGAATTGAATACAAGCTATGGAAAAGCCAAAAGAATGCCAGGGAAAACACTACAGCAAATATTGATTACTGACACAGGTTTAGTGTGGGAGGCTGTGTGGGCAAAAGGCCTGACAGAATGTCTGAAATGCGAATTGTATCAAGGAAAGTCTGAACCAAATGTGAGCCCAGAGATATCCATGGAATAGAAAACACGTGGTGGCCAAACCAGGAGACTGTTAAAGAAAAGTGACATTGAGTGTTGACATTTGATACAGGTTGACAGAGAAGATACACAAATTGATTACCAAGTATCACGGGTCTTCGGTTGCGTGACCTATAATGGAGGAACCGTGTGGTTAAGCAACTGCGCCAAGACCGAGTGACCCTCTTTTTATTGGAACGATACAAGGTAAAGCAAGAGCATCACAAAGTGCCAAGTGTTGTCGGTTGTGTGACCTGTAATGGGTGGAACATGTGGTCCGACAACTGTGCCTAGACCGAGTAGCCCCTACCCGGGAAAGAACCAAGGAAAGCCAAGATACAAAGGCTGTGTTGTATAATAAGTGCTGAAGTGAAAGAAATCATCTGTTGTAAACTAATAAAGAGTCTAAGGGATCAAAAAGTTAAACTGGAAGTATCACTGAAAGTCAAGAGATTGGAACTGACTGTAGTTCTGTTGGAGGAGCTGCCTTCTTAGGGAAGGGAACCCCGATATATCTTGAAACTATGTTGAACTTGAGGAAGGGAACCCAGAGTCTTCTTGGAACTGTGGTGAACCTGGGGAAGGGAACCCCAAGACCGTTTGGAACTATTTAGAACTTGGGGAAGCTGAAACCCTGCCAGAGCTGGAAGAAGCTCAGAACTGCTTTTTGAACACTGTTTCTTTTAGTGTGGACATCCCTACACATTGTACATCTTTAGTTGTGAGGGCAAGTGTAGGTTTTGGACACAGACAGACTTTTGAGTTGAACTCACTGACACAGACTTTAGTTTCTTTAGGTAGGGAGATCCGACCTTATCTTAGGGCAAGGTAGGCCTTACTCCATCCTGACAATTAAGACAAAAAATCCTTTTATTAAGCAAAGTGAATCTGTTCTCTGTGTCTTGCTTCATGATACCTTCATAAATGGTGCCACGGGTGGGATACACTCAATTGATAGAAATTGAGGGACCCCTATGTGGCTGGTAGTTCAACAAACCTCAGGGAAGTACATGATTTAAGAGTTCAAGATCAAGATCGAGTTTCTGAATAAAAAAAATCAATTTCCTTTCATTTGCAGATCCCGGCTAACTGTCGAGATCTGTTCTGTAGGTCATAGCTCCTTCTTGATACCCTTCCCTTGGCCACCTATCATTTGAAACACAGAGACAAATTATTTTTAACTATGAGAAAACGCCTGGACTTTATTCGACCCTGGGTCTTAAAGGAATGGTTTGGTCAGAAATATTATTCTCCCTATGGTTCGGCCATGTGCTTTTAACCATAATTCGATCGATCGTACAAACATTTCCTATGCACCTTACCCGAGTTTTCATCTTTTGAACACAAGCAAAACCAGGCAGCAGGGCGCGGCCATCTTGTGATAATCTTATCACTTGCTGCATCGCCCTCGGTGACCTACGTTTGCGGCACTAAATGATATCACCCGCCCCTGAGTCTGACATCACCAAATCATTGATATTCTCCTCCTCTCTCCGTGACGTTACTGGGCAGCGTAGCCAAACGCGCCCAGTCGTCACCTACGCGACTAGACGCGGAACCCGGAAAACAACACACATCGTCCCACAGCGCAGCGCATCACAATTAGGAATATGAAGCTGTACTTTAAAAGGAAACAGCAAGACTGTACAATTGGTAAAGTACATTTATTTCACATTAAATATTTCGATAACATTCGGCGTCTGACATAATCAATGAAAATTGAACTTTTTTTCTTTGCTCTCGTTCTATAAATCCGCAAATGTTTATCGTGAGTCACGCGCTGTTTCTTTTGGGTACACAGGGTGTTTGTTTTGTCTAAATGAAGCACTTCAGTCGCTCGGTGAATTGCAAAGCTAGTGCATGAAATTGGCACTAGACCACCGTAAAGGTTGTTATGTTGCTCCTAATCCCCGGTACCGCGTATGGGCATATTGGACCTTGTCTGTCGTCCCAAAAGAGGCTTAAGTAGATCCAGTGATTGACATGTAGCTGCGGCTGGCGGTTGAAGAAGCCATCGATCGGGGTCTGGAATAGATGACAATCACAGAACGGCACGATGCACCTATTTGCAAAAGATACAAATCGAAATGTGTCTCAGTAGATCAGTAGACGATCTTTATTACAATTAATCATTTTCTTTATTAGCGCGGAGGTGACACAATGTGAACCGAGAGAATACAACGTGGAATATCAAAGTACTCTGCTATTTGCTTCAGAGGATAGTGCGATCAAGAATGTTGAGCTCTAAACGTAATGCGTAAACTAGGGCAAGAATTCGAGGTGCAAAAACAATGTAATGATTTATTAGCGTAGAACCAGGGAGAAACGAGTGGTGGTCTACATGCGTCTCTATGCTGGTCTGCCCATGTGCCCGGTAGATAGCCCAGCAACCAAAGGTTGTACTAGCACTTCATTGCAATATGCCAAACAGAACGAACAAGTACAATGTCACCCACCAATAACGGTCAGCTATTCGTATTTTGACTAGTTCTGGTATGAAATCTTCTAAAGAGAAACTTACATTATATTCAGCATTTCCATTCTCTTGGCGTAATGCAGACCGTAATGCAGACTCCTCCGATCGTGTCAACGATTTCTCATGAACTGAATTTATATGTAACTAGGTCCAGTTTCGGAATGGGCAACCTTATCATATGAAATGTTATTAAAGCCCCCCTTCAATTCAATCCCTTTCGAAATGGTACCTGCCTCTCAAGGTAAAAAAACAATAGAACCTTGTACTGTGCACGGGACGCGTGGGCCTCCCAGCTCCCAAGCAAAACTTCAAAGCTGGTGACCTTCACTCAAAATGAACATACATTCTTACTTTGCAAGATCCCGTGTCAACTCATCCATGAGAACATGAATTTTGAAGCACAGGCACAGGGAATTGGAGGCTGTTACTGCTCGTTTTTCGTGGCGCTGCTGAGCTGTAGGGGAAAAATTGCCAACAACAGAATGCCCCCTATTCCCAAATTATAGTCGATGTAACACATAAAATGAGTCAAAATGTGTCGAGTGATAGGCCCACCTCTGCTTATCTCATGGCCTCCTACCCCATGGCATGTTTTCACAGTCAGTACTTCTTGCGTGCCTAGAATGTTTTGTGGCCTAGGTCTAATCCCTTTTGTAGCACAAGCAGATATTCAGTTTTTTGCAGAACTTTATTGCAAGGCAACTGCCAAAACTCAAATATTCTTACACACTGTAACCCATTGGTCATTAACACGAAAACAAACAAAGGTCCCACAGTAGCTCGACTAAACTGTGAAATGTGAAAGCAATCGTAATAATTGTAATATTTTTTTAAGAAAACGACTGAGAGGATAGATTTCAAAAGACAAATTGCATACTTTATTTGTAAAGTTTATAGAAACATTTTTTGCAAAAATAAAAACAGACGGTAATCATTTCAACCGGGATTTGAACGATATAACAAGCTCTGCTTTGGGTGGACATGGCACGCTGGCAATGTTTTGTGGCAATGTATCTGTGCTCTGAACAGATTTGTGCGTGATTCCATGCATATGCATCTCAACAACATTAACAATAAGATCTTTCACAAAATCAAATTCCATTTTCTCATATATTGGTTTGACAACCCATTTTTTGCTTCTTTTCGTAAAGGCCATAGTGTAGCAAAGCATCCCTAAGTTTCCTGCAGTCCTAGATTGTTCCCGGCCTACATTCTCATTATGAGCTAATACCGCTAGTAAAGTCCTACATTTCATCCCTTGGATGCCAAAATGCAATCTCTTTGGCCTGTACTTTAGGCACATATTGTGGAACACCTCCAAATCTCCTGTGTGACAGAATTATGTGAGTCCCTTAAGATCTCTTGATAGAGTTTTATCAAACACAATCTTCTGAAGGGCTTTGTGTGGAGGTGAAGATGGGATCAACCACTTCTTCTTCCGTGCCTGCTCTGGGGACAAAGGGCCATGTTCACATTGGTGGAAATGTTGGTTTTCTGTCCAGTTGTGAACGTTGGAACAGTGGTGCATTAGTGACCACCATTTTTCCAGTAGAATTTCCACAGACCCATCACATGTTTTGGAGCGCCACCAAAGATGGTTGCTGAAAGACTGGGACCATTGTGAAATACTTTCCAAACCTTTTTTTTCCTCTGCAGCCGAGATTATTTTATTGATTGATTTGGCAACATGCCATACATCAAATTGATGTTTAATATTTGGATACTGCTCTCTCATTGTCTTAGCTATTGAAACATGTCTATCCATGGCTATGAGGTCTATTTGCATTCCCCTCGATTGTAGATCTTCCAGTGATTTTATAAAACCAAGTTTCTCCATGGCCACCGAGGATTTACATTGGGACACCTGCACGACCACCAAACTCACAATTTTCTCACTTTTCATGTCCAGAAGATGGTAGATCCAGTACTTAGCAGAAAATCCGGGGCTGTCACACTGTCCATCGCTGGCTAGCCTGAACCGTTTGTCGGGGAATGTACTTTGAATAGCCAATTGTTCAATTTTCCAAGCATCACTAATGGCAGGGAATAGATAATCACGTTGGTATTTGTAGTATTGCGTTTTAGAAATTAAATGGAGTCCCACAAACTGAAAGAAATTGGATAACTTTGTGAAACTAGAGCCACTGAAAAGTAAGGCTGCTGCACACAATAGATTGCCAGGTGGCAGTTTCCCCAGCATCAATTGAGCGGACCATGAAAATGTTTTATGTGACTTTTCACAGGTGGCATGTATTTTGAGGTTACTGCCTTGTGTTAGACGAGTCACGCTCACCAATGGCTTTCCACATACTTCCCTTCCCACTGAATGCACACATTTCAGCATCTTTATAATCTCCATCAAGCTGCTGTCGAATTCTATGTATTTGGCCTCTTTTATTATACTGTCATCTGGCAACACTGTTGTTTCGGACTGAACCGTTGTAGACATATTAGCCAAACCAGACATACTATAGTCGATATCTTTGTCTGTTTCGTCGGTCAATAGTGTTGATGCTTCCGTTTTTGTCATTTCAACATCTGTTACTTGACCATGGATAGGAGAAAACATCAATGTGGACCGTTTTTTGGGGGGCATTTTTTTGGCGGGGGTCGATTGTGTCAAGTGCTCATTGAGTAATGTAAAACTATCTTCTACAAATTCACTTTCGCCTTCATCTGGCGGAGCAGGCGCATTGTAGCAATGGTCCAAAAACACTTTGCTGGATTCGCCGGTCATATTAAATTCATTTTCTGGCCATTAGTCATAGGCATCTCGAGTGTGAACACGCCACGCCTCAATTAATAGTTCCTCCATGGTGAAAACAGTTTGGCAAGCAGCATCTGTCATTTGTATCGCTGTCTGTGTCTGCATAGTCCGTACTCCATCGGGCAACTACAGGACAGATAGGAAAAGGGATGTGCAGTGCAAATCCAACATACAGGGCCTCATTACGACCCAGGCGGTAAGTTACCGCCTGGGTCGTACCTTTACCACCATGGCGTAAACTACATTTACGCCATGGTGGTTGGCGGACTTACCGCCTCATTCCGAGGTTGGCGGGGCGGTAAGTCCCCAATCCCCATTTACCCTTCCCCATTCCCATTTTTGCCCCATAGGGCATAATGGGAGTGGGGAAGGCGTTAATTACGCCACCGTAAATTACGGTGGCGTAATTAACAACAAGGTCCCTTAGCGCCATGGATTTTAGCACCTGCGAAAAGCAGGTGTTAAATCCTCCATTGCGCTAAGGGACCTCGGAATCAGGCGGTAAGGGTCGGCGCTGTTTACGCCGCCGTAAACCCCTTACCGCCTGGGTCCTAATGAGGCCCACAGTGTTGTACAATTTGCATTAAAAAAAAAGAATATAATGAAGGCTTCAGCACAAAACAATTGCCAACAATATAAACTGTTTATAACTAACCTTATTTTTATTTCTTATCTTTGAAACCTTCTTTACTCTAACATCAACATCAGCAAGCTGGCGCACCGACTCAGATCCACGTTCCTCCGGTTCAATATATGGATCTTGTATACATCCCTACAAAAATAGTATCCATTTAAAATAAGTCATTTGCATTACACATATAATTAGACCAACTTTCTTTCATTAGATGGTACTGTCAGTACGCATACCTCTGGCTCTGGATCAACTGCAAGGTCTGGTTCCGGAACAACTACAAGGGATAATGTAATTGTAGAGGACGCTACAGCATCTCCCTGAAACACAGTGCTTGCATTAGTAAGGGTGAAAAGATTGGAAACTGGACACACAATTTGGAAAGATGACAAAGGTACATATCAACAGTAAAGTAGGAATGAAACATTGTGTAAAACAATTACACGATATGTAAATATGATCAGATTATCTCGTCCTATTGAACTGTGAAGACCCATACCACTGGCATCGGATCTACTAAGAGGGATGTTGTAATTGTAGTGGACGCTTCAGCATCTCCCTGAAACACAGTACTTGCATTAGTAAGGACGAAAAGATTGGAAACTGGACACACAATTTGGAAAGACGACAAAGGTACATATCAATAGTAAAGTAGGAATGAAACATTGTGTAAAACAATTACACGATATGTAAATATGATCTGATTATCTCGTCCTATTGAACTGTGAAGACCAATACCACTGGCACCGGATCTACTAAGAGGGATGTTGTAATTGTAGTGGACGCTTCAGCATCTCCCTGAAACACAGTACTTGCATTAGTAAGGACGAAAAGATTGGAAACTGGACACACAATTTGGAAAGACGACAAAGGTACATATCAATAGTAAAGTAGGAATGAAACATTGTGTAAAACAATTACACAATATGTAAATATGATCAGATTATCTCGTCCTATTGAAATGTGAAGACACATACCTCTGGCACCGGATCTACTACGAGGGATGTTGTAATTGTAGTGGACGCTTCAGCATCTCCCAGAAACACAGTACTTGCATTAGTAAGGACAAAAAGATTGGAAATTTGACAATTTGGAAAGACGACAAAGGTACATATCAAGTAGGAATGAAACATTGTATAAAGCAATGATACGTTGCGAAAATATGATCACATTATCTAGAATTCCGTGCATAAAACCAGTCTGGAACAGAATAGCTAGGTAAGATTACCTGATACGCGCTCTAAGTGGTTGATGACTCCAGGCAAGACATGGATGTTGAATCTTGTTGCTTCATATTCAGTGGATAGTCATGGAGTGGTAAAGGGAAAGTATTATTCGATTTAGAAATTCCAACATTAAAAAGAGGCATGTAAGGAGACTGAATACGAGAAAATTATGCTTATGTAAATGCATAATATAGCATCGTTTTCCGTCCCCATAAATCATTTTTCTATGTGGGTTCTACAAAACAAGGACTGATGGAAAGTACTATAAGTGACATTTACACCGAAAATACAGGCGTAAAGCTAAATCCGGAAGCGTGACTCACCTGTGGCAGCATTTTCACAAATAAAGTCGGAATAGCGCTTGGGAGCAATTTTCCAGTTGTTCTCAGTTGATTCACCTTTGTGTACAAGGATGTGTCGTACATATCCGTCTTGAAGTGCAGGCTGCAGATGCGTTATCGATGACTCCTCTTGTCCTCCAAGACTTGTTTGACTCTACTTTCAAGCTCTTCCGGTGGATATCCGCAACGTCTGACCTATTCTCTTATTCGATCAACAGTCTTAGGGAATACATGCATTGTAATGCCTTCGGATTTGTCTTGGGTCTTCGAAGGGCAACCGAAAATAGAACATGCAGGCAATTGTTGTAAATTCTGCAAAATAAAGGTCAACATTATTAGAAAATTATTTTGCATAAACATGTGAGAAAGAATGAATTGGACCATACATTGTTCATTGCACGCTTTCTTTTGGGCACCACAGCAAAACCAGTGCAGCATGTGCAGCTGTATTATGGGATACATTTCAGAAACGATTCATTGATGTGTTGAAAATCAGAACATGTTACTCGTCCCTTGAATGTACTATCGTGCATGAAAAGGAAACATGCTTATATTATAGACATGGTCCACGAAGGATGCAGTACAATGCCAAATGACACTGATAAAAATGGATATATCGATAACATAACAAAAGAAACTCAAGTCAATAGCAATGATACAAATTAACATAGCACTACGGAGTTCGTTACTTCGGAATAGATATAAATTTACAAAGAAGGAGATATGATTAGGATACATGCCCTTACCTTGACCAACAAACAGTTGGATTCAGCAAGCAGAGTAATTAGTGGCAGGAGAACAGGGAGATGTTCACAGGTAGCACATTGACGAGTTCGCTCGAAGCGGTCACAGAGTAAGACGTTCACGAGTTGAATTGCAGTACTCAAAGATGTTCTCATGGTAAATATCAAGTGGTTTATCAAGAATTACAAAAAGGGGTGCGTTTGTGAATGAATGACGTGTATATGTCGTGGTATTAAGTGTATTGCAGGGGAGCGGCCTGCTTCAAGGGAGGCCTGTCTGGAGACACAGGGTCTGAGGAGGCCATGTGAACAATGGCCCTTCGGCGTAGGATAGCTTTTGAAGTGTACATGTTGTTTGGCACCTTGGCCGTTCGCGCCCCTGACAGCACCCCATGGCAGCGCACATCCACTGGTGCGAACTGCCTTTGATAGTGGAGGGGGGATGGATTGGCAGGGGGCGTGCAGAGAAGGCACCGGAAAACTGCTGAATGGAGACACACTTATGTGGATTGCAGGGGCACGGTCTGCTTCAGGGGAGGCCTGCCTGGAGACACGGGGTCTGAGGAGGCCATGTGAACAATGGCCCCTGGGCGTAGGATACCTTTTGAAGTGTACATGGTGTTTGGCACCTTGGCCGTTCGCGCCCCTGACAGCACCCCATGGCAGCGCACATCCACTGGTGCGAACTGCCTTTGATAGTGGAGGGGGGATGGATTGGCCGGGGGCGTGCAGACATGGCACCGGAACACTGCTGAATGGAGACACACTTGATTCACTTAAAAACTGAAACAACCATGGATAAAAAATATGTTGTGTTTTATTTGCTTTCTTATTTTGATGGCACAAAAATACTAGACATTGTAAAGGTCTGGTTGCAGCTCAGCGAGGGAAAATCCCCTGTAATGACCGCTGTCACTGGGGAAAGTTTGTCTAATTGCGCCAACGACACAGGCGGTTATTACTCGTCGAACGCGGTGTCCAAGCATCCCATGAAGCCACCATGTGTACGAACGATAGGCCACCAGCTGGTACCACCTATGAAAGAGAAAGATACAATCTGTTTTTAAATGACCAAGATAAATGTATTAAACCTTAGTTGTCAATGACAATTCTTGTATGCAATGACATTTTTGCCAGGACAAATGCTAACTAGACACTGCACAATATTGAACGACTTTTATGCGACTATTAATAGAGAATTACAAGACAAAACGGATATGACAATGATATCTTGAAGTTACGAGAATATAGGGGACAACCGTGAAATAGTAGTGGCCTAACTGACATCACAACCAGACTATACTTACTCGTTACTTGGATTACGAGGGTGAACTGTTGCGCAAAGTTCGTGCATAAGCACCATCAAAATCCTCAACACGGACCGTGTGAGGCAGGCTGCCGTGGAGTCTGGCAGCTCGGTAACGCATTGCGGCTGTGAATCGCCTTGCGATATGTAGGACAAGCATCCAGAGTTTTCTCGGCAGCAGCAGTTCTCCTCATCGGATGGCATTAGCACGCACCGATTGCAGGTACACAAGGTGGAAACACATTCCATGCGACTAGGCCCAGGCTCTTCATCTGTTGAAACTTCCGCCCAACTGTCGTTCAAAGCCCCATCATTTACAGAGCTTGCTCTTTCCAGTAATTCCTCCTCGGAATACTCGGGCTCGTACAGGTAGGGCATTATTGTTGCCATTGTGTGGTAAAGAAACGAAAATAATTTATAGCGGTTGTTAGGAAAGATTTCGTAATTGTAGGGAATTTTCCTTCCATGTGGCAACCCCTAAACTTTTTGCTATTGTTTTTAACCTTGTTCTTGACTTTGCCAGAGAAGTACAGCCTTCTGCCGCACTTCTCTGGGCTTTCGCTCCTTTTCTTACGGGGAAACTGACATGCCCTTAAGACAGTCAGTACCGGGGAACGCTGTTTCCCGTAGTTTCTTTTATCGTGTTGCGGCTTTAGTGCAACATGACACAAGAGGGCACTGTAAGCTAAGTTACAGCTCTCTTGGGTCTCTAGCCTTCTACAGACCCTAGATACTCTTTTAGGATGGTATTTGATCGGTGCAAGTCATTCAGGGACTCGAATGGTGGCAGCGATCGTTTTGTTTATTTTGAGCTCCTTTTGGCGTTCTGAGCACGTTTTTCGCACTGAACCCAAAATGGTGGCCTGGCTCCCAAAATGGCCAGACCACGAGGCTCCTTTGTCTTGTCCACTGACCGTCTTGCTCCCTTCACCTTCCCCAGGTCGGGCGACCCGGGGCCTTCCTTATTTGGGCATGTACTTTCCCGCGAAACGTGGTTGCTTTCGCGGGCTTCTACATGTCGTTTGTGTGCCTCCAGGGTGTGGGCTGGGATGTCTGGTCCCAATACACATCCTGGGTGCCAGAGAGTCTAGGGTGGTGTGAATGCCTGGGACCACCGTGGTCCGTGATTGGTCCACGTATGGTATGTGTGTTGATGAGCGGATCTCCCATTGGCTCCCCTCCGTTTTGGCGCAAAGGGAACCGTGGATAAGAGGGGGCTGGAAACACCACTACCATGTCGATCTCCTGAGTTCTCACGAATGAAGGAATACAGGAGCCAAGTATCCTGCAACCAAGAGGCTGGACCGAGGAATCGCTGGTGACCCGCTGAAGGAATCCTCCTTTGCACTGCTGTCGTCCTGTGAAACCCTTTCCTCCTTGGATCGAACCAGAAGGCCTGTACTGGTGCTTCGACCTTTGGAATAGCAGGAACAGCTATTCCCGGTGACTTCATCATCTCCTGCCAAGTAAGCCTTCGGAAGCGTCTCTGGGCCATCCAGTTGACTGACCAGCTTACAAGGGAGTCCTGCTCTGTAACTGCCGCCAGGTTGTGTTGTATTTCGAGTCCTTGTCACTCTCCCACGCTTCGTACACTTGGCGTTCCCAAGTCTGAAGGGAGGAGTGTACATTTGGCTTGAATACACACGGCCGCTCCGTTGTCCTGCTGCGGCAATAAAACTGTGCTGGTTTCGTCGATTGGGACGTCTTTTTGCTCTACACGACTACGAGGCGTTCCCTGCTCTTCTGAACCTGCCAGCTGCTGAAACTAACGTGGAGAAGCCTGGGTCTGCTTGCTTCGGGGACCGGTGAGTAGTTTAGCTAGGATCTGGTCGCCCTCCTGCAGTATCCCATTGCTTTTCCCTGCTGTGTAAAAACAGCACCCTTTTGGCCGTACTCGCGCTCGTCTTCTGCCCGCTGTGGAGGCTGCGCTTGAGTTGCGGAACCTGTTCTCCTTCTGCTGTGCACTAACCCGAACTGCCTGACTTCCTCCGAAGAGCTTCCCCTTTTGCCCGTTGGCACCGGCGTGGCAGGTACTTTGAGCACAAGGCTCCACTCTTCGCAGGGCTCGGACTTCCATCTAGTTAGGTGCCTCTGAAGGCGAACTGAGTCTAAAGCGTTATCGCACTGCCTGTTTTCCTTTCCTTTCAGGTGGACTACATATTTCGTGCTTTAAACGCTTGCGACTGTGTATTTGTATATATATTGTGTTGATATGGTATGTGTTGGTTTAATATTGTGATATTGTGATTTTCTCGCTACGATCATTATTTTAAAGGCCTTAAAATAAATGTGTATCTATTTTTGATATAACAACTGTTTGGAGTAGTTTGTAAGCGCTCTTGCTTTGTGTGCTCATTGCGGGCTTTCAGTCACCCTCACCCCTCTTGAGACCTAGTCTTGACCGCCGCGATCGCTACCTTGATTGGTCTGGCTTGTCCAGAGGTTACCCTGTTCCAAGTAATTAGGTTGGCCTTCTGAACTTCTGCGCCACCAGGACAGAGTTCAGAAATCCGTCTTAACAGCGGTCGTACTAGTATCTGTTCACACGGGCTACAAGCAACGAAGGTAGCTGACCAGAGCACAGAAACGAGTCACAGAATACACAAAGAAATACAGTGAGAGGAATGGAAAAGAAAATCTGCTGTTGTGTGTTGTGAAACGCTCTGTTTATACTTATCGAGGAAAGAGGCTTCTTGCCATTTCCATGGCGACACATCATTAGCTGAGGCGCAGAGAATGTTGACACGACACGTGCTTTGGCGTTGTGAAATGGGCGGAACATGCCTAGTGATGTCAGGCTCAGGGGCAGGGGATATGATTAAGTGCCGCAAACGCAGGTCACCCAGGGTGATGCGGCAAGTGATAAGATTATCACAAGATGGCTGTGCCCTGCTGCCTGATTTTGCTTGTGTTCAAGAGTCGAAAACTTAGGTAAGGTGCATAGGAAATGTTTGTATGATCGATCGAATTATGGTTAAAAGCACATGGCCGAACCATAGGTACAATAATATTTTCTGACCGAACCATTCCTTTAAGTCCCATGCACCTGTTACAAGGGTCCTCTTCTTACCCTTTCCATTGTTTTTCCCCTGAGTTAGTGAAAGAGGAGAACAGAGAAGAGAGCCCAAATCCTATTAGAGCAATTTAAATTGAGGTAAATTCTGACACCACTGAGGACCTAGAATTTCTTTCTATGTCCGACTCTGAAGAGATTTCAGGTGAGACCATATCATCTCCAGGACCAATAGTGTTGCAAGGATTAAAGAAACCTCCGTCCCCAAGTACCGAACAGAGAATATTTAATGACTCGCTGTTCAGTCTTTGAGGCCACAGGTGGTAAGTAGGTACAGGAATGCAGGAGATCCCAGATGGTCACTGCAAAGGAAACAGGCAATTATATATGTTATTCAATAATGCAAGAACTAGATAGCAAACCAAAGGGATTGGCAAGAAAGAAATCTTACACAGGGCATTGGAATAGTGTGGACTGAAGGATCTTTGGAGAAAACCAATGGAATGGGTATGTGAAACCCTGTACCCTCATTGAAGGGGGCGGCAAGATGAAACAGCAGCAGCAGCCCTTTATGAATTCACTGGATGCCCCAGGAAAATGACTTGAAGTAAACCAGCACTGTTTGGGGCAGGAGTGCTGTATAAGTCCAAAATCCAGGTAACACAACGTAGAGTCCAAAAGCAGAATCCAAGAAGAAGGCCGTTAAACTGAGCCGTAGTCGAGTGTCCAATATCACCAAGCCGTCGCCAAATCCAGAAGAAGAAAGAAGATGCAGTCCAGTAAGCGTGGTCCGTGAAATCCAGAAAAACAGATTACAGCAGCAGATGCCAAAAAACTTGAAAGAACAGCTGTGAAGCACGGGGTAACAAATGCTCAGTCCTTTTAAACTTGTTCCGTGTGACGTGACCGCTGTTTCCGTGTCACGTGAGCAGCTGTGATACGTGCACCCATGGTAACGCGAAGCCCCGCTCGGCGTGTTGTCATGCGCCAAGGTAGTTGTCTGTGCAGGAAGGGGCGCAATCTACGGAAACAATGTGCCGGTTCTGCTGCATCCAGGCTGTCCGAGAGCACACACTCGCCCGTGAACAAGCTGGGGGGATGCTGTCTAGCCGCCGGGAGGTATGAAGTCGTGCAAGAGTGGATAGCGGGATTCTGTGCAAAACTGGGGCATGCTGGGGCTTTGAGTTTTGTACCCTAGGATACGTGACAGGATGGACAGGTGCATTCTGGGACTTAGAGTGCAGGGAACTAAGATGCGTGACAGAACCCCCCCCCCGAAAAGGCCCACGACCGTGTGGGCAGGATGGATTGTCCCGATGGAATTGAGAAACGAGGAGGGGAGCGTGCACCTGACTAGCAAAAAGCCATGACCTTTCCTCCGGGCCATATCCCAACCAGTCCACCAAATATTGCAAACGGCCTTTGCTGAAACGAGACCCCAGGATGGCACTGATCTCGTATTCATCAGGGGAACCCAAAGAAACAGGAGAAGGTGGCAGGACAATGCGTGCGGTGACAGGGCAGGTCTTGAGTAGAGAAGCATGGAAAACCGGGTGGATGCGCCAATCAGATGGGACTGAAAGGCGGAAAGCCATCGGGTTTACAATCTTGGTAATCCTTTAGGGCCACACAGACCTAGGAAGCAGTTTGCGACAACCAGGCAAACGAAGGTGATGAGTGGAAAGCCACACTCTGTCCCCGAGAACGTAGGAAGGGGCAGGAGCACGTTTCTTATCTGCAGCCGTTTTCATAGCTGTCTGTGCTTCATGGAGATGGACAAGGGTTTGAGCGTGGATCTGGGACAGATCTCGGAAGCAAGCCGTGGCCGCTGGGGTACATGACAAAACACAGTCTGAAAAAGGAAGCGTGCGGAGATGCTGACCAAAGAGCGAAAAGAAAGGAGAAAAGCCAGTGGAGGATTGAGGGGCGTTATTGTAGGCAAATTCTCGCAAGGTGTAGCATACGGTAGCAGGACTGTTGGTGTTGTAATGATATGCAACACAAGTATTGTTCCAGTGCCTGGTTGACACTCTCAGTTTGTCCGTTCGTCTCTGGATGGTATGAGGAGGAGAATCGGACGTCCATGCCAAGCAGTTTGGTGAGGGCCCACCAAAACCGCCATCTTAATGTGATGGCATTAAGGCGTCTATAATCCACACAAGGGCGGAGATCACCTTCCTTCTTAGGGACAAAGAATATGGGGCTGGCGGCAGGGGAGGTTGAAGCTTGAATGTGACCCAAACGTAGAGAATTCTTAATGTACTCCTTAAGTGTCTGATCCTCTGAGGCAGACAATGAGTAAACCCGTCCATTGGGAACAGAAGCATCAGGGATAAGGTCTATGGGACAGTCATAAGACCTATGAGGAGGAAGCGCCTCTGCACTACCTTTTTCAAAAACCTCCAGGTACCGGTGTTATCCTTTGGGAATGCCCGCTGTGACCATACCCACCAGGTGCTGGGTCGATTCCATGTCCATATTCAAGGGATCATTTAGGGAAAGATGAGCAATGGCCCCTAATGCTTGGGACGGTGTTGAACAGTTATCAGGGAGCATGAGGCACTCGCTTTGACAAAAGGCTGATTCAAAACAAACTCGTCCCAAAGCCCAGTCTTTGACAGGATTATGGACTCTTAGCCAAGGGATTCCGAGTATCAGCCCGAATTGGGGCGTAGATATCAGCTCAAAAGTAATGGTCTCTCGGTGCTGGTCTTGAATCACTAACGTGAGGGGTGCAGTTTGCTGTCTAATGGGCCCCGAGATGAGTGAAGTGCCATCAAGGGCCAGTACAGGTTCTGGATGCGTTTTATTCCATAAGGGCAAGTTTAGCGAAGCTGCTAGTGATATGTCTATGTAATTACCGGTAGCCCCGGAATCAATGACAATATGAACTGGGTACATAGTTTCTGGCAATGGCATTAAGGAGGCTTGAACAACCACAGGTCTTATGTTCCCGAAGAGAGGAACCGCTCCAAAGGGGGACAAAAGAGTGCTCGTCCTTGCCCCCATGTCTAGGGATGAGCTTTCTGAAAACCCTGGGCCTTGAGCTTGGGACGACGTGGACACTCCTTAACGTAATGTCCATTTAGCCCACAGTAGAAACAGGCATTGGCCGTTCTATGACGTTCTCTCTCTGTGGTGGTAATCGGGCTGCGGATTCCCCCTATTTGCATAGGTTCCCCAGAAGTATCGGAAGCGGAGGAGAATGACATAGACGTGGAACTGCTTGATTCCGACTTCGGTTCTGCTTGTCTAGCATCGACCTGTAAGACCAGGTCCACTAATTTGGGATACTGCGAGGGCAGGGAAGGCACTACAGCCAAGGCATCTTTCATTCGATCGTTCAAACCCTTGTAAAAGACCACCACCTTTTTGTTTTCGGGCCAAGAGATTTCAACTAACAACTGATTGAATCGTGTGATGTACTCAATAAGTGGATTCCTACCCTGTGTCAAGTCCAACAGTTCTAGATCCCGGGACTGCGCCTTGTGCCGTGTGTCGAACACTCGTGTCATCTCGGCTACTAGAAGATCAAAATCATACAGGGTTGGGCTGTCGTTTTCCAGTAGGGGATTGGCCCAAGCGGCGGCTATACCGCTTAGATGTGATAGTGTGAAAGCGGCTTTGGTGGTGGAATCAGGGAAGGCTTGTGGTGTACACAAAAAATGCAATTGATTCAGGAATGTGCGAAACTTTCTAGGGTCACCTTGAAATTTCTCAGGGGCTGCCAGAGGAAAAGGAGTATGGACGTAAACCAGAGCAGGGGGTGTGTTATTGGAGGTACTGGGTTGCGGTGGTGGGTCTCCAATTCTGGGTCAGCGGGCAAAGCATGGCGCTCACTTTGTATGGTGTCAAGACGCTGGTGAGTGGCAGTGGTAGCTGCTGCCATGTCTGCCTGCAATACTGTCATTGACTGAACCAGAGCAGAAACCGGATCCCCTGCAGAGGGTTCCATAATCAGAGCGACAAAATACGGCTTCACAGTCTGTCAAGACTTGATTGTCGCAAGGATTAAAGAAACCTCCGTCCCCAAGTACCGAACAGAGAATATATAATGACTCGCTGTTCAGTCTTTGAGGCCACAGGTGGTAAGTAGGTACTGGAACGCAGGAGATCCCAGATGGCCACTGCAAAGGAAACAGGCAATTACATATGGCATTCAGTAAAGCAAGAACTAGATAGCAAACCAAAGGGATTGACAAGAAAGAAACCTTACCAGGGCGTTGGAATAGTGTGGACTGAAGGATCTTTGGAGAAAACCAATGGAATGGGTATGCGAAACCCTGTACCCTCAGTGAAGGGGGCAGCAAGATGAAACAGCAGCAGCAGCCCTTTATGGATTCACTGGAGGCCCGAGGAAAATGACTAGAAGTAAACCAGCACTGTTTGGGGCAGGAGTGCTGTATAATTCCAAAATCCAGGTAACACAACGTAGAGTCCAAAACCAGGATCCAAGAAGATGTCTGTTAAACTGAGCCGTAGTCGAGTGTCCAATATCATCAAGCGGTCGCCAAATCCAGAAGGAGAAAGAAGATGCAGTCCGGTAAGCGTGGTACGTGGTCTGTGAATTCCAGAAAAACAGACGCCAAACAACTTGACAGAACAGCTGTGAAGCGCGGGGTAATGAATACTCAATCCTTTTAAATTTGTTCCGTGTCACGTGACCGCTGTTTCCGTGTCATGTGAGCAGCTGTGATACGTGCACCCATGGTAACTCGAAGCCCTGCTCGGCGTGTTGTCATGCACCAAGGTAGTTGCCAGTGCAGGAAGGGCCGCAATCTATGGAAACAATGCCGGTCCTGCTGCGTCCAGGCTGTCCGAGAGCGCACACTCGCCCGTGAACGAGCTGGAGGGACACTCTCTTGCCACCGGGAGGTATGAAGTCGTGCAGGAGTGGATGGAGGGATTTTGTGCAAAACTGGGGCATGCTGGGGCTTTGAGTTTTGTACCCTAGGATACGTGACAGGATGGACAGGTGCATTCTGGGACTTAGAGTGCGGGGAACTAAGATGCGTGACAAATAGCTTCTTTAGATGAGGTGTTAGCCCAACTGACTGCACATCAGATACAGGCTGAAGAAAGATTCCAAACAGTTGTTGCAACAGCTAATTGCCGCTCAAGAAAACCAAACATCTCCCAGGGAGTTCTTTTTTTTTTTTTAAATACTTTATTGGTTTTTACATATAACCATTCACATTTATACACCACTAGCTATCCCCGGCCATGCGTTGCTGTGGCTCCGACTGGTTAAATGGAAAAGAGAGAAAAGAGAAAGCGCACATTTGTAATATGTTTAATTTCACAATGCTTGTGGGTAGTTTTTAATGGCGCTGGCGGTTCTCGAAGTTGAGGCAGTTTAATTTTCCCAGCGGCACAACACATTCCTTTCGTTTCTCCATTAAATTTCAGAGCCTTGCAATAAGTACACACTTCAGTCATGGTGCCGATGAGAACAAGCCAGCTCAAACCATAATCATCAGCTGGGTTGTACCGAAATGCAAGGCGATTGTAATCGCGTGATTGCTGAGCAAGGAGGCATGTTTGACACTGATCTGCTGTTTCTCATTGACGTCTTTCAGCCACTCTCAGCCTGTCGCGTTCATTCTCTTGAGAAATAAGCAGATCTGAATCTCCAGAACGCGATCACCGTGCTCGCAACCAGGCATCCTGAAGTCTGGCTGCACGTCGCTGTGCTGCTTCCTCAGCACGTATTTGAGCCATTCTAAATCGGAAACATTGAAATGGAATCGCAAAATATTTAGTATAGCGTGTGCTGCTTTTACGTCCAACAGATGGCGCTGTTTTTCAGTAAAATATTTAGTATAGCGTGTGTTGCTTTTACGTACAACAGATGGTGCTGTTTTTCAGAAAAAACATGTTTTTACCTGTCACAGGGGTGACATCTATGTATAGTAGGTATATAGAAACACGTGCCTGTTCAAATGCAATGTTGTGTCAAAATTTCAAAGCAATCGGTGAAGAACCTTTGGAGATTTAAGATTTTGAACAAACAAACATTTACATTTTTATTTATATGGATTACTCAACCAAAAGGAAACTTATACATTCAGTTATATGCTTTTTCTCCCCATCCCTAACTCCCCCCTCCCAGCCCGGCCCACGTTGCACTCCACCACCTCTACTCCTTTCATGCCATATTTTTTCTAATAATATCCTCCTCTCTCCTGGATTCGCTTCCTTCCTGAACAGCTTGCCCCGAGACAGACAGAGCAGCTATCAATGGCCTCCAAGCCTTCAACCCACCACCCTCAGAATCATTGTTTCTCCCTCTTGTTTCTTGCCACACCACAGTTTCCACATTAGCCCATTTCACTAGATCTCTCCACCATCCTTGAGCGGACGGTCTCATCTGTGCTTTCCAACTCATTGCGATTCTATGTTTTGACAGAATGTACGCTAGGTCCTGTGACTCTTCTAGGCCTAGGGAAGCCACCCAAAAGACACACCCAAGGGGATCCCACATCCAAAGTAATTTCCAATCTGGCCATGATTTGAGCCGCCTCTCCCCAGAAATTGCCTATCTCTACACATGACCAAAACATATGCACCATCTCTATGTCCACCATCCCGCATTTTGGGCATGCCTGCACTCCTGCCCGATCGAACTTGGCTATTTTATTTGGGGTTAGGTAAGCTCTGTGAGTCACGTATAGCTGTATCTGCTGGAATCGCACATTTCTCAACACCGATTTGTGGTATCTTTGCACTCTGCCCACATCCCATCTGATATGGTCTCGCCCACCTTCGTCTCCCAATTCCGCCTTGTGTGTATCACCTCCTTACCCACTTTAGTCATTAACAGCTCATATATTCGGGAGACCTCATGTCCCCCTTCCGACACGTCGTAGACTGTTTCTATGACCTCTACCGATTGTGGGGACAGTTCGTCCCCAGGCCACCTGCCCTTTGTGATCTTCAGAAGTCGAGAGTATGTGATGTATTGTCCCTGGTGTAACCCAGTGTTCCCAACCAATTCCTCTAACTCCTTGGGCTTCCCACCCACCAACACATCCCCCACTGTCGCTATTCCCACCGGCTGCCATTTCCTCCTAACGTTTGACCTAACCTGTTCCCCCATTCCAGCTCTACCAGTAGTATCTGCGGGGAGCATGGGGTAGTACAGTGCATCATTCGGCAAGCCTTCCGCCAAATCGCATTTCCCAGGTGTAACAGTAGGCGCACTTGGATCATTCGCTGGTTGGTTTAGAAAGTACGGCGCACTCTCTGCACTTAGAAACTTGGATTCGGGCGTCTGCTCTTCTGATAGCCACTTGGCTACAAATTAGAGCTGACTGGCCACGTAATATACTTCATAATTGGGCAGTTTGATACCTCCCTGTTCATATGGGTTCTGCAGTTTCCACAATGCTACTCTATTTCTCGTACTATGCCTAATGAAGCTCCTGCATATACCCTGTACTTTCGTGAAAAACGTCTTTGGTATTTTGCATGGTATATCCGCAAAATAGTGTAGTAGTCTTGGTAGCACTACCAGCTTTAGTAATGCAGCACGCTCCATCATGGTCAATGGTTACTTAGTCCAAAAAACCATACTCTTCTCAACTCCGGATATTGCCCTCTCTGTGTTATGCCTATATTCTAACTTAGGGTCATAGTATATATCTATCCCCAGATATCTAAACGTATCCATTTCCCATTTTATTGGTAGTACCGACAGCTTGTGCATGGGCCTCCCAATGTACACTCCCAAGAGTTATAAGCTAGACTTCTGCAGATTAACCGTAATCCCTGATAGTGCGGCATATTGTGCCAACACATCCAGAACAATTTGTAGGTTCTCTTCCGGGTGCTGCAGGTACAAGAGCATATCATTGGCATACAATGAAATCAAATGTCCTCCCCCCGTAGTGCTTATACCCGCCTCACCATACTCCTTCCTCAGATATACTGCCAAAGGCTCCAGCACTAATATGAAGATCATCGAAGACCAGGGGCATCCCTGTCTTGTGCCCCTACCCATTGGCCGAGATTGTTGTAATTCCTTTGCCCTATCACTACACCATAGGGGACTGAGTGTCCTGTCATTTTGTTGTATGTCTACAGGGTTCCAATTTGAACTGCGACTTAGTAGCCAAGGTGCAGTATCCTGAAGATGCTTAACCGACACTCAGAAACGGTAAGCTCCAACATACACCTTACTGAGCCAATTAATGAATGCTGTATTTGAGTTAAAGCAACCACACTAATTAGCCTGTGGTTTGTTGTTTTTATTATTAGGTTCACACTGGATCCACTTCTCAGTACTCAACACCAACGAAGTGGTTTTGGCATGTCTATTATGCACCCAAAAGGGATAAACCATCCGCAAACTCACACTGTTATGTCAACATCAAGTCTTCAAGTGTCCATCTAATACCATCACCAATTGGGCCAAGGGCGTGCGTAGGCCTTGGCTCAACTATCCCCCTGAAGAAGTTCCTACAACTAGTTTGAATCTTGGAAGGAACGAAACATGTTGGGTCTATACAGATACAACTGAGTAGTATCTAAATGAGAATCAATTAACCTTGATGCACTCTAAATATATGGTTACTGAGGCATCACAATTAGAGACATTGTTCAACAAGGGTTTCTATATGTATATATTGTGAGGTTTAATGTTCAGCGAAGAATGAATGTTACAAGTATTCAAGAACTGTTTACATGTTGACCTGTACATTTGAGGTTAGTAGAGTACCTCATAGTAGAGATACAGTTTTCTCCTTGATGATGCATACCAAGCACTGTCTATGAAGCACTTGTCACTTTAGCTAGTTTCCTATGTTAGTTTTTATGTGTTTTTATATGATTACTATTTATATTAAAATTTGCTTTTGAAATAGAATTACTGATGAAGTCAGGTTGAATTCTCCTAAGACTTCTGTTTTTTAGGTTTGCACTTCCCCCACTGATGTGAGTATCCCACCAATATCCAGCGAATTATGTGTCTATAACCTAACTAGCGAGGTAGCCTCTCTTTTGTTGAAAGTTCATTTACTTCAGGTTAAAACCACCCCGCTTTTTCTGCTTATACCTGATTTCCCTCCCATTTTTCTACTTAATGCCCAGTACGGCTATAGGTCGTGGGAATATTAAGCTAACTATACCCTGTTTTATTCATTGAGACATACTTGACATTATCCTCGTCCCACTTATTTCGCCAGTGATATACGAAAAAATGGCGGCAGATAAAGTTAAGAGTTATGATGACAAATATGTACTGGAACTACTAGCACGAGCTACCATCTTAGACTCAGATAATGGTAACCCCTCAATCAATAATGTCAGCAATTGGGATGAGTTAGCACAATTAAAAAAGAGATTCATCAGAACAGAACTGCATGGCTTGATTATGATTGAATATCTCAGAAATGGCACTCTACCCCAGGGACTTGTGGTTCGTAACGAACCGAGATTGTTTCTAGACAACAAACAATTTGTACAACAGTGGAGCTATATCGCAAACAAATGCGGTAGAGATTGGATTATTCTAATTATAGATACAGCTAAAGAAATGACAGATAAATTTGCAGCTGAACTATTGACACTAGAAGACGAAATTAAGAAACTGGTGTCAATAGATATCTATAAAAAAAGACTTGAAGAATTGAATAAGGAAATAGATGATTTTAAAGTCTACACTACCCGAGATCGGGTTAGAAGAATGAAAAAAGATCTAGTTAACTTCTCCCATGAGAAAGCATTCATCTACACTCAGGAAAATTTTAAACCAAATCAACAGCGTGACCAACCTCACCAAAGAGGACGTAGAGTCCGCTTTGATAATACGTCATATAGCTCCCATGGCTCTAGTGACGAATATGCAGATGATGGCGATGATAATTACCAGAATATCAGAGGTACACCTAGAGGTAGAAGACCAAGCGCGATGAGACGGGGTCTGCCACAGAGATCCCAGAAAGGTAGGGGCAGAGGCAACTCAAGATCCACCTCCATTTTTTTAGAGCAGGACCCGATGAACTGGGACTTAGAATCCCGCCACACAAGGAGCAAGAGACCTTACTAGTGAACTTGTCTGACTATGAACCCAATGAGGCAGAAAAATCTATTCTAGAGAATGGTTTTAGTTTTGTACCAACAGACCGATATGATCCCTTCAGAAATAGAACTGAACTAGAAATGCTCTTTAGGAAAATCCATCTTAAACAATTTTTCTCTACCAATTTATACACTGGGGAACTTAATGAAACAGGACTACGTCGTCCATCCAACTTTAATCCCCCCACGACCAGCTACACTCCTGAATCTATAGTATTTGAAAGGAGAGTAATGAGTGATTTAAAGAAATTAGAGAATAAGAACAGTTCTCCTAAATTTCAAAACATCAACAAAAGGGAAAGAGAGGCCATCCAAAACTTGAAATCCAACAAAGACATTGTGATTAGAAAAGCTGACAAAGGGGGAGCAATTGTTATCCTTAACACACAAGATTACATCAATGAATGTGAACGCCAGTTAAGCGACAACTCCTTTTATAAATCTCTAGTAATGGATCCTACCAAGAGATTACAATCACTTATTAACAACAAAGTGATAAAAGCAGCAGAAAGAGGATGGATATCGAAGCAGGAAGCTGATTATCTGATGCCCTCCTGCCCGAGCGTTCCTAATTTCTATACACTGCCTAGAATCCACAAAACTCTACAAAACCCCCCTGGCAGACCAATAGTGTCCGGTTGTGGCTCCCTTTTAGAACCTCTCTCTAAATTTGCAGACTACTTCCTGAGCCCTTATGTAAAAGAAATGACATCCTACATCCAAGACACGACAGAAGTCATTAGAATAGTAGAAGGGATGAAGGTTGACAATGAAGATCTATTGGTTACATTAGACATGATATCACTGTATACAAAGATCCCTCAGGCAGCTACACTGAGTATGATAGAAGAAAAATTGCTAACAGCTAGAACGACAGGAAAGACACCCAATTCCTTTATACTTTGGTGCACTGAGATGGCGCTGTGCGAAAACTACTTTTTCTTTAATGGTCGATTCTACAAACAAATCCATGGGACTGCCATGGGGTCTGCTGTAGCACCGACTCTGGCCAATTTGTATGTTGAAACAATAGAGACACACATGATCTTGACTGATGGTAACCCTTACAGAAAATACATCAAACTTTGGAAAAGGTTTATTGATGACATCCTGATGATATGGATTGGTGATCTGTTAAATTTTGAAGCCTGGAAAGTGTGGCTGAATACACAAAATCCTTTTTTGAAATTTACCAGTTCTGCAAGCTATGATGCCATTCATTTTTTGGATTTAACTATTTTTATTAACAAAGAACAACGAATACTTCAGGTTAAACCATTTCACAAGAGTACTGATAAAAATTCGATGCTATTATACTTGAGCTTTCATCCTCAACATACGAGGCAAAATTTGCCGTTTGGCCAGTTTCTACGTATAAAGAGAAACAGCAGTGAGAAAAAGGATTTTGTGGAAGAAGCTGTAAACTTGAAACAGAATCTGCTAAAGAGAGGTTATCCTAAAAATGTGGTCAAAAATGCATACAAAAGAGCCTCCAACAGCAACAGAGATGCAATCCTAGAATATAGAGAAAAAAGAACTAATGATGATAAGATTGTATTTGTGAGCACATATAATCCATTGTCAAATGAAATATCTAAGATTGTGAGACGAAATTGGCACATACTGGAAAAAGGGGAATGCCCCTTATCGACACCAAAATGTGCGTTCCGCAGAAGTAAGAACTTAAAAGAACTAACAACTAAAAATGATGTAACAACAAACCGGTACACACAACTGACACTAACAGAAAGTTGGGGCCTCCCCAGAACTAAAGGCCATAGTCCATGTGGACACTGCCAGTGCTGTGCACAAACGTGCAGGACAAAAGACATTGACCTGGGCCTGCACAAAAGATGGGAACAAAGAGCCTTTACTAATTGCAACTCTATGATGGTAGTGTATGCCATTTGGTGCCCCTGTGATAGACTTTATATCGGAAAACAGAAAGAAAGATAAAAGTCAGAATAGGAGAACACAAAAGCTGTATTAGAAACAATACAGCGAATACACCTCTAGTGGGACACTTTACCAGCCTAGGCCATAAACCGGAAGAACTCAAATGGACTGTAATTATGAAGATTGAATCAACCCAAGACTCTAACGCAGACAAACGCACCTTAAGCATACAAAAACAAAAAATGATCTTTTTGACAAAAAGCTATCCTGAAGGTCTAAATGAAAATATCGATTGGAGTGTCTTCATTAATTAATTCATATCCACCCCACTCCCCTACGACACTTTCTAAATTTTAGTTAGCTCCCTGATATCTAACTACTACAGTATTAACTGTTACTCTGAGATTTCAGGCACACCGCGCCATCACTGAAATGTAATGCTCTTTCTTCCCTACACCTTATGCGCATAGGATGCGAAGGACTAGTGTTTCTACCCTGGCGCATGTGCACAACCTTGCCTTTCTCCTTTCCCATCACGGGCCCACATTCGATCTGATTTTACTATTATCTACTACGATCTTACCATGAACTCGCCAACTGATGAGAGCACTATTTCAATGTTAATCTCTCTTTTGTTTTGAAAGCCGGCACATCGTGCAAGCTTTCAGAGATAGGATCCTCTATCTTTTCGACCACCTATCCTCCGTAGAAACGAGCAAAAACAAGGGGAGCAGTGGTATCTGTACAGTTTTGCACATGTGCACTGGAACATCCTACATATGCGCATGAGCGTAGGAACTAGCGTCCTCAGTCACGCGCATGCGGACATAGAACCAGAGTTAACTCACCCCTCATGAAGCGTCTGACAGCTCAGTCCTTCCGAGCATTCGCAGTGAGAGGAGCACCAGCAGTACCAACGCTCGAACCCTTGCTGTGATCATCTATTAACAGGTATACGTTTTGCTTCACCCCTCACTACTCTACACGCCTGTGATTGTACCTTGATTCTTCGTGATCCACATGCAATGGTTAATCTCATGGCAACTTGATTGCCCTTACATCCACATTACTATCTCATTGGGGATGTATATTTCCAACACTTACCATATATTCGCATGTAGCCAAATAGTCTTGCGTTTAGCCCTTTTTTCCTAGCTCTGTTCATCACGATTTATCACTCGTGAACAGAAGCACAAATGTAATTAAATCGTTTAGCACCCTACCTTTTGATTACTGAATCTAGTATTTATCTATTTTTCAGTTTGATCTACAATCCTGCTCACTTGATGTCACGCATGAAACATCTCTAGTACTGCTACCACAACAAATTACTTATTTAAACTAGAGACACAAGTCAAGTAAGTCTTGCCATTTTTTCTTAAAGCCAGTACCACCTGCATCAACTCGTTAATATTTGAAAATAAGGCCATTGGCCGAGATTGTTGTAATTCCTTTACCCTATCACTACACCATAGGGGACTGAGTGTCCTGTCATTTTGTTGTATGTCTACAGGGTTCCAATTTGAACTGCGACTTAGTAGCAAAGTGCAGTATCCTGAAGATGCTTAACCGACACTGAGAAACGGTAAGCTCCAACATACAACTTACTGAGCCAATTAATGAATGGTGTATTTGAGTTAAAGCAACCACACTAATTAGCCTGTGGTTTGTTGTTTTTATTATTAGGTTCACACTGGATCCACTTCTCAGTACTCAACACCAACGAAGTGGTTTTGGCACGTCTATTATGCACCCAAAAGGGATAAACCATCCGCAAACTCACACTGTTATGTCAACATCAAGTCTTCAAGTGTCCATCTAATACCATCACCAATTGGGTCAAGGGCGTTCGTAGACCTTGGCTCAACTATCCCCCTGAAGAAGTTCCTACAACTAGTTTGAATCTTGGAAGGAACGAAACATGTTGGGTCTATGCAGATACAACTGAGTAGTATCTAAATGAGTATCAATTAACCTTGATGCACTCTAAATATATGGTTACTGAGGCATCACAATTAGAGACATTGTTCAACAATGGTTTCTATATGTATATAGTGTGAGGTTTAATGTTCAGAGAAGAATGAATGTTACAAGTATTCAAGAACTGTTTACATGTTGACCTGTACATTTGAGGTTAGTAGAGTACCTCATAGTAGAGATACAGTTTTCTCCTTGATGATGAATACCAAGCACTGTCTATGAAGCACTTGTCACTTTAGCTAGTTTTCTATGTTAGTTTTTATGTGTTTTTATATGATTACTATTTATATTAAAATTTGCTTTTGAAACAGAATTACTGATGAAGTCAGGTTGAATTCTCCTAAGACTTCTGTTTTTTAGGTTTGCACTTCCCCCACAGATGTGAGTATCCCACGAATAGCCAGCGAATTATGTGTCTATAACCTAACTAGCGAGGTGGCCTCTCTTTTGTTGAAAGCCCCAACCCAGCTGCCACTGCTCGGAGACAATGAAACCCATCCTGAACCTTGCCACCGGTGTACTGTACAACATCCGCACCCATTTGATGTATGTGGTCCCGATCCCATATTCTTCTAGAACTGCTAGCAGCCAAGGCCACTTAACTGAGTCAAACGCTTTCACTGTGTCAAGTGAAACTACTGCCATTTCCTGCAATTCCTTCTGGGGATAATCAATGATGTGATATAGCCTCCGCAAATGATGAGTTATATTTCTGTGTGGAACATACCCGGTCTGATCAGAGTGTACGAGTTTACTTATAATTGGTTTCAACCTATCCGCCATGAATTCAGTAAGAATCTTCCCATCTTGGTTAAGCAGCAAGAGGGGTCGATAGGATCCTCAGTCTGTTTCCAGCTTGTTTGATTTGAGAAGTGGAATGATTATCGCTTCCCGCAGCGACTCCGGTAGCCTGCCTACGTTTAGCAACTCATTCAACATTTCTAATAGTGGGGGAAATATCTCTGCTATATATGCTTTATAAAATTCTCCAGGGAGCCCATCAGCCTCTGGCACTTTATTAGTTGGCAGACTCTTAATCACATACTCCAATACCTCTAACATAATCGGAAGCTCAAGGCTATCTCTCTCTACTTTATCAAATTTGGGGAGAGTAATCTCATTCAATGCCTCCCGTACATCCAGCCCTTCTTCCACACCGGGTTCTTTGTATAACTGCATGTAGTACTCATAGAAACATTTGTTCACGCCCTCTTGGGTCTCTAACAACTGTCCCTCCACCCATTTCATCGCCCTTATCGTCTGCCGGGAGGTCTCCCTCTTATATAGCCAGGCTAACAGTCTGCCTGGCTTGTCCCCCTCTGCATGTTGTCTCTCAATATATTTCATGTAACTCAGTTTACGTAGCCGTTCCAAGTGATCCCTGCACTCCTTCTGCAACCTGGATAATTCTTTGGCCTCCTCTGGGGATCTATTGCCTTCATGCATAATTGTTTCCAATTTTTCCTCCACTTTTTGTAAATCATGCATTATAACTTCTTGCATCCCCTTCGTTTTGGCAATAGCTGCCCCCGTACCACCACCTTAAAGGCTTCCCACAATGTATCGGCTGAGTTTACAATGCCGGTGTTATGTTCAAAATACTCTTTCACCACTGCCCTCAGGTCCTCCCGGAACCCTGTGTCTTTCAGTGCCTTCACCCTCAATCTCCACGTCGGGATCCTGGCCCTGGGGGGAGAACCTGCCATGTCACTATCAGAGGAGAATGATCCGACAGGACCCTGGCTTTATACTCAGCGACTGTGACTTTGTGTATCCTTTCCTCTCCTGTGAACACATAGTCTAGTCTTGTGTGTAGGTTTTTTGGGGCAGAATAACGTGAGTATACCCGATCTTGTGTGTGTTTCACCCTCCACACATCTACTAATTGAAAAGCGTGCAGCAATGTGCTCAGAGCTTTAGCCGAGGGGGTTGGGTGCACAGTATTGTTGTCTGATCTGTCCATCAATGAGTCTAGAATACAATTAAAATAGCCCCCCATATCACTGTACCATCTATATATGGACTAATCTTCGGGTATAGGGATCTGAAATAAGCTGCAGTGTCTTGGTTCGGGCCATATACATTAATTAGACACATTTCTTTACTTTCCACCAACCCACGTAACATTACCATCCTCCCATCTTTGTCTGAAAAGGACTGTAGGAGTTTGAATGGTGCTATCCAAATCAAAACTCCTCTAGCATGTGCCGAGTAGGCCGCACCTACGGTCATTCCATTCCATTTCGGCATTATTGTATCTTGCTTCTCTTTCATTAGGTGGGTTTCCTACAACAATGCTATGGGCCTCATTACAAGTTTGCCGGTCCAGTCACAACGGTACCGGTAAGCTTGCCGGTACCATTGTTACCAGACCACCAAACTGCGAGTTCTGCTCACGGGTGCCTGGCCACCTGCCAGGTCCGACCAGGCGGGCGTACCGGCACCCGCGAGCAGAGAATGTCGCATGCACTGGCACAATTCACGAATGGTGCTGGTGCATCCAACCTCCCCATTCCCATTGAGCCCTATGTGGCTCAGATGGGAATGGGGAGCATTTCATTCCGGCGCCCGCAAATGGGCAATTACTGTGTCCGGTGGGGCCATAATTACCCGGTAATTGCCCATTCGCGGGTGCCGGAAAACTTCACAAGTTTGGCGACAGCCTGCCGGATTTACCCACAAGGCTACCGCCAAACTTGTAATGAGGCCCAATGTCTATTTTCTGGTGTCTCAAATAAGTCATGACCCGATTCCTTTTAATATAACTGTTCAGGCCCTTTACATTCCAGGTTACTATCCTGAGTTCACCCATCCTCTCTGATCTTGTCCACCCCCTTCCCATCCATTACTCCCTTTCTTCTGCTCGTTGGTTCGTGTCTGTAGGCCAACCCCCCAATAACTGTCCCAACTCCCCCCATCCCCAACTTTTGCCCAGCTGCAAAACTGAATCTCAGCAGGCACCCCCGCTTCTCCCCCTTTTACCCGCTCATTGCCGGTACTCAAAGTGCAGCAGGAGGATACTGTGCTACTAGTATCCTAACTAACTAACCTAACTTGGGGAAAGGGTAATTCTGGGCGATACATACTGCCATGTGGTGCATGTGACTCCTGCATTTTGCTAACAACAAATACCATAAATACTTAAAGGTTTGAGTGTCTCTTACGCCACAGCCTAAATCAGCCCATTTTAATGTTAGAAAGTACGTTAAAAGCCCCCATCACAGCTTCACTTATTACTTCCTTCCGCCGTCTGGTCACGCTACGCCATTGGTTTATTATGTGAATCCATCCATTTGCTCACATACTCAGGGGTCTCGAAGAAAAGAGCACGATCCTTATGCAGCACCTTCATTTTCACTGGATACAGTAACATTTATTTGAGGTTGGCCACGCACAGTCTTCTTTTCACCACTCCATAGCTCATCCTCTGTTTTTGTACAAAAAACATGTAGTCTGGGTATGCTGTGATAGTTGCTGATGCTCGACTAATGGTACCGTCTTTTCTGAAGTGTTCCAAGATTCTCTCTCTGTCCTTATAGTTCAATATCTTCGCAATTATCGGTTGAGGTGGACTCCAGGCAGTGTCTTCTCGTCAGGGCTATGTACGCCCTCTCCACTGTGAACCCCTGGGTGAGTGATCCGACCCCTATTTCTTGCAGAAGCATGTCCTCAATATAGTTGGTCGGCTTCTGTCCTTCTTCGCCTTCCGGGAGTCTGATAATTTGCACATTATTTCTCGGCGCCCAACCCTCTGCTTCATCTGCTCTATTTTCCAGGTTCTGCACTTGTTGTTTCAAGAAAGAGACTTCCTTGGAGTTGTCCTTGCAGCTGTTACTATTGGCTTTCACCTCCTTCTCCAACACCCCGGTACGTTCCGTCAGTGATCTGACGTCTTGTCTCAAAAGGTTCATTTCTATTTGCATTGCATCTATTTGATTCCAGTGACATTTTCAGGTCTGCTATGGCAACCAATATTTATTCATCCATCCTTCCTGGCATGTCCCCTTTGCATGTCTCGTGCGATTGCGTCTTTGTGCTCTCCGTCATCTGGGTAGGCTTGGCAAACGCATCTAGGGACGACTGCTTCCCTTTACCTTTATTTGCTTTAGTCCACATTTCAGTAACCAGCACCTTGGAGCTCTCTTTAATGCCGACGAGCACGCTCAATGCTGCCGGTTGTTTGCTATCGTGCTGCGTTGACAGTGTGCGCCTTATTTTGTGTTGTGGTACTTCCTGTGTTCCACCTTACCAAGTCTTCCCGCACTCTTACACTCCTCTCTTCCGATGCCGGCAACTCCCCCTTCTTTCTATACAGGCAGGAGCTTACAGCACACTCCCAGCATGTGTTCTTCAGTCCCACGTCACGCTCCGTGCTGTATGGCACACTGCTTAGTTTCAACAAGGGGTGCCTGTAAAGACCGGAGGGGGGGTCTGTACTTCTGCTCTCTATTTGGTAGAGGAGAGACACAGAGACCCCTGCCAAGATTCTCTATTGTGGTGTCATGATGCCTACCCCCGGGGACCCAGACCACGTCCAGCAACCCCAGAAGCAGGCATCAAGTTATCCTAAGCAAGCCCAACAACCCCTGCTAGGGGCTATTTGGGTCCAGTCCTGGTGCCTATGGCGCCAGGCTCATATGGAGAGTCAGTCCTGGCGCCATAGGCGCCAGGCTCATAGATTAAAACTTACCTGATGCAGACCATACTGCAAACTTACCTGATGCAGACTATGCTGCAAGAGCTCCAAGCCAAAAGAGGCTTGGAAGGGACCACTTTACTTAGGGACTATTTTTTACTCGGGCAGGGCTGGGGAGGAATACTTACCTGGGACTACTTTGGTGGGCTATTTAAACCACGCCCAAAGAGCAGCACATGCTTCGCGTTATTCTGCATCCAGCAGCGTAACGCTCACCGTGCCTGCAAGTCTGCAACCAGCCTTCTGCCACGACCACCTCGAGTTTGGAGCTCCCAGAACAAGGGAGAAAGAAGGAGAAAAGGTTAGAACAAGGGCAATACCTTTAATCCTTACCTGAATTCCCGATCCATCGCACCTTCGAGCTGGAAGAAAGAAGTTATTTTATGCGCGTCGCCTCGCCTGCTGCAGCGCCACGCTGAACTCACCGGCCTTCGCAGCATCTTCACATTCCACCGCATCCTCCTGCAAGTTCCCGCCGCACTCCGGCACCTAAGGAGAAGACAAGAACAGCAAGGTGAGCCAAGGGAATACAGAGAGGAATATTAGTTACCCACCCATAGACTTACCTGATTTTACCACCGGGGGTACTATTCCTCTTCACGGGTCGGCGCAGCGTCCACTGCATCTCCGCCGAACCCCGGCCCCTAAGGGGAAACAAAAGGACAGCAAGGTGAAACAAAGGGACTAACAAGGGGAACCCTCCTCACCACAATAGACTTACCTGATTTTACCGCCGGAGGTATTATTCCCCAAAACTTCATACTTTCTCTCAGCGCCTGAATAAGGGAGAAAGCAACAGGTTACATGTTGACATTATTTTTTCGAACTGTGTTGGAAAATACAAATTCTTACCAGAATACTATCGGTTGCCACGAGGAACTCTTCATTAGGGTCAAGCTGCAACCTGCAAGGAATCGGACAAGATTGAAAGTCAGGCATTTGAACTCTAAACTTTATACTTAAGGCGTCTTGCCGGGAATATCAGAGTCAATATTGTTCTGGAACTCACCAATTCCTTCGAGTCAGTGAAGCAACTGGTTATCAACGTGCCCCTGCGCTCAATGCAGGATGGAGAGCTCATCTTTTCAAACCATCAGAAGAATATTCCTACGGGCCAAGCAAACAAAGCTAGGTGGGCCAGTCCAGTCAGTCATCTCGGCCCTACGCGTCACATTGGTGGAGACCGCAGCTGTCCAGTTCCGATCGACGCCTCTGTGGGAGCCAGGTGAGCGTAACATGTGGTAGCAATGGACGAGCAATCAAGGCCTAGCTTCTCAGGAGGTGATGCGAGCAGGTTCTTAAGTACAGTGTAGTCCCCAAGCACCCACAAAGGAATGTCCACACACTGTATCGATCAAAACACAGTCTTAATATAATTAATATTCGAAGTGATGTACACTATCACGATAACTCACTTTGTACGCGGAAATCAACAATGGCAAATATGTACAGTTCTAAAGTGGTACCACTAACGTTATCAGATCTTATTAAAGTGCATACGGTCAGAATGACACACAGGACAAAATAAAGAGGAAACCAGCAGTAGAGAGAGGAAGGAAAGGTAGATGGTTGAGCAATAGGCAGAATACTGGCAACTACCGTTAAACACAGTTCTGTGTGGAGATCCCCCCACCTGGGCAATCTGTAAACGAAAGATACAAGCCCAGTCCATATATTGTTCACTCTAGACTTTCCAATAGTTCTGCAACCCCAAAGTACCTTGGCGTTGTAACGTTCCGCGTCGGGGTATCGACGGCCCTTCTTGAATGTCCTCCCTTTCAGGCAGGAGTCATGGGTCGTCGAACGTCTGACAGGGAACAGGTCGAGCTACGACAGTGAAGTGGCAGCTTCGTTCCTAGCGGTGCTCGTTGACGGGGAAGCGTGAACGTCCTGCCAGGAAGAGGCATGCGGGGCACCTCGATGTCGATAGTTCTGGACCGCAAAGAGTTGAAGAACGGTGGCCCAGCAAGGGCGCTGAGTCGTCAGCGTCTCTGTGGTCTTTGGGTGGCGGGAAACCCACCAGTGGATGCTCCTTGGTGCGTCGACGGTCAAGCCTTCTCCAGCAGGATACAGCGGCGACGATGCGGACGAGGGCGTCCTTAGATCAATGAAGTTCTAAGGCAATGGGAGTATGGCGGCTCCAGTCGGCGACGGGTGTCGTCGACAGTGGCGGACAACAGTCCGGGCGCTTCTCCTTGGAGTCCCGCACAATCCCCGTATCGGGTCGGCAGCCTGTCGAAGGTCTGTCTAGCAGGGAGCTTGGGCAAAGATCAGCTGTGCCCGATGGTCCCTCGTATCTCGGGAAGAGGGCACCTTAACAGGTCCTCTCTGGGTCAGTCCTTGAGGCACAGCAGCTTTCAGATTGCAAAGGAGAGCAACAGCAACTCTTCTCGTCCAGCAGGGCTTCAAGGTCAACCTTCAGTTACTCCAGTTACTTGTCGTAGTGGACTTCAGCTTCCGAACACGATTCCTAGCAGTGAGAGGTCCCCAGATATACTGTTGATCTCCCATTCATTCCGCGGGGTCACACTCAAGCATCCAATCACGACTGCGGTCATCCATGCAGGCATGCAGCCAATCAGGCACACGGTGCATTCAGGCCATTCACTTCTCTCCAGACACTCACAACAAGTTATGTGTATGGGGACAAGTACCGAGCCATTCAACACTCCAAGCTGCATTCATACGGGTTTCGGGCAGGGCTGTCTCAACCATTGTGTCAACCACCAGATACTAGACAGCCACAGCATAGAATGTATATTCGTCACACACTCCATTCACCCAGGTCCCACCCACAGGCGTACCCACAACCTACGGTCATTGAGAAGGCTCCAGCCAGTCTGGTCGGCACTTCCCCACACTACCATATACAGAACTTCCAACCAACAGCCAGTCAGGGGGAAGGGACAGAGTCAGAGCTTCCCGGGACTTCGGGAAGTCAAGGTAACAGGTGATGGACAGCAAGATGCCATGGGGGCCATTTTGTCTCCATCAGGAATCTACCGATTCCAATGACAGGGCCTGGGCATCCCAAAATGGAGGACGCTCAGGGCACCAGTCATTTCAGCACAGAGCTGCCACCAGCCGTACCCTGCTCTGTGGGTCAGACACAGGTGCCCAAAAACATACACTAGGGGCACAGGGTTGTACCCCTACCCATGGGTGCCATAAGGGTATCCCACGGGTCTGTTCACCAAACCAAAAGAGAGAGAGCTGCACTGCCAGGAGTCCCACATGAACTCCTGCGCGGAAAACACGACAGAACACACGATAAAAAGCAGTAAAGGACAAGGATACGGCGGCCCTGCCCCTCCGATGCATTTCCAGCATCATAGTGCCCAGTGTCTCAACCCTGTATTTGTTCCTCCTTTCCTTCTGCCAGAGCCCCTGCGGCACTTTCTTACCATACCATGCGGTATGATTTACACAAACAACCTCTCGCAGCCACACTATCTTCCATCTATCCGTTTTATGTCTTGGCCTCGCTTGGCGTTTGTCCTGATTGGGCTGGTTAACTCCTGGAGGGGCTGACACAGGCAGACCCTGCGGGGCTGATGTGTTCTTCCAGTGCTGCTGCACCCCTCAAATAGTGTGTGAGGCCCTTTGAGCTTCAGGTCATCATGCGTCTCCTGCACCTTGGTCTACCCCACTCTATTGTTCCAAGGCTTGCCTTTCAGTGGGGGCAGCACTTACACCAATGTAACCTGGTTCTACTTGGTGCCAGCAATTGTATGTGCCCCAATGCCTCGTCTTACAAGCTGCTTGCAGTGGGCCCTCTCTCAGTCCTGTGGACCGGATCCACACCGTATGATCCTGCCAGCCCCACTCTGTCGTTCGGCTGGTCCTCCAGCCTGCATCTGTTTGTTGGCTTTATATTACAGAGCGTGTCTTCTTTGGGCGAGCTTGGCCCCTCTATTCCCCACGCAGCACCCGTTTACTGTCCTCTCGGTATGCCTACACCACCAATGGTAGACCGGTGTCCTTTGTGGGCCACTGTCATGATGCCTACCCCCGGGCATCCGGATCAAGGCCATCAGCCCCGGGAGCAGGCATCCAGATATTTAATAAAACCTCAGCAGCCCCGGCTGGGGGCTGTCTGGGTTCCGTCCTGGCGCCTTAGGCGCCAGGCTCATAATAGAAATCAATCCTGGTGCCACAGGCGCCAGGCTCATAGACTTTACTTACCTCGTGCAGACCATGCTGCAAATGAATCCAAGCCAACGTGAGGGTTGGATGGGACTATTTTACTACAGGGACTATTTTTTACTCGGGTGTGGTTCTAGGGACTTCTTACCTGGAACTACTTTGGAGGCTATTTAAACCACGCCCGAACAGCAGCACATGCTTCCCGTTATTATGCATCCAGCAGCGTAACGCTGACCGTGCCTGCAGTCAGAATCCAGTCTTCAGTCACGCCCGTCTCAAATCCCGAGCTCCTAGCAATAGAAGAAAAAAGAAGGAAAGGTTAGAAAACAGATATTATTTCGATCCTTACCTGAATTCAGGATCAATCACGAATCAGGTCTTCGAATTTGAAAAGGACATTATTCTACACGCGTCGCATCGCCAGCTGCAGCGCCGTGCCTGGAACCTCGGAGTCAATATTCATCCGGAACTCTTCCAACACCTTCAAACCAGTGAAGTAACTGGTATCTACGCGCCCCTGCATTCCACGCAGGATGGAGAGCTCATCATTTAAAAACATAAGGTGAGCTTACTGAAAGTGAATATTGGTGGTGATTAGTGGGGAGAACATTGGGGTGCCATTACAAAAATCCACGGGTGGCTAAATCCCTTTCTCCAATTGCAGGAGAATACTTCTATGGGTCAGGCAGATGAGATTAGGCGGTCCAGGCAAGTCTGTCATCTCTGCACTACGCCTCACGTTGGAGGAGGTTACAGCTGTCCGGGTCCGATCGACGCCCCTGTGGGAGCCAGGTGAGCATAACAGAACGCAAAGCCTATCTACAGATTCCCACCCAGGCGTTATGGAAACCTCAGAAACAGACCAACCAGCCCAATTATTAGGGGAACTTAGGGCGGAAGTGCACGCTGCACGCCAAGAGACTAATGCCCTCGGGAGAGAACTGATTGTGTCAAAGGAACGCACAGATGATCTTGCTAGACAACTGCTACAAAATCAAGCTGGCCAAAAACCCCTACCTGGACTTGGGGGAAACCCAGCTCCTGTTTCATTGAGCAATCCTGTGCAAGTATACCTACCAGGGGCTATTCCTTTACCTCCACCCGAACGCTTTGCTGGGGACCCAAAAAGGTTTGCAGTGTTTATGAACCAATGCCGCTTGCACTTTTTATGCAGACCTGGAGCTTTTCCAAATGACCAAGCCAAAGTAGCCTTTGTACTATCATATCTTAGTGGCAGCGCAGCTAACTGGTCAATTCCACTAGTCAACCAGGATGACCCTCTTCTTCGGGATTTTCAGGGTTTTCGAAGAAGCATGGAAAGACTATTCGCCAGACATTCACAGGGACAGGTCCTGGATAACAAACTTTTATCCCTTCGACAGGGTAATCAGGATCTGCTTACCTATATCGCAACCTTCAATAGGTTGGTGGTGGAAACCGGATGGCCTGAGGAGAAACGAATTACATTATTTCATCGTGGGCTTCGGGGAGAACTCAAAGATGTTTTGGCTCAAGTTGTGAACCCACTTCAGGATTGCGCAGAATATATAGACTTAGTGGTCCGGTTAGACCACCGACTTCAGAATAGAAAGGCTGATCGAGCTAAGTTCGAGAGTCGTGTGTGGGTTAAACCCAATGTTACCCCCAAAGGAACAGATGCATCAGAACCTATGCAGATCGGGGGGTTAAAGGACCCTTAACTCAAAAGGAAAGAGAAAAGAGACGGCAGATGCAACTGTGTCTGTACTGTGGAACCGCAGGACATTTTCTACGGGATTGTCCTATAAAACCGCCACCAGTAGTAGGAGTTGCTGACAAAAGTCAAAAAGATCCTGATTCGGGAAACGACCACACCTGACAAGCGTAGAGGTCCGCTTGCCGAGCTTAAAGAAGGACACTCAGACCTCCCACCTAATTATACCAATGGTCCTAATTGATCCAAGGCAGCCATCACGTATACACGCAGTAAGGGCATACATTGATAGCGGGCCGTAGGAAACTACATGGACCACGAATTGGCCTCAAGGATGAATCTACCCCTTTGCAAAAAGACTGCTTCGGAGGTCATCACCACAGTCGATGGAACTGAAATTGCCTCTGGGCCTGTAACTCATTCCACTACTGAGCTGACCCTGTTGGGTCAAGATGGGCATCAAGAAACTATTGTGTTTGATTTAATCAAGGCCCCGCAATTCCAAATAATTCTGGGAATGCCATGGTTGGAAACACATAATCCTTGTATTGATTGGCGAGAGAAGAGAGTGACCTTCCCAGATTGTGCACACACCTGTTACCCGGAAAAAACCCTGAACAAAAGCCTGGCCACCGTTACTAATCCAGTTGTGCAGTTACCTCAGGGATATCAAGAATTTCAGGATGTTTTTCAAAAAGAACAGTCAAAAACCTTACCACCTCACAGATAATACGATTGAAAAATTGACCTAGTACCCGGTGCACAACCTCCATGCAGTAGAATCTACGCCCTTAAGGAACCCGAAAATCTTCACCTACAACAATATCTGGACCAATACCTTGCTAATGGCTTCCTTCGTCCATCCAAATCTCCTGCATCCTCAGCTCTATTCTTGGTGCCTAAAAAGGAAGGTGACCTTAGAACGTGCATAAACTACCGCGCATTAAATCATATTACGGTAAAAAAACGATACCTATTGCCTCTGATCCCCGAATTACTAGACCAAGTAAAGGATGCTTGTATCTACACTAAGTTAGACCTCCGAGGGGCATATCATCTGGTACATGTAAAGAAAGGCGATGAATGGAAGACTGCCTTTCGCACCAAGTATGGGTTATTCGAATACCAGGTGATGCCCTTCGGGTTGTGCAATGCACCAGCAGCCTTCCAGTATTTTATGAACGATGTCCTTCGTGAACTCATTGACGTCTGTGTTGTCGTATACATAGACGATATTCTAGTGTACTCCTCCTCAGAATCAGACCATGTGAATCACGTTCGTGCAGTCCTAGAGAAACTACGCCAGCACAAGTTATACGCAAAATTGGAGAAATGTGTTTTTCATTCTACAGAAGTTGAATTCCTGGGATTTATCCTGACTCCAAAAGGAGTTCGAATGGACTCTCGAAAGGTGGACGCAATCCTCAAGTGACCATCACCCACTTCTGTTAAAGGGGTACAAAGCATGCTTGGATTTGCTCATTTCTATCGCAGATTTATTCCTGAATTCTCACATATTGTACACCCCATCACAGCACTTTTGCGAAAAAACAAACTTTTTTGTGGACTGAAGAGGCTGAAAGAGCCTTCCAAGAGCTAAAATCGAAATTCACGTCTGCACCTGTCTTAAAGCATCCACGCCCTGAGCTTCCATACATAGTTGAAACCGATGCATCCAGTTTAGCCATGGGAGCTGTCCTGTCCCAGAAGGATCCCAAAACCGGTCAACTTCATCCAGTAGCATTCTGGTCAAGAAAGTTCTCAGCACGCAAATTAAATTATGCGGTTACTGATAAGGAGTTATTAGCCATCAAGTCCGCCTTCAAGGCTTGGCGGCATTATCTTCTCGGTGCCAGGCATACCATCACTGTAATCACCGATCACAGGAATCTGCAGTATTTGAAAACAGCCAAGGCCCAATCATCGCGTCAACTTTGGTGGGCATAATTCTTTGCCGAATTCGATTTCGTGATCACTTATCGACCAGGTTGTAAAAACGGCAAGGCAGATGCCCTATCCCGAATAGGGATGGGAGAAGTATATTCGAACCCGGAACCGGTGCCTATAATTTCAGAACAAAGAATTCTTGGCATAACTACTCTACAGAGTCTAGAAGACATTCATTTAAAAGTCCAACAACTTTTCGATCCAGCAGCCCTGCAGGACTGGGTAAAGAAAGGCCAAGATTATTCAGTCATCAATGACCTGCCTTACTATCAAGGACGTCTATTTCAACCACACAAGGAACTACAAGAACTAGTCATCTCCAATTATCATGACGCCCTTATGGAAGGAGACCCAGGTATCGCAAAAACTGAAGCTAAAATTAAAAGACAATTTTGGTGGCCCACCTGGCGAAAGGATGTGAAGTCATTTGTGATGTCTTGTGGTATCTGCGCCCAAAACAAAAGTCAGAAGAAAAAACCAGCTGGCCTGTTACAACCTTTGGATATTCCACCTACACCATGGCACACCTTGCCCACTTTATTCCTTTAAAAGGATTACCTTCCGCTTCCATTTTGGCCAAGGAATTTCTCGAAAACATTGTTCGAATCCATGGATTTCCTTCCGTATTGGTCTCTGACCGAGGTAGTCAATTCATTTAGCAATTTTGGAAGAAATGCTTTCAATTGGTACAAATCGACGTAAGGCTATCAACCAGTCACCACCCCCAAACTGATGGTCAGACGGAGTGGACCAACCAGACTCTTGAACAATACCTACATTGTATGCTACACCAAACCGAAAGCAATTGGAAAGATATTTTATGGATTTCCGAATACGCATACAATAACTCTGTACATTCAGGAACCGGACAAAGCCCCTTTTATACCATATATGGACATCATCCTCGAACCTCAGAACTCGATTCGCCTCAGCACTTAGAAATGCCTGCAGTTACTCATCTGCACTCTACTATTACACAAGCCTTTAAGGAAGCAATAGAACACTTGAAACAAGCAAAGGAGAAATACAAGAAAAATGCTGATCGACATAGAAGTGAAACTCCACAATACCAGATTGGAGATCAAGTTTGGCTGGCTACAAAATACATACCTCTAAAGGGAACTCGAACTTTCAATCCTAGATATTTGGGACCTTACACCATTAAGGCCATTATCAACCCAGTGGCCGTCAAATTGGAATTACCCTCTAATATGCGGATTCATCCTGTCTTTCATGTTTCACTTCTAAAACCAGTGCAACCTGGGACAAGATTAACCAAACCACCTGACCCCATCCTAATAGATGGAGAACCTGAATTTGAGGTAAAGAATATCCTGGACTCTAAAATGGTTAAATCAAGAATTTTTTATTTAATCGACTGGAAGGGCTAGGGACCACAAGAAAGGTCATGGGAACCTAGTGACCACGTTCATGCACCTCTGTTGGTGAAGAAATTCCATCGGAACTTCCCAGACAAACCAGAACCAAGGGGAAGAGCAACTTTAGGAGGGGCATTGGGGGAGAGTGCTGTCATGATGCCAACCCCTGGGCATCCGGGTCAAGCCCATCAGCCCCGGGAGCAGGCATCCAGATATTTAATAAAACCTCAGCAGCCCCGGCTGGGGGCTGTCTGGGTTCAGTCCTGGCGCCATAGGCGTCAGGCTCATAGACTTTACTTACCTCGTGCAGACCATGGTGAAAATGAATCCAAGCCAACGTGAGGCCTGGATGGGACTATTTTACTACAGGGACTATTTTTTACTCGGGTGTGGTTCTAGGGACTTCTTACCTGGAACTACTTTGGAGGCTATTTAAACCACGCCCGAACAGCAGCACATGCTTTGCATTATTCTGCATCCAGCAGCGTAACGCTCACCGTGCCTGCAGTCAGCATCCAGTCTTCAGCCACGCCCGTCTCGAATCCAGAGCTCCTAGCAATAGAAGAAAAAAGAAGGAAAGGTTAGAAAACAGATATTATTTCGATCCTTACCTGAATTCCGGATCCATCACGTCTTCGAACTTGAAAAGGACATTATTCTACACGCGTCACATCGCCAGCTGCAGCGCCGCGCCATACTCACCAGTCCTCACAGCATTTTTAGATCCGGCGCAGCCTGCATCATTTTCTCCGCCGAATTCCACCATCTAGGGGACAAAAGAAACATAAGGTGAGCCGAGAGAGCCAACAAATACAACCTCTCCACCATAGACTTACCTGATTAACAACCGGAGGCATTATTCCGTAACACACTGCAACTTCTTACGCCGCACCTGTAAGGAGAGTGAAACCAGCAATTTAAACGAAACGCATCTTTTGCCGGACAGTGTTGGGTAATACAGACTCTTACCTGAACTCCATCAGCTGCCACAAGACAATCTTCCCTTGGACACAGCTGCAACACAAGAAAGGAAGGTACAAGAGTGAACATCGGACATATTGAACTCTTTGAACTTTATACTTACGGGTTCTTGCCTGGAACCTCGGAGTCAATATTCATCCGGAACTCTTCCAACGCCTTCAAACCAGTGAAGTAACTGGTATCTACGCGCCCCTGCATTCCACGCAGGATGGAGAGCTCATCATTTACAAGCATAAGGTGAGCTTACTGAAAGTGAATATCGGTGGTGATTAGTGGGGAGAACAGTGGGGTGACATTACAAAAATCCACAGGTGGCTAAATCCCTTTCTCCACTTGCAGGAGAATACTTCTATGGGTCAAGCAGACGGTCCATGAAATTAGGCGGTCCAGTCCAGTCTGTCATCTCTGCACTACGCTTCACGTTGGAGGAGGTTGCATCGAAGCCCCTGTGGGAGCAAGGTGAGCGTAACAGCCACTGGCGTCATCTCCGCTCCCTTATTGTCTTGTCCTAGCTGACCTCTTCTATGCGCTATGCCTCGATCCGCGGACATCCTCTAAAAAGTTCCCTCTCCACGGCATCATACCAGTTCTGAGGAGCGCAAAATTATAGGTCTCACTCTGCCCGTACAACCCTGTGTCCGCCGGTGTACCTGCACGTTTGCACCAGGGCTATCCGAATGTTCTGATCACGTTGAACACCCTGAAGGGCCTTTTATCTCATATTACCGTATTTCTTTATTCGCCTGCAGGCATTCCCAGGGACTCAGAGGCCATCCGCTCCTCGCCGCTGCGCCGTTGTCACGTGCTGGAATGAATCCAACCTTCCAGCATTCGCATTAGTTTCTTCGCAAGCGCAACACTGTTTCCCCCAATAAGCTGTGGCTCACGCTCTTGCTGGTTGCCATCTGCGCATCAGCAGTTATCCATACAGCTGCTGTTGGTACTACCTTTAACACACTTCTTGAAAACACCAGGTCCGCTCACAATGAAGGACAGCCCCACACTTTGGTCCTGCAATGCTGCATTGCTGTGTTCTTCCTTTGTTCTCAGATGGCATCATTTTATATCTTTCATCGGCAGGATCGCTCTAACTTCTTAGGCTCATAATACTCTTCCACATGTACATTCAGCACCGAACCTTTGACTGCTGCATGCATCTGCTATTCATAGTGCCGTAGCTCCAGATCCACATCTTATAGCAGGCTTGGAACACATATTTCAGCAGGATCTTTGTCAGATCAGCAGGAGCTCCTTGAAATCACGTCTTAGTCCGGGGCCATGTAGCCACGTCCCCACCCAGGGAGTTCTTCAGCCCTACAAAGAGGGGGATGATCTGGGGAATTTCTTCTTGAACTCCGAAAGATTAGCAGCTCAGTTCCGATCAGGGGATGAGTTAAAACTGTGCTACCTGGGGCCCTTGTTGAAAGGAAAGTTGCAGACATCCTGCCAATTATTAAACCTCCAAGGAACAGCCTCTGTTGCTCAAATCAAGGAAGGTCTCTTACAAGTGGTGGGTCATACCAGCAACTTCTACCATCAAAGGAGAACGAGTTAAGACTACTGTATTGTTGTGGTTACGAAAGAAATCCTTTCCTGAAATGTTGGAAGGCGTGAGCATAGAACAATTTGTTAATTCCCTGACACCCTCTCTTCAACGAGCAGTTCTGCAATTCAATAAACCCACCCTCTCCATAGCCATTTAAACAGCCCGAAACATTTCTGATGCTAATAAGCACTTTCCAAAATCTTCCGGAAGAAATGAAAGAAATGCGGGGACCCCTTCTACCACATTTATCTCCAAAAGAAATAATTTCTATCTCCAACCAATTTAGGGATCCTAATAGCGAGGAGAAAGGAAAGATAGAGAAAAGACCAGACCCCAAACCCAGGAGGAAATGAAGAGACAAGAGAGTAGACCACCAAAGCCCATGATTCCAATTTGTTTCCCCTGTAAAGAACCAGGGCACCTGACTAGGAATTGTCCACAAAATAAAAGAAAGGAGTCCATGGAAATTGGGTGAATAGTAGAGGAGGAATGGGATGACCTAGGGTCTTATGAAGAGGTGGAAACTCAGAGTAATTTATTTTGTGGAACATCATCAAAGTCCACTTACGAACCAATCCTAGTTAATGGGGTCCCGGTTCAAGCCCTAGTAGATTCTGCAGTAAGCAAACTGCAATACGAGCTGATCTATTACCATCAGAGTAATTAAGACAGGCATCATTAGTGAAAATCACATGTTTTCACAGAGACCAAGAAGTTTACCCCAAAGTGGCTATGCCCAGCTGAGTTAAAGGGACAACCACCAATTTCCCTTTGGCCATCATCCCAGAGCTGCCAGAGGAAACCATTATTGGGACTGATTTCCCTAATTTTGCATCATTATTAATGGACGTTAACAACTGTTACAAAAAAACTGGCTCACAGCGGCGCACCCAGATCTGGACATCCATCAGCCAGAAGGTCACAGCAGTGAACCGTGTCTCCAGGGATGGAGAGGGCTGTCGCAAGTGCTTCAATGACCTGCAGGTCTGTGTCCGGGGCCTCTTGGCCCAGCACAGGAGTGAGTCCATGGCAACTGGCAGAGGGCCACCGCCACTGGAGCCAACACCATGGGAGCAGCAGTGCACTACCCTCATTGGCATGACATCCATTGAGGGAGTGAGCGGAGCCGAGGCAGGCACCGGCACCCAGGAGGTTGCAAGTGAGTCCCCACCCCCCTTGCAAATAGCATTGTAACTATTCCACCACTCCATTTCCGGTGTCAATGTCTGACATCCGGGCACTGTGAGTGGGTGCAGTGTGTATGATCGGCCACAGCCACCCACGACTGCACCCTTCTACAAGTGCACCCAAGCGACCCCAGGTATCCAGAGTAGTCAGTAAGGCATCCAATAGACACATGCAAGCACCATGGCACACACATCCATGTCATGCTCACAGCAACGACAGGTGGGCATGTGTATTGCCAACCACCCCTCACTGACAGCAGCATGCCAGCTGTGCATTTGCACCAGAAACATGAAACTGCCATCCCAACAAATCCGAACTGTGTTCCCCACCCACAAAGTATGCCCCAGCAATACCTACATCATGAATGCTAAACAGGTTATGGCCAAGCATGACTGAAACTGTCCTCCCCCCGTAAACCATTAAATGCATATAAATAAATGTAGGTGACCTGTCCTCATGCCATACCTTATGTACTCTACAGGCATGCAGGCATCATCAGAGGGCAACGTGGATGATGAGGAGGCAGGCCCATCCCGACGTCTTCCCAAATGTGCCTCCACCAGCACCACCACCCCACGAAGGGCCCGGCAGGATACGCCAAAGCAGAGTACACACCCCACCCCACCGCACCAGGGGCTCACCACCTCAACACCCCCAAGCTACCAGGGGCTCACCACCTCAATGCCCCCAAGCCACCAGGGGCTCACAGGATGTCCAAGCTGCCACCATTGCAAATACCCCAGAGGATAGCAACTCATCCTCTGAAGAGCAGCATGCTGTACCTGTGTTGTCACCACTCCACAGTCCGGAGCAGCAAATGGTCACACCCCAAGGGACCCCACAGTATGTGAGAGTCCAAGGCACAGTCTCCATGTCTGTGCACACCGCTGTCGCGCACACAAACCAGTGGCAGGTGAGGACAAGCCCTCATATGGGTCACCTGCTGGCAGCCACTCCATCCACAGCAGCCCCACCAGACAGGCCACCACGACAAGCAACAGCACCCCTACTACCCGCATAGACAAGCCAGGCACAGCGGCCCAACGCGTAACACAGGAACAGCTCCAGGCACTGCAATCATGGCACACCTAGATGTGATTGAGGCACGCCAGATGCTGATCGAGGGCATGGCCGTCCAACACAATCGCCACATCAAGGCCATCAGCAGTGTAATTCGGGGGGAGGCAGCTAAAACCATGGCATGGGACAATGCCCACACTCGTAAAGTGGTAGAGGGATGTACTACAGCACTAACACGGTTTGGGCAGAGAGTCAGAGAACTATGTGAGGCATACAACAACAGATGCCTGAGGCCAATAACCTCCTCCACCAGCAGCTGCGGTTGGCTGCATCGCTGCCATCAACCTCAACAGCTCCCACCACGGGCTCCCTACAGGGGTCACTCAGGTGTTGTTCACTGCGTCATTCCCAATGGCGATCACCTGAAGGTGGAGGACGTGGAAAGTGACAATGTCCTTCTTAGATGGACAATGCACTGTTGTCCTGAGGGCCGGGCACATGGACCCATATGCACTGTGTTGGGGAGGGGGAAATGTGTGTTGGGTGTTGTGGGGAGAGGGGGAAAGTGTGCTAGGGAGTTGGTGGGGGGATGGGGAATGTGTGCTGGGGAGTTGGTTGGGGGAATGTACGCTGGGTAGTTGGTAGGGGGAGGTGGGAGGTGGGAGGTGGAAAGAGTGCTAGGACTTGGTGGGGCGAGGGGGAATGTGTGCTGGGGAGTTGGTAGGGGGAGGGTGGACAGGGGAAAGTGTGCTGGGGCGTTGGTGGGGAAGGGGGTTTGTGCCACACTAATTAAAGCCAGTTGAAACATGGCAGAAAGCTTGGACATTTATGATTATGTTCAAGTGCTGTTTATTTTACAAGTAATTTTCATGACATGTACCCATCCACCAAATAAATAATAATTGTCGATAAACGCTGTCTGGCAAACCTTCCCTCCCTCACCCCATCCCAGTGTGCATTAGCCCCGGCAACGGGCACATGGTCATCGTCACTCCTATCCCCTGGCTGTTGGGCTTCAGCATCAGGGGTTAGTGGCACAAGCCTCCGACAGCAGATGTTGTGCAACATGGCACAGGTGAGTACAATCTTTCTGACTTTATCTCGTGCATACACATCTGTGTCCCTCTGTTACCGTCTAGGCACCGGAAACGTGCCTTCAACAAACCAAATGTCCTTTCCACACATATGCGGGTACGACTGTGTTCATTATTTTATACCAGTGAATGGACAACAGGTCCTTTAAGACGAGGTAACAGTACTCTGAGATGGATGGGGTTGCATATCTTACTCAAACATCAATAATCAGACCGACTCAAGAAGTTGGCAAAAGGGTAAGCTGTTTTAATAACAAGTCTTTAAAACAGGGAGTACAACGTACATCAACGGATGCCACAGAGACTTATCTCGAGTATTTAAAAAAAAGAAAAACACTTTTATAGTACAAACTCATCATGAGTGACGTCAGGATATGTAGCAAAATAAGAAAACTTACTTGGGGTTGTCATTGGTCAAAGGGGAACATCTACATATACTTTCTATGGGCGACCAGGACGTGATTGGATCTCTAACATCAGGTGAGGAACTAAGCCCATCCCAAGTGCAAGTCATCTTCCGTGTCAGTCTAAAACTCGACATACTATTGGTTTATCAAACTATAGGGCTTCTTAATACGTGGACCTCTATAATTGGTTGGCACACTTGTACCCTTCTAGAAGGTTCCACACGCTAGCAGCACGCAACTGGGACTCCGGGTGCTGGGGGTTTGGCCTGATCACGCCTCCCCACCCAATTAGCCCAACATCCATCATCACTCCTGCGGTCTACCATTCAATTAATCCCTTTTAACTTGGCCTTGCAGAGGCTTTCTACGCCTGGGCGTATATTCTGGTCTCAGTGAAGCTCGACCTAAAGTCTATTCTCATCCGATCACATGACAGGAGACCATGTTTCTGAACTCTTTGTTGTATTTTAATACCATTAAATTAAGAAATCTTGGCACCCTCAATGATTTTCATTACATCTCAAACGGAAGCTGTGCTTGCTTCTCAGGTTTTTGTATCTTCCGAGTACATGTCAAGGCTCTCGGTAGCCCCAACTCTTGACTCCGGGCCAGACAAGCCTTTCTCAAATCTTCCCTTGCTGTCCGCTATTATTCTGCTGCACCACACTTCCAATTCTTTCATTCACGGGTTCCAAGTTTGCTAAAGTGCGTTGTGGAACATCCAGATTCTAAATATTTCCTATGTATATACATTGGCGCATTGCCAAAATCTATTCACTACATAGCCAGCATTATGATTACTTCGTCTACTTGCGTTACTGCGTCTGTACGTTTGTAAAATGGTTTTGCATCTTCGGTGCTTCTCCGCACATACAATCTTCACTTCTGGGGCGAAATGGTACATACTTCATTACTTTGCCATCAGGTTCTATAGGGTCTATAGTCATGCCTTCAGACTCACCCGATCACGATCGCGTGGTATACAGGCAGCGGAGAGAAACGTGGACCCCTCCCGTGATCACCTCCGTTCGACCTTAAGGGGTACTCTGTGCTCCGAGGCATCCCTGGCGTCGCTTTCCACGCCTGCATTGGGGATTGCCTTGGAGACTGCAGGCACGGAGGGGAGCACCACTCCATGCTGCGGTCCTCCGCTCGACACGGCTTGTCACGAAGGAGGGTCACGTGACACGGCCTCCAGGAAGCAGGCGCCAGATGAACCAGTGGGTCACGTGACCAAGAGAATGATCACGTGACCAGGAAATCGTCCACGATTGGCCAACGAACCAGGAAGACTGAAATAAAAGGGGCTTGGCCTTTTCACACATTGCTTCTCAGCTGATCTCTCGGCGTTTAGCGATTTTCTGCATTTTGAACTTCATGGTTTCCGAATTCTTGGATTTTGGACTTCGTTTTCTCTTCTGGATTGCCCTCAATTTTGATGCTTGGATTCTTACTGACCTGCATACCTGGATTACCTGAACTTTGGACTGATTCTTGGATTGTTTATGGATTGACCTTTGGATTTGGCGCTTGGCAAACCTTCAGCTACCTTTTGTCTGGACTCTTGGAACTCTGTCAAGTACTGTTTACCTTCTATCAGACCCTCTCCTCTCCCTTCAGATCCCGTGATCCCATCCTCTCCTCTGCACCACCCATCTGACCCCAGGGGGGGAATACAGCTAGGTTCAAGGCATTCATCATTCACCTCAAGGGTAGGTCTTTCTTATTATTATCTGTTTATGCTTGTTGTGAATACTGTGTAGCCACTAGCTAACCTGGTATTTTCTTTGCAGACACCCGGGACCTGGTGTTTCCTGTTTACCCCCCCACCTGTGGCTCCAATTGTCACATCGTGGGGTAGATGGCGAGTCTGGGATCGGTATCGACACTGTCCGCCATAGATCCTGCCGTCACGTTCCTTTCTCCCTTACGTGCTTGCAGGTCTAGTCTTTCTCCGCTCGCGTACGCGACCGGGAGCTTTTAGCCTTCTGCTTCCGGGTCGCGTACGCGTTGCAACGCTCCCTGTTTGTCCGCTTGCTTTTGCATCTCTAGGTAGCCTTCTGTGTTACCTCCGCCCGTTCCTGCAGTTTCTTTCTCCCCTTACTTCCGTTCCTTTTGCCCTTTCTTCCCGTCTCTCTCTCTCTCCCTCTCTCTTTCCTTCGTTCCCGTCTTCCCTCCTTAACTTTCGTTATTCTACTCCCACGCTGCTCTACCTTCCTTCCCCTCGCCTTCCTCTCGCCTTCCTCTCGCCTGCTATTAGGTCTGCCTCTGCCTTCCGCTGTTGTGGAACATATTATCATCCCGTGTACCGACCTTGCCTGCTATTTTGGACTTCCTCTGCCTCCCGTTATTGTGAACTGTTTATCATCCCGTGTACCGACCTTGCCTGCTATTTTGGACTGCCTCAGCCTCCGGTTTTTTGTGAACTGTTCCTCTTCCTGTGTACCGACCTTGCCTGCTATTTTTGGACTGTCTTCGCCTTCCGTTTCTGTGGACATTGGTCCTTCATGTGAAGCTTACCCAACCTGCTTACGGATCACAACCTGAAATCTTCCACTCGGGGTTTTTTGTGCCTTTGGCTTTTTCCCCTCATACGACGGTCACGGAGGATCTTTCACCGCCTTACCTATACGGTGTTGCGGTGGCGTCCTTTCGTGGCCATCCATATCTTCATAAAAAAAAGGAGAAACCAGGAAACAAGGAAGGAAAGAAAATCAGGAAAAAAGACAGAGGTGAGGAGGAGGGGGAGGAATTTGAGACTGAAACTTCATTTGAAGAAGAGGACATTGCTGACCTTTGTGGTAGTTTGCAACGCCCCAATATCAAAATGGCAACCCCTCAACAGATTCAGGAACTGATAGCCGCTGTACAGAACCTGAACTTAGAGGTTCAGAACCTAAAAGGTGCCAACGCTGCTTTACAACAGCGGGTGACAGAAAGAGAGCGCCTTTCAACGGATCTACCTCCTCTTCCTTTAGTCTCCGGCAAATTCGATGGGGCCCCCAAAAGGGTCAAAGAATTTTTGGACGCTTGTAATCTTCACTTTTCTTTTCGTACGCAGACTTTTGACTCTGATCACGCCAAAATTGGCTTTATGATTACACATATGACTGGCAATGCCCTTGCTTGGGCCACCCCTCTAGTGAACCGAACCGACCCTGTGTTGCAAGATTATAATGCCTTCAAAACTTTGTTACAACATACCTTCTTACGGACCGAGAGTACTTATTTGGCGTCTGAAGATTTACTGGATATACGCCAGGGCAATTCGGATTTGCTTACTTACATCACGAACTTCAAGCAGGTTGCTTCTGAAGCAGGATGGCAGGAACAAGCTCAGTATGCAATCTTTCGACGTGGGTTGGGAGAGGACCTCAAAGATGAACTGGCCCGGATCGCTCGTCCATCAACGTTTGATGATCTCGTGACTGCTACACTTCGTATTGATTTTCGTATGACTGAGCGACGTGCTGAGAAAAGGAAATCCAAACCCTATGTGTCTCTTCCTTTGGATCCCCTTCCTCCCATCTCTACATCCTCTGCAAGATCCAATAGAGAAGAACCTATGCAGATAGGGACTACTCGTGCTCCACTTACTCCTGAGGAGCGAAAGAGGCGCAGAGAAGGAAACCTGTGCATGTATTGCGGGGCTTCTACTCATCTACTTAGGGACTGCCCAGACGTCCCTCCAAGACGGTCGGGAAACGGTCGCCCTCGGTGAGTGTCAGGACTAACTTCCGAGGGGCTTCTACGTGTCCTTATGTTACTCTTTCGGTCTCTACGCCTGCGATCCCAGAAGATGCTCGCCTCATGATTCTATCAGTAACTCTATTACTGGGCGACTCGGAGATTCAGGCTCAGGCTCTATTGGATTGTGGCGCCGCCAGCAATTTCATGGATACCTATTGGGCCACTCAGAAGTGTGTGCCTCGCATTGCCAAGAAGGAGGACCAGAAGGTGGAGGGGGTCGACGGCGAACATTTAAGCTCTGGCCTAATAACTCACACCACGGAAGAACTAATGATGTCTGTCCAACAACATACTGAAAAGATCTCATTCGACCTTATCCGTGCAGCCCACTTCCCTATCATCCTTGGGATAGGCTGGTTACGGAAACACAATCCCAAAATAGATTGGACAAAAAATCTCCTTAGTTTTCACTCTGCAATCTGTAAGTCTGAATGCCTACCGGAACCTAGATTCGAGGTTGTCAAGACATCAAGTTGTTGTGAGTCCAGAACCGTACATTGTCTACCCACCTATCTTCAAGAGTACACCGAGGTAGTCACAGAAAAGATACCTCTGGAATTGCCTCCACACCGTCCTGAAGACTGCGGGATTGATCTCATGCCAGGGGCCCTGGTCCCCTTTTGTCGGATGTTTCCCCTGTCTCTGGAAGAAAAACACTATCTCAGGGAATATCTGGACAAAAATCTAGCCAACGAACTTATTAGACCGTCAAAGTCTCCGGCAGGGGCCTCATTATTCTTTATACCCAAGAAAGAGTCACCAGAGCTACGTCCCTGCATAGATTACCGGGGACTAAATAAAGTAACCATCAAAGACTGTTATCCCATGCCTCTCATAACAGAGATAATTCAAGCGGTACATGGCTCCACCATCTTTACAAAACTTGACCTAAGGAACGCCTATCACTTACTTCGAGTCCAAGCAGGAGATGAGTGGAAGACTGCCTTTCGGACTCCATTCGGGCTATTTGAATATCAAGTAATGCCCTTTGGCTTAGTCAATGCTCCTTCCATATTTCAACGCTTCATGGATCGCCTATTCTCAGATCTACTATGCCATACTACCATCGTCTATCTGGATGACATTTTAGTGTTTTCTCGGACACCAGAAGATCACAAAGAACATGTCAGAGAAGTCTTTCAACGTCTCAAAGACAATCATCTTTCCGTCAAACTGAACAAATGTGTTTTTTCTGCATCCTCTATCTCCTATTTGGGGTTTATCCTTTCCAGCAGGGGTATCTCGATGGACCCACAGAAGGTCACATCTATTCTAAATTGGCCTTCGCCGAAATCAGTAAAGGAAGTACAGAAGTTTCTAGGTCTTGCTAACTTCTATCGGAAGTTCATTCCAAACTTCTCCCATAGAGTGTTACCCATCACATCTTTACTTAAGAAGTCTTCTATGCCGTTCACTTGGTCTGCTGCAGCCGAGGAGAGTTTCCATCTTCTCAAAGAAGACTTTTGCTCCGCTCCAGTTTTACGGCAACCGGATCAGGGTCTTCCTTTCATCCTGGAGACTGATGCTTCGGCAGCGGCAGTTGGGGCAGTCCTACTTCAAGCACATAAGAATCTCGAATATCCTGTCTCTTATTTTTCGAAAACACTCAACTCTAGTCAAAAGAATTACTCAGTCATCGAGCGAGAACTACTTGCCATGAAACTGGCATGTGTCGAGTGGAGACATCTGTTGCAAGGAGGCGTTTTTCCATTTACCATCAGAACTGACCACAAGAATCTGCAAGTGTTGAAGCAGTTTCAGTGTTACAACACCCGACAAGCAAGATGGGCACACTTTTTTGCACAGTTCGACTTCAACATCACATACATTCCTGGAGAACAGAACTTGGTGGCGGACGCACTGTCTCGCCGCAGTGATTACCTTGCAGAGACAGAAGGCACCAGAGACTTGATGTTTCCCAAGACCAAACAGATCGGAGAACTATCTACGTTCCTTAAGCAAGTCAGAGATACTTCTAAAGGAAATTTCCAAGGGGACCTTCACCCCGTCGATACCAAGTACGACATCAAGGATGGTTTCTATCTGGTAAAGGATAGATTGTATCTACCCACATCGGACCAGAGGAAGACGGCGCTATTATGGTGTCACGGTTCTAGGATTGCAGGACATAGAGGCATCAAAGGAACCCAGGAATACCTCCTAAGGCACTTTTATTGGCCTAACCTGAAGGAGGACGCCAAGGAGTATGTACGGTCCTGTCTTATTTGTCTCCGCAACAAAGTGTCACACCAAAGACCCATAGGATTATTGGAGTCCGATGACGTTCCTGCAGGTCCTTGGTACACCATTTCTACAGATTTCATCGTCGAGTTACCCAGGTCTCAGGGTTGCACTTGTATCATGGTGGTGGTAGACTCCTTTTCCAAATTGGCTCACTTTTCCCCCCTATCTGGCATTCCCTCCGCTGCTGAAATGGCAGAGGTTTTTCTGAAAGATGTATTTCGCCTACACGGAATACCCACTAAGATCATTTCCGATCGGGGAAGCCAATACACCTCACGCTTTTGGAAGACCTTTTGTGAGAAATTGAGCATAGAAAGAGCCTTATCTTCGGGTTTCCACCCTCAGACCAATGGTCAGACGGAGCGGCTTAATGGAACCCTCGAACAATATCTAAGATGTTTCATCAACCTACAACAGGACAATTGGGTTCCCCTTTTACCCTTGGCCGAGTTTTCATATAACAATTCCGTCCATTCTGCACTTGGTATAAGTCCTTTCTTTTGCACCTATGGCTATCATCCACATTCCATT